>NC_143395.1:352725612-353357696 GCF_052110815.1 Crocodylus siamensis
TAAACAAGGGGAAATTTGCTATTTTTTCAGCAGCATGCACAGAAAATATTTAACAAATAAAGTGATAGTAGGAAAGCTATGACTTCAGGCCAGAAACAGCCTTCAAAGAGGTATAAACCAGCACAGGTGATCAGAAACACAAAGCTGCACTGTGCCACCTATCACCTCTATAGCTCTCTTCCTTCCTGTGGAGCCTGCTGCTCCTCAGTGTCTGAAGTAACATGTAACATGTAATGTAACATGTAACTTTAACATGTAATATGTAACATAACATGTAACATGTAACTGTTACATGTTACGTTTAAAGCATTTTAAATTTATGATATGTTATTCCATCATGAAGTTAGAACAGTTTCAAAGCAGTCACAGGTTATGGATTAATGTTGTCTCAGACCAGCACAACTGTGACTTGCCACCAGTAGGTGTGTTGAGAAGCAGGGTGGATAGGAGCTAGAACTCTGTTCCTCCCCTGGGGTGGGGAAGGAGTGGGAAGGTGGCTTGGAAGCCAGAAAACTATTGAGGACTCTGCAGCTTCCCTTTCTCTGAAAAAGCAGGAGGTGAGCCTTCCGGAAGAGAGAAATCTTGCAAAATTGTTTGAAGTGAAGGGCAGAGGAACAGTAAAGAGAATGGAGTAAAAGAAAGAAGGAATAAAGAATAAAGGACAAAAATGTTGCATGTGTCTCAAGGAATTGGGATTGTGTTGGCAAAGGGGAGTTGGGTTAGGGGTGGTAGAGGACATGTTGGCTGGGATGAGGGAACTTTTATGGCTCAGTATGGCTTGGAGTGGGAATAGCTAGGGTACAAGGCTGAGAACCATCAGACTGTCCTCACGGCATAAAGCACATACCAGGAGAGAGCTGAGAAACAGGGGGGTCGTGGGTCCAGGGAAACTGAAGCATGACAGAGTGGCTAGGTAGTAGTGGTGGTGGGAAAGAGAAGGAGAGGCTGGATGGAATGGGGAAAGTGAGTCACAGACACAGATAAAGACCCCTTGTCATCAGGCCACTTTGGTCTGCTTAAATTCTTTCAGGTAATGGCAAGCATTTTGATGTAATTATTTAAATCATTTTTATTTGAAATAGAATAAAAGAATAAAAGAACTGATAAAAATAAAGACTCTCTCATATGTTAATGAATAGTGGATGGTGGTAGAGTGCTGGACCCTGAAGAGCCCCCTAGTTGAACTGAGTCAGTTGGCTCAGTTTCTGGCTTCCCCAATGAGCTCCTCAAACACTGCTTTCTCTGGGGAAGATGGGGGGGCAGGAGCAGGTCAAGTATGGAGGGGGGGTTGTGCAGGCTGGATGTAGGGCTGGGCTGCTGATGCATAGGGAGCTGTATGTTTCTGTCCTGATGGCGGGGGGGATAGTGGGAGGGAGCTGACAAGCACCAGCTGCCTACAACAAAACTTGCTGAGCTGCCTGTAGTCCCATCCAGGTATGATATTTAAAGGCCTAGCTTTTATCTGAGTCCTCCAGGGCCCTGTCCACATCTAGGATGGAGGGGACTGGTGAGAAAACCTCAGTCAGCTGGCTCTATACAAGCTGCCTGCAAAGGTAACTGACAAACTGGACCTCAGACCTATCTACCTGATCACAGCCCCCTTAAGCATTGCTTGGGGCTGACAGTACCTTTAAACTGGGCTCAAGGTGTGGGAAAACTTCAATTAAGCTCAGTTCACCTGGGGTTAATTGAAAATTTCCCCTCCAGATCCCTGGTCTTTTTCCTCTGTTCTCCCCTTACCAAGCCACTAGTGGAGGAGGGGTGCAGCTTTCCTTGAAGCTAGGTTGCTGCAGGGTGTACAGATTCCGGCCTGTAGCCACAGCTGGGTTGCAAATTCTGGCCTGCACTAGCAAAATGCTGCGGAAAGGGGTAGGTTGGTCATTAGGCACAAGGAGAAATCCTTGTGTTTAAAGAAGAACTCACTTGACTGGAAGGAGAAGTTCTCCATGGATCAGAGGCCATGTACTAGCATGTCTGAAGCTTTTGGGGTTTCAACCCCTGCAAAGTATGAGGGAAAAGTATGAGTGAGACAGGAGTCAGGCAACAGCTGGGAGGGCCAGGACCTGTGCCCTGAGAGCAGGAGATGGAGCAAGATAGAGCCGGGAGGTCCAGGGTCTGCACCGCAAGAGCAGGGTGAGAGGTGGAGACAGGCTAGAGCTGAGAGAGCCAGGGCCTCTACCCTGAGATGGTGAGACTAGGACTGAAAAGTTAGGCCAGAGCAAGTGGGCCTAGCCTTAGGAGTCTGTGGCTAGAGAAACCAGTGGTACCTACCTAAAGCGAAGAAAGCTGAGGCCTGTACCAGCTGGTATATGCCTTGACAGTAACATTTGTGAGTCATAGGTGGAGGGATGGAGATAGGCCATGAATATAGCCCATAAGGAGGCTGGTGCCCCAAGATACTGCTAGGGTAAAGAGATTAGTGCCCTAGGGGAAAAACTTGGGCCTGCTGGGCATGGGGAAGATCAGCTGACTGAGAAACTGAGGGTCACTTAGGGACTCTGGAGGAAAGCCTACTTACATACTATAAAAACATCAAGGCGTGGCATGTGAAAAAAAAAAGGAGCATACCCCAAGGAGACGGAGTGGGGCACGGGCTGTATGGTCACTAGGTGATGTTGTGACTACCCCTAGGGGCTGGGCCCTGTCACAGAACCCCAATTGATACCTCTTCCCAAGTAGACACTGAACCATTGATGTCTATTTGTTGAGTATGATGATCCAACCAGCTAACTACTCACCTTATAGTATATTTGTCTAGTGTGCATTTCCTTATTTTGTTAATGAGAGGAGACAACATGCAAGTATTTTACATCCACTTCTCTCCCCCACATCCACTGAACCTGTCACCTTATCATAGACGTAAATCAGGTTTCAGAGTTTAATAGTTCCTAGGGTTGGAAGGGACCTGAGTAGATCATCTAGTCCGATCCCCTGCCATGGCAGGAAAGAGTATTGATGTCAAACAACCCCAGCAAGGTGTACATCTAGCCTCCTCTTAAAGACCCCAGGATAGGAGCCAGCACCACTTCCCTTGGAAGTTGGTTCCAGATCCTAGCAGCCCTGACCGTGAAGTAGCGCCTCCTGATATCTAGCCTAAATCTACCTTCTGCCAGCTTGTGACCGTTATTCCTGGTCAACTCCTGGCAGTGCTCGGGGGAACAGGGACTTCCCCAATGCCTGCTGATCCTCCCTGACTAGTTTGTAACAGACCACTAAATCCCCCCTCAGCCTTCTCTTGTGCAGGCTGAACAGGTTCAGGTCCCATAGCCTCTCCTCATAAGGCCTGCCCTGCTGCCCCCGATCATGTGAGTGGCCCTCCTCTGGACCCTCTCCATGCTGTCCACATCCCTCTTGCAGTGTGGCGCCCAGAACTGAACACAGTACTCCAGCTGCGATCTGACTAGTGCCTCATAAAGGGGGAGTATCACCTCCGTGGACTTGCATGAGATGCATCTGTGGATGCATGACAAGGTAAGGTTGACTTTCCTGACTGCATCCCCACACTGCCGGCCCATGTTCATCTTGGAGTCAATGATGACTCCAAGATCCTTTTCCACCTCTGTACTGACAAGAATGGAGTTCCTCAACCTGTATGTATGGTGCCCGTTGTTCTTCCCCAGGTGCATCACTTTGCACTTGTTGGTGTTGAATCCCATCCTATTCTCATCCGCCCACCCTTACAACCTGTCTAGGTCCTATTGCAGCCTATTCCTCCCTTCTAGCATGCCCACATCCCCCCACATCTTAGTGTCATCCGCAAATTTGAACAGGGTGCTTTTTACCCCTTGTCCAAGTCACTGATGAAGATGTTGAACAGTGCGGGCCTGAGGACCGTGGAACCCCACTGCCCACATCCTTCCAGGTCAAAAATGACCCATCTACCACCACTCTCTGGGTGTGGCCCTCCAGCCAGTTGGTGACCCATCTGACTGTGTGGGTGTTGACACCACAGTCCCCCAGTTTCTTAATGAAAATAGGGTGAGAGACAGTGTCGAAGGCCTTCTGAAAGTCCAGGAAGACTATCTCCACTACTACCCCTGCATCTAATGATTTGGTGATCTGATCACAGAAGGCCACCAAATTGGTCTCACAGGACCTGCCACTAATGAACCCATGTTGGTTGCCCCTAAGCACGATCTCCCCTGCTGGCCCCTCATGGATATATGCCAGAATAATTTTCTCAAAAAGCTTGAGCAGGATTGAGGTAAGACTAACTGGCCTATTGTTTCCCGGGTCCTCCTTCTTCCCCTTTTTGAAGATGGGAACCACGTTGGCCTTCTTCCAGTCCTCTGGCACCACACCAGAGCACCACGAGTGCTTGTAAAGCCGTGCCAGGGGTCCTGCAATGACCTCAGCCAATTTCCTTAGTATTCTAGGGTGGAGATCATCCGGACCAGCTGTCTTGAATACATCCAGTGCCTCCAGAAGTTCCCTAACTAGTTCCTCACTAACCCTTGGCTTAGGTGTGCCTCCCCTGGTACCTGAGGGGGGTCCAGCGGGGGGATGACTGTTCCAGTCCCTGCTTAGGAAAATGGAGCAAAGAAATTGTTAAATATGTTAGCTTTGTCATCTGGTGTGACCACCAAATTTCCTAACATGTCCTGCAGGGGCCCCACATTACCTGAAACCTTCTTTTTACCCCCTATGTATTTAAGAAAGGACATCTTGTTGTCCTTAATCTGGGAAGCTAGTCCCAGTTCCATCTGTGCCTTGGCCTTCCTGACTGCCCCCCTACATCCGAGCAACTGTAGTATAGTCATTCCTGCTGATGGCCCCTCCTTTCCATTGGGTGTACATCACCCTTTTAGCTAGGAGACATTCCCGGATACTTTTGGTGAGCCATCGGGGCTTGTGTGCCCTCCTGCTTCCTTTGATCCATGTTGGGATTACCTCCCTTTGGCTTGGAGGATCATCTCCTCAAGGAGCAACCACTTTCCTTGGACACCTGGCTCCCCTCCCCTCTGGGACCTCAGTGCTTCCCCGACTATTCTCCTTAGCTCATTGAAGACTGCCCTCCTGAAATCTTAGGCTGTGGCCTTGCTGCAGGCCTTTGCCACCTTGCGCTGGATGGTGAATTCTAGCAGGCGATGATCACTGTCACCCAGGTGTTCAAGAACCCGCAGCCCCCTGACCAGGTCATCTCCCGTGGCCAGCACCAGGTCCAAAAAGGCATCTCCCCTGGTGGGGCTGTGCACCTCCTGGGTTAGATGGAGGTCCTGCATTCTGGCTAAGAACCTATGTGAGCTGTCAGATCTGGCTGACTGCTCTTCTCAGCAGATGTCTGGGAAGTTCAGGTCCCCCATGACTACCACATCCTTAGACTTCACTAGCTGTGTGAGCTGACCTAAGAATTCCTGGTCGAGCTCTTCCCCTTGGTTGGGAGGTCTGTAGTAGACCCTCACTGTTAAGTCTCTTTCCCCTTGACTGCCTTGTATTCTAACACAAAGCACTTCAGAGTGCCCTTCCTCTGATTCTTTGTTAATTGACGAGGACTGCTATTCCTCCTTAATGTAGAGTGCCACGTTCCCACCTTTCCTTCCTATCCTGTCCCTCCTGAACAGCCTATAGCCCTTGATATTCACCACCCAGTCATGCATTGAGTCCCACTATGTTTCAGTGATCCCCACTATGTCCGGGTTGGTGTCAGCTAGCAGGAGGATGAGTTCCTCCTGCTTGTTTCCCATACTATGAGCATGTGTATAAAGGCATTTGAGGCCTCCTATGGATATGTGTACTGGTCCCCTACTTTCAGCATTACTCTGGCCCCTAGGGACTGTAATACAACAGATACCAAACTGCTTATCCTAGACTGAATGAAAGGCTCAAATTGAATGTTGCATGATCTGATAAGTATACTAAAACATCACACCAACTGCCATGGTAAAATGTGGAGAAAAAAACATGACTTTGTCTTGGTAAACATACATAAAATATTTAATTGTATTTGCAAAGGTAATTTGTGAATAGTGAAATATTTAAATATATATTAAAATCCATTAAAATGTACTCAGCTAAACTTGTACACAGCCACATTCATAAATATTAATAGAAACATCTTGGTCAGATAGCTAAGTGATAAAGACCATGAACTGATATGAAAAAGGTCACATGAATGCCATATTTTTTGTTATAGGTATCATATCTGCTAGGAATGTACTAATAGTCTTTCTATGTTCCCCTACAATTTGCAAAGGATGCTTATCTCTTTTGATTTATGGTGTACATAAACAAAAGTTTCTTTAGGTCAGATCTTCAGCCAGTGAAAATGTTTAGAGGTCTTTCTTCTAGTTGTCTTGTGTAGTGTCCTAAATATATATTTTTTTTTCAGAAGTCGTATCAAAAGAAATCTCCAATTTTGAGTTTGTTTTAAATAATATGATATTTTTTAAGCTGCATTTCTGTAGGCACCCCACCAACTCCTTGGATATGGATTGTTTAGGAAGTTAGTCTTTTCAGCATACTAAACAAAATAAATGAGGAACATATTACTGAGTAGTGGAAAAACATTGATAACATTTATGATAAATGTCAGTTGTAGAATAACAATCAATTGTTTAAAACAAACATTTATTAGAACTACGTTAAGGTTTGCATTCAAAAGTATTGGGTTTTGGTAGCTGAAAAACAATAACCTGTCATTTGTAGCAGGGGTTGCAATGTGACAAATTGTCAAGAGAAAACAAAATAAACAAAAGCACCTTGATCATCACTATTGTCTGCCAAAGGTATAGTTTATCAGTGTCACTACTATCATCAAAGAGTGACTAAGGAACCGATATCCACAAATATTCCTACAAACTTGTATCTGATGGGAAATAATTAGGTGCCTCAAAAGAATCACCTAAAGATTTTAAATTAATGTCCTCATATTTGAACTTGCTGTGACATATGTTTCATTGTTTTTGCTTCCCTTTCTCTTCTTCTTCAATATTCCTCTAAAAACTTAAGTTGATAGCTACATATTTACATTCTCCTCACACCATCCATCTATTCAGTAGTGACTGTATCCCCAGATAAAGTTTGGATAGTAGAGATGAATGAAGGGAGATATTAAAACCTGAATATATAAAAGTAGTTAACTTGAAAAAGAATTGTTTTACAAAACAGAAAATTATGAAAATAATTATTTTTATATTCTTGTATAAAAATATGTACTATGTTGAATTTAACAAATACTGATATCATATTTCATTTATATTATATTGAGATACCTGCAGTACTAATTTTCTGTAATATGGTACTATATACCAAAAGTCAAAAAGGATGAAGGAGAGACAAAAATTCTTGTGGGTGGTATCTTTTATTGGACCAACTGTGTGGCTGAGATGCACATAGACAAGCTTTTGGGTATCACAGTATAACATGAACAACATATAATGCCACTACCTCAGGCCAGAGAAAGGGTACTTTGATATGAGAAATTTTAACTATGTCTACCTCAGCCAAGCAGTTGTTTCAATAAAAGATATCACCCACAAGAATTCTTTCCTCTCACATATTTCTTGAACCATCACAGCACCAACACTACCAAAGTAGATATATGAAACTTACTCTGACATTTATCTAAACTTAACCTGACCATTTGATCTATAATACATTGTGTTCCAAGAGAGAAGTCTATATTTTACACTGAATTCAAAACATACTGAATTGGACTGAGTTCTTTTAAGGGGTAAAAAAAAGAGCAACTTGGATGGAATCTAAAAATCACTCCATCCCAATTTTAAAAAAAGAAAGGTGGGGACAGAGAGAGTAAGAGATTTAGGCAGAATTTAAAGTAAGTCCAAAATAGTGATCTTGAAAATCCTTAATTAGCTGTTGCCTAAACTCAATGCATGAATTACAGTCTCTTAATCACCTAAGCAGGACAGGAAGACAAGGGCCTCAGTAGGAGGACTCAGGTGCCTATACAATAGTGCCGGGAGGATGGGGGACAAGAAGGAGGAGCTAGCCATCCTACTCTCCAGTGTGAATTATAATTTAGTAGGGATTACAGAGACCTGGCGGGACTCCTCACATGACTGGAGTGTAGCTATAGAAGGCTACACCCTGACTGAGTGGGGAAGAAAGTTGGGGGCATTGCTCTCTATGCGAAAGAGCAGCACATCTCCTTGGAGCAGTACAAAATGGACAGCTTGAAACCCGCTGGGTCAAGTTGCAAGGGGTGTGTGGCAAAAGAGACCTAACTGTAGGTGTATACTACAGACCACCAAACTGGGGGAGGAACTCGATTTGGAGTTCCCCTGAGAATTGACTGAGGCTCCACGTGCATGTGCCATGGTCATATGAGCAGTTTTAATTATCCAGACATCTCTGGGGGGAGGAATACCCAACCAAGTTGGAACAGTCATGATCCTTCCTGACTTGTGTGGAGGAGCTCTTCCTGACTCAGGAAGTGTATGGACCAACCAGAGGTGATGCTCTGCTAGACCTGGTCCTGGCCAAAGGAGATAACCTTGTGACCGATTTAAATATAGAGGGAGGTCTGGGTAATAGTGACCATAAAACCATCATGTTCACTGTCCAACATAAGGCAGACAAATTGAATAGCAGGATTGAAGTCTTAGACTTCAGAAATGCAAATTTCAACAAGCTTGGGTCACTAGTAGGACAAGTGCTATGTGACCAGGGACTGAAGGTGAAATGTGTGCGCAAAGAGTGGTTGTTCCTTAAGGACATGATCTATGAAGCAAAAAGCACAAAGGAAGTACATTCCCATGCGGAGAAAAGGTAACAGGGCTAAACAGGAAAATCACGGTCCACTTAAGAAAGAAGAAAGAGGCATATAAACAATGGAAGCTTGGGACAGGCCCCAAGGAGGACTATTCTATGATGGCCTACATTTGCAGGGAACAGATAAGACAGGCTAAAGTGGTGACTGAACTTAGATTAGCAACGGGAATCAAGGAGAACAAGAAGTCCTTCTTTAGATACATAGGGATCAGGAGGAAAAAAAATGGGACTGTGGGGTCATTGCTCAACAACTCACGAGAGCTGGTTAGTGGCACTATCGCAGGACACCCTTAGGGGTGCCGTGACCTCCCCTAACGCCCCTACCTCCTGTGCCAAATCGGGTCTCGAACGCACCCTCTATCTCGCCCACCACCTCTTGCTGGTAAATATCATTAATGGGAGGCTGCGCCCTTGCCTGCCTTGGCATGGTGCCTGACTGTACCGGGCTCTGTCCAATTGCCCGCCTGCGCCCTCACAGGTGCCCTCTCACTTCCCTCGCAGCCCTTGCCGCACTGGGGCCTGTCTCCCATGGCTCTCATAACCCACACCGGGGCCTTGCCCTTATACCGTCACCTGCACCGGGCCTTATCTCACGCTCCCGATATTGCCCACACTGGGCTTGCCTTTGCCTTTATGCAAATAGCCCTCCCTGGGGCCTTGCTCGCGACTCCCTTCCCGCACTGGGGCCTGTGCCTTATGCTTTCGCCCCCAACCGGGGCCTGTGCCTCATGCTCCCTGCGCTCCCTGCCCGCACTGGGGCCTTGCTCACACTCCCTGCCCACCCTGGGGCCTTGCTCACACTCCCTGCCTGCACTGGGGCCTTTCTCATGCCTCCCGTAATCGGGGCTCAGACGGCCTCAGCCTTACCTGGCCCCCAGACCTCTTCCTCGAGTCCTACGCCCACTGGGCTTCTCCCAATTGGGGCTCAGGTGGCCTCAGCCTTACCTGGCCCCCAGACCCACCTTCTCAGGTCTTACGCCCACTGGGCTTCTTGCCTACGCCCACACTGGGCTCCAGGCAAAATCACCCACACTGGGGCCAGGGTCGGGACACCCCAAAACGCAGCGCTCTCTCCAGTGCTAGGAACCCTCCCACTACTGGGGAGCTCCCATGAAGCCTCCTCCACCCCTACAGCCTCACCCAGTCCTCCTGTTCTTATATACAACCAAAACAGAAAACTCCCACTCCTGGGTTACAACATAAACTCCACACCTGACTGGCTATCCATCATTCCTCTCCCTACCAGGGTTTCCTCCATCCCATACCATCTCACAGAACACTGCTCAGGCCATCAGATTTTCCTGCTGTGCTTGCTCCAGCAAAGCTCCACTTTCCTTGGCTGCCAGAGGGGAACTGACTCTGGCCTCCGCCTTGCTGTTTTTATATGCCAGGCCCTGGCCCCTTCTGATCAGCTGACCAGACTGGTTGTCTTGGCAACCCACACCTGTGTTGCCCTGGTGATGGGCAGCTGAGCCCATATTACTACTTTCCAGTAGCAGGCACCTTAGTGCCCTGTTACAGGCACCCAGGAGAAAGCTGAACTCCTGAATGACTACTTCACCTCAGCATTTCTCTGGACCATGGGGAAAACCATGCCAGGTAGAGTAGAGGATGAGCACAGTAGGAATAATCACCTTCCTACTATTGATGTAGAATTGGTGTATGATCAATTAATAATATTAGAAGTATACAAGTCAGCAGCACCAGATGGTCTTTATCTGAGAGTGCTGAAGAACCTGGCCAAAGTCATTGCAGACCCCTGGCAAAATTCTTCCACAACTCATGGAGTTCTGGAGAAGTCCCTGAAGACTGGGAGATGGATAGTGTTGTGCACAACCACAAGAAGGGCAGGAGGGAGAACCTGGGTAACTAAAGGCCAATCAGCCTAACTTCAATCCTAGGAAAAATCCTAGAAAAGTTCATCAAGGAGTCTATCTGCGATAAGCTTGCAGAAGGTAAGGTCCTGAATGACAGCCAGCTTGGCTTCCTCATGGGCAGGCCTTGCCTTAGCAAACTCATCTCCTTTGTCACCTGGACATGAGAGAGCAGGTTGATGTTGTATCTACACTTCCAAAAGGCTTTCAATCTAGTATCTCATGATGTCCTCACAAGAAAATTGGAGGATTGTAGCTTAACTCTGAAAGTCCAGTGGGTGAGAAACTGGAAGCAGGATAGGACCCAGACAGTTGTAGTGAATGGATTTGTGTCATTCTGGTAAGAAGTTGGTTGCAGTGTCCCACAGGGTTTGTTACTTAGTTCATGACCTTTCAACATCTTTATTAATGATTTGGAGGTGGACATGAAGAGCTTACTGGCAAAGTTCGTGAACAACACCAAGTTATGGGAAAGGGTGGTAACGCTTGAAGATAGGCTACAGTTACAGGTGGACCTAGACTGGCTATTAAGTTGGGTGGATCAGAACCTGATGAAGTTCAATGATGAGAAATGTAAAATGTTCCACCTCAAAATGAGCAATCCCCAAGACACCTACAGGTTTGGTGGCATCAAACTGACTAGTACCATGCATGAAAGGGACCTGGAGGAATGAATAAACCACAGTATGAATATAAGCTGGCTGTGCGAAGCTGTAGTAGGGCAAATAATACTCTGGCATGCATCAATCGATGCATCTCCAGCAAAGCCAAGGAGGTGATTCTTCCACTCTACTAAGCACTGATGAGACTGCAGCTGGAGTACTGCATCCAGTTCTGGGCACCATACTTTAACAAGGATGTGGACAAGCTTGAGAGAGTCCAAAGAAGAGCCATCCGTATGATCCGAGTCTTAAAAGGCAAGTTATATGAGTAAAGGCTGAGGGATCTGGAACACTTCAGCCTCAGGAAAAGAAGGCTGAGAGGGGACCTGGTAGCAGTTTACTGCTACAGTAGGAGAGTACATCAAAGGCTCATTGAGCAACTGTTCACCAGGGCACCTGAGGTGAAAACCAGGAGTAATGGGCACAAACACCTGGAAGATTGAGTCAGGCTCAACATTAGGAAAAACGTCTTCATAGTCAGGGTGTCCAGACTGTGGAAAAAACTCCCTCCAGAGGTGGTGCAATCATCTACCCTGGAAATCTTCAAGAGGAGATTAGACAGTCACCTTGCTGGGTTCATATGACCCCCAGTTATCTTTCCTGCTTGGTGCAGGGGGTGGACCCGATGATCTTCTGAGGACCCTTCCGGCTTTACAATCTATGAATCTATGAAAAACCTGCAGTTACACATCTGCACATACCTAGAACTATTCCAGGTCATCATATGCATGTGCTTATGGGCCCGTTCTTGGCAGCTTTTTGCTGAGAAACTATCTCAGGGTAGGGTGCAGGACTGGGCAGGACAGTGTGGTGCAGGGGGTTCAGTCCTAAATACTTCCAGAAGTACTTCCAGTCCACTTCTGGGTCCACTAAAGAGCATGCTAAGGGTCCCCCACTCCCCTGTGACCTTCTGGCTCAGCGATTGCCCATGGCAGGACCCCAGGGGCCCCCGAGACCCAGAAGGCACCAGTCACCAAGCTGGAGGGGTGCAGGGGGAGGGTCCCTCTGCACACTCCCTGGCAGACCTGGATGTGGACCAGAAGTTTCTGGTTTTTGGTCTACTTCTGGATCTGCTGCTGAACATACTGCAGAACTCCCTACACTTCTGTGGGACAATCCATGAGCCCCAGCATCGCAGCACTCATGAGCTGCCTGGTACCTAGAGGTATGTAGAAAAAACATTTAAAGCTGTGTCTATGTCCAAATCACCAAGTCTTTCCAAATCTCTCCAAATCAATTCAGAGGGTTCCAATTTGATTCAGAGAGATTAAAGGGTCCTCTGATTCAATTTGGATTCAGAGATTCACCCATTGAATAAAGACGAATCTCCGCCGAATCGAATCAGGGATCAAAGCTTCACACAGCCATAGAAGATATGTAGGACCAGCAACAGGCAATTAGCCTAGGAGAAGGTGACTCAGCAAGATAGATGCTACCTTAGAATGGAAGAGGTGTTTATGGAGAGGATTCTAGCCTGGGACCCTGCCCCAAAGAACAGTCCTAGGGCCCTTTATTCATTTTATATTATATATACAAGGTGAAATAGATCAGTTTCAAGAGGAGAAATGGAGAATACATTGGCTCTTATGTCTGCCCTGTGGCTTTGTAGAATCATAGAATCAAAGAACCATTGAAAATTAGGGTTGGAAGAGACCTCAGGACGTCATCTAATCCAACCCCCTGCTCAAAGCAGGACCATCCCCAAGTAGATTATTCCATCCAGGAAGGTGATTAAAATAATTTACAAGCAAGAAATATAGATTCAAATCTCTTCTGGGTTAGGAGACCCTAGAACCTAGATGTTCCCATCCCATTGTTTAAAAAGTGAGAGGACTTTCTTCTGCTGCCATCAATTTCCTTCCACTTGATACTCTCATGGAATAATCCTCTTCTGCTTCTGGTGGAGACTTTGTCTAAATACAGTAAATTCCATTATGGGGCGACATGAGTCTACTTAGACATATACAAGTAAAATGAGATTTAGCCTCATATATCTAAGAGTTCATTATAATACTGATTTGCTGCAGCACAGGGTTTTAAAATATATGGCTAGTGGGCAAGATATAGCCTGTAGAGCTAGCTTATCTGGGCCCTTACCTGACCGTGGGGCACACATCAGATTGGCACCATGTATGGCGCCCAGGATTCAAGCCTGACATGGCAGCTATTCTGGTGAACTGGGATGCAATGCAAATGCTGTGCCTGCTCCAACAGGTAGCAAAGTCCAGTGCACACCCTGGACCAGCCAAAGAACACAATGTGTAGTACACCTCCCGGACTGGCTGTAATGGACACCATGTGCAACTTGGGTCCCAGAGCAGGTGCTACAGATGCTGGATCCAGCATCTGGTTGGATGAGAGGTACATATCAGTGGGCCCAGAGGCCAAATAAGTTTGACACCCCTGATACAGCATGTAGTTTTCCAGAAAAAAACATATTTAGTTGCTTAGAGTAAATACTCTGTCATAGCATATAATATTATTTTATTCTGGATTGTATTTCATATGAACTGATTCTTGAGGCAATGGTCAATTAGAAACAACATTCAGAGCTGTGTAAAGAGAAAAGGAAAAACAAGAGATATGAAAATGATTTTCAATGCATTTTTTATGTTGCATGTAACAAAATGGCCCATTAAATCTTCATAGTCCACTTGTACTGCCTGGGCCAACATACATTGGCATAACTGAAAATATCTCTCTGAACTTCAGTATAACTGCCTTGAAACTGGAGTGATTATGGGTATATGTTGTTTTCAATTAGGACAGATTTGTATTTTGCTTCTCCACGTGCAGAATAAAAGCTAGTTTTAGTTTGCCTAGACAGGATAGCTCTTGGTAGGTTTTAAAACAGCTTTGTTCTTTTATGTAGGTGGGAGGGTGGATACAGAAACATTTTAGGTTTGGCTCAGCATAACAGAAACAGCTAACATAATTCTGTCCATAACTGTAAATACTGCTTCTTAAAATGATGTCTGCAGAAAGCAAATGAATGGTAAAATCACAAGTTGCCAACGTCTGAACTATTCTGCTTCAAGTTAATATAGTTTCCTGGAAACAGTTGATAAAATCATGACTACCATTGACCCCATTATAGTATTTCCTCTTGCAGGATTTCAGTAACCCTATTTGAGTAGAAACTTGAGTGGAATATTGCTAATAGCATTGCAGATATGTGGACCACCTTGAAATTAACCCATAACTTAACTGGGATGGAGTGTAACTTCCCCTTAATATGTGGAAAATTGCTTGCAAGAATATAATGTGCAATTGTATTTAACCTAGTTATCCAATTCTGCACTAGTTGCTAATAGTGACGAGAGACAGTTGAAAGGTCAAAATGAACTCAGAAGTTAAGCAAGGGTGGGAACAACAAGGAATTCATTTTCCGCAAGTGACCTAAAGATCATGGGTCTCAGTCCAGCTAAATTACCAAGGTAGTTGTAAAACACTTTAATTACATGAATGATGTGTGCTTCAAAGGCAATCTCAGAATTCACAATGACTTCAAGGTCACAGACATTATCCGAGAGATAAAGAAAACTAAGCAAACCTCTACAGATGACACCTAAGGCCTCTACATCAGTGAATTAATCAATAACAACTTGCAAAAACAGCATATGACCAAAAGTACAGTAGATTTCATCTGGTTTGGCGAAAGTAAGGTGCTGGAGATGCAATGATGACATTGTATATGAGTGAAAGGAAGAAAGAAAGAAAGAAAAAGAAAAAAAGAAGGATTCTTACCTATAAACTGATTTCATTTGGTTTTGTCCACTGCTTCTCATATTGCTTTCCAATTCCACTTTGCCCCAGCACTAAAGAGGAAATTTCCCCTCTGGAAGGTTTTTATCTGTTATGAACAACATCAGAACTCCTTTTGGTATTTTTCCTCTGAGGGCAGGCAGTATATAAAACAAAGATCATTTTGTTTTCCACTCTGACTGTATTACAGCACTTGGGGGGAAATTTGTCTTTATAAGAGGTTTTATGATATTTCAGTGCAGTGCAGTACGATAACACTAGGTACCTTTCATTTGGTTTTATTACTTTTACTTTTGCATTGGCCTCATGTGTTCCTCGCTGTTTAAAACATAAGTTTTTAAAATTATGACAGTGCAGGGGGGAAAAAGAAAACATGATTGTTAGCACTGGATTTCAGTGGATAATTATGAAACATAAAGAGATTTCAGAATTAAACAGAAAATATTTCCTTACACCTACTTTTTTTTGCAGTCCAGTCTTTATTGTATCAGCTACCTTCTTCTCTGACATGTGCAATATCAAAAATTCATTTAAAAATATAAAATATAATAAACCATCATTATTGGTAAAACTGATTAAGAAGAAAGAACCTGTACTCGTATTATTTACAGGCAAAAGCATTTTAGGTGGAAAAAAGGATTTGATGCTAGAACACTATACGCATTAATAGCATATAATAACTCATTCTTCTTTTTAAGCAATAAAGATTGTGCAGTAGGTGTTAACTGAGACATAATCTCACTCTTAAATCCATGTTCGCCTTATCAGAAATAGGTACTTTATTATCTCATGCACTTTCTTACCATCAAAGTAAGTTTTAAGTAGAATGAGCAGAAACTATTGCAACCATTAAAGATGCTATTTCAAAAGTAACAGTGAGTTATATGTTAATTTTGCAGGCATAAGGAAGCCTATGTTCTTGCTTCAAAATGATATTTGCTGTATCCCATGTAGATGGAAATGCTTTAAAGAGAAAAACCTTCAAGATGAGAAAAGATGAGTATTTAAAGACTCACCTTTAAGTCTTAAATTTTCATAGAAACTTCCAGAGGATTAAATTTTCATTTGTGATGAAATATGATTGTATCCATCACAGCTGTGACATGGTAAACTGTTGGCTGTCAGAACTTATAATTTACCCTAAACTACTTTTTCTTCATCAATATCTCTGTTGCTGGGGCTTTGTATACAGAGGTATTTGTATTTAAAAGGTCTATAAAACTTATTGAATTAAAAATAAAGGATAATTGATAAGTAGGACTGGAGAAGGCTTCAGAAGGTCATCAAGTCCTACCCCCTGTTGAAGCAGAATCATCTATGACTAAAGCTCTTGGAAACTTCTAAGACGGGAGATTCCATAACCTCTCTGGATAGCCTGATCCAATGTTTAGCCATCTTCAAAGGAAGAACGTTCTTCCTAATATCTAGCCTAAATTTATTTATTTTACTTACTGCAATTGAAGTAAATATTTAATTTACTTACTGCAATTGAAGACCATTGTTCCTTGTGCTCTGTAGGCATAAAGAATATAGTCTTTATCCTCTTCATAGCAACGTATCAGGTACTTGGAGACTGTTACCAAATCCTCCATTAGTCTTCTCTTTTTCAGGAAAAATGAATCTAGTTCTTTAAGTGTTTTGTTGTAAGTTATGCTTTGCAGGCTTCTAATCATTTTGGTCACTCTCTGCTCAACTTTTTCCAGTTTGTCCACATCTTTTTTGATGTACCTGGAAGTTATATGTATGGTACAAATGATTATGACTTCATGAACAATGGGGGCACAGATTACATTATCTTTTCATTTAAAAATATGTTTAACATTAAAATGTTTTTGTTTCAAATAAAATAAATTCAAAGATGGACAGGTGAGTTAAATAAATCTGAATATTCTTCTTCTGCCAAATGTTGGAAAGTTTTTGTTGTTGTTGTTCTTCTTCTAATAATTTTACATGAAAAAATGGAAGAAATGTCTATTATCCATCTCATATAACATATACTTTTTTTTTCCACAGTAAAGGTAATGAAATACTTGCAAAATATATTCTGCCTATGAACCAATTAATTCCCTACACAGTTTCATAGATTTCATAGACATTAGGGCTGGAAGGGACCTCGGAAGATCATCGAGTCCAGCTCCCTGCCCAAAGGGCAGGAAGTCAGCTGAGATCATAGGATCCCAGCAAGATAAGCATCCAATTTGCTCTTGAAGGTGTTCAATGTAGGTGCTTGAACCACCTCCGATGGCAGGCTATTCCAGATCTTGGAGGCTCGGACAGAAAAGAAATTCCTCCTTCTGTCCAGCCTGAAACAGTTTTGCAGTAGCTGATAACTACACGACCTCGTAATCTCTTGGAGCGCTCTAGTGAACAAACATTACCCCAGATAACGATGGTCACCTCTGATAAACTTAAAGGTGGCCATCAGATCACCCCTGAGCCTGCGCTTTTCCAGGCTAAAGAGTCCCATGTCTCTCAGCCTATCATCGTAAGATCTGTTTTCCTGACCTCTGATCATGCGCGTGGCTCTCCTCTGGACTCTCTCAAGCTTCTCCACATCCTTTTTGAATTGTGGAGCCCAAAACTGGATGCAGTACTCCAGCTGCGGCCTCACCAAGGCTGAGTGCAAGGGGAGAATGATGTCCTGGGATTTACTTGAGAAGCATCTATGGATGTAAGCCAGCATTTTTGGTTGCTTTAGCAGCTGCAGCATCACATTGAAGGCTCAAGTTCATCTTGCGGTCAATGCTGACCCCCAAGTCTCTTTCTTCTGTAGTGCTAGCCAGCATAGCACTGCCGAGCCTATAAGGATGCTGCAGGTTTTTCCTCCCAAGGTGAAGAACCTTACATTTTTCAGTGTTAAGCACCATCAGGTTCTCCTCTGCCCATTTGCTGAGCCTGTCCAGGTCAGCCTGGATCACGCTCCTGTCTTCTGGTGTGGATGCTTTGCCCCAAAGTTTGGTGTCATCGGCAAAGTTGGCCAGTCCGCTTCTGACTCCAATATCCACATCATTAATGCAGATGTTGAAGAATATGGGTCCAAGGACAGAGCCTTGGGGGACCTCACTGGTCACAGGGAACCATGATGATTGACTTCCATCAATGCCACCCTCTCGGTCCAGCCACAGAGCCAATTTCCCAGCCAGCAGATCGTGGTGGACCCAAGGCCACACGTGGCCAGTTTCACCAAGAGGTGATCATGGGATACCAGATTGAAGGCTTTTTTGAAGTCAAGATATATGACATCAATCTCTTCTCCCTTGTCCAGGTGATAGGTCACCTGGTCATAAAAGGAAATGAGATTGGTCAAGCAAGAGCTACCCGCAACAAACCTGTGCTGGCTATCCCTCAGGACACTGGCATCAGCCAGTCCATTAAGGATGGCCCCTTTAATAAACTTTTCTAAGATCTTCCCCAGGATAGAAGTCAGGCTGATGGGCCTATAGTTTGCTGGATCCACTTTCCTCCCTTTCTTGAAGATAGACACCACATTGGCCTTCTTCCAGGCATTGGGCACTACACCAGAGTGCCAGGAGCTCTCAAAGATCCGTGCCAGAGGCTGAGCTATGATACTTGCCAGCTCCTTGAGTACCCTGGGGTGTAGATTGTCAGGGCCAGCTGACTTGAAGGTATCCAGCCTCTCAAGGTGTTCCTTCATGAGGTAAGCATTGATGAAGGGCAGGGGATCTCTCTCACCTGTACCTTCCTGTCCCATAGTGGGCATGGGCATCCCATGGAACTGATGAAAAACTGATGCAAAGTACCCATTTAATGGGTTGTTTTTTTCATAGTTTCATAGTTTCATAGTTGGTAGAGTCAGAAGGGACCTGAGCAGATCATCAAGTCCGACCCCGTTCCATGGCAGGAAAGAGTACTGGAGTCAAATGACCCTGGCAAGGTATTCGTCTAGCCTTTCATTAAAGACCCCCAGGGTAGGAGCCAGCACCAGTTCTTTTGGAAGTTGGTTCCATATCCTAGTTGCTCTGACAGTAAAATAGCGCCTCCTGATGTCTAGTCTGAATCTACCCTGTGCCAGCTTGTGACGGTTATTTGTAGTCACTCCTGGGAGTGCTTGGGGGAACAGAGACTTCCCCAGTGCCTGCTGGTCCCCTCTGACTAGTTTGTAAATGGCTACTAGATCCCCCCTCAGCCTTCTCTTGTGGAGGCTGAACAGGTTCAGGTCCCTTAGCCTCTCCTTGTAGCGCCTGCCCTGCTGCCCCTTGATCATGCTGGTGGCCCTCCTCTGGACCCTCTCCATGTTGTCCACATCCTCCCATCAAGTGTGGTGCCCAGAACTGGATGCAGTACTCCAACTGAGGCCTGATCAGTGCAGCATAGAGGGGGAGTATCACCTCCTTGGACTTGCTTGAGATACATGTGCGCATGCATGACGAGGCATGGTTGGCCTTCCTGACTGTGTCCGCATACTGTCGGCCCACGTTCATCTTGGCATCAATGATGACTCCAAGATCCTTTTCTGCCACTGCACTGATGAGAAGGGAGTTCCCCAGCCTGTTCCCCTTCCTCCCCAGGTCCACTACCTTGCACTTGTCAGTGTTGACAGTTTTTCCTGGGCATCAGTTGTCCCATCTGGTTTAGCAGGGGTCCAATGTTGCCCTTGCTTTTCCTTTGGCTACCCACATATCTGAAAAAGGACTGTTTATTGTCCTTGATGCTCAAAGGTAGTTGGAGTTCCGTTGCAGCTTTGGCTTTTCTGGCTTGCTCCCTGCAGGACTGGACCAGTGCAGAATATTCCTTTTTGGAGGTGAATCCTGTCCTCCATCCTTTGTAGGCCTTTCTTTATTGCCTCAGGATGTCAGCTAGATTCCTGGAGAGCCACAGGGGCTGCTGTGCCCTCCTGCTGCCTTTCCTCCGAGATGGAATAGAATTATCTTGTGCATTGAAGATTGGTCCCTTGAGGAGCAACCACTGTTCCTGAACTCCCCTCCCCCTGGGGTCATGGTCCCTTAGGGCCTCACTGACAAACCTCCTGAAGTTGTCAAAGTCAGCTTTCCTGAAGTGAAGGACTTCATTGTTGCTGACTGACTTGCCAGCTTTACGGCAGATGGTGAAGGTGATCAGCTCATGGTGACTGTCACCCAGCTTCGCATCGATCACTAGGTAACTGATTAGGTCATCTCCAGTAGCCAGTAAAAGGTCGAGCAGTGCTTTACCTCTCGTTGGCCTGTAGACTTCTTGAGTCAGGTAGAGGTCATCCACACATGATAGGAAGCTTTGCGACCACTCAGAGTTTGCTCCCACAAGACGTCTGGGTAATTGAAGTAACCCATGACAACCATGGTCCTGGAGCATGTGGCCTCAGCCAGTTCCAAGGTGAATGCCTGGTCAAGCTCTTGACTTTGGGTGGCAGGTCTGTAGTAGACTCCCACCTTTGTGTCCCCTGTGCCATGCTCCCCATGGATTTTAACTGAGATGGTCTCCAGTTGTCCACCCTGGTTGCCAACATCAGCCTGCAGGGATACATAGCTTTCCTTAACATAGAGAGCTATACCCCCACCCCCCGCCCCTTTTATCTCCTTGATCTCTCCTGTACAAGATCTAGCCATCTTTACCTGTAGTCGAGTCATGGGTGGAGTCCCACCAGGTCTCTGTTATCCCTGTGACATTGTAATTATTTGTGTTAAGCATGAGGATGAATTCCCCAAGCTCCTGGCATTTGGGTACAGGCAGGCAAGTGTCCCCTTGGGGGCTCTTGCCTTGCCCACAGAGCGTACCGGGGCTGGGGCAGGGGTGGGCTCCCTTAAGTGCCTTTGCCTGCTGGCTTTGCAAGGGTTAGTCAGCAGGCCAGCAGTGGTGGTAGTCCCTCTGTTCCCCAGTGGGCTTAGTTTAAAGCCTGATGGAGCAGGTCAGCCAGTCTGGCTGAGAAAAGCCTTCTCCCCAGCAGAGAGAGATGGAGGCCATCTCTTCCCAGCAGCTCACTGCCTCTCTCACCAAAGAATGGGCTGTGGTCATGGAAGCCATACTGGTGTGTGCAGCCAGTCTCATTACCTCTCGGCACACAGTAGCATGGCCAGACTCTGCTTTCCAGCAGCACCAGCAGTGGTAGCTCCTAGTTGCCATGGCCAGTGTCACTAGTTGCCAGACCTGGCCTCACTGATGAGGAATCCTGGCCTGTCCACTTTGTGCCCACCAGCATGAAACAGAGTAGGTGGATGGGAAGGGCATCCATGGAAACTGCCCCAGGATCCCTGTGGGCAGGGTGTATTTGGCTAGGCAGATAGGTTGGGGACACAGGTGGATGGGAAACAGCATCCAGGAGCAGGACAGCCAGGCAGGACTGGGGTTGGTGCGGGGGCCAGAATCAGGATTGCAGGATCATGACAGTGTAGAGCTGGGGCCGGGGCAGAGCTGAAATCCACTCCCCACATGTTAGATCATGACTGGCCCTACCTAGGAGGGGAAGGAAGGGGTTAAGCACATGCCTGTGACTCAGCCCCACTGCCCCATTCCAGAATGGGTACATGTGGGCATCCCCAGTATAGTGAAGTTGTGGTGCAGTGCAACCCAGCAGTGCAGTGCAGCCTAATATGGTCATGATCCATCAAGGCAGTCCTGTGCTGCCGGGCTTTGCTGCTTCACAGCTTTATTGTACTAGAGCTTCGCTGTTGTGCAAGTGCTGGGTGGAGGCTGCAGGTCTGGGACACAGGTACACACTCCACCCCACTCCCAGGCAGGGCCAATCATAATCCATCATACAGGTAGCAGATCATGGCTCTGCCCAGCCCCAGCGTGCAACCCATGCTGTCACTACCCTGCAATCCTGGCCCCAGCCCCAGGCCCAGCCCCACCCCTGCCTACCAATCTCTCTCCTAGACACTGATCCCTGCCTGTCCATAACCCTATCCCATCCATTTGGTTGAGTGCACCCTGCCCACAGGGGTCTTGGGGTGGTTAAGTAATCTACTGCTTAGGGAATTTTGGTAAGCTATTGCAGGGATATGCTAGGAGTTCAGACCCAACCTGTAACAGTTCAACCAAACTCCATAAGTGGTCCTCCAGCCTAAGTAGTTACCCACCCCAATCTAGACTGTAAACCAGTAGATTGAACCCAATGGAAGTCCACCCCAAATTTTGCGACGTCTGCTGAATTTCCAGGTGCAAGGTCAACCCTACCACTATATACTTCCTATCCTGTTCCTTTCTGCAGTACATGTGGGATTCATGCAGTTGTTCAGGCCTTGAGCACGGAAAGTGCACAGAAGCATTTCTGAAATGGAAATTTTAGTCACTGAAAAGAAAAAAAAAAGAAGTACATTCAATCCTAGTGGCAAAATGATTATTTTAGGGGTAAATTCTGCTGGCACATGACTCTCAATGACTTTACCTGAAAGCAGAGTTGGCTCTTGAGTTAATTTTAATGCAGATAAAACTTGCCATTTTATTTTTCACCTTGTACTTTGCACAGCACAGTTTCATTGCAGAAGTTTTTAGCTGAGAAAGAAAAATGTGCTTGGTTGAAACCATCTGCCATTCCTAGTTCTCAGAGCTCATTAATTAGGACAAAAGTTTATTTTGGACTATTTATGAACCTCTTTAAGAAGTGTAATTAGAGGTAAGATACAGCAGATTCTTTAGTGTGGATGCCTTTATTGCATTAAATGTTATTTTGTACCTCATCTGGCATAGATTGAACATTATTTAAAACTACGAGCATATACCTAAATCTCCCTCTATTAAAAAAAACACCTTAGGAGGGTAATAAAATGAATAAAATGTTTCTATAGCTCTATTACTAATTTCATTCTCTAAATACAGCTAGGCTTAACTACAAAGAATATTCAGTTTTTGCAGCTTACACTGTACATAAATGATCTATAACTGTTTAACAAATGAATAAAATTAAACAGATTAAGGTATTTTGTTCTACACCCTTAAGCAATTTTCATGACAGATTTTCACTATATTAAATTGAGGAAGTCATAGCCTTTCTCTTCTGTAAATACCGGTTTTTTGGAGTCTGGGTAAAATTCTATTTTTTAATTTTTTCCACCTTGTAATCTAACGCAATCTTTTATCTAAATATTCTATTTACAAACATTTTTTCCAATGTCCTACTTCAGTAACCATGAAATGCTATGTGAATGAGTGAATAGTCTCACAAGGCACATCTATACATGCAAATGCTGTAGGGTGGGTTTACTGTAGAGCAAATTACTCTAGAGCAGTGGTTCTCAAACTTTACTGAGTAAAACTCAGTAGTTTTACTTTACAACTATAGATATTCTCAATTGTTCTGCAACCTTTCTGCAGACCACCTGAATGGATCTCATGGACCAGCGGTGGTCTGCAGACCACAGTTTGAGATACTTTCCTCTAGAGTAAGCCTACCCTGGGCAGGCATCTGCATGTCTGGAGGTGCACAAATAGATTTGCTGATCATGACTGCTGTCTGCTCCCACTCCCTCTAGCCCTGCACCAGCCCCCTGCAGCAGGCAAGGGGATCTCTAGGCTCCCCTTGGGTGCTAGCCCAGGGACTGGCAGGGACCATGGTGCCAAGAGACAAGTGTCTCCTGGCAGGAGCTGGCAGATTGTTCCTTACCCGTGGGAGCTACCCGCTGGTGGGGTCACCATGAAAACTCAAGCAGGGACATTATTCCCCTGCCCTGGCATCAGTGAGCTCCCAGCCCTGGCTCCTCAATCAAGGACAGGGGGCTTGGAAAGAGATACTGGGGAGGGTCTAGGATCTTCCCCTCCCTGCAGCTCTTTCCAAGCCCTCTATCTCAATTGCCCAATCGGAGTATGGGGCTGAGAAAAATCTGTGGGGCTGGGACCTGCTTCTGACTGGGATAGTTCATGGCCAGCCCCAGGCTGCATAGGGAAATCTAAACATGCGGCCTGGAGCTGGCGGAGGACTGCCCAGAATGAGACAGTCCCCAACCACCTCCAGGCTGCATGTACAGACTTCCTTGTGCAGCCTGGGGCTGTCTGAGAACTGTCCCAGTCAAGGTCAGGTCCCAGCTAGATCCAGGCTGGGTGGTCAACTCTCCCCATGCAGGGAACTCCCAGCCCAGCTCTGTGATCATGGAGCAATGGAGATTGTTTCTGAGGTCTGTGATCATGAAGCTGGGCCTGGGAGCTCCCTGCTGCTGGGGCAGGAGGACATTGTCCTTGCCCAGGTTCTGGTGATGGTGCCCACGCTGGCAACAGGCAGCTCCAGGAGCAGGGAGCAATCTCCCACCCCCTGCTGCCCAGCTACATGTGCTGCATTGTACAGTAATTACTTGGCAATTAATTTTCTACCTGCAAATACAAGTAGCAAATTAACAGCTAAGTAAAGGAAATTATTGGACAGTAAGGGTTAGCACAAGTAGAAGGTGATGCTTACTACACAGTAAGTAGCATTACTCTGCAGTAAAGAATCTCAAGTAGACCCACCCACAGCCTACCTATTTTAAATAACAATTTAAAATGTCATATGAAAAAAATCAAAGATAAAAATATTTAGTAAGATTAATATAAATAATGGACATAATGGTATATTTATATTATCTAGAAAAGGTACCCTGTTATTTTCCTGGTTAAAAACATAAGCTCCAAAGGGACCTCAAGGATTCTCTAGTCCTAGCCCTGTAGAAAAATACTTTTTCAATACTTTTTCTCTCATTTACAATGAGAAACATTCCACAACCTGTCTAAACAGCTTATGGCCACAGAGAAAAGTCAATTTCCATCCTCTTTATAATTGGTCTCCAGGTATCTGAAGAATGTTATCAGCAGGGATCCTGGTTTTCTCTGATATATATAAAAAAAAACCCTGAAATTTTTGGGTTAAAAAAAGTAAAACAAAATCCACATTTTTCCATGATTAAAATGAAATGCCACATTTTATATATATGTGCTTGTGGCATTTTATACACACACACACACACACACATACACACACACGTGGCATTTCATATATATATATATATATATATGGCTTAGTTCATCCATCTGTCTGTTTCTCTGTGTGTCTGTCCATAATGCTCTTGAAGGGTGTAACTTCCAGTATGGTGTGGCTCCTGCCACTGCTGCAGCAAGACTGATAGGTGGGGTAGCTGGGGACAGATCATTGCCACCCCTCACCCCTAGCGGAGATAAAGGAGGGGGGTGGTGCAAGGCCAGATGAGGAGCAAGGGGGTGGTGTGGGGCCAGACACGGAGGCGACTGTTGGCACAGGGCTGGATGTGGAGGGGGGGGGTATGGGGCCAGGCAGGGGGACTGGACATTAATATATAGAGTAGTGGTGTTTCATTTTAATCACGGAAAAATGTGGATTTGGGGGATTACTTTTTAAAATCTGAAAATTGAAGAGTTTTTTTATCAGAGAAAACCAGAATCCCTGGTTATCAGTTTGCTTTTGTGTGACAGACCTATGAGAACAAAACTGAATTTTGACTTCCGGACAGTTTCCTTTCAAGTTAATGTAAGACATTACACAAGACATTACGCTGAAAGAGAAGAGGATCAGGTCCTTTAAATATTAACTGCACTTGTATCAACAAAAGTGTATTAATGTAAACAGTGAAACAGACAAAGGCATTGCAATATGCTGAATTTCCTTCTCAGAAGATATAAACCAGATGCCAAGCTATAGAAATGTTTTTCCAATAGTAAAGTCTAGGCATTTTGCACATTCCACAGGGAGCAGTTTTGGCAGATTAGAAGTTGCCCCTAGAACCGTCATATGTTGAGCAAGCTTACAGTCTGCTTTATTCTTCTAGACACCAGAAGCCTGATTCTGATACCACAGATATTGGCTATTCATGGATGTAACTTTACTGACTTCAGCAATTAGGTGGATTTAAAACCCTGTACACAGAAGGAGATTCAGCCCCTTCTTTGCTTTACCTCACTCCAGTAGGTTTGCGTGTTCCTATTATTTCATGTCCCAACAGTTGCCTTCTGAGTTGTATATTAAACCTTTAACTGTGGCATTTCCCCCCTTTCTCGTATTGGTCAACAGGGTTTTGAAAAGTGTCCTTTTCCAAATAGAATGCACATTTATTGCCTGTTTATTTTGTCTTTTTTTTTTTTTTTTAATACTGGATTTCATCTTTGGAGGAAAGGTCCAGTTTTTCTTGGAGTATGTAACTGTATATTGATATATTACTTTGTTCTCCATTTATCATAGTTATTTAAACCAGTTTGTTTTGTTCTTAATTAATAACATTATGGGAAATTCAAATTAAGGTAAGCCCAGTTGAATCCATCAACACAAGGCATCTAATGTGGCCACCAGGAACCTTCAGGTAACTCTCAAGTCAATGAGACTTGCGCACAGAGCTGAAGCATCTGAGTTTACCTGGCACTCCAGCTTACCAGAATCAGGATTCTTAAAGGCATATGCAAGTAAATTACTGAGCTGAGTAGGTGTCCTGTGTTTAATAGAAAGTTTCTTGCCAAATTCAGATCACTGTGTATATGTGTGTGTGCGCGTGTGCGCATGAATGTTATTCGGTATCAGTATATATATATGTGAATGTTATTAAGTATAACAAGGCTAATTTCTATACAGAAGCATACTGGAGCAGCACTGTGCTCTGGACATAGCTGGTACATGGAGCAACGTCACCTGATGGGTTGCCAGTGTCAGCAGCATGGCCAGCTGTCAGCACATCTGTATTTTTAGGTGCTGACAGATGTGAAAAAAACCCAAAACAAAACAAAAATGCGCTTTACTGGAAGAGGAAATGCATTAGTTTGACTCACCTCCCGTGTTTTTATAGATTGGGTGCTTCAGTGAGGCTTTTTGGCACTTTTATCTAACAGCTGATTCAATCAGCTGTTAGATAAAAGCTCCAAAAAAGCCCCTCTGAAGCACACGATCTATACAGACATTGGGTGAGCTGGGTCAAAGTAATGCAATGCCTCTTCTAGGCATGTGCTATGCTTAGAGCAGGGGCATACAGATCTGAAAATAAAGCACTGTTTTGTTTTGTTTTGAAATGTCTGTAAGCAGCCTTTGTGGGCCTATTTCTTTTTACACCAGCTGTATAACATTGCAGAGCGAGCCGTATCTACAGTGCCTACCTCTATTTTTATAGGTACACATGTTGATAATGCTGAACTATTTCTTTGCAATTGTAAATCAACCACTTAGGCATCTACTTACTGAAGGCCAGATCTGAAAGGGCCAACAAGTTAGACAGCGAAATGTCCAACATTTAGATACCTGCATCCCAGAACAGAATCTAAACTCCAGTGCTAAGAACCTAGTTTCCTAGTACCTAGTGCATGGGGACAGTCCCCAGAAGGGTGATCCTAAAAACTTCCATGCTGAGCAAAGAACCCCTTAGAGCTAACCAATAGAAAATGCTAAAAGTAAAGGAATGTCTCCTAAAATCCACCGGTCCAACTGATTGTTAGGTCCAAACCACTGAAGCTACTAAACCATTGTCTGCAGAAATGGAGAGTGGTCTGCTTTGAGAGTATCCTCGTATGATTCCATGGTCAGTGAAACAATTTTTGCCCTCTAATCTTTTTTGCAAATTCCTTTGACCTTAGCGGGGAAGAAGATGACTCACAGTCTTTTAGAAAGATTTGGTAAATCTTCGTGAGAGCATGCGTCTACATAAGATGCTATGTAACTGTAGCGATGAGCTATATCGCCATAGCTCACTGCTACAGGGATGTAGCATTGGCGGGCATGAACCATGATGCCTACGTTACTGCGCAGTAGCAATGAGCTACTTGACAGCTCATCGCTACTGTATCATAGCGTGGGAAGAGACCTATGCAGTGTCTAGACTGCTCAGTAACACTAGTTACTGCGCAGTCATTGAGTACTTGCTTAAGCAGTCTGGAGTATGTGTAGAGGCACCCAGAGTGTAATAACATCAGCTCTGTTGTTCTTTTCTTACTGATATTAGGTATTTGAGTGACCTCTGGCCTCTCCTTCAACTAGTCATCATGGTGTTTTTGCAGAGGTGAGTAATCTATGCTCCAGAGACTTTTAATGCTGTCTTCTGTTGCCGTGTTTTATGGCACCGTATGTCCTCCCGTCTGTTTCTCAAAAAAAAATCATGTTTGCCAGTTAATGTTTGCATGTCTAACTAATATCTTCACTAATCACAGTGTTGGTTTCATATCCCTCAATACTCTAATGTTGTAATGATTAATTAACAACATTAATTCATTTCTTCAATTTTAAAAATATAGAAACATAAACGCTAAAAAAAATACTTTTTTATGATTATTGTATCGCTGAAACAATCTTTGATTATAAAAGTCCTTTCCTCTTGGAAAATCAAATGCACCTGCTATACATCCCAAGTACTGGCATTTAGCAAATCATAACCTTGACATTAGTTTAACCAACAGAATTATTCTGCTCTTTATATTCCCCTTCTTGAATAATTCAATTAGGTTCAGGTGATGCAGCTGGTTCTTGAAACCCAAACTCCAATTTAAGAACTGCTGCCAAATCACCATAATAATCAACGCATCTTAAAACAGCAATCTGTAAGCCAGCATGGTGGCTCTGAAGATTATTGCTCCAGTCTGTTAGACAATCTGTTCATGAGGACTTTGGTTTAAGTCCTGGCACTATTCATTTGTCTGCACTTTGCTCTTGATTTTGAGCCACAAGTTCCTGACTGTTGCTTCAGAGGGGATTAGGAAGGAGTTTAGCAGGGGACTTATAAATGCTGTAATAAATTCAAATTCAGAAGTATTTTTCTAGGAAAAAAAATTCTCAAAAATATATGAAGGATGGTTAAGGTAGCAGCAAGTACCATCCTGCTAAACATTGTTATATTATACGTGGGCTATACTGATGTGCACAAAGGGATTGTGTTGTCTTTATACACAGAATACTTATATGAAATCTGTCAAGTTCATTTATATAAAGGGTTTGGCCAATAGTCAAATCCTTTGGATACTGTTCTTTATTTATATCACAGGTCATGTTACTTCTCTGATGTTTTTATCAAATAAGGGAAGTCACTTGAGAATTTTAAACTCTTGGGGTGAGGTTTGAAATATTGTATATTTTTTGCCACCATGTCTGGGAACATGAAGTTCACAGGAGCAAGTTACTTGTTTTTCCACAAAAGCCCAGAAGTCTGCCACAAAAAATAAATCTGAGGAGACAGGGTGGCCAGCAACTATGGTTGTCTAGTCTAGCATTGTGCACCCTCTATCAGCTGGAGAATCCAGGCTGCAAGTTAGAGGTAACCATTTTTCCTCAGTAGAAAAACTCTTCAGAAGTGGTGAAACACTGGAAATAGTGCTTTCTTCCCCAGCATGATGAAATACAGTGAGTGTTTCTGGGACAACAGAGTTAAATGGGATGATAACTGCCTGAAAGCTTGTCTATTCCAACTCTACAGTTGGTTCAATAAAAGGGTCATGTCACACATTAAAATTGGCTGTATTAAAGTTAACCCATGCTGTGGGCAATCACACATTGGACATGTACAGCGCAGTAGACTAATTAGCTGCACAGTAAATGTTGCACATCCAGACATGCACACCTATTAGGGTGGAGTAAATGAATGTACTCCACAGCAGAATAGTACTTTTAAATACTCTGCAGAAGCCCATGTGTAGATGCTGCCCCAGCTTTGTGGGGCACAAGGATGCCAGCTAACCCTGCACTGAGGCAGTCTTGTGCTTCAGCCAGCCCCACCACAGTGTGCTGAGCTGTGGGCAGCAGCTGTGGGCTTGACTCCCAGAGCTCCCTGCCAACTGGGACTGCTCCAACTTGAGCATACGTGCAAACGGTATGCCCAGAACAATAAATTTTGGAGCAACAAGCCATAAGCTCTGCATATTGTTTTACATTAAAACGCATGTGTAGATGTGCCCATTAAATAGATGCATAGAAGGCTTGGCCTCCACAGCACTCAGGGCCTACTAGAGTCATGACATTTTTGTCGCTATGCACCAGGGTCTCCAATGGCTAACCACTTCCCTTATGAGGGTTCAATTCTATGGTGTTTTTGCTATCCAGTGAAGACACTTTTTAATTCCACACCTTCCAAGTGGAAGACCCGTATGCTCCACCCAGAATCCTGGAATACCAGAATAAGAAACAACAAAGAACATAAAATATGATCATTTGGCTACTTTTCAGCTGAATCTTACCCTGTTTTGAAACTGGCCTTTTCCCATCACAGAGATAAAGATTTGCAACTTGGCAAGTTGTTTCTAATTACTGGATATAACCAGGCTTCTCAGCTAGAGAGAAGGAAAAAGAAAAGAAAAACAAAGATAAATTTTCTTGTCTCATTCTTCATCATTTACCAACTGTGTGATGCCCTTTCATTTATCTATCTTTTCTACTCCAAATATCTATTCCAGGTGTAGTGAGAGAGGTGCTAACTGGGCCCTTTGGACCTTATTGATATTGTTCTGACTAGTGTAGGCTTTGCATCATATGATAAAGAAGGAAATATAACTCTGTAACAAAGTAAAGAGTACTTGGACTGGAAAAGCCCCAGTTTCTGGAACCTTCTCCCAGCCTGTGTTTAAAATGCTATCTCCACATTTTTGTTGTCACAAACATTTCCTTATGACCCTCCCTCCCCACCCCTATCCCACCCTGAAGCCAACCCACACATAGCTTTAAGACAGTGACAGTGAGTCCCTATCCAAACCTAGTCTTTTGGTCCCCTGATCCCACTAGTTATCTATGGCCCCTTCAGAAAACTACCTTATGGCTTAGCTCTTGGAGAGATTTTACCTTTTCAAGGGGATGTATTGCACTTGAAGTCATAGGAAGCTCTTCTTCAACAGAAGCTTTTATTCATTGCCTACTCTATTGCTGTCAGAGCCCTTGAGCTCCCCAGAGCCCAGCCTATATTCACAGGTAGTCTCTGTTAGGTAGCAGACCCAGCTGTTATTTCAAGCTTTTCAAGCATTTCTCCCTCCCCGACCCTTCCCATTTCTGGATGTCCCTTTTCAATATGATTCTCTGAAGTTTCTCCAGGTGCTAGGGCTCAAAGTCACTTCCTGTGTCAACACAGACAAATGTATTCATCGTTTCTTGTTTCCCCTAATAGAGTACATGGGCAGATGTTCACAAGTGTGCTTCAAAATATGTTCAACCCATTCTTTCCTTATGTACAAGCCAGTCAGAGAAACTAAGGAATGCGACATTATTATACTATGAATAAATGTAACTGAGAAAATTTACAAGCAGTACCATGGTTTGTCACAGCAGTCATTGGATAAAATTTACTAACAACATCCAAAGCACCAGACAGAACACGGGTCTTGCTTCCTACTAGCTCAATGCCTCTTACTGGGCCACAAAATTACTCATTCTTTCATGGAATCAATAGAAAGTTCAAACTAGGTTCAGAAGTTCTGCCAGAGTATACAGTTCATTATGCTAATAAAATTAAGGTACACCAGTTTCTAAAGCAAACATTACAAAAGGGAGTAATGGGGCTAGCATCACAGCCGCTTGCTTTTAACATCTTGGTCTTAATGGCAATGTACTCATTTATAATTAGGCTGAGAGGGAGCACAAGTCTATGGGGATAGTAGGGCACCTTACCCCATTTTCCCACTACCTATTGGCCAATATAGTCATACATTTGCAAAAGATAAGGGTCTGCAATGCATAAAAGGAGTAGACTACATGATCTTACAGACCAGCAACCTCTCACCTTTTAGCCTAGTAGTTGGGCTCCACCTGACAGAAGCAAAGCCTGACAGAGCACTTGTCCAGGGAGTGGAAGACAAAGGTTTTAGACATCCCTCACCCATAGGGGATTTAGATTTATGTTGTCTACTTCCCAGCATAGTGCCCTAGCCACTAGCCCATTAGGTAGCCTGGGTCTGTGAGATAGACACCGTCTTTGCAGGAAGGGACCCTGGTTTCTGGCCCCTGCTCTTTTAAATGGACTCCTACTTCTGCTATGTAGTTTAGCCAGTGACTACTAAATACAATAAAAACTAGCCACATCATGTTTGTCTAAAGTTAGGCAAAATCTAAATGCAATGCCATCTGCTGAGTTATGTGACTTCTCAAACAGAGTAAGATCTACAATCTGCCAGCGTGATCCAAAATAACTGGTGCTAATAAAGGTGTGTTAGTACTGTTTATCATTTCAAATGGGGAGTCAGAATTAGGCCTATGCATGTAAGGATGGAATCCAGACAGAAAGGCAAAGACTCTTTTCCCACCCTCCCCTAAAACTCTGGTATGAAAGAGATTTGCTGCCCATTCACTCAGCACAGTCGATTTTGACATGGTATCGATTTTTCTAAAATCACCTAATTCAGAATTGGATGTTGCCATCTGGCTGGAACATTAATATGACTGGGCTTCACTCCAATGTGGTATAATCTTTACATTCTCCCTCATCCTCCAGAGAAGAGTTTCAGACATTTCCCTGACTCAATGACCTACTTCAGTTTTCAATATGATAGGGCACCAAGTGAGTTCAGACTGACAGAGGTGAAAACACAGTGGAAATCTGCTATACCTAGACTTTCTGTTCTGGGGTCATGTCTGTATCATGCTCCTGACACATCTTGGTCCTGGGGCTAAGGTGCTAAGTTTTTGCAATCCTAACTCTAGTTCTGAAGGGTTTGGAGGTTTGCACAAGACCTCAGCTTTAAGATGTAAGTTGGTATGATATTTCTCCTGTCAGGTTGTCTAATGTCATAATTTATGTTCTAGGGAGACCTGAGCATTAAGGCAAATCTCCCTTACAAGCAGTTCTAGAGCCTGGACACTACTAGAAAAACTCTAGAAGCTGTAACATGTACCCAAAACATCCTTAGTTTCAAGCAAAATGACTAGGTAGGATGACCTACCTTCCAAGGACTGTGTGCAGTGTCAGATAAACTAATACAACAGGTAAAATCTCATATTGTCATGCACACATTGCAAATTCCTCAAGACAAGAGAGAGATAGTTAGCCATGTTAGTCTGAAGTCAGGCAGAAGGCAAGATAGATTTGCACCTTATAGAGTAATTAAATCAGAGAGACACCACTACTGAGTGGTACCTCATTAGAGTCTGTCTATACCAGTTCTGTCCTATTCATCTCTTTGCTATAGGATATTATACTTAACCCTTTTGAATAAGTCATCCTTTCCCCAGTCCAAAATGGCCCCTCATTCAGAATTAAAGGTGCCTATATACAAACAGGGGGCCTGTTCTGACATGCTGTAATTCCAGTGTGTCGAAGCGACTCAGTTAATCAAATCTGCTGGAGCATGGCAATTACCATGCTTCAGTAGCCTCCTGTGTCTTGTGTACCAGTATCCCTGTACTTCCAAATGGTGATGGGGGATGCAATATCGAAAGCACATTCAATGAGCTTTAGAAAAAGTGCCCCCGCCACTGTTTAGAAGTGTGGGAATGCTGATACATGAGACACTCTGGGCAGCCTAATTAGAGCATCTCTCAGAGCTGCTCTAATTAAAATGCTCCCCCTCGCCTACTTCTGAAGCATGTACATAAATGTTCTAAGTGTGGTTGAAGGTCTCCCATGCTATCCAGAAAGAGGCTTCCCCACTAGTCGTATGCCATCTATACTTATGCAGGGTGGGAGGGGAAGGGGATTCTTATTCTTCCTCCTAGGCAGTCAATATCCAAGTTAAGCCATTGCCTTTTAAATACAAAATCCATGCCTGGCATATCCCACAGGCATTGCTATGTGGAGCTTATTACATCCACATCCCTTCTTAACATCTTTCTGGCTTGCTTGGGAGTTCATACGTGCCATTACAGGGTTGCCTAAGTCCTGTGGCTTTTGATTTTTTATAATTGAAAGCCACTGTCTGTTCCTTAGATCCACAACAAGAAAAAAAGGGGGCAGGGGCCACTGGGTTGATAAACATATATGAACTAATGGTGCTTATAATGCTCCTGACAACATGACAGTCATTTTTCCCATCTGAAACAAGCACTACTTGGAATATGGTTTAAAAACAAGAAAGCCTGGAAAAGCAAGCTCTGTAGAAGCTTCTGCAGAATTCTTGAGATGTATGAGGCAGGTGTGAGCTAAAAATAAGAACAGTTAGAAATAAGGCAGATACATATTTTGTGTCATTGTAATAAACACACAGTTGTTGCATTGCCCTACAGCAATGTCCCCTTAATGACACTGGATACCTGCCAGTTCCTAATTATCCTTAAACCAATAACTTTAAATTGCTGCTTCCGTCAAACTGTTGTCTTGTTTATAGATCAAAGCCTTCTCTAAGTGGACAATTTTATCAGAATGACATAAATCTGATTGCATAGTGTGCAGCAACATGGCAGTGGCCTGAAGGATTCATGGAGCTCCTATAAGACTTTATTTGCTGAAAGGTATAATTGATGTTTATATGTTTCATTATTACGCATTAAGTGCTTTCTTTTTTTCTCTCTTTCCTTTTTTCTTACCTTTAGTAAAGGAAAAAGGAAAAAGGAAGAGCTTTCTGAAATAAGGAAAAAAGAAGAAATGATTACTCATCACCTGTGCATACATATGTGTGTGTGTGAGACAGAAGGGTACAACAATAATAGGATGTGTTACTCTATATTATGTATATATTAGTTGAATATATATACAGAAACAGAGCCCTGTTGTGTTAAGCAATGTACACTTCCAGAGCAAGAGAGAATTTTTCACCTCAAAATTTACCACTTATATAAGCAAGACTGGAAAGAGAAATAGAGGTGGGGAAAGGAGATCTGACTTGCCCAAAGCTACTGAATATGTCAGTGACAAACAAGGAATAAAGCCAGGTCTTCTTATCTCAGTCCAATGCCTTGTGCAATAAACTACATTGCTCTTTTTAAAGTATTTCTTTGTTATTACCTGGGATGTGTATATTGTTCACCAGCAGTGTAACCCAGAATAAGGTATGCAAATCATTCCTACTAAGAGCCAATAATCCCTAAACATCACAGTATTGTATTATGAATTCTACATAGGCTACATATTTTACAGGAATACCAGTCTAGAAATGTTTTAGTGTCTGATTCACCATTCTGTGCCTCCGGTTGTGTACCTGTATAACTTCAGATGAATCATCAGAGTTACTTCAAAGGGAAGCAAAGATAGGGAATGAAGAATCCGTGTCTTTAAATGTTTTTAGTCATGTCATGGATTTGTTTATACTCTCATTTTTTTTTAAATTTCTCTATATATTCAAGCCAAGAGTGTCTCTGCATACTGTTCAATAGAGACCTATTTAGAGACCTACAAATAGGGAGCAAATAAAGACCTATAAAAATACTAAGACAGCTCTCCTAAAGAATGGTATTATGAGGTTTGGTCCAATACCTCAAATTAAAATAAATTACCTAATCTCTTAGGAAGAGGTAGAATTCCATGCTTTTTAATAGTAAAATTTCTCTATTCTAGCCTCGACAGATGATGGGATTTTGAACCTGTCTTAAGTCTACATGTGATAGACCATTGTTTTATTGTAATATTTCTAGTTTAAATGTGTTCATGTTGTAATATTGTTACATACTTCAGTTTACCTGATTGGCTTACACGTATGGAAAGAAACATTAAATAAACCCCTCACTAGGACCCAGAACTGCCCCTGTGCATCTTTCTAGATATGCTTTTCTTTTCCAAAGAATGTATTTGCAGGAATTAATAAGTCCTTAGGACCAGTGGTTCTCAAACTTTTGGAACAAAGGTTTATGGTAAACTCTCAAAATGTCTTGTGAACTGTCGGCAGTGGTATCCCTCATGGTCAGGGATGATCACACCCATGGGTCAAGTAAACAGTTGTAAATGAAGCCATTAATGGCTAAGACCATCTGTAGGAGAAGCCTACATGTGACTTTTTTTATGTAAGAAGGCCATTGTGCAATGACAATCTCATGGACCTTGGGAGAGGAAAAACCTGTGTCCGGTGGCTCAGGTTCTGAGACACTGGGGTCACTCCTTCACTACAGCCTTCATCTGCCTTTGCATTGAGAAATATATTTTCTACATCCACCTCCTCCACCATTGAGGTCTTTGTGTTAGACTGCTCTTTGCCTGATACCTCGCCTTTGACATTACCACCCTGAGTTTCCCTACCAGGAGACAAGACTCCCAATGGGGTTGCTCTTAGGGTCATCAGTACATGCGAGCTTCTTCATCCTATCAAGACGGCAGTCCAGGGAGAAGTATGGTTGTTCCTTTGATTACCTTTATCATCAATCTTTTAACTGAAAACATGATATGTGAATGCAGAACCTGGTGCAGTTCAGAACTTGTATGGAACTAGCTGTGGACCATGACCTCATGGTCCACCAGAAGTCCATAGACTAAAGTTTGGGATTATTATTTCAGAGAAAAAGAGGCTTAGGGATCTTGAGTGACTTACCTAAGGCAAGAACAAAAATAGTGTCAGAAACCAAGAGTTGTTGAATCCCTGTGATTATGCAGCTATGGACAATCTATGCTATTGCCATTATATATTTTTATATTTATATATTGCCATTTTATAAAATATGATAAACAGCAGTCTGTAATATATCTAAAAAAAGCTGGAGTTCATTATCTTAGTCTATGAAACTATTTTGCCTTTATAATTTTACATGTGTCACATATTACCAAGGATTCTGGTTTTCTCTAATTTAAAAAAAACACAATTTTTGTGTTACAAAAAGTCATCCAAAATCCGTATTTTTCTGTGATCAGAATGAAACACCACTAGATAGGTAGATAGAGAACCATCTCTCTCTCTATATATATACATACACACACACGCACACTATATATATATATATATATATATATATATATATATAGTGGTGTTTCATTTAAATCATGGGAAAATGTGGATTGTGGATTTTGGGTTCCTTTTTTTAATCCAAAAAATGGGGATTGTTTTTATCCAAGAAAACCAGGATCCCTGCATATTATCTGATCTCTTTTCTGACATTTGTTTTCTAGCTTTCCCCGTCCCATCACTTTGCCAATTTAAACATAGTATATGAATGAGATATCTCTAAACACTGGCATTACCACAGGAAGGTTCAATAATATCTTTTCAAGGGGCAGATTAATTCCTTCAGAGTTTCAGCTCATAATTAGTATCTACAAGAGTCATCTAGCCTAGATTAACATTGAAATGTTATCTTAAAACCTACTGAGGGTCATCAAAGAGGTGCTGTTTGGTTCTAATTGGTGGTTTTGCAGCTTTCATTTAAATTTATGCAGTACAGTAATGAATGCATGAGTAGTCTTCTGGCATTTGGGCTCTCAGTAGTGTAAGGGTTGGTACAACCATATAGTGTAAAATGAGACACTCTAAAATGACTGTTTCTAAACTAGAAATTTTGAGTTTTTTCCAGATCTTGCCTGGGGCAGAAGATGGGGTCACAGAAATACTAAATACAGATGAAAGGATACTAAATTTTAGCATTATTTTTTCAGTAATTGATCTGGGGGGGGCATTTATGGAGGGTAACAAGCAGGCAATTTATGGGGGGTAACAAGCAGACAAGATACCTATGTACGAGTAGTTTGATGGCACAGGTGGGTATTCAGACAGTCTGGACATTTTGGTTAATCTTTTGCTAAAGGTGTTATATAACAACCACCTTATAGGAATTTTAGGTTTAGCACAGCATGGATTTGAAAGATATTTTTCCTAAAGAAGTGAAAACATTGCACTTAATGGTACTCTCGGATGAAAGCTATCTACTGTGATAAGTGTATTGAGGTCTTCAAGCTCACAAAATCCTAAAATGATACTCTATCTTTAAAATGTCTATAATTCAATATGAACTTGACAGAGCTTTGGATTATAAACTCCTTCCTTGGCTGGGTCACTGGCTGTGTTGTATACATATTGTCAGTTTGGTAAATTCAAAATAATCACCTATTTAACAGAAGGATAACATCATGAAATTGATCGAAGCAATAGTACAAAAATGTAGTTTTTGTATTTCTTTATGATCACTCATAGTTATATATATATTGCTTGCTGAATCACTGAAAATAATTTTCAAAAAATACTAGGCATTGACTTATATTTTGAGACACTAGAAGAGTAGCATATGTTCTAGAAACATCTGAAAATGCATGCAATGATAGTATGTTAGAATACCAAAGAGAATTCATACAATACTGACATGTATTTACAGCTCACAAGAAAAACAAAGCTCGGATGACTGTCCTGATTGAATTGTTCAAGTTCATATATTAAAATCCTTGAACTGGTATTTAAATTGAGTTCCTGTAGAATTTTCCTCCATCATAACAGATGGTATAAAATTGCAATTCCTGTTGTAGAGTGTCATCCCACCTTGTGGCAGGTTATCAGGAGCCTTGCCCATGTTATGATACATAGAGGGCCTATTAGTGAAGTCACTTGAAAAACATATTGGTTCTAAGATGATGGAAGCCATTTAAGAACTAACAGGTGATTTGGTCTCACAAAAATACTGCTTGAGGGGTCAGTTGTGCAACCCCATGGTGGCAGCATTGTGTAGCCTTATTATCTCCTTTTGCAGTTCCCTTGTACATAGGATCTTGCCAAGTGTCTTTCAAAGAACCATATGAAATAAAAAGGGAAAAGAGCTAAGCCATGACCCTTCATCTATCCTTTCCCACTATGTTGGAGGAAGAAGTCCTTCAGTGAATCAACTAAAGCCCCTTGAGTAGAATGGACAATTTGAAAAAGACTTATTTTTTTACTTGTGTATGATCTCCTGTAAGGGCCATAGTCTTACTGTGGCATGGCAAGTCCAAATAAAGAAGAGGCAGGAATATGCGCTAACAATCAATGTGAAGAAGAACAAGAGAAAATGTTTGCTGTAGCCTTCATGTGGTATGCCCGCTTATATCCACAGACATATCATCATGGATGACTGACAGTGAAACCTGCATTGTAGGTATTATGATCCTGCATTACTGATTGACACTGTAAACCATAATCTGAGGGCTGCTACTATTAAATAACCCAAAGAAGATTTTTCAGTAGAGCTTTTAATCTTCTCCAGAAATGATGTTCATGGGCACAATGCCTTTCTAACTGCTATAAAAATTGTAACATTCCAAGCTAAAAGTGAATCAACAGTGTCACCCAGTGGCCAAGTAGATGTACTAGATATAGTGTCTATGCTCCCTGGGAATTTTATGTTTCTGTTTTTGTTTGCTTGTTTATTTAACCATGAGTCTCTTAGTATGTTTAGTCATCTTTATCTCCCTGCCCCTAATTTTGGCATCATGAAATTTTGTACAATTTACTGTATATGCAGTACTGACTTACTGTTATTAGAGTATACAGTTATGGTATTTTTCCTTAAATACTACTGTCTCTCAAGAGATTAACAGTATCTAGTCTCTGCTTGGTTTCTCGCCAGAGAGAGATACTATTACAAAATACCTCTACAATAATGAACAAAAGTGAAATACTTGTCACAGCAAAATCCCTTGCAAGAGAAAAAAAGAGCAAAGAAAATTCTGCCTGTGTTTTAGAACTCTATTGTAACCAAAAGATAAGATTTCTTGTTCATAGGAAATCTTTCTTTTCTTTCAGTCTGAATAGGATAAAAAGCAACAAAATCTGAAATTTCCCTGTGAACTAGAGAGTCTAAAAAAATTTAATTGCAGAAATACTAGCACAGAGTGTTTCTGACCAAAGTACATTCCCAGGACCCTGCATCTCCTCATGCTATTATCAGTGCTGAAACTAAAAATAATGTCTGTTTCATACAACATCTGCCTGAAACCCAAGGTCTCTGACTCAAACTAGTGCTACAGCTTTCAGGCTCCTAATTCCATAACAGAAAACCTGACAACCATAGCCTTGCAGCCCAGCTTCAAAGCCAGCCCTAGAAAAGGGCTGCTTGTCCCCGAACAGGGGGTCCTAGAAATCAAACCAAATCTCAAGCACTGTTTTATATTCAAATATTTTGAACAAAGGTTCTTTCAGCTGAATGAGTTTCATGAGAATATGTCCAACAAGCTTTAATAGTAAAACTTCACAGTCCATTATATGTAGGGCTATATGTATGAGAGTGTCTCTAGAGTAATAACATGCCTTGCTAATAATACCTGCTGTACAAATCATGTCAAACAACTTTGATCTATTTCTTTGATAGAGTATCTACTTGGGTAGATTACAACATGTCCTGCATGATCTTCTCATAAACAAACTGGAGAAATGTAGGCCAGACAAAACTGGATAGATAACTGGCTCAATAGCCATAAGCAAAGGGTAATTATAAATGGATCCATGTCAGAATGGCAGGAGCTTTCAAGTGGAGCCCCACAGTGGTCTGTCCTGGGCCCAGTGATGTTCAACATGTTTATTAATGATTTGGATGCTGGCATAGAGAACTTCTTGAGTAATTGGGAAGATGCCATTAAACTAGGAAAAGTTGTGAAATTCAGAAAGATCTAAACAGATTGGAAAGCTGGGTTGAAGCTAACAGGATGAAGTTATATGCTGCCAAATGCAAAGTGCTGCACCTCAGAAGGAAAAATACAAACACAAAATGGGTGATACAGGACTGGATGGAAGCATTATGGAGAAGGATCTGAGAGTTTTGGTAGACCACAGATTCAATATGAGTCTGTAGTTTGATGCATCCACATGAAAGGTGAATGTAGTTTTGAGATGCATCAATAGAAGCATTAGGCATAAGACATGGTAGTGGATAGTACTTATCTATCTAGCACTGATTGGGTTTCATCTAGAGTAATGTGTGTAGTTTTGGGGTCCACATTTTGAACAAGATATGGAGAAGTTAGAAAGGGTCCAGAGGTGGGTGACAAAGATAATAAAGGGCTTGGAAAGTAATTAATATGAGGAAAGGCTAAGGTGCTAGGTATGTTCAGCTTTCAGAAAAAGTGCTGAAGAGAGAACATGATAGCAGTCTTCAAATACTTGAAGGGCTGCTGTAAAGAAGAAGGAAAACACCTTTTCTCTCTTGCTGAAGAGAGTAGGATGTGGGTCAATGGCTTGAAGTTGCAGCAAAGTAGGTTTAGATGAGATATCATGAAAAAACTTCACTGTTAGAACAATAAGGCAGTGTAACAGACTCCCTAGGGAAGTCATTAACTCTTTTGCATTGGAGGTGTTCAAAAAGAGATTGCACAGCCACTGTTGGGGATGATTTAGGTATATCTATGCCTATGTTCTATGTAACAGGGTATTTTTAAAACCTTCTTCAGAGGTAGTGGGTGTTGAATGTAGTCAAGGCTGGGGATTTTGACTGGGCTTAACAGCAGAGTTTCTTGGCTAGAGGGTCTTGCCCCTCCATGTAAGGCCAGACTGATCGGTGAAAAGCACCTTGTTCAAGTTTGCAGATGATACTAAGATGTGAGGTGAAGTGAGCACACTAGAAGAGAGGGACAGGCTACAACTAGATCTGGACAGGTTACAGAGGTGGGCAGATGAGAACAGGATGGGATTCAATATGGACAAGTGCAAGGTACTGCACCTAGAAAGGAAGAACCAGCAGCATACCTACAGGCTGGGGAATTCCCTTCTAGTCAGCACAAAGTCAGAAATGGATCTTGGAGTCACTATTGATTCCAAGACAAACATAGGCCGCCAATGTGGGGAAGTGGTCAAGAAGGCCAACCGCACCTTGTCATGCATCCATAGATACATCACAAGCAGGTCCAAGATGGTGATCCTCCCCCTCTGTGCGACGTTGGTCAGGCAGCAGTTGGAGTACTGCGTCCAGTTCTGGGTGCCACACTTCAGGAGGATGTAGATAGCATCAAGAGGGTCCAGAGGAGGGCCACTCGCATGATCAGGGGACAACAGGGTAGGGCCTATGAGGAGAAGCTGTAGGACCTGAACCTGTTCAGCCTCCACAAAAGAAGGCTGAGATGGGATCTGGTGGCCACCCACAAACTTGCCAAGGAGGACCAGCAGGCAATGGGAGAGTCCCGACTCCCCCAAGCACTACTAAGAGTTACAAGGAATAACAGCCATAAGCTGACTGAGAGTAGATTCAGGCTGGACATCAGGAGGCACTACTTCATGGTCAGGGTGGCTAGGAGCTGGAACCAACTTCCAAGAGAGGTGGTGCTTGCCCCTACCCTGGGGGGTCTTCAAAAGGAGGCTAGACAATCACCTAGCTGGGGTTATTTGACCCCAGCATCCTTTCCTGCCCATGGCAGGGGGTTGGACTTGATGATCTGCCTAGGTCCCTTATGACCCTACCAACTATGAAACTATGATGGCCATATTTAGGGTTAGAATGGAATGGTCCCCATGGTCATATTGGTCCCCATGGTCATATTGGTATGGACTGTAAGGATTTTTGCCTTCCTCTGCTGCAAAGGGACATAGCCCTCTTCCTGGAATCTCTTTAGTGTATATAATGTAAATGGTAAATGTGTAAAATGTATAACTTTTTACAGCAGCAAGATGTTAGCTGCCATGGTCCTCCTGCTTTACTGGTAGCAGCTTAAGGTGTTATTTCCTGTGCTGTGTTTGTGTTGGCTGTAGTTTCACTAAGAAGTTACATTATATATTTGTATAGGATGGTTTGGATAGGACAATCCTACTTCAGGCAAGGAGTTGGACTAGATGACTAGATGACCTATGGAGGCCTCATGGATCTCATGAGTGCCATAGGACTGGTCCACAGGTCAGATAGATGGTATCCAGGCAGACTCACTTACCTGATCAGTCCCACAGCTCCTCCCCACCATGGACTGGCTGGAGTGGACACTGTGCACAGCATGTCCTAGACTGGCCAGAGCACATACTACTTAAAGCTTGCATCCTGGATCAGCCAGAGTCCAGAGGCACTGCACCCATATGTGGGGGAAATTCCTGAACTGGCCTGCACAGGTACTGCATGCATTGTGGGTCCTAGAGTGGGTACTATGTGTAGCACATATCCTGGGACCAGGCTGGATGATGGAACCTGTGGACTGTATCTTTGATACCCCTATGTCGGGATATAGCAGACACATAAAAAAAAGAGTGCTGTAACTTCTGTTTGAAACAACAGAGTTGGAAGTATTCATGAAGAGCTCAAGCAGAGCAGTCTCTGCACACCTATGCACAGCAGGAAGGGATTTCTTGCCTTCAGAGAGGGTGGAATGGAAGTGAAAAGAAGTCTTAACAGTAGCAATCCCCTTGTGCAATTTCACATGGTTGAGACTGTAATTTCTTTGAGGATCTATTGTGCTGCATGCAGTTATATAAAGCTCATCCACTAGTGGAACAGAGTTCGTGACAGGGTCATTGATTTTTGAAATAGAATAACAGAAAGAATATTCAAAGAAACAGGGAAAATCAAAAGACAGAAGGGGTACAAATTAATGCAAACAAGGAAAATTAATTTAGTAAGAGTTCTTTGTCAAAAAGCCAATGAATAGGATAAGAGATAGAAAACTTATTATTGATAAGCGTTGGGGAAAACGTGCATCATTACAAGAAAATATTCCTAGGAAGCTTTATTTTCTTTCTCTCTTCCCCCACATATACTCATTACCTGAGCAGAAACCATGACAAAGCCATGTGTACAATTAAGAAAGTGTTAGAATGCGCTTTTCTATCAGGTGCTGTAAGAATGAAACTCATTACTTTTTCCCCAGTTTTCAAGCATAAAGTGAAATAAAGAAATTATGCTAGCAAATTTGACTTTTGCAAAAACTTTTTTTTCAGGAGAGTTCTTGTTGTCTCAACTCTCTGAAGATCAGGTGCTTTTAAAAGTGTTCCAATTTTAACATCCAAGGGCACCTGAAATCTTTTTACATCCTACACACCTCTAAAATCTCACTTTTATTCCAAATGTTTCACAGTCTAAGGATCCTTGAAGGTAGCCTATCATTGAAGTGGGTGAGTTTTTAAAGAATGAAAGATATGGGACCCATTCTTCCCATGCTCGAAGATGGAAAAAGTATATGCTGAAGTTACAGACACTTGTCCCACCCAAAATTGATAAATTTTAAAAGGTAGGTAATAAAACTAATTTGGGGAGTAGGTTGTCACAAATCTCATCTATGGGAGACGCCAGGAGCCCTGAATTTCTCCCTTATGTGCTGCCACTCCTCCCAAGAAACACACAGTGGTTGCCTCAAGATAGCTCCTTATCTCACCACCCCAGGTCGCCCTGTACCTAGACTCTACAGCTGCAGTGAGGGATCTCTGTTGGATCTGAGTGGCCCCCATTTTAGTGTATGGAAGAAATTATAGGTCTTCCTTTCTGTGGCAGGGTAGCCTGGGAAATTACTCACTCAGTAATCATTCTTTCCATTAGCAGTCATTAATAGGACAAACAGCAAAATAATTTATTATATAGGATGAAAAAATTACACAAATAAAATAGACCATAGGTTTGGAGACAGAACATAAACCTCTGGTTATTCCTAGCCTCCTATGTGAGTCCTGCCAGAGTTATAGAGATTGGCCTTCCTGCTGACTCTACTAGCCAGTGAACTCCCAAGTCCTGAGTTTCAAAGATATTCAAGCTTAGCTAGGCTCTTACAAAGCATACATGCCAGCATTATTCTAATGCTCATGAGTTACCAAATTCCTCCAGAAAGTTCTGGTGTGAACTTGGGAGAATTTAGGATGAGATAGCCACAGTTTTGTTCTAAAGTTTTCACTGTAGTAGGGACAATTTATTAAAATCATAGTTTGATCTCTTAAACTTCTGGCGATGGCACTGGAAAGTAAAACTTCTAGAATTATACTTTTTGTATTGTATCTCTTGGGACAACAAACTGCAAAAACACATAAAAATGTATGATCATTATTTAAACACCGTGATCACCTTTCCTTGGATTAAACATATGCTCATGTACAAATCAGAGCTGAGATCTGGGGCAAAATCTGTGAAAAAATGTTCACTTCTTTGAATTTGTTTTAATTTAATACAGTAACACAAACAGAAACAAAATTAATGGGTCCTATCTTTTTCTTCACTTCAAATGGAATGTGAGGTGAAGTTGCTGATTTTTCATCTACCCTTTTATGATGTCTTACTTAAATTATAATATATGTACTTATTATACATTGACATAAATTGTTAAAGTTGACTAATGTAAAAAGATGTCAAGTGGATGTATAATGGTAATGGAGTAAAAGAAGAGAAGGAATCATCTTTGAAGATCAAAGTCCGTGTTAGCTTATGCTGGGATCAGAACTCTTTAACAAGATCTGGGTGCCAAACTGCATCCTTGTTTTGTGAATGACAAATTACATTTCTGAAATAATAAACTTAGCAAGGTCAGTGAACCAATTAATCAGCTGCTGGAGGTAACAGCTTTATAGGGCAGGAAGAACCAAAACTTCCTTCTCACTTCCTTATAGTTGTTGTATTTGGAGCCAATTTCTTTTTTTCTTTTTTTTAAGTCATCAGTTCCTCTTTATTTAAATGTTACATGTTTGATATTTGGGTGTAAGACTATTTGAAGGGTTTGGGTTATTTTCATGCAAAATAAGCATCTGGATACTTTAGAGACTAGCAGATGCTCAGCTGGTAGGGATTGAAGTCAATGAAGTTGACTTAAATACTTGAAGAGCAATTAAAGTGAGGATGGTGATGAGCTTTTATCTGTGGCCATGGGGGACAGAACTAGGAGCAATGAACTCAAGCTGCAGCAGAGGAAATTTAGGTTAGAGATTACAAAGAACTTTCTGACTCTGAGGGTGGTCAAGCATTGTACAGACTATCTAGAAAAATTGTGGCCCCTCCATTCCTAGCAATTTTCAGAAGCAGGTTGGACAGATACGTGGTTGTTAAGATGTCTGCCCAAGGAGTCCTAATTCCATCAGAAATTGTGCCCCAATGCCTCTTCCAGGTCTTTAAATATCTCAAGTAATTTATTTGCAGGAGAGCAGATGTGCTCTATCTCCTGTCCTGCTCCCCTTGGAGATACTCCCTAGCTATGATAACCTGGGAAGGTCTTTCAGGGCATGTAATTGGTGTGAACTCTTACAGCCCTTAACACTCTTTTGGGGCATTTTTACACTTGTGAGTGCTACGGTCCTGGGTGCTTTGAAAAGCACCTGGCAGTGTGACTCTTCCAGTTGTATTATTAGCAGCAAAATGTTGTCACCACTGAGAAAATGGTGATAGTGCATTTTTGAACGTAAGCACCTCAGAGGTGATGTCTTGTCCAGGAACTTGGATGCTTATCTTGCTGGGATCCTATGACCCCAGCTGACTTCCTGCCCTTTGGGCAGGGGGCTGGCCTCGATGATCTCCCAAGGTCCCTTCCAGCCCTGATGTCTATGAAATCTATGGTTGGAATGTTTTACTTAGGGGTGATCCTTGCCTTGAGCAAGAGACTGGGCTGGATGACTTTGTGATGTCCCTTCTAGCCCTGGTTTCCTATGATCCTAAATTATGTTGATTTATACCACATGAGAATCTGGCCTTTCATCTCCTTGATGTCAATAAGAACCCTGTCCTGTAGTTCGTAGTATGGCAAAAAAACATCGGTTTTAAGCTGACAGAGGTGTATTTCCTATACAGACTACCTTATAGGGAACTAAAAATACATATAAGAAAGCAATTAAAGTAGAATTCGTTTTTTTCCCAGCATCTTTCTAAAGACTTGCATTCCTGCATCCCTTGTTCATAGTTCATTTGAATTATATTCATGAGAAAGAAAGATCTACTCTTCTGAGCAAGAGATGCTGGTTTGGGTCCTTAATTTACAAGTCTCTAATATGACTTCATGCATGTTAAATGACCACAGTCTATTTGCACTCAGAAAGTGCTTGTATTTAAACATATGATTAATTGAATCGCCAGGAGCAGGATTTGCCAAACATATTATAGTAAGTAAAGATGATTCTTTTGGAAGTCTAGCAATTACAGACCCATTTAATTTCACATTTACCTATTACTATTAAAATCACTGAAAAGCATTTTCATTTCAGAAAGACATGTGGAAGACATTGTAAAATATATTTACTCAATACAAACCACCTTCACCTTGCAGGAAGCATGGTACTGGCTTAGTGGACCAAGATATGTTCTTCTTTACAATCACTGTATAGTTTATATAATATTGTACAGGTGCTCATTATTGATTTGAATTCTTTCTCATTGCTTTTACATTTGTACTGCTGCTTATTTTTTCATATGTTTGTGCTACAAAAGGTGTAAGCATAAGATAAAAAATTAAAAATGCATATCTAAAACATACATTTCAAATGTATGAGGCTTTAAAAAAAGACTTAGGCATTCTTTTTAAAGTAGAAACATTTTAAAATTCAATGGTTTATAAATATATGAATGGTAGAGATATGATTGTAAATATTGTGGTTTTCCACTTAAGTAGTTTAGTCTTTAGCTTGCTTCTTATTTATAGTTTAGTGAGTGAGCTACGTAAGCTAAAAGGAACTTTGTATAGAAATGACTACACTTCTTTCTCACTCTTCAATTCAACACATTTAAGTACATGCCTAGCTTTAAGCATGTGTTTAAGTATCTTCCTGGAGCAAGACCTATTCCAAAAAGCCTACAATCTAAATTAAGACACAGAGTCCCTCTAATAATTGAACAGAGAGCAAGCACTGTGGAGAGAAAAGAGGGAAGAGAATAAGAGTTGTAGGAAGGGGAACTTGTATAATATGACTAAAGACAAAATTTGCAAATTCCAGGGTTTTGTAAAATACAAATAACAAGACGAGACATCTATTTAGTGGTGTTGGAGTCTAGAAGACTCTGTGACTGGGTGGAGTTGAGCCATTTGACATAAGTTTTGAAGCAGTTTATAATGGTAAGACTTTTTGAATAAAGGCATTGTATCACAGCCTACAGTTAGGAATAATGGATGTAACTCAGAAGTCTTTACTTTATCTACCTGCTATAGGCAGTAGTGCCCCTTTTTGCCCTTCCATTTTGCTTTGACTCTGGAACAAATCATGTAAAAAATCCAGCACAATAATAGCATAGAAGTCATAAAAATAGTGGACATAAAAGATAGAAATGCATTATATGATGACGATGTCATTCTGTTCTTATCCAATCACTAGAAATCCCTTGGGAAAGCAGCCAATGAATTAAAAAGTTCTGAGGAAGTGTCTACATAAGATGTTAATCAAAGTAAGTTCAGGGCCCTACAATGTAAGAGAGACACTGGTTCTACATACTGAAAGTGAGTTCATTTGTACTAAAGATTCATTAGATGTTTTCAAGATTAATTATCTTACAATATACAACAGCTATATGCACTGTTTCACTTCACTATAGGAAGACACTTAAAAACGTGAATGAGATTACTATGTAATGAAAATAATAATAATGCCAGGCTTTCATGCATCATGTTTCATTCATACATCTGAAAGGACTTTCCCAAGGAGGTCAGTACTATTATCTCCATGTTACAGATTGGAAAGCTGAAAAATAGACAAAGGAAGTGACTTCACAAAAACATGTAGGCCAATAGCAGAGTAGAAATAGAATTCAGATTTCTAGAGTCCTAAAAATAATGAAAAAATAACTGAAAAACTATTAGGATAATTCTTTTTCTCTGACTCCATGAATTATATCTGAAAGTGACCCACTCACATACACCTATTTAGACCAAGCATCACTGAGATGAAAACATTCTTGGGAGCTCATTTTTCTATTTTGATATCCAGGTTTGACATTTGATGGTATTTATAAAAATAGGATATTAAGACTGAAATCATTGTGCCATTGACAGCTGCAGGAGTTTTTGCCACTAACTTCACGCAGCCATGATTTAGTATTATGTTCTAGAAATTATATCATTGCTAAGGCAACTTAGTTTCTGCATGTTCCAGTCTAAAAGAAACAGACTCGGGAGATAAAAAGTAAGGCTGTGCGAAGCTTTGGTCCCGAATTTGATTCGTTGGAGATTCAGCCTGATTTGGTGGCCAAATCTCCTAAACCAAATCTAATCAGGAGACCCTGTGATTTCTCCGAATCAAAACAGAACCCTCCAAAAGATTCAGCGATTCAGACATAGACACAGCTTTACATGTTTTTTCTACACCCCTCAAGGTATCAGGTGGCTTGTGAATGCTGTGATGCTGGGGCTGATGGAGAATCCCACAGGAATGCGGGGGGCAGCAGGCCTAGAAGTGGACCAGAGCACTTCCAGTCCACTTCCAGGTCTTTTGAGGAGCAGGCTAGAGGCTCGGTGACTGGCGCCTCCTGGGTCTGCAGGGCTACCCAGAGTCTCCCTGCAGTTGATCGCTGACCTTGGGGGGTGTGATGAATCAAATCACTGTCCCCAATTTGGGCTGAATCTGAATCCAAATTGAATACATCCCATTTTGCACAGCCCTCATAAATAGCTAACTAATTCTTTCAATGGAGAATTCAGTGAGCCTCCAGCTGTAGATCCTAGTTCACTCTATAAAAATCACAGGGCTTTCCCGTTCTTTCAATTCACTGTATTTTGTTCATTTCCAGTAGCAAGAGGAAGCTGAGGGGAGACCTGGTGGCTGCCTACAAACTTATCAGGGGAGATCAACAGCAAATAGGTAAAGCCCTTTTCTCCCCAGCACCACCTGGGGTGACAAGGAACAATGGTAACAAGCTGATGGAGAACAGGTTTAGGTTAGAGATCAGAAGGCAATTTTTTACAGTTGGGGTAGCTAAAATCTGGAAACAACTTCGCAGGGAAGTGGTCCTCGCCCCTACCTTGGGAAATTCAAGAAGAGGTTGGATGATCACCTGTCTGGGGTCTTGTGAACCCAGCATTCATTCCTGCCTGTGGCAGAGGGTCAGGATAGAAGGTCTGTTCAGGTCCCTCCTGACCCTCGCTACTATGAAACTATGAATAGCGTATGCTATTCTACACAGTAGGTATATAGCAATTCAGTCTTTCATCAGGAAACTTTGGCCTAAGGAATCACCATCTTGTGATTAAGCTTGATCAAGACTGCTAAATGGAATACATCCTGTTGAGATTCAGGACTTCAGTAGGGATATGTCTACCTGATAGCAACATTAGAATCATAGAGAAGTACGGCTGCAGGGGACTTCCAGAGGTCTTAGTCCAACCTCCCACCTGAGACAGAATCATCCCTATCCAAACCATCCGATATAAATCATAATCTAAACTCTACATAAGACTGCCTTCATAGTTTTAACACTCTAAGCTGTCACAGGTAAAGCAGGGGATCCATGGCATTCAACAGCCTGCTTCTATAAAATATTGTCAAAATGTTGCGCTCGAGTTGTCCTGAGTAGTGGGCAACAGTCCCTCCTACAGAGGAAGGTATAAACCCCCACAGTTCATATCAATCTGACCATGAGGAATAAATCCTTCCTTACCCCATATATGATGATTGGTTTGACCCTGAGCAGAGAAAGAAGACCACCTAGCGAGGAACCTCTGGTTTTAGTCCCGGTAGGAGCATTGGCAAAGTCCATTCAAAGTCCCCAGTCTTAGCTGTAGCCAGCATCCACTGCCCCTGGGAAGACTTAAAAACACTTGACACATGTAGCGGAAAAGTGGAAGAGGGAGCAACCAACAAAGTCTAGAAGCATGGGAAATACCCATGGTAGAACAGAGGTGTATCTACATCTATATCATCCCTAACTGGTGGCTGTCCAACCTCTTCTTGAACACCTCCAATGATGGAGAGTCCACAACTTCCACTGTTTTACTACTTTCACAGGGCACATCTACCCAAGACATTTACTGCACAGTTGGATAATTAGCTGCATCATCTACACATACTCCCTATTTAGGTTTAATAAACTAATTTGCTCCACAGCAGGATAGTATTTGAAAATACAAGAACTATCCAGTTATGGAGTAAAGACCTTCACAGCAACAGAGATGTAGATGTTGCCTGCCTGGCTGGGGCAAAAAGATGCTTTAGTTCAGGGGCTGCCCCACTCAGAAGTTCCCTCATACACTAGCCAGCCTTTCCACAGCACATTGAGCTGAGAGGAGCAGCCCCAGGCTGCTAAGGTGATCCACAATTCCCCGTGCCAGCTGGGGCTGCTCCACCTAGAATCTACATGCTGTGCCTGAATATTGCTTTGGATGTAATTGCTCTGAGGCATGCATTCATATGATGCATATGGGAGCAATTACCTCCAAAGCAATAACCTCCAAAGTTTATTCAGGTACTGTAATTGTGCATGCAGATGCATCCAAAGTGAAGACTTTTTCTGGAAATCCAATCTAAACTTACTTTGCTGCAACATCCAACCATTGGTCCACGTCCTCCTCTCTGGAGCAACAGATGAAAGGTGCTTCCTGTCTTCTTTATGACAGTTCTTCAAGTATTTGAAGACTGCTATCATGCCCCCTCTAAAGTACCTTTTCTACAAGCTGAACATGCCTATCTCCTTCATTCTCTCCTTATACAATTTGCCTTCCAAGCCCTTGAGCATCTTTATTTCCTGCCTCTGGACCCTCTCTAACTTCTCCACATCCTTTTAAAAATGTGCAGCCCCAGACTGCCCACAGTACTCCAGATGAGGCCTAACCAGTAGGGGTGTGCAAAATGGCCCATATTCTATTTGGATTCAGATTTGGCCTAAACCGAGGACAGTGATTCAATTTGCTGATTTGGATCACTGTCGCAATTCAATTTGGTCAAATTCAAATCTGAAGATTTGATTCTGATTTGGAGAATTGGTGATTCAGCCATAGACACACCTTTAAATGTTTTTTCTACATACCTCGAGGTACCATGAGAAGCTTGTGAACACTGTGATGGTGGGGTGGATGGAGCTTCCCACAGGAGTGCAGAAGGGGTCCCCCATGTGCTCGATGTGCTTCTTTATTATTCCAAAAGAAGACAGAGACCTTGAGGCTTGGTACTAATAATTCACCAGGATACCTTTGCTTTTCTCTAGACATAGGCCATGAATAGGCTGGATTTCATTACTTTTGTATCAGAGAGGCCCATGATCATCTTCTTTCCAAGTTCCTAATGAAAGGTTCCTAGCATTTCTTTTCCCAATATTTAGAATGTAGACATTAACTTTAACAATGAAATTATATTCTTAGCCTTGGCTTCCTTTACTGCTTCTATCTAGTGTTTCCATGTTAATTTCCTTCTCTTGTCCCTTTTCCTGGTCTGATTGATTTTATAAAGTAAATAGTCTTAATAGATAAAAATATTAATAGGCTACTGTCCAGCAAGTTACCTTCTACTATCTAATTTAAGAGAAAACTAGAAGTGTATGCTCTTACAGTCTGCTCATACACCTATTCCATTACATCACTGTAAAAAAAAAGTATGGACTAGATCAGGATTCAGCTTGCCAAGCTTGTTCATCCAGTCCATGGTGCCCACCACCAAATTGTGCCTCTCCCAGCCATTCTACCCATGGCGGTGGGAGTGAGGTGGCCACATGTACACAGCCCCAAACATACCCAGTTGCCTCACTCTCACCTTTTTGGGCAGACAGGCCCAGCCTACCAGCACACAGCTTCCATGCAGTCTTGCTGCTACAGCTGCTGCAGCCCCTAGGGATGTGATCCACTTCTCCAGTCTCTTGTAGAGAGCACCAGTGATACAGACAGCCTGGTGAAGGCTGTGCCCCTTGTTGTGATGTGCAGCTCTGGGCAGAGCTGCACCCTTATGGGAACCTCTGCCTTGAGCACGCTTCCTGCTGCAGCTGTGCCATGGGAGGAGTATGGGAGGGTCCAGCCACACCTCTTCACAATCCCTCCCACACACACACCCACATCCTACCACATCCCCCACACCCCCTCCACACCGCACCATACTTACTCACCATACACATCACACACACCCACACCCCACTACACACTCACACTCACCAAGGAAGAATACTCTGCATTAGTCCAGACTTGCAGAGAGCAAATCAGGAAAGCCAAGGCTGCGATGTAACTCTAGCTGGCTACAAATGTCAAGAAAAATAAAAGGTCCTTTTCTAGGTATGCAGTGAGCCAGAGGAAAATCAAAGGCAACATTGGACACCTGCTAAACCAGATGGGGCAACTGACAACTGACGCCCAGGAAAAAGCTAACTTGCTAAATAGGCACTTTGCATCAGTTTTCCATCAGCCCCATGGGGCAGCCCTGCCCACAATGGGTCAAGGAGGCCCAGGTGAGGGAGATTCCTTGCCCTCCATCGAAGCTGACCTCATGAAGGAACACCTCAACAGGCTGGATACCTTCAAGTCAGCCAGCCCTGATGTGTTACAAGGGTACCCAAGGGTACTCAGAGAGCTGGCAAACATCATAGCTCAGCCCCTGGCATAGATCTTTGAGAGTTCTTTGCTCTTTGATGAAGTGCCCAATGATTGGAAGAGGGCCAATGTCATGCCTATCTTCAAGAAAGGGAGGAAAGTGGATCCGGCAAACTACAGGCCCGTCAGCCTGACATTTATTCTGGGGAAAGTTTTGGAAAAGATTATCAAGGAGGCCCTGTTTAACAGATTAGCTGAAGGCAATATCCTGAGGGATACCCAGCATGGGTTTGTTGTGGGTAGGTCTTGCTTGACCAATCTCATTTCCTTTTATGACCAGGTGACCTATCACCTGGACAATGGAAAAGAGATCGACATCATGTACCTTGAGTTTAAAAAAGCCTTTGATCTGGTATCCCATGATCACCTCTTGGTTAAACTGGCTAACTGTGGCCTTGACATCACCAGGATCCACTAGCTGGGGAACTGGCTCTTCAATAGAACCCAGAGAGTGGTGGTTGATGGGAGCCAATTGTCTGGGTGTGCTGTGACCAGTGGGGTCCCACAAGGCTTTGTCCTAAGGCCTATACTGTTTAACATCTACATCAATGATGTGGACATTGGTGTCAGAAGTGGACTGGCCAAGTTCACTGATGACACCAAACTCTGGGGTAAAGCACCCACACCTGAGGACAGGAGGCTGATCCAGGAGGATCTGAACAGACTCAAGAAATGGGTGAACAAAAACCTGATGTTGTTCAACACCAAAAAATGCAAGGTTCTCCACTTTGGGAGGAAAAACCTGCACCATACATATAGGCTTGGTAGTGCTACACTGGTTAGCTCTAGAGATGAAAGGGACTTGGGGGTCATGGTTGACCACAAGATGAACATAAGCCTTCAGTGTAATGCTGCAGCTAGTAAAGCAAGCAAAATGCTGGTTTGCATCCACAGAGGCTTCTCAAGCAGATCCTGGGACATCATTCTCCTTTTGTACTCAGCCTTGATGAGGCTACAGCTGGAGGACTGCATCCAATTTTGGGCTCCGCAACTCAAAAGGGATGTGGAGAAGCTTGAGAGGATGCAGAGGAGAGCTGTGCGCATGATCAGAGGTCAGGAAAACAGACTTTATAATGAGAGGCTGAGAGCAATGGAGCTATTCAGCCTGGGAAAGCGAAGGCTGAGGGGTGATCTGGTGGCCACCTATAAGATTATCAGGGGTGCTCATCAGGATCTGGGGGAACAACTGTTCACCAGAACCCCTCAAGGGATGACAAGATCAAACAGTGACAAACTCCACAGTGACCAGTTCAGGCTGGACATAAGAAAGAACTTCTTCACTGTCCGAGCCCCTAAGGTTTGAAACAAACTGCCACCTGAGGCGGTTCAAGCGCCCATTTTGAACGCCTTCAAAACACATTTGGATGCTTATCTTGCTGGGATCCTATGATCCCTGCTGACTCCCTGCCCCTGGGGTGGGGGGGCTGGACTCAATGATCCTCCAGGGTACCTTCCAGCCCAAATGTCTATGAAATCTATGAAAACCCACACCCGACCATATACCCTCCACAAATTACAAAATAAAGAACTTATTTTTGAGTAATTATACAGTCATCTCTATATACAGTATGCAAACACAAATCATGGCAAAAATATATTTTTTAATAAAATTAAAATATGTCATAGTAGGTGTTTGACTTTTAGTGTACAATTTTTTTTCATTTTTATGGTTCTAAGATGGCACTCCCCCCCCTCCCCGCCCCGCCAAACGACTATTGCCAGGGGTTAAGGGGAGGGACTTCCAGTGGTAAAAGTCAGGGGTTACGGGTGGGAATTCCAGTCCCAAGATGGTGACAAGGAAGAGGGAGGGTGTGCGGGAGAAACAACTGTCAAGAGGTGAGACTACCTATACAGCCTTTGACAGCTCACCAAAACTCATTAAGTGGCCCTTCACATGAAATAATTTTCCCACCTCTGGCTTAGGGGAGCAAGACTTTCTCCTCAAAGGTGAATTGACCAGTTGTATATATTCTTCTACACAGTGAGTCATATTGACCCATGTAATCACATGTCCATTACCTGAAATATATTTTTTTTCTTGTCTTCTCTTTAAAATCTTTAGAACTAATAATTTTATATGTTATAAAGTAGGCATGGAAGATGCATTGAACAATTGCATCTGTTTTGTCAGTAAGGCTTAACTATTTTAAATTTATCTTTCTTCTATTTTTTTTTATCCAGGAGCAAGCAGTAGTTGTCCCATCTCTTTTCTTTTTCTTCCTTTTTTTTTTTTTTAAGTATAAATAACATTAAAAAAAAAAAAGGTCATCTCTGGCCATTACTGTCTTTGTATTTCAAATGTCAAATGACAGTCTCATTTGAGACTTTTAGACCCAAATTTGCAAGAGTATCTTCTAAAGTTATAAAAGTTTAAAAGATCTCCATGAAATCAGGCATTTAGACATTGACATTCAATTATCTCTGTATATAGATAATTTTTAATTGCAAAACTCAATATTGGTTCCATTGTAGAAGCCAAGGTGAAAAACATCACAATTATGTTTCGCTTCCCCACTCTTTCAAGGCAAATTATTGCAAATTTACACTTTCATTTGAAATAGAAAAATGTTGCATATGGTTACAAGAACAGTCCATTGGAGAAATAGTTATAACCCAAGACAAAATATTTTTTCCTAAAATTTTATTTTGCTTTTTTAAAAGGAAATCTTCTTTTTGTGAAAATGATTACTTTTAATAATCATTTCAACTGAAGTTTTTATAGATATTTTAATCATATTGTTATTTTAATTGCCATCAACATTTTTCATTTACTGTAGATTGTTTTCATTTTTAAAAAATCTGTTAAGCTTTTCAACAACCATTTTGATAATTTCAGTTTAAAAGAGTAAGTTAGAACTGTGAAGAATTTGCCCTTTCTCTGCCCCTCCCTTGAGCAAAACCAGGTGATCCCTCTATCTCTTGGTTTGCTTCTTGGTTCAGGATGGTCAATCAGGATCTGGCCAGATAAATTCTTCCTCCAATGGGAATTTTGAACACAGCAAGCAAATACCCCAGGTTCCTGGAAATTCACTATAAGTAAAAAAAACAAACCTGGGAACTATCCAGGAGTTTGGAATGATATGTAGTCCAGCCACATCTTTAAAGGATCACTGAGTACAAGACTGTATTAGACTCACATGCTTATGTTTACTCAAAGTGTATTCTAACTTCCTCATTCTAATTCATGCCCCCTATCTCTAATACGTTTTGGGTTACTGTGTGCCTTCTTAAGCTACTGTGGGTAGAAAGACAGGAAGCCTTTTGCCCTCTGGTTGTCCAGTGAAGTTTGTCTTTTTTTATTTTTCCTCAGCCTTCTGACACTATCTTTGGATTCTTTGGGCTGAACAAAGTACCCAGAAATATTACTGTGGGCATATCACCTCCAAGGTTTGCAGGTCTGTGTGCCCCAGGCTGCACAGAGCTCTACCAGAAACCAGTGCCGGGGTGATGGAAGTGTTACCCCAGGCTTGTTGGTGTTCTCCAGGAAGCATGATAGCTGGCTGTAGGCTCCCTGAGGGAGACTTGCAAAGTGTGATTTTAGGCCTGGCACAGTGAGGTGGGAGCTTCTGCATAGTAGTGCCCCCCTATTGTGCATGCCACAGGAACCACCCAATAATATCTCCATACCTAATTCTTTTACAGGATGCAAATTTCATACTTATTATTTTTCTTTTTCTTCTTTTAATTATTGAACAAACACTAATGATTACTGCAGTTACAGTTTGTGCTTATTCAGGGAACCCCTCAGTACTGTTTATGAATTCTTGTTGATGTTATAGGGTTATTGCTGTGTAGGCCTGTGGGGTCAGGCCAACTCTCAGTATCTCAATATTGCGCTCTTAGACAGGAGAGTGTGACACAATTGCACTTATACAAACACACAAATCAATTGGGTGCATACACACACACACACTACCAATATACACATCCAAACCAGCCTAGACACATGCATACCTATCACCAATTCAAGCACATACACTATACACCCCAGAAGTTAGACACAGATCACTAATTCATATATCATGCACACAATGCCATGTATATGCACGCACACACATCACTCACACTAGCAACTCATATACACACATGTTCAAAATAAGTAGTCTAGGTTCATGCACACCTATCACCACTTTAAGCCCATACACACTACACACATGAAATTTAGACAGAATCAGTTACCAGTTACCAACACCTGCACATTCAATACATATATGTGGATTACTATTTCATATATTATACACACACAATTATATCTATATATGTATACATATGTGTATTCACTAATTACAACACATACCACCCACCTACAAATACACACAAATGAGTTTCTAAGCTGGGTGTTGTGATGTGCGTGTATGTATGTGCTTGGTGTACTTGGGATACCTGCAGAAAGGTTAAGGTAAGAAAGTAGAAGTGTAGAGAGTGCAAGTTGCTGGAAATGAAAGTCACCAGGACTGGGATTAGAACCAGTAGATTAGAGGGGCCTGGGCTGAAGAACTGAGAGATGGGAATAACTTTCAGTTAATTGATCTTAATTGATTAAAAGATCCCTGCAGAACAGGGAAGTGATGCCAGCACAGAGGCTGGGACTGGAGCCAGAGCTACAGGGGAGCTGAAAAGGTAGGTGGGGAGAAGGAAAATGAGGACTAAGGGAAAGTGTGGGTGTTAAAGAGTGGCTCTGGATGTGAGGAGCCAGAGGATGGCTCCAGGTAAGCTAGAGAAGTTGCAGGGAGTGGCAGTAGGTGCTGGAAGCTTGAGAAAGGCTCCAGCTGCTGAAGAAAACTGCAGGACAGCCACGAGGAGCTGGGAAGCTCTGTGTGTGTGTGGGGGGTGACTACAGAAGGTGCATGGGAAGCCTGAAAAAAGAGAGACAGGCAGCAGAAAAATCACAGGAAATGCAGCAAAAGAGACTGGGAGGTGGCAGGGGCAGCAGGAAAGCAAAGAAAGGCAGCAGAAAGTCACAGGGAAAAGGCAATAGGAGCGTGGGAAGCAGGGGGACAGCAGAAAATCAGAGGAAAAGTGGCAGGAGAGACTGAAAGGTGGCAGGAGCAATGGGAAAGCAGAGAAAGGCAGCAGAAAGTCATAGGGAAAAGGCAGTAGGAACTGAGAGGAGATCGGGAAACTAGTGGAGAGCGGTGGGGGCTAGAGCTGAGAGAGAGAGAGAGAGAATGAATGAGGCCAGAATTTAATATAAGGAAGGGACTGGGATTTAGTAAAACATGACCCAACTTGGGGTTGCAAATGACAGTGGTTTTACTGAACAGGGGAGATGGTGACACAACGTCTTATTGGAGCCCTTGCACCCACACACACGTGCGCACACACAAAATGGCAGCAGGGGTTAGAGAGGCTTGGGGTAAGGGCTGAAGTCCACTGAAGTCCAGGAGGAGAGAGAGAGAGAGACAGAGAGTCCAAATTGTAGGAGGAGGTGTGAAGGTAATATCTACCTATCCAGGCTGGAAAGGGGTCCTTGTCCAGTAGATGTTGTCAAGAGGGGGGTCTCCAGCAGGGCCTCTGGGTGGATAGGTGGTGTGGCATGGTGCTGGTCCAGAAGGAGAAGGCATCCCACTGGGTCTGTCTTCACTGCCTCTTTTTATAAGGGTAGAACTTGTGTGACCTTAGTGACAGGAGGCATGCCCAGGGAAGGGTCAGCCCCTGGCATACTGAGCATGTGTTCTCCACGCCGGGATGTGCAGTGTCTGTAATGGTGAGAGTTCCTGGTTCTGCAGGGTCTTTTGTCTTTCAAATGCTGGTCTTGTCTCTGTTCCTGGGTGAGGTCCATGATTCCTGGATGAATCAATGCGAGGTGATGACTCAGTCATTACAGGCCATTCAGTAGAGGCCTGCTACCATTGTATATCAATCATTCCCAATCACACTCATTCATTGGGGAACCGATTTACATGGGAGGGTTATGTGACTCATACTGTTGCAACATGGGATGCCCAGGCAGAGGACACAAGATGGAGGCTTGACATATAAAATGGAAATTTGACATCACTTTGGTTCAATTACAAACACAGGCCTAAACCATACAATATTCATATGAAACAATAAAAATCAATAAAAAATTATAATAATACAATATACAACAGTAAGAATCAATACAAATCTGATAATAATACAATATAAAACAATGGATATCCAAAACCAAAAACTTGCTACCAAAATAAAAATGTTTAAAGCTTATCCTAAGTCTGAGCTCACTTATACTTATCTATAGGGAAAAGAGAGTGAGAGAAAAAGTCAGAAATGGTTGGAGAAGGGGAGGGAATGCATTTTAAAATAAATAAAAAAAAAAAAAAAAAAGCTGCCCTGCCCTGGCTCCAGCAGTATAAAAAGTCACCCTGGCAAGTAGCTCATGGCTACTAGCTCTCAGGAGCTTCTGAGGCCCAGTCAATTGGTACCTGGGGACACTACCCCTTGTGCCAGCTGGACTGCTGAAACAGCCCTGAGAGTTCCCTGCACCCTTTACCCACTGCAGCAGTCTGGCTGTGGGGGCTTCTGCCTGGGTGTGACCTGCTGCTAGACCCAGATGCAGACAGCAGAGCCAGTAGAGGCAGCTGCCCCTCTGTGCCAGCTGCAAGTGAACTGTGGTTGCAGAGTTGGCCTCTGTACAGCACTACTGCCACGTGTGCCCCCCGCCCCCAGCCAGCTAGGCAGCTATTACCTGGAAGATGTTCTGGGTGTGGCAGCCTGCTCTGAACTGTCAAAGCATGTCCTCCTGTTCCCATTTGGCCAGGAGGTCAGCCACAGCCAGCTGGGTCCAAAGTGTCAGCTCTGAGCAGGCAGGGTCCTGCCACTGGCCTCTCTAGCAGGAATTCTGGTGTTCCCTATCGGAAAACTGAAAAATCCCTGATAAAAAAAATCCCGAAGTCACTCTGTAACATACCCCCAAATCCATGTTTCTCCACAAGTAAAACAACAGACCACTATAAAGAGAGAGAGAGAAAGCAAGACAGAGACAGCGATCAGTTGGACAATGTTTTATTGATATATTTACAGTGATAAAGCACATCTCTTATCATAATAATAGAATGAACTCTAACTACGTTTCATGAATTAATGAATACATGTTTTGCTGCACTTTCACAAGGAGATGGCCCCCACACAAGGGGTTTGGCCCACCAACAGGGGTTCTGGCCCCCCAACAGGGGATGCAGCCCCCCAACAGGGAATGCAGCCCCCACACAAGGGGTTTGCCCCCCCAACAGGTGTTTCAGACCCCAAACAGGGGATTCAGTCCCCAAGTAAATGGTACAACCCCCAAGGTTTGGCCCCCCAACAGGGGATTCCACCCCCAATGGGGGGAACAGCCCCCACACAAGGGATATGCCTCCCAATGGGGACCAAATGGCCCCTGCAGTGGCTACCACCCCCCTGCAAGTCCCACATGCCCCCCTCAACTGCTGCCCCGACCCCATCCTGCACCAGTTGCTGCAGCCCCCCAAAGGCTGCCCCACCCAGCCCCCCCACCTATTCCCCCAGACCCCCTCAATTACTTCCCAAGCCCCACCCCCAACTTGCACCCCCAGGCCCCCATGGCTAACCTCATAACCCCAGGCACCATCACAAAATGCAGGGGGAAAAAAGAAAAGAAAATAGGGAAAAAAGCCTCTACTTACCTTTGAAGCAAGGGTAGGGGGGCTCCAGAGCCTCTTGGCAGAGCCCCCCAGGCAGCACAGGACAGCGGAGGGGCAGGAGGGCCCAAGCTGGGGCCACTGAGGCTGTCAGCCTGCTCTGCACTGTGTAGGAATCAGCCAGATGGCAGCTAAACTGCTGGTAAGTGCCGGGTTTTGTTTTTTAAGCTATGGGAGGGCGGGGGGGGGTAGGGAGGGGTGGGGCTGGCCAGGGCAGGGATTGGGGGTCTCAGGGGGGCTGCCAGGGGGAGGGGCCATCCTCACCATGGGTTGGGGGGCAGGTGGGGGGAGGGACCATCCCCAGCAGGGGTCAGGGGGCTCAGGGGGGAGAGGCCATCCTCACCAAGGGACAGGGGTCTTTGGGGGAGCTGGCAGGGGGAGGGACTGGCCTTGTCTGGGGTAGGGCTGGGGGAGTTGGTGGGGGAGTGGGCAGGACCCCATGATCTCTTCCCCCCTCCTCCAGCCCCCCCAACCCCTTACTCACCAGCACTGGAACCCTGGTGCTGAAATATGTGGCTTGGCCAACTGTGTGTTTCAGCACCAGGGTGGGTGGCCAACTATAGAGGTGCTCTGGCAGCCAGAGCATCTCCATGAGGGACCCAGCTTCTGGTTTTTTAAACTTCATTTTTTTTAGATCCCTGGATATCCAGGGGTGTAATTTTCTCCCTGCGCTGCCAACTTGCAGTGCGGGGAATGTTTTTTTGTTTCCACACATGCCTGTTACCCCACCTCAAAGGGGTTTGAGGTGGGGCAAGAGGCATGTGCATGCTCATGTGGACATGCCTTATAGATTTCAATGGGAAAGATAAACTAGCTTGAATATCATGGCATTCATGAACTTTATTGTTCATTGATACTGATCTTTAGTCTCTTGCTCTTTTTTAAATGAAAATAATTGGTTTATTCGGACACAATATACAAAGCTAAAGATGTTCCTGCTTGTGTATACCTCTCTAGAACACTCCTGCTGTCTATGGGGTAGATTTTGAACTGTAAAACAAAAGGCTTACACCTCTGAGAACTATGGGGGAATCAGAAGAGTTATTAATGACTGCAGGGATAGGTAAGTGGAGTTAGGTTTTTAGGAGGGGCATCTGGAAAGAATACCTACATCTGCAGAGCATACCTAGTCACTCCAAATCAGGGCTATTGCCTGGAATCTATTCAGTGCCAGAAATATAAAGCCCCCAAGGATCTGGTGACTGAGACCTTAAAAATATATATTGAAAGACCAAGAGGAGATTTCTTCCATACTCCTGCATAATCCATATGCTTTGACATTTAAATTTTGAAAGTTTACTCTGTAATGACAGGTTTTTTGTTTGTTGTTTTTTATTTGGTCACCTTAATTTGGTTCATTCTGGCCCCTGTAAATTATAATCAACTGTAGATATAAAGGAGTCAAATTAAATGAGACCCCGAATCTAAACACAAATGCATTCTTTTTCCATTACAAAGATTAAAAAACAAAAGATTTGTTCAACACAAGCACTTTAAAACAAAGACATATATCAAGTACTAAACTGTTTTTCAGTTTAAATACATATACATAACTACTTCACAGTTAGGGCGGCTAGGAGCTGGAACCAACTTCCAAGGGAAGTGGTGCTGGCTCCTACCCTGGGGGTCTTTAAGAAGAGGCTTGATGTCTACCTGGCTGGAGTCATCTGAGCCCAGTTTTTCTCCTCCCCAGGCAGGGGGTTGGACTTGAAGATCTACAAGGTCCCTTTTGACCCTACTTCTATGATTCTATAACTATTTTCCTTATAATTCAACATTGGTCTGATACTTTCATAACTATTTAAAAAGCTCAGAACAATAAATTGGACTTTTTGAAAACATGCTTTAGACATAATTCCCAAAGGCAACCAGAAAAGTTCGATGTTTCATTCATGGCTGCATTAGTAACTAAGATGCATTCTTATTTAAAAAAAAAATGAAGGAATTATGGTGCCATAGGCATAAGTAAAATGAGACTTCTAAGTTTCTGCAGCAAATCCCACGCTGATCTTTTTTTTTTTAATCCAAAATTATGTTGTGCTATGTTCTATAACATAAAATGTCTGAGAAGGCAAGTGTATTGACATTTTCACTCACAGTATTTCTACCATTTTAGACTGCAGTAGTGAAAAGTTATTTCTCAGCATATTTCACTCTCCACCCAATGCCCATGAGAAAATGCTGATTTATCAATACTTTTTACAGTAATCCAGGGCTGTCCAATAGGCGGCCATTAGACTGCATGCAACAGGCAAGGGATTAATTGCAGCCTTCAAGCTCCTAGCCAATCATCAGTCCCTTCTCTCCACAGGTCTGGCTGCAACATTAATATTATTTATGCACAGGTTCAAGTCCCTACTCTCATAGCCTAGTTTTTAATCCCAGGTTTTTTTTGTCTCTGAAAAAAAAAAAAGAACCAAGGTTTTATTCTACCTCAGAATGGAAACAAATGCCAGTCTCTCGCTCTCTGTAAGTCAGAAAGGTAGATTTCCAACCACTGACATTTGGGAGGGCTAAATTCACTAATAGGCTATTTTGCTTCAAGAAAGTCATTTAAAGCAGTTATAAGCTTGCTTTTACCAGCTAGCTAAGTCAAGTTTGCTGCCATTTTATGTTGCCAAACAACCTGGACCGCAACAGTGAGTGTGATCCTTTAAGTCAGGGGTTTTCAACTTTTTTCAATAGGTGTACCCCCAGCAGCCAGATGTGGAGTGTGTGGCGGGGAGGGCACAGCCAGACACAGAACAGAAGTTGGGGGAGGTGGTGGTAGGCACACATGGAGCAGCGACAACATGGAGTAGTAGGTGGCAGTGATGGCTGCTGCATGCGAGCTACCCCCCCCCTTCCCCTCTGCGTCCCACCTGCTGGGTGGTACCTGTGTGGCCCACAGAGGGGCACCACTGCCCTTGCCTTGCCCTGGCCCTGCTCCTGGGAGGCAGTGGTACAGGGTGGTGGGTGGCCGTGCTCCATCCCTGCCCGCTGTGCATACCCTGTAGAGCCTTCTCAAGTACCCCTTGGGGTATGTATATTTCTGGTTGACAACCCCTGCTTCAAGTGTATCTACCTGATACTGTCCTTGCACTTTAATTTCAGAGTCAGAACATAAAACACATAAAATATCTTTTGAAGGATAATTGCAACAAAGACAAAAAACATGGATACCATGGTTGCTGCAATTTACTTTTTTTCTCCATTGTACTCACTTTCGCTTCTCTAACTTACTGAGATCTTTGTAAGACAGCTTCCCTTTAGGGTTACCATATTTTCAGTTCCAAAAAAGAAGATACCTGTCACATGCAAGCAAAGGGAACATATGTGATTGTTAGAAGCAATGATATGCCAGTGCCCTGGCCCCACCCATTCCATTGCCTCTTCCTCTGAAGCCACCACCTCCCCAGCCCTACTGCTGCCCCTCATTCCCTACCCAGAGACCCCCGTGGGCCATGCTTGTGCCCCTCATTCCCAACCCTCAGCTCCCTCATCCCTGCTGGTGCCCCTTACTCCTGACCTGCAGTCCCCCACCCTCACTTCCAAGCCACAGCCCCCTGTTCCCTGTGTCTCCCAGCTGCCTCACCCTTGAAATCTTTTCCCCATAGTGGGCTTCTGCCTACAACCCAGCTTCCTGCACAAGTTGCAGTCCCACATCAAATGATGATCAGATGATGCTGAAAGAAAAGTAGATAGAAAAAAGCAGGTGCTGAGACCTGCGGTCTTTGCGCCCGCAGAGAAACTAATCTGAACTTGGTAGGTGCTAGGACCCTGGAGACATCTCCTTTGCTGCCAAGCTGCCACACAGCTCCCTGCTGCCCCTGAGTGCCCTCCACCCTTCCCACCACCCTCAAACAGCTGAGATGACCAAAATCCAACACAATTGATCATAATTTAAAAAAACCCCACCCTGACAGAGATTGGAAGATCCAAAACAAGGACATGTCCAAGAAAATCTAGACATATGGTAACCCTACTTAACTATTACACGAGTAAACTATTGTAAACTTTCCCACTTATTGGGGATAATAGAGATGCTGTTGAAACACAAATTTCAAACAGAATGTCAATTAACAAAGAGATTGCAATCTCCTTCATTTATTACAGCAAGAGGGAAATTCAACTTTGATGCAAAAATGACTTCTGTGACTTTTGAATAAGTTTTTTAAAGTTTAAAAACTCACTTTAGAATTGATTAAAGCAAAACAAAATCATGCATGAGATCTTAAAGACTTTAGATAAAAATAAGTTTGTTTGGATAATTTTGAAACAGAATTTCATAAAAGAAATATCTCAGATAATAGAATGACTAAAACTTAACAGGTACATCTACACAAACAATTCATGCAACTGAATAAATTGCAGAGCAATTTGTACCACTGTAAACCACTCCTGGGTGCAGCATCTACACATGTGCCCATGACAGCAGCAAAGTGAGCTAGAGAGGAATAGTTTAGGCTAGGGGTGTTCCTGCCTTACTGTGCCCCCCACAGCAGCCAAGGACAGCTCCAGACTTTGACCACAGCTGCCTGAGGCTGGGGCAACCCTGGGCTGGCAGGAGGTGTGGGAGTCAGTCCCAGGCTCTGGCTGGTGGAAGCAGGGTGGCCCAGGCTCTGGAGAGAAGCCCTGTGCTGTCAGAGGGTATGGGGTGTGGGGCATCAGGCCCAAGCAACAGCATGGAGCATCAGGCCCAGCTGCATCAGATGGAAAAAGAGCTGGCTGGGCTACAAGGTTCTTGCAACTGCTGATCCATGTGGCTAGGCAGCAGGCAGGAGTGTGGCCCCCTGCTGGATGGGCTGACCAGGTGCTATTTACACCTGGGTCAGCATCTACAAGTACATTGTTGAACATTAAATAACTCTGAAGTAGGATAGTACTTGTATTTATAAGTACTGTCCTGTTGTGCAGTTAATTAGTTTCCTGTGACCTAACAGGGCTGCATGTGTAGATATGAAAGATTTATTGCAGAGACGTACCCAACAATTTGTATTTTGATCTTAATACTCTTTCTGTTAATTAATTTAACTATCTTAAGACATTTCTTTGGATGTCTTATCTTTAAGCAGCTTGCTTCAATCCTTTTTTTTAATCTGATCCCATTTTCCCCCATTTATAAGTTGTTTAGGTTTTATGAGAGACCAAGCAGTCACCCAGCCTAAATTCATTTTTTTGCTCTTCATTAATTGTTTTGGTTATCTATACTTTGGTCCCTGGCTAGACCGAATAGTACAATTTTATTTGAAGCTCTCCAAAATCTTTTGTACATCCCTCCTTGAAAATGCAGTAACCATTTTTATTGTGCTCCATTTTTTTCTCTGTCTTGCTTGTGCTTAGTACTAGTGTCTACTAATGCAAGACAACAAATTCCATATAGCTAAAATGGTAGGAAACACATCTGTCAATTGGCTTCAAACAAGGCATTTATTAAGATTCAGGCTCTACAGTCTCCTAGTTCTCTAGATTATGAATGTTTTGATGCTCTTTCTACCTCACAATGAAAAAAAAAATTATTGGCATATGGGCATCAATGTCAGAGAAAATTGATCCAAAGTAAAATTTTTAAGATATAAAACCTACTGTAATTAGTGTTTCCATGTCATTAGTCCTGTAGTGGGATACCCTAGTAGTTGTGGGGGGGTTTACCCCAATGATATTTACTTCAGAGCTAAGTAAGGAAGAGTTGTCAGGCTGAAAGACTGTCCAATGTGCTAAGACAGACATGTAATCAATTGGTTGGTCACTAACCCACACAACTGTGATGATGTGAACATGACACTTGAAGCTCACTTTTGATCATGCATTACACCTCTACAAACAGCTCTGGAATACATTTTTGTGAGTAGGAATTTAACCCCCCCCTAAAAAAAAATCTATGTAGGGAATCAAAAGAGGGGAAACAAACATCGATGACAAAAAATAGATGCCTCAAATTAGTATCCACAGGGCAGTTGCATCATGTTCATATGCAAGTTGTAAAATTCTTTTGTGTTTGATATACATTTCAACCATTTCAAGTCAACATGGCCATGTTTATTACTGCTTCTTCAGTCAGCACTATTTTGTGCTATTTTTATGCACATGATTTTTCACATTTCTTGTGCTCTACAATGTTAGTGAAACTAAAGAGAACCAAGAAGGCTGGAGGACTGAGTAGGGTTACCATTCATCCCAGTTTGGCCAGGGGAGTCCCAGATTTCAGAGGCCAGTCCTGACTGGCTGGTGAAAATTAAAACAAGTGTCCTGAGCAAAGGGCACAGGGCAGGGAGGTGAAGCAGCATGAACTGTAATACAGGAAGTACTAGCAGACAAAAAATTGCCCCAAAATAGGTTAACTTGATTAGTGAAATGACGATTAAAAAGGGGAGATGATTATTTACACCTGTGAAATAAAGAACAATTGGTCCCTTAGCAGCCTGAATAGTAATACCAGAGCTGCACTATGTTGCCCTGTCCTCCCTCTTCCTGTAGCAGCACTGCTGACTTGGGGGAGCAGGGGGCAGTATCCTGAATTCCACATTGTCCCATGTGGTCACTCTAGAACTGAGGGAAAGAGTGAAAGTGCATGGAAAATTTCACTTCTAGCTCACCAATTCAAAATAGCTCACCAATTCAAAAGTCTTATGGGTCTATAAACCAGCATCCAAGAGATGAAGCAAGCAACAGGTATCCTGATCACAGCTAGGTACTTAGGGCCCTCAGATAGAAGCTGGGTTCTAGTTTTTATATAGATGGATTCTAATTTCCTGCCCCCCATGACTATTTCTGTTGTGTAGCCAATAACAGTCTAAATGGAAAATGCACGAAAGTCTTGACAATAGGGATAAGAACACTTGAGAGCTGCAAAGGTACAAGATAAACTATTAAGTCATATTGGTCTCATGATTGTTCCTTTCTGTCCAGTGCTGAAATTTCAACAGGAAGATGCGAGTGTTCTTCCTACTTTTGTTCTTCTATAGTCATTAGGGCACTTGCCCAAAATGTAGACACAGCTTTGAATCCCTTCTATCTGAATAGGTCCTAGAGTGCTAGTCTTCTTTTGCCCAAGCAGGTTATTTAACTACTAGGCCAGGGATCAGCAATCTGCAGTTGCTTAACCAGAGCTAACCCACAGAACCTTTGCCTCTGGCCCACTGAGTTGGGCCTGCAATAAAAGAGAGGCTTCACCTGTCTCATGCTACAGCTGGGCAGTGGGGGCTTCAACAGAAAGGGGCCTTGCCCACACTGCGCTGTAGGTAGACAGCGGGGAGAAACAGCAGGGACAAGCAGTGGCAAGAGCCAGGTCCTAGTTCTGGCTACCTTAGACCCAAGTTGGCTCTGCAGTAAGATAGTATAAAAAATTATATCATTATTGCCCCTGACAGCCATTTAATTGCTCACCATCAGAAGGAGGACGGACCATTGTAAATCTAAGGTGACCTGAGCTGTCTATTTGCAAGAGAGGTGTTATAGTTCAAACACCCCATTCTGATCATCTCCTCTTGGATCCCAGTAACCTCACCCTGTATCTTTCTAACATTCTTAATACTAGCTATCTAAATTTTAGATCTTTCAATACTTAAGTGGATGCACCTAGGTGACTAGTTTTTAAATTGTCCTTAGATCTCCCTCACAAATAAATAGAAAATAAGGGTGGAAATAGCATTACATTTTAAATTAGGGTTATGAGCTAGATTAAATGAAGGACTCTTGTAAGTACCTTTTACTTGATATGGAATCCAGAATTCCAAGTTAGTCTCCATAGGTAGAATTAGGCATTTCACAACAGAATCAAAAATTGTAGCATGTTGAGCCAAGAACCTGTTTAAGTAAGCTGAAAGTTGATATTGAACTTAGAGTGGTATCTGAAATCCAACCCCTTTCTGCTTTCTTTTCAGAGCCAATAATCCTCTCCTGAATGTAGATACTGATAATTATTTTGCTTTTAAATGGAGCAGGTCTCCCTCTTTTTTTTATAGCAAATCCCATCTTTTATATGTTAATTTCCTGATGATAATAGCACTCATCTAGATAGTAGGAGCCCCAGACATAATCCTCATCCCTAGGTTGAGGGGACTACCACATTTCCCATGACAGTGAGGAATCTGGGTGAGGTCATCCTCCAGCTCTCCTACTGTTATTGTGCTATCCTACAGTAGAGAATGAAAGATTCATGGGATTCCAGGCAGTCACCTAGGAGGCCCTTCTTTATGTTCCATTTCTATATTTCACATTAAATAAACATTGGGTCTTTTTGGACTCAGGTGCCTTAATTTTGCATAATTGTTGCTTTGAGTGCTTTATTGGATCTACATTTACATTCTTAAGGAAGAAATCAAAGAACTAATGACTTTGGAGCTCCTGCTGCCAGCTTTCCTGCAGTTCTAATATATACCAGCTGAATTCTGAGTTCTTACCAAAAACAAAAAACAAAAAGATAATGCCACCAAAGAAAAGAACCAGAATATTATATGTTCAATCTATTAATATGCTTTTAAGTAAAAGGAATTATTACTGTCAAATTAAATGGGACCAATGATAGAAATGATTTGCTGATGTTTGACACAACTGCTCTGGGAATCAAAAATTACTTTTGGTTATAACATGTCAACTCACCCTTTTAAAGGAGCCATTCACTCCTGTTCTAATTTGCCATATTGTAAACTTCATGGCCCATATTGACAAGGCATAGCCCTCATGGCACCTGTGCCCATTACTTTTATTATGAGTTAAGTACTTATACAGGTAAAGGAGAAGGGAATAAGCCTGCTACACCAGAATTTTAACCCTTGCTCTGGTTGGAGTAGTGAATAGTTTCCTCTGAGAGGTGCTCACTGAAAAGGTTTTGGAAAGGGGCAAGAAGAAGTAAATAGAATGCAAGAGGAGTACACAGTACTCCTTAACTTAATACCAAATTAATTCCAGTAAATGAGCACATCTACACCTGAAATTAATGCAATGCAATAAACTATGGTGCAGGTCACACCAGAGTTTATTTCTCCTATGTGCCATGTTTATATGTGCCTCCAGGAGCACAGCACATTGAGCTGGTTTGGAGAAGCTGTGGCTGGCAGGGGGAGCAGGGGGTCAGCCTTCCCACCTGGGGCTGCTCTGCCCAGGAATGCTTGGACCCAACTCAAAGTGCTATGGAGGGGCTGGTGAGCTCCTTCTTTAGGTTAGGCAGCAGGCATCCCCTGCACTGAAACTCCTTCATACCCCGGCAAGCTCCATCAGCATCTACATGTGCATTGCTGATCACTAAATAATGCCACCACGGGGCAGTACTTGTGCTTATAAGTGCTAACTTACAGTGGAGCTAATTTTTTGTGGATTGCACATGTAGATGAGCTAAGACTCTACTGCAGAGCTAATTAGGCAGTTCTGCAGTAAACCTCTCATGTAGCTGTGCCTGCTGAGGAGCTCTGAAGCAGAATATACCAGCTGTTCTCCCTGGATCAAAGTGTACACTACCCCCAATACATACTTCTGGTCTGGTCTTGCAAAGTACTGCAGCGTACAAACAGCTACATAATGGTTGTTTCCTGAATAGGGCACTGTACATAACAAAAAAAGGTTGCCTCTTCTCTCTTGCCATGTTCATACACATAGAAAATATACATGCTACAGTTTCAATTTCATCACCTTGGGACATAGATAGAGGTATTTAGCATTCAGAGGGCTAAAAGCCAGCTGGAGGTGCTTAGTGGTTAGCAGGGATCAGGATTTTCTGTTTGCCACAGAAAAATTCAGAAACATGCAATTTTCCCCTTTAAAGGAGAAAAATAGAAAAAATGGTGGGTTTCCCCTTGCAGGTTGGCAGAGCTCCAGCTTGCAAGCATCTGTTTGGGTCTAGGGGGAGCAGGACACCACAAGCATGTGTGCACATGGCGGCCAGGCAGTGTGGTGGAAAGCAGCTCTTGCAGCTCCCTCCAGGTAAGTCTATGGGGGCAGGAGGAGGGGCATAGGTGATGCATTGGAGGTTGGGGGAGCACAGGCAATGCACCAGGGGGCCAGGGGGTACCAAGGCAGATGGGTCAGAAGGGTGAGGGGTACATATGTCCCCCCCCCGAGATATCTTTGCCCACAGTGGGTTGCAGGGCTGCAGCTGGGCTAGATCATCGCTCAGAGAAGTCACCTCCATGGTCCAAGCAGGAAGGCACCCAGCATGGGAGAGAGTGCTGTGCCACTATGGCTGCCACAGGTGAGATGCACCTCTGCCCACCCAGCAGCAATGAGGGCACAACTCCATGCCATAGCTGCTGTGCTTCATGGCAGCCACTGGTAGCTGCAGCACTTCTTCTCATGGTGAGTACTGACTCCTGGGCTGCAGAGGCACACTTCTGCTCAGAGCTGATCTGGTTAGGCTACAGCAGAAATCTTTCAGGAATCTTGGGGACCATCCACCCCCACCCCCGAACGCATTTCCTATGTCTCACTCAATGTATTGCCTGTGTCCACATCCCCTATTCCCCACACACCCATCCTTCCTCACACACTGTGGGGCTGGAGCCTGAGGGCAGGGGACAGCAAGTCAGGAGTGGGGAGCACAAGCAGAGCTGGGGGGGCTGTGGATCAGGAGTGAGGGGTGCTGGCAGGGCTGGGGGTACTGGGTTAGGAGTGAGCAGCACTTGCAAGGCCAGGCTTCTGTGGGTTGGGAGTGAGGGGTATTAGAAGAGCTGGGGGCAGGGGTTGTGGCTTGGAAATGAGGGGCAATGGCATGGGCAGGGGTAGGGGACCAACATGTCAGGGCTGGTAAGTGCCACAACATGGGGAGGGGGCGGTGCCCAAAGCTCCGTTTTTCCATGATAAAATAAATCAAATGCCAAAATACATAGGTATTTAGAATTTATTTTATAATGATAGAGACACTGGTAGGCTTCTAAATTGCTTTAAAATTGTAAATATATCAATAAAACTTAGTGTTCAGCTGATGCCTATACCTATATAGTGACATTTCGTTTTAAATGTGGAAAAATGTAGGTTTGGGGGTTTATAAAACAGAGAAAACCAGGATCTCTCGTGGTTAGTAATTTGTTCAGATGGAAAGTAGGGAGCAAGCTGCAACTCATGATGAATGAATAAGGTTGGAGTCACAAAGAGGGTAAAAAACTCCAGAAGTAATGTGCTGAGCATATTCTGGGGGGAGGGGTGGGGTGCTCACACTCATCCTGTCTTCCCTGGTTTGGCTGATTTGTTTATTATCATTGTGAAGCCTCTTTGACAGGAATAAAAACTGTTTTAAAAGCCTGAACAGAGACACAACTGACCTAACTAGAGAAGCCGGGTGAGTGCCTTGCTTAGAAGACTTTTGTCTTCTTTCATGGTGAAACTTACCCAAATCTTACTGAAGTGGTTAGGAGCATTTCATTCATTTCAGTGGCCTTTAGATGAGGATGATGTGACTAGGAATTTAGGCAAAATTTTTTTTTGCATTCCTTGTTACAGAAGAACTAAATTGTATTTCAGGAATTAGAAATCCACTTCCTTTTAATCAAAATGAGTGAATAGATAAGGCCAACATACATGTATATGTATTTTTCTTAACATTGAGTTTTTGCAGCAGAGCTATTTCAGTCGATCAATAAGTGCAGAAATAAAGCAAGGTGGGGGGGAGGGGTAGAAACAGCCAAAAAATTAAAATTATTTCTGGGTCTCATTGTAATGTGTAGAAACAGCTATTATGCAATCAGGCCCTCATGCTGAACAAATGAAAGAAGATGAATGCAGTGTGGTAGATGGAAGTTTGATGCCCAGGGCAAAGCCCACAGCAGCAGGCTACCCTCATCCTGCACACAGATCCAGGGGGCACATGCCCCCCATACTTGCCCATCAGTGCACGCAGCAGTGGGAGCCACCCTGCCTGCATCCCCACACACCCCCAAATGAGCCAGTCATGGCTTCATCTCATGCCCCACCCCAGCTGGGCAGTACCTGTTAGGGCCCTGTGACAGGAGTATCAATATTGGAGGCTTTCTGGGAGTGGCTCCACCTTCCTGTAATGGCTCAACCGCCTGCTTACTCACCTGCCATGCCTTGATCTTATTTGATTAGAAGATGTTTATAGTCAGCGGGAGGCTGCCCATTTTTCTGCACCCTGGTGACAGGGGGCACTACCTGCGGCTCCTTTTCCTCCCCTACACTGCAGTCCAAGCCTTGCAGATGGAGTTGACGTAGTTTAACCTGGGTCTTGTTGTTTTCTGGCCCTCCTTTTTATTCCCGGGGCTCCTCGCTGCCCCCTTCTCTCACTCGCTCTGGGGGCTCCTCGCTGCCCCCTTCTATCTCCTGCTCTGGGGCTCCTTGCTGCCCCCTAGCTCCAGGGCTTCTCACTGCCCCCTCTCACTCTGGGGCTTCTCCCTACTGCTCCCTCTTACTCTGGGGCTCCCTGCTGCCCCCCCTCACTCCGGGGCTCCTTTTTGCCTCCTCTCACTCTGGGCCTTCCTACTGCCCCCTCTCAGGGATGGGGCAGTGCACCCCTAACTGCGGTGCCCTCACTGGCACTGGGGTCCCCACCACTGTGGAGTCCCCCAAAGACTTCTTGTCCATGCCCACACTGAGCCCCTTCTCACACTGGGCTCCTTGCCTACACGACTCTGCCCCACTGCGGGGTCAGGGTCTATATAACTCCAAAACGCAGCACCTTCTCTGATGCCAGGAGACCCCACGCTACTGTGGATCTCCTATGAAGCCTCCTCCACCCCTAATAGATTCACCCGGTGAAAACAGTAAACATAAATCCTAAAACCCTTGGGCTGCAACATAAAAACTAGACCGTCTGGTTGAACAAAAATCTACTCCCTACTAGAGAGCAAGGGAGCAGGGGAAGAAGGGCTCCACCAACCTCAGCAGTGACCAAGGGATGCTCTCATGGCCAAAATCCTCCCCTCTGTCTGTCTGAGCTGAGTCTCTACTCCCACAGCTGCTGGAGAGGGACTGCCTTTCTGGCCTCCTACCTGGGCTTAAGAAGAGATAAACCCTGCCCCTTCCTGGTCAGCTGGTTTTACCGGTTGTCCCAGCAACCAGCACCTGTGCAGCCATGGTGACTGGCAGCTTAGCCTCCCCCTTCCTGCCACTAGGGGTCTCCCCAGAGCAGTCTTCGCTCTCAGGCACAGGGCACCTGAGTGCACTGCGACAGGCCCGATCACTTTGGCACCCAGGGCAATCACCCTCCCCCCCTTGCTATGAGACTGGACATTCATCACAGCATCCTTCATGTTTTTTTGTGCTGCTCCTGTTTTTTTGATAGCATAACCATTGTACGGTAAATTATACAATATTATATATATTATTTTATTACGGAGATTTTCTTTTTGCTATATGCATGTTTTGTTCTCAGAACAATGGCTATCTAGTTCTTAACTGAACACTTCCACTGTACACATAATAATAATAAAGAACAAAAAGAACAACAGGAACTGAGTTTTAATTAGAGTCGGATTCCCCTATTAGTCATATGAAACAACTGAAATGCCACCCGGAGCAAACCATTAACTTACAAAGCATTTCTTTCTGATTCTATGTGCTCACATATGGCAACATTTTACAAGTTTCTGTTGAGGTAATTAATCAGCTTTCTGATATAAATGTATCTTGGAACTGCTTCTTTCATTTCCCAGCTCATAATGAATGACCCCCAGAGCCTGAATAATTAAATTGCCAAATTTTAAGTTGAAGTAAAAGAAGGAGCTGTCAGTCAAATTCAGACATTCTCATCATTTATCTTGCTTACTGGTCTGTTTGTAAGCAGAGCTGACATGTAAAAATAGCACCAGCAGCAAACTGTTAGTGCAGAAGTGCGTGCTATTTCCCATGAGTGCCTTCACAAGTAGAGTTTTCTTTGTAGTGAAGTTGTAATGACAGCTGTCATCAAAGAACTTGCATGAAACACACACTGACCTTTAGATGCTATATGTTACAATTACTGCTATAAAGCCTGCAGGGCCTTGCACTGGGATTTTACACTTCAACATAGCTGCAAATTGTTAATCTTTTCTGAAGTCTTATGAGTTTGTAAGAAATTTGCTTTACATTATTTTATTCAGGTTACAGTCTCTTGAATGATGGAAGATGTTTATGAATGGATGAGTGTTTAGAAATGATGCAGCTATTGGACATATATTTCAACTATGTGTGTGTGTGTATATATATGTATGTATGTATAATTACATACATATATCAATGAGTGTTAATGATGCAAGCCAGATCAAACTATATCATATTTGCATCATCAACTCTCTTTTTCCAGCAGTGAATCCTAGATTATATACTCTAGTCAATAAAAGCACCTCAACAGCTTCCACTTACATTAACTTTGCTGCATTCTAGGAATTTCCTGGTGCGACAAAGTTGCTTATATTGAGGTCTTAGAAGTTGCCAATATTCCAAATAACCATTCTCTTCTCAGGCATTATCCACTTCATTTGGTGTTCTTATCTCCATTTCAAATATGTTTACAAGAGATAGATGAAGCCAAAGAACATGAAGACAAGTGACTGGGAGAAGGCAGCTGAGGATAGAAGTGCTTGGAAACAGCTATTAAGCATGGAATGGAGGCTTTTAAGGAAAGAAGAGCCCAACTTCCAGAAGAAAGAATAAACCTCAGAATGAGCCCTGCACCACATTCAGGACTGTTAGACGTGAACTTTATAAGTGATAAGTGTGGAAGGGACTGCCATTCAAAAACTGGGCTCTTCAGCCACACTTGCAGATATTCTTGATACCTTACTCAGAGCAACATTACTGTCTGGCAAGATAAAGAGATGCCTATTGCTTGTATCAATGTGAGAGAGAATGATACTCAGACTGTAGTATCTTGATGAGGCTTATGACATGCAAACACATCTTTATTATGTACAGAAGCTTATATAAAGATGTATGTACAGTGAAAAGGTTAACAGTCTTCTTACTGACCTTTAAAGGATCTTGTGGGTAGCCTTGTTCCTTTTCTACCACACTAGAATGTTCCTGCTAGATCCACCTAGACTGTCTCCTGTAATGTCATAGTACCTGGACACTCTAGGTGTCTCTATACATGCATTTAATCTTGGAGCAGTTTACTCATGAGTAAACTACTCACAAGTAAATGCTCCCAGGCACACGTCTACATGTGCACGGTCTCAGGAGCAGATTTACTGCTCAAAGCAGCATCCTCCTCCTGGCCTCACCGGCCCTTCACCAACCCCCTTCAGCAGTCAGGGGAAACTCTAGGCTCCTCCTGAGTAATAGTCCAGGGGCTGACAGGGAGCACCAAGTCAGGAGACAGTTGTCTTCTGGTAGGGGCTGGTACATTACCCCCCTCCCCCTGCAGCAGGGAGCTCCTTGCCTTGGCTCCTTAATCAGGCACTTGGAAAGAGCTGCAGGGGAGGGGCAGGTCCCAGCTGGAGGGGCAGCTAGCAGTGAGTCCCCCTTCTGCATGGGGATTCCCCACCCCCACAAGTAGCAAATTTCCTTGTGATTAAAGACAATTATGTGTAGGTGCAGTTGCATACTGCTGGAGTGATTAGCTCTACTGCACAGTAAAGCATTTCATGTAGATGCACCCACTGGGTGGATCTACACATGCAAGCACATGGACTTGCAGCAGCTGAAATAGAAGCAGTGCAAATCTGAGCCAGGGCTTTTTGCCTCAGTGCACACACTAGAACGTGCACTTTGTTGTGGAACAAATTGTGCCAGTTGGGACAAAATAACCCTGCCTGGCTCCTCCTGGATCTGCAGCCAGCGGGAGCTAGAGCCTGGAGCCAGCACCTGTGCTGTCCCCAGCAGTATAAAAACCTGCCCTGTCCTGGCCCCAGCAGTTCAAAAACCTGCCCTGGCCAGCAGCTCAGGATTACTTGACCTCAGGAGCTTCATTGTTTCATTTTGATCATGGGAAAAAAATCTATATAATAGTGGTATTTCATTTTAATCACAGAAAAACATTGCATTACTTTTTTAAATCCAAAAATTGGAGATTTTTAAAAATCAGAGATGACCAGGATCCCTGGTTATTAGCAATATTTTTGCCTGGTACCTGTCACTGATAAGCAGGTTGTATCCAAATTGCAATTGCTGGTGTCAATGTACTATGTGCAACCAAATTAGTTTTAATCTACCTAGTTCATGTAGCAGACAGTGAATATGCTTGTATCCCAGTGAACCCTGGGGAACAAGTAGGCTTATGTAGCCTAACATGGAGACCCTGCTGCCAGTTCTTCAATGTTACTGGTTACCAAGCTACCTAGAATCAAACAAAAGTCTTTCCTCTTTTCTGTTGCCTAAGAAAAGGTGTTCTGGCCAGCTACTGACTCCAGAAAAAATGTATGTAGCAATCAGGAATACTATTTCACTTCTTTTAAAGGAAACTTTCAGAACAGACAGCACTACAATAAAAGCCAGTGGATTAGACATATTTTTGTATATCACTGAGAGTAAAGTCTTATAATCTACATCACAGAATTTCATCCAGATTTTTCTGTATTTCATTCTATAACTTGTAGTTGACTAAAGTAAATCTTCTAGAAAGTCATCTTGTCTTGATTTAAAGACTTCACAAGGCAGAAAATTAACTATTTTGGCAGTTGTTAATTGTCATCATTTTTAAACATTTATGCTTCATTTTTTACTTGAACTTCCAGCTACTGGTTCTTGTCATGTCTTTCTCTGCTATGTTTAAGAACTCATTGGTACCTGGTAGTCTCTCCTGTTGAGCCTATTTGTATATAGTAATAAAGCTATCTATTGATTTTATTTTGATTAACTGGACAAATTAATCTCTTCAGGAGCTAAAAAGGCATTTTGTCCTGTCCTCAAATGATGCTTTGTGGTACTCTTCTCTATCCTTTCTACTTTGGAAAGGATCTGTCCTTGGAAGGCTAGAGACAGCATGGGAATTAGTAGGGGGCTGGAGACAGCCCCAGAGGCTTTCCTCTGCTGTCCCCTGCTCTCCCAAGGCTGGAGACAAGAAGGGAAGAAGCAGAAGGCTGGAGGCAGCAGGAGAATGCCTCTGGGACTGTCTCCATCCCCCTTCTCTTTCCCCTGCTGTCTCCAGTCTCCCGAGGTCCCCTTCCCACTCCTCCAGCGCCCCAGCCCCCTGCTTACCTGGCAAAAGCTGGGTCTGGGTCCCTGAAGCTTGTGCCACTGCCTGCTCTGCATGAGCAGGCAGCATGCTTTAGGAGTGGGGAAAAGGCCAATCATAGAGATGATCTGGTGGACTGAGGCTTCAGTGGCCTCCCCTGGGTTGTTTGACCCCTTCGGTCTAATTTTCTCTCCGTGCTGCAACATTTCTTCATTCCAGCATGTGCCTCTTACCCCACCTCAAAGGAGTTTGAGACAGGGAAAGAAGCATGTTCCCACTCGTCTGGACATGTCCCCTATGTTTATAAGAAAACTTGCTCTTACATGAGACACACAAGACAGTTTCGTAAAGACTGGCATAGCCTCATCAGTAGATAAATCTTCATAAATTCTTTTAAGAATGTGGTGTCAAGACAAATCAAAGTAAAGTGAAAGATATAATAGAGGGACCCCCATGTGGAGTTGAAATGAAAAGAATGACAGGAGAATCTTGAATGAGAGGTTGGATCTCTAAGTGGGTCAGGAAAGAAAATATTGAGTTAAACTAACTTTTTGAAAACATCAACCTGGATCTGTTTTCTGGGACTGTTCTGGTGTCTGAATAGGAGAAAAAACAAAGCTGTGTAAACTGTGTATGCTTTTTGGAACTGCTGTTAGCTTAATCATTGTTCTTTTGATGCCCACAGACGAAGCCTCTTGCAGTCTAATATTTGCTGAACTCTATCATAAAATGTACACACTACAGCTGTGTAATTGTTAAACACATACTGAGTGTTTGTAGAGTCAGAACCAGAATTCAACACAGTGCCCAAGTGCCCATTTCAAGAAATAGTCACACAAAGCAACATGCGCACTTTAATTATGACATTCTTTTAAGGCTTAAAAATTTTACAAGATGTTGTCATGGCATCACTTAGCTATGTTAAAATAGTAGGCAACATTAAAGAATCTTAAGTATCTATAGTATCATCAGCACTTTTAAACATCCCAGCTATATGGAAAGAGCAGTAGGGACATGATTCTATTTCACCTAGATAACAACCGAAGCGCTGTTTGTGAACAATTCTGAGCATAAATGCCACTATTACAGGAACACAGAGATGCCTGTGCATTTGTGAAGGGTAAACTTCTTCCTATAATGGGGGCACATATGCTTCCCAAAGTGGATAATAAAATTCCTTTAGTTAGATAAGTCAGAATTGGTGACAGGCTACACTTTGCTCATCCACAAAGTGAAACTAGATTCTGCCTTAAGAAAATCAAATACTTTATTTGATTTCCTAATGATTTAGAAGTCACTGAAGTAAGTTAATGAAAGTATTTATTTTTCTTTCTCATTTTAGTAGAATATGTATTTTACCAAAACACATTCACTTATTTGTGATAACACGAGGCTGTTTGCTGATTTTCTTTTTTCTCTCTGTTTTTTTAAATCCACATGTAAAACAGTTCCCTACTTATGTCTCTTTGATATCCACAATAGAGACCAAGGTTTATAAACAGCATTATTCATGAGAAATCCTATTTTTGAACAATTACCCATGTAGTAATTGCTTAGGAAAAATAGTTTTGCAGGGTGTTTTTGGATGGGGGGTACAATAAAAGCAAGCAAATAAAAGTCATCATGTTTTCAAAGATAAGGTGACAAATGATTACTTGAAGACTAAAACTATAAATAAAGTTCTTTTGGTTTGCACTGGTGTAATCACTGGCTATAGCTGCAAAATGAGTTTGTTTTCAGAAATAATGCTTGCAAAAAATCAAAATTTGAGACATTTTTTCTACGGCTTTCTATAATATACCTGGTATTATAGAAAAATATAAGATGAAATCCTGTTTCACCAAGTAGTTATGTAACTGGGCCATAAGTACCACTTTACTATTATTGAATCTAAGTATAAACTTATTTTGTTTTTGCCTCCAGTCCACAACTGGAAGAGCACCTACCAATTGGAGGTCAGAGCTAAGAACATCCAAAAAGCACACAAATAAATAAAGTAGTCAAAGCATGAGAAGAAACTTTCCTAATATGTGGAGTAAATGCAGTACTTTTCCTTTCATATCCCAACTGGTGGAGTTATTTTTGTTAGTCCCTTTGTTTGTTTCTGCAATAGAAATATACTTACATCACTCACTTATTTCATGGAAAGGTTTTTTTGGGGGTGGGGGTGAAGGGGGCATTACTGAGTAAGAAGCTCCCCATTTCAGTCCCCTGAAACAGAAACCTATGCCCCATGGCCAGATGCCTTCCTGTGCTGAAGATTTGTCAGGTCAGCCTACAGCAGGTTCTGGGCTGGAAAGGCCTGGGACCTGCTCTCACAACTGTTCTTTTATTTCTTTGTAGGTAGCCACATAGCTCTTACTTAGCAATTCATCCTTGATACATCCCAAGAAAGATGTTAAGAATGCTGCAGCCATACACATATGTACACCACCTCCATTGGGAAGAGAGCCGTCAACTATCTCAAAATTTGTTTTGATGCTGCCTCCACCCATTCATATCACAATACAATTCCCCAAAAGGTGAACAGGGTTTTTTTGGCAGGTCGCCATGACAATGTGTAATTCTTCTGCCTAAGGAGATATGCCCAAGCAGGTTTAGGAGCTGTCCATGGAGAAAGAAAAAGAAGCAACTGAGGAAAGCAAATGGAGGCAGGGTGAGTGCCAGTCACAGATGGACCAAGACAGGGCCTACATATGGCTCCATCTACAGACCATGGGTAGGCTGTAGCCACCACTGTGGCCAATGTGACCACTTTTACTATTTCATAATGCAAGGCCAACATTTTAGTGATAGCTTTAAACCCTAATTTCTAAGGGGCCTGCCAGCCCCCACACTCACTGGCTGCAGCAGCAGCAATCAGAGCCTCTGCGGGCTGATAGCAGAGCCCCCCTGTGCAGTATGGGGCAGCAGGTCCCGTCCTCCAGCCCCACCAGCCCCTACTTACTGGTAAGGAGCCATGAGGCCTGAGGCCATGAGCAGGAACCACCTGAATCTCCAAATCAGTTCAGAAGCTTCAATTAAGACCTTTTAATGGGTCTCCTGATTCCATTCAGTTTCGGAGATTCGACCCCCAAACTCCAAATTTGGAGGACATTTGATTTGAATCTCCTCCAAATCGAATCGAATCTCCTCCAGATGAAGTTGGATACTAAAGCTTTGCACTGCCCTACTGCAGATATAGTGTGAATGTATAAACATCTATGCAGCTACTGTGACTGTGCTCTGGCCAGGCATGTACACAGTTCTGTAAGCATATGTCTTGAAATTGTGACCTGACAAAAAATAATAGGGTGATCCTTTCATGCTTTAGTCTAATACAGTGGTGCCCAACCTTCTGGCTCTATGGGCTGGATGAATGGTACAGGATGAGTCTGCAGCCATACCTGGTCTGTAAGCAATGTTCCCTCTAAGGCAGGGCTAGGCAACGTTTTTTGACCGGCGTGCTGAGAAACACCATAATGCCTGCCTCGGAAGGTGCTGGAGTGCGGCATGGCAGAAAAACAAAATGAGGGCAAGGGGTACGTGGCAGGATGCCCTGCTTGTGCCCCTTGGCCCCCACCCAAAGTCCCTTGCCCCCCACCCAAAGCCTCTGCCCCTCACCTAGTGCCCCTCTCCCAAGCCCTACTGCCCCTTACCCCCCACCAAAAGCCCCTACCCCCCAGCCCGGGATCTGTGGCTGCCAGCAGCTACCCCAGCTCTGGGTAGCTGCTGGAGCCTAGGCTGCTGCAAGCAGGGGTTGCAGCATCCCAGCTACCTGCTGGGAACAGCCTGGGATCCCGGCTGGCAGCAGCTCCCCAGAGCCAGGGTGGCTCCAAACAGCTGTGCCGGGTTCTGGCACCATCTCCACACTGGTGCATGCAGGCATGCCTTGGAGCGGGTGGTGGGGGTGAGGCCTGAGGCAGTGCAGCCCTGGTCTCTCCCCTGCTCCTGGCACAGAGGTGATGAGCCCAGCACAGCTGTTTGTAGCCATCCCAGGCTCTGGGAAGCTGCAGCAAGCAGCTGCTGCCAGCCGGGATCCCGGGCTGCTCCCAGCAGGCAGCTGGGATGCTGCAAGCCCTGCTCGCAGCAGCCTGGGCTCCGTCTCTGGCAGAAGCTTCCCAGAGCCAGGGCTGGCCACAGCATGCCAAGCAAAATGGCCTTGCGTGCCATGCTTGGCATGCATGCCAGGGGTTGCTGACCCCTGCTCTAAGGCTTAGCAATCTGTGAATGCACTGCTTTGGTCCATGAGTGCACCGCTTTTGTCTGTTCCTGAATTGGTCTCACCTCCCCCTTTCGGTGCACTGGGCAACTTATTCTCACAAATTTATTTGGGAGAAAAGATTCTTGAAATATTAAACTATATATATTATATATTTTATTTGTAAAAAATAAAGAGAAGCCAAATGGCCCCCCCCAGAGGACATGTAATATGGTTTCCTCCCTATATTTCTTACCATGATTTCCTGCCTTAAATTGTTGTATGCTATTAAACAGCAGCTGCATTGCATCGCAGAGGTGGACGCTTTTCAGTGATGGGCAAAGTGATTTGTGGTTTCATTAATGTAACATTCAGTTGTAAATGCTGTAAAGTTAGGAAATGAAGACATGAGAGGCTTTATAACAACATTACGCTAAGTCACAGTGCATAGCCTATACCTTGTATGCTGTACTTTCAATAACAAATATATTGAGGAACAGCAGATACTGAAAACAAAGTGTAATACAAATACATTATATGATGTGGTGAAGTTAATGCTAGGATGAGGTCCTTGTCTTTGCTAGGCTCTCATAATGATGACTCAGGGACAAGCTCGCCTGAAGGGGCTGAGGAGTGGAGCATTTACCTGAGCCAAAGGAGCTAGAGGAGCCAGCCCCAGCCCCAGCCCTAGCCCCAGCCCCTGACCCTATCCCCACCCCTGCCTTGCCTTGAAGAGAAGCTGCTGCCTGCCCCACACCACTCTCTCTCCCTGTGTGGATGCTGGTGTGGTAAGGAGTGTAGCAAAGCCGAGCGGTATCTTACTGCTGGACCCAGTGCCTCTGCCATGCTTCGAATTTCTAGGAAGCCACAGCCCAAGTTCTCTCCGGGCGGGTGTATGGCATTACAAAACTAATGCGTGGCAATATATTTTTATATGCATGGTCACGCACATGCGCACCTTAGAGAGAACCTTGTCTGTGAGTCCAATCCAGTGCATCGCTTCAGCTCCATGCACCAGATCAAACCCTGAATCTGGCCCTAACTCCATGTGCCAAATTGAGCCCCATGCCAAATTGTATCTGTGGCTCTGGCCCCGTGTTATCTAACATTCAAGTCTTGGAAAGTTGGTGGCGGGGGAACAATGTCTGTGTTAATGACCACCATTTCCCTACAGCCAAATTCCCAGAAGTATGCAGGGGGCCCATGGCCAGATCTGGTTTATGGACTGGAGATTGAGCATCACTGCTCTAGTAGCTTATGCTTATACTACTCGTCCAAGAATCAAGAGACCCATCTTATAAAGGACTTTCACTCAGAGGTGGTTTGAACCTACATCTTTTTGACTTCCCAGCATAGTACTTAACCTTCAGACAACACTCATTATCCATACTGTTCTCCAGCCTTCCTCTTGAAGCTGATCCACTGCACTTTGCATTTAATAATTATTAGATAAAATGACTAGAGTGTTGCTGGAAATTTTCTTCCCCATTGGGAAGAAGGGTCTAGATTATAACGCAGCACAGAGCAGCAGCTACCTCACTGAGCTGTACACCCTCCAGCTTATTCTTTCCTCCTGGTCCCCCAAGATGGAGCTCTCTTGACTACCCAAGGGGCACCTTCAGGAGAAATATGAGAGAAAGGCCTAGGTCCTACCAAACCTGTAGTCTGATATGTAAAGCATTCTTCTAAGAAGTTGGGAGGATGGAGTGCAAACCATAGGAAGTGGGTTTCTGGGGGTACTGTAAATGTGCTGGAAGCCTGCTCCAATGCACTGTAATTACAGTGCATTGGAGCAGACTTCATTAATTGAGTTTGGTGGAGCAAGCTAATTAGCGCACTCCAGCCAGCTTTTGCATCCTGTGTATCAGTGTCCCCACACTTCAAAATGGTGGAGAGGGGTGCTTAAACTAAAGTGCATTGATTGAGCTTTAATTCATGTGCATCTGCCACCATTTTGAAGTATGGGGGCACTGGTACATAAAACTCTGTGGTGCTTTAATTAGAGCGGCTCTTGAAGCTGCTCTTATTAAAACATTCCCCCCCACCCGCCGCCCTTCACTGCCATAGCACATGTAAAAGTGCTCCTGTTTTCTCAGTAAATACCTTTGCTATTAGGATGTCGGGCTAATAAATTAGAAGGCATGTCTTCTCCTTCATTTTTGTCATGTTTTTTCCTAAGTTATAGTTTTGGGATTTGCACTTGAAGCCAGCCAGGGTGCAACCTACTACACATGTTCATTAGTAAAGTAGGTGCCTATAGGTCCACAGTGCAGTTATAACAGGGCAACTCCATGTCTTAGGCATCTTCAGCACACAGGGTAGTGCTGGCTACTTCACTTCCAGCAGCAACAGTGCAGCTAGTTACCAGCTGTGGTGGCAGCTATTTTTGTGCCTCCCTGCAAGAGCAGTGCCTGAGGATGCTGGCTGGGTTGTCCCCCCTCCATGGCCATCCTGTATTGTACTACTACCATACTGCATGTGGACTAGGATTGTAAATTGTGGAAGTGGCAACAATGGCAGTTATGCAGTCACGTAAAGTGAAATAGGATTCTACCCTAAGAGCATGATTATTTCTGGCCCCAGCTTAAATGGAATAAAGCAGGGAGGCCTTTACACTGATTTTCCATGTCCAATTTGATTAGCCCACTGCTTTTACCTTAAGCTGCCAGATTGCTGGTCAGTGTTTTTGAGTTTCCAGATTTTGTCAAAACGTGTGGGTTCCAGTAGGGAGAGAAATTATGTTCACTTCATCTATACCAGTTTTCTGATCAGTTATACAAAAGTGTAGGTTGCCAGCCTATCAAAGCCTGCACTCCCAAAATGGAACTACAGAAAGATCATCTTGAGACAGAGAGAACATTTTCACAGCAGGAGTCTACACAAGACAAACCCCTTACCATGTCAGAGTGTCTTTTCATATCTATCAGATGGGAGAGATCTTATCTTTACAAATGATTTCTATCTAGACTCCTTTGATTTCCATAGTTCCTCAGAGCTATGTTTCTGTGATGACAAAAATATGTCTAAGGATGAGGAAAAGAATGTGATGAGCAGGGATATCCTAGTTTTCTCTGAGATTTTTTTTTTTAAACCAAAAATAGGGGATTATCTCAAAATCCTCATTTTCCCATGATTAAAAAGAAACACCTCTCTCTCTCTCTGTGTCTATATATAATATATATAGTATATATTATATAGCATTCAAGGATTGGAAATTTGGTGGTGGGGGAACAATGTCTGTTAATTACCACTACTTGCCTACTGCCAAATTCCCAGATGCATGGGGGGGCCCATGGCCAGATTTGGCCTAAGGACTGAAGTTTGAGCATTGCTATATACCACTATATAATTATTTTTCCATGAAAAGCCACTAATATACACATACGTAGTGATGTTTCATTTTAATCATGGGAAAATGTGGATTTGGGGATACTTTTTTTAATCTAAAAATTGGTGATTATTTTTTTATTGGAGAAAACCAGCACCAGCATCCCTGATAGTGATGGAGTCTGACTAGGAACCACCAAGGCAAAACATCAGATGATCCCTTTGACAACTGCTATTTGAAGCTAGCGTCACAAAAGGATGGAGGTGCCCCTGAATCAGGAGGCAGAAAAGATATATACAATTTAAACACCGTAACATGAGTTCTCGTCTTTATGGATCTCATCCTTGGCCTTTTGGCTACACAAGAAAGAGAAATCATCCTGACATAAGGCTAGCACTGTTGTTTGCACAGTGGCCGGCTTAAAGCTTTAGCTGTGGAGCTACAAGGAGAGAGTGAGTGACATAGAAGAGTGGCTTTTAGCCCTTCTACATGAGGCTGGGAACCGAGTACGGCAGTGCCAATTCTGGCAACAATTTCAGCATCTTCATGCCTCCTTTCCAGCACAGGAACCCGTTCCTCACTTAAAACACATACCCCAATTTTAAATGGCAATTATGGGGGGGAAATGTGTGTGGCATGTGAGAAAATATGGTAATACATTGTACAATGGACAAAGAAAGAAGTTGGAGTCTAAATTTTCAGAAATAGATAGGGATTCAGGTGGCTCATTTGTGGGGTGTACAATATGAAGCAGATTAAAAGCTAATTTTCCAAGGGAGGGTGGGAGGTGCCTATTCTAAAAATCAGGCTTTTTTCAGACTCCTGGAGTCTCCAAAAATAACTTCTTAAAATTTAGGATTGGATGAATATTTAAGAAACATGATAAAGCCTCATTAAAAAAAAAAATAGAGTTGTGGCTCTGAAGCAATGTTACTTTGGAGTTGCTGCTTATTCCTAATCACACAATTTTTTTTTTCACTCCTTACCTCCCTTGCCTGGTAAAAATGGGAGCTGCCAGGTTTCTGTTCAATATAATGAATGGTCATCTGAATATTTTATTCAGACTGATGAGTGCAGGGAGACTCATTCCAAAAATGATGCAGCTGTTAAGTTTAAGAGAATTTTATAAATTAGGATCATTTGGATGTGCCTGATTTGAAAACATCTATGTAATATTTAAAAGTAGTCCCTGTAGAATTTTGCATACCAAATGCTGCACCGCCGTAATTTTGCATTCATTCTCTACTAACATGTTTAATCTGTGGTAATTAATTATCTACCTGTGAAAAATTACATCTGAATATTTATTTCAAAGTTTGGAAGATAAAAATCACTGTGGCTTTTTTTCAGAAAGAATTCGTGAAAGCCTTTGTTCTCTCTGCAGCATAGCTTGATACACAGAAACCTCTCTGCCAGGAGAAAGGAATAATTTTGCAAACAAGGAAAATATTCAAGACCTGTCTCACCAGATATTCTTGATTGTATTAGCAACACAGGAATGGCTAATATCTTGATGTAGCAGTGATAATCACTGGAACAGGTGTGAATATTCAAGGACTTACAGAATGTCTCTATATTTTGTAAAGTACCTAAGATTATTTTTTCAATGTGAATGTGACAGCACAGAGAGATTTTTATCATTTTAAAAGAGTATATTACAAATACATATTAATTTGTTAGAAGTTCTACAAAATACATAATTTGTATACTATGAAAATAGGAGATATGTGTGTGTGTGTAATAGTTTCTGTTGAAAACCTCTGTTGTACAATCATAAATAATATCTGTTACTGGGCATGTCTACATGTTCATTTATGTGCAGTAATTACTGTGCATTTAATTTCATACTTGCATAATGAAGTACTAACTAAATGCGCAGTAACTAGAGTTACTTTTTAGTGACCCTACTGTGCAGTAGCCTAGTAATACCATGCAGGACTGTATTAGCACTGTCTCTACTGTGATGAACTATTGCATATTAAGCATCTCATGTAGATGCCCACTGAGACTGTTTTGAGGCACAAAGGCTTAAATTAGATAGTAACAGAAAGTACAAGTGAACTCCATGTATACATTTCTCCAGTAGCATAACCAGGGATTAGAGAGGGTTAGAGGTGACAGGGGCACCAGCCCCAGGTGCCAGCAGAATTTCCCCCAACCTGCACAGACTCTGTGCCCCTGCAGTATTGCTGGACAAGAAACTTCAAAACACTTCCCTCTGCTGTTGCTTTAAGAGCAACAGAGCAAGGAAGGGCTGAGCACACAGTGGCAGCAGCTCAGCCAGGACTGTTCAGAAGTTCCTGGTGTTGATAAGGCTGTCGTGTCCCAGCCCCACCCCGCCTGCCACTTTCAGCACCCGCATGCATCCCTGCTTTAGAACCACATGCCCTCCCCACCCTGATCTCCCACAGGGTTTGTCTGAGGTACCAGCTCAGCTGGTTATGCCATCACATTTCTCCATTTCCAAATAGCTTCCATTTGTTTCAGAACAGCTTCTGCAATGACTGGGCTCAGCATTTTCTTCCAGTGATTTTTCTGGCCAGGTAAAATAACTGAGCCAGCCTTTTCTGTAATCTTGTTTTCCCAAAATGACAATTTACAGCTTAAAAGACAGGCACATACCAAAGGAGAGTTACTTAGTTATCTCATGAATTATAGGAATGTTCATACAATACTGCCAGACCTTCAGCCAGAAGGATTCCTGTGGCTATTGGGACTATTAAAGAGCATGTGAGGTTCATTGTTTCTATGCCCATAATACATGGAATTAAGTATAAGCTGCTTTATGATAGCTAGAGGTCAATGGTGATACTTTCTTCAGTCCTTTCAGAATTAATATCTCAATCATAGTTTTGCCTACACCTTCTCAGGTTCCTTTTCTTTTCTTTCTGTTTAAAGTTCCATGTGTATTACTTATCTTCTGCAGCTTCTCTCCATGCTGAGACCCTAATCCCCTGTAAAATGAATGGCATGAGTGTGGAGAGACAAAGGGAGCAAAGCCTTCTCTAGGCCATGAGTGACTGGTGCCTCCTGAATTTGGGGGGGAAGCTGCTGATCCTGTAAGGGGGGCACCAGCCCTACTGACAGCATCAGTGCTGGCTGTCAGGGGGGTGCCAGGCCCCATCGGGGGGACATGCATCCCCCTACCCCCCTACCAGTCACCTATGATGCAGGCTGTAGGTCTTGCAATTTTGGGTCCCAAACAAACTACATTGCTTGGTGTCTCAGATCTGCTTCTTTAAATAATAAGAAAGCATGCCTATCATATAAGACCAAAACAAGAACTCCCTTATCCCCTGAGGCATGCACTAGTGCATTAGTCATAATTGGGCAATCAATAATGACCAATGTGATGATTTTACTGGGTGATTGATTAGGTTTGTATTCCCTAATAGTATCCCATTCCTTTATGACAAGGAATCTACCACAATTTGAACACAAGTTCCTTATTTTCAGTACTATGTACTGTGACAGGGCGCTGGACATGCCTGCCATTTTAAAAGAGCCAGCTAGGGTACAGAATCCCTGACAGGTGAGCCTGACACCTATTAGGAGAGTCAGCAGGCTAAGGGGCTAGGGCAAATCAGGAGACCTTATGTGACTGCTGAAGGGGTGGTTGGATGACTGAGCCTGGGCTTAGTCAGGGCATAAGCCCAGGCTGAGTGTGACTAAGCCCAGGCTGAGTGCTGTAAGATGGCTGTAAGATGGCTGATACAGCAGAGGAGGAGAGAAAGCAGCACTCATGGGGGAGGAGAACACAGCAACTCCAGAAGGCTATCCATACCATTGGAGGACAGAGTAGAAACTACTGGGGAGGTGGAGGTTCCTAGGGTCCCACAGTGGGGGTCTTTCTCCCAGCCAAAGCAGTCATGAGCAAGGGTCAGGTGATCAGGGCCCCAAAGAAGACTAGGAGACCCAGAGGCATAGTTTGGGTAAAGGGAAAGATCAGTGTCCAAGAGCTTGGCTAGGGCAGCAGGCCATAGAAGTAGACCAAGTGGACCCTGAAGGTTAGGGCCAGGGAACAGGAGTTGCAGGACCCATTCACAGGGCACCCAAGGAGTAGAGAGAAGTAGAGCATGGTGGGGTTGTAAGCTCAGCAGAGGGTGAGTAATGTGAAGAGGCTCAGAGGTGAGGAACCAGAAAGAAATATGGCAGATGGCCATGTGTGCTGGCATTGGAAACCTTGACTGATTTAATGGGGCCAGGGCCCATGGCCCAGTGAAGGGCCAAAGTGACTGAGGCCCACTGAAAGGGGTGGCCAGTGCTATGGACAGCCTGGAACAGCTGGCCTGTTAACAGGCCCAGGGCCTCAGGAAGGCCAAAAGGTCTCAACATAGTGTGACAACTGCGGAGGGGTGAAAGCTAGGGTCATCAGAGCCTGTGTGACAGTGAGTTGGGGTATCACCTGAGGAGTGGTGCTAAGGAAAGAGGGCCCAAGATAGGATTTGGGATGGTAAGAGTACCAAATGGAGCTAGGATTTGAGAGCTGGTGAACACCATTTTAAGAGAGAACGGTATGCTTCCACATAAGGCCTAGGGAAGTACCTCCCCAGTGAAAGGTGAGGATGGGGAGCTGGAAAGCCTCAGCCCTCACTGCCTTGTGGGTTACCCTGTGAAGGGAAAAGGCTAAGGGAACACACCCTGAAAGAAAAGCAGGGGGCCAAGGAGAGATCATCTGGGCCTGGAGGGCCCAGAGGCCCCAGAGAGAAGTAAGGAGGCCTAAGTGGGCAGAACCTGGCCACTATGGGTTGGAACCACTATGGGTGGAGAGAGGGCCTAAGCAGGCAGAGTCAGGCCACTGAGAAGGAAAGCAAGTCTACAGATAAGTGAAAATGCAGCAAAGGGGCCAAAGCTAAAGAGCAAAGCCCGGTGGAAGAAGACTTGAGTGGTTAGGGGGCCCGATAGGGGTCAGAACCAGCTAGGACAGAGTGGAGGATCCTGGATGGGACAGGGTTAGACTCAGCTATGACAGCAGAACATACTGGATGTTGCATACCCGGCATGACAAAAATGTAACTCAGAGTAACAACTAAGTGTGGTTAACTTGGGCCTGAGCTGGAGTGCAGCCCAGCTCAGAGATGGTATGGAATTGACAGAAACTGGAAGTGATTGTTGTAATGCTACCTGTGAAGCATAGGGCATGGTATAGGGAGGTAGGAGCCCATAAGGTTGGGGCCATGAGAATAGTGTGCACCATGAGAATAGTGTGCACCATTAGCCTCTCACAGTCTAAATATATATGAAGACAACAAAGGATGGTAGGTGAATTTTATAACCTGAAAACGGACTGCCTTGAAAAATAGTACAGGGCAGATGGTCCCAAACAGGGTGGTGGCAATTTTTTTTTTGTGGGTGCCCTGGTTCCACCTTGTTACATGTACATTTTAGTTTAACTGAAAAAATAAGTCCTAAGGTTTCTGCAGGAGATTTTCTCTCTTTCTATGAAGGGCCATCCAAAAAAATCCTTTATTAAAACAGTAGATATTGATACTATATAGTGGCAATTTGGAGGTACCAGAGGATGTTTGAGTTAATGTCACTGTAATAATTTCCCCATTTTTAAATAAGTTATAGATAGTAATAATTCCCTGCTATTCCAGTACTAACAAACTGGATTCATATATGCTGGGGTATTTCTGAAATTACTGATTGCAGTTAATGATGAAGGAAATAGACTCAACATCAATGTTTGTACATCTGTATTCTGCAAATTAATTTTATAGACTTCAATAGAACAGAATTTTTAATAACTTGAAGACGTTTATAGTAATTAGTATCAATGTCTATGGTTTGTTTCTACTAAAAAGATAAAATATAAATGTAAAGAAAGAATGCTAATCTATGAGTATTAATTCCTGTTCTTGTCAAGATCTGCACTTGATCCAGAATTACTATTCTAGAAAACCCTAACGATGCTCAAAATAAAGTATTTATTTTTAAATATTGTTATTACTGAATTTACCTGTAGTCCAGAGGGGTACATGCAAGTCCCAATGCATTCTTCCATCCTTTAGAACAGATCTTACCTGAGGATAAGGTGTTGTAGATGTAATTTCAATATTCAAACAAAATATTTTGAAAAAAAGATCCATCCAGCTAGATTGATATTGATAGGTTTCATCAAAACTTTTATTTTAATTTTATGTTTTTAAATTTATATTGTAATGCATAGTATACATAAAACTTCAAAAAAGAGGCTATTTTGAGCGGAGTAACTGAAACCATTCCAGTTGTAGGTTCCCTTTTTTATTCTCTTACATAAAATGATGGTAAAATAGATATAATTTCAGAAAGCATTTTGATTTTGACAGGAAAATGGAAATGGAAAAAATTCAGTCAAAGTTGTTCCAACTAGCTATGGAAATTCAGTATACTTACCCAACCAAACATATATATAAATTCATAATTCAGTATTGACCTAGGTAGGTATCTTTTATTTGAAACAGTAAAATGAAAGTCAAATGCTATTGTAGCCCAGTCTTTCAGGTTTATTAAATCTTCTTTCTATTTTTTTTTTTTTTAAATAACAGCCATCATATGTCTCCATCCTTAGCTGGGATAAATACCAGATAAGAAAAGGTAAGGAATGAAAAGTGAAAAATGGAGGGTATGTGAATGGAGGGATCTAGATATTCTGGGAATGGCTTCTAGTCTAAATGGATGCATCTACATGAGATGCGTTACTGTGCATCAGTGCAGTTTATTGCACAGTAAGCATGCACATCTACACATGCTCGTGCTTACTGAACAGTAAAAACCCTAAATCGCACATAAATTTGCTACAGTAGCACACAAGTGGATGCAACCCAGGAACAAGTTTGCTTCCGGGTCTGCTCAGCCAATAGGGAACCTGTCTGAAGCCAGGCCCAGGAGGGCAGGATAGGAGCCTTTCGTGCTCTAGGGCTAGGCTGTCTTTCAAGGCAGTCCCTGTTTTCAGGTTATAAATTCCTACAAACATTTTGTGCCCTGGGGCACACACCACAGACAGCCTGAGGGCACTGCAGGCCCTGTGTCCCCCCCTGGACAGGCCATAGCTGAGCTGTGCTTGCCTGGCTGCAACCTTGAGCTTCTGCCTGGTATTTCATGATTATGAGGCTTTCAGAGCAGTGCCAGCAGGACCAGCAGGGTGCTGAAGGCTGCTGCAGCCCCTGCCCATGCCTGCCATCCCCCAGGGCAAACTACAGGCAGATTCTGGGCAGCAGGGCCAGCACCACCTGCTTGCAGCTTGCCACCAGCAGCCTGCCTTGCACCTGCAGGTGCTGCAGGGCATAGCCTATACTGTGTGACTGCCAGTTCTGTGCCATAGACCCAGAACTGCTGGCAGCTGCCCGGGGCTGGCAACACTGGGACAACAGTGTGGGGGTGCTGAGAGCCAGCATGGGACCCAGCATAGCGTTGTCCTCTGCATCCAGGCCCAGGACTACACATGTCCACATGCTAATGCCCTCCACCCAGGACCTCTACTGGATCCAGGAGAAGACTCATGACCTCATGGCACTGTGGGGAGAGGCAGAGGTGCTGCACCAGTTTGAGCAGGGTGGGCACTCCAACACCCACTTTTATGAGGCCCTGTCAGGCTGGAAATGGGAGTGTAGGCACAACCAGTCAGCACAACAGTGCTGCATAAAGGTCAAGACCTTACAGACACAGTGGGTTGCTGTGACTAGCCACAATCATTGGTCCAACTGTGCCCTCAAGACCATGCCCTTTATGGAGCAACTGACCAATATTCTGGTGCCCTGGGACCCAGGAAACAGCCATGTGGTTTACACCAGCGTGGGTAGCCTGCCACAGCCCCCACCCTGGCTTGGCACCTCCGGTGACAGAAGAAAAAGGACCCATCAGAGGAGGTGCCCTTGGGTGTGCAGTGCCCCATCCTGCCCACCTCTTTGGCTTCATCAACAACTTGGGGAATCCTGGTTAGCACCTGCCTTACCAGCTGGGCAGCCCCCAGCCCAGACATGAGGTGCAACCAGCCATGGCACTTCCAGCCACCAGCATCACCAGCTCCTCCTGGGAGGGATGGAGGGCGGGGGACAGCTGGGTGCCTGAATGGTCTGCCCCATGGGTGAAGGGCAACAAGCACAACCACATGCCACTGCCAACTGGGAGGACTGTGCCAAGCCACCAGCCTCACCAGCCTCAGCCACATTGTAAGGCATGGACTAGGGGGAGAGCCCTCCCTGCCCCAGCCCCCACTCCTTCCCTGGCCCCTGCCCCCTCTCCCTGCCTAGCCTACACACACTCCCTTGGCTGTAGGCTCTCCCCGCCACACACACACACACACACACACAGAGCACACAAGGAGGTGGGAGACAATACAAAAATTTATTGAGCAACATTTATTGAGCAATCCAGGAAGTGCACAGCCCCACTAGGGGTAACGCCTTGCTGGACCTGGTCCTGGCCTGGTGAGGGGACTGCAGGTCATTGACTACCCGGGCAATAGTGATCATCACCTGCTAGATTTCATTATCCAACTCAGGGTGTGAAAGGCTCACACCAAGGCTAAAGCCCTTGACTTCAGAAGGGCCAACTTCAATGAGCTTAGGAGACTAGTGAGGGAGGCACTGAGGGCCCACAAGGTAAAGAAGATGGGAGTCTATAAGGGATGGTCGTTCCCTAAGGGGGCGATCCTCCAGGCCCAAAGGATAACGGTCCCTGAGAGAAGCAAGGCGGGTAAGAGTGCTCAGAAACCTCCTTGCATCAGCAAAGGCATCCAGCAATGCCTGAGGGCTAAAAGGGGGGCATACAACCAGTGGAAGGGAGGAACTATCACCAAGGAGGAGTACTCCTCCTCAGCCTGTGAGTGTAGGAGGGCTATTAGGAAGGCCAAGGCAGAGATGGAACTCAGGCTAGCATCCAGAATTAAGGACAACAAAAAGTCCTTTTTCAAGTACATTGGGAGCAAGAAGAGGGCACCAGGCAATGTAGGGCCCCTGCAAGATGCAAACGGTAATCTTGTGGCTATGCCAGACAAGAAAACTGATATTTTTAACAGTTCCTTTGGCTCTATTTTCTTGAACAGGGATCAAGACATCCCACCTACCACAGGTAGGGTCAATCTCGGGGATAGCTCTGTCAGGCCTTTAGTCAGTGCAAATGTAGTTAGGGATCTTCTGCAAGGACTAGACATTTTTAAATCTGCAGGTCCAGACGCCCTCCACCCAAAGGTGTTGAGGGAGCTGGCAGGGGTCATCGTGGAACCCTTGGCCCGACTATATAAGCATTGATGGTCATCAGGCCAGGTGCTGGGGGATTGGAAACTGGTTAATGTAGTCCTAATTTTCAAGAAAGCAAGGAAGGAGGACTGAAGTAACTATAAGCCTGTAAGCCTCACCTCAGTGCTTGGAAAGATCTTGGAGAGAATCATCAAGGAGCACATCTGTGGGGGACCAGCAGGGGAGATCATGCTCTGGGCAATCAGCATAGGTTCATCAAAGGCAGGTCCTGCCTGACGAACCTGATTGTCTTTTATGACCAAGTAACTAAATCCTTGGATGAAGGTGTCGCTGTGGACGTAGTCTTTCTAGACTTTAAGAAGGCCTTTGGCACTGTTTCTCAACCCCTCCTCATCAGTGAATTAAGCGACTGTGTCATTGATGCCTACACAGTTGGATGGGTAAAAAATTGGCTGATGAGGCACACCAAAAGATGTGAGCAGTGGCTTACCCCAGGGATCAGTCCTTGGGCCCACACTGTTTAACATTGTCATCAGCAACTTGGATGAGGGGGTGGAAAGCATGCTGTCCAAGTTTGCTCATGACACTAAGATGTGGGGCAAGGTGGACACACATGAAGGGAGAGAGAGGCTGAAAATAGTGGGCAGATGAGAATAGTATGGGGTTCAACATAGATAAATGCAGGGTGCTGCACCTTGGTAGAAGGAATCCACAGCATCCATACAGGCTGGGGAGTTCACCTCTTGAAAGCACAGAGGCAGAACGGGATCTTGGAGTCATTATCGACTCCAAGATGAACATGAGCCACCAATGCCAAACCGCAACCAGCAAGGCCAGCAATACCTTGTCATGAAAGGTGGATGGGTCATTTTTGACCTGAGGGATGTGGGCAATGGGGTTCCGCAGGGCTCAGTCCTCGGGCCCGTACTGTTCAACATCTTTATCAGTGACTTGGACGAGGGGGTAAAAAGCACCCTGTTCAAATTTTCTGATGGCACTAAGATGTGGGGGGGTGTAGGCATGCTAGAAGGAAGGAATAGGCTACAATAAAACCTAGACAGGTTACAGGGGTGGGTGGATGAGAATAGGGTGGGATTCAACACTGACAAATGCAAGGTGCTGCACCTGGGGAGGAAGAACCAGCACCATACCTACAGGCTGGGGATCTCCCTTCTTGTCAGTACAGAGGCAGACAAGGATCTCGGAGTCATCATTGATGCCAAGATGAACATGGGCCGGCAGTGTGGAGATGCAGTCAGGAAGGCCAACCGCACCTTATCATGCATCCACAGATGCATTTCAACCAGGTCCAAGGAGGTGATCCTCCCCCTCTATGTGGCACTGCTCAGGCTGCAGCTGGAGTACTGCATCCAGTTCTGGGTGACGGACTTCAGGAGGGATGTGGACAGCATGGAGAGGGTCCAGAGGAGGGCTGCTCGCATGATTAGGGGGCAGCAGGGCAGGCCCTATGAGGAGAGGCTATGGGACCTGAACCTGTTCAGCCTCCACAGGAGAAGGCTGAGGGGGGATCTAGTGGCCTGTTACAAACTAGTCAGAGGGGACCAGCAGGCATTGGGGGATTCCCTGTTCCCCTGAACACCACCAGGAATGACTAGAAATAACGGTGACAAGCTGGCAGAGGGTAAATTCAAATTAGACATCAGGAGGCGCTAATTCACTGTCAGGTCGGCTAGGATCTGCAACCAACTTCCAAGCAAAGTGGTTCTGGCTCCTACCCTGGGGGTCTTTAAGACAAGGCTAGACAAACACCTTGCTGGACTCATTTGACCCCAGTACTCTTTCCTGTCATGGCAGGGGGTTGGACTTGATGATCCTCTCAGGTCCCTTCCGACCCTACTGACTATGAAACTATGAAACTATGCATTGAAAGATTTATCTCAAGCTGGTCCAGAGAGGTGATACTACCTCTCTATGTGACTTTGGTCAGGCCACAATTGGAGTACTGCATCCAGTACTGGGTGCTGCACTTTAAAGAGGATGTGGCCAGCCTGGAGATGGTTCAGAGGAGGGCCACCCGCTTGGTGAGAGGAAAGCAGGACAGGCCGTATGAGGAGAGACTGAGGGACCTGAACCTGTTCATCCTCAACAAGAGGAGGCTGAGGGAAGACCTGGTGGCTGCCTACAAACTCATCAGGGAGATCAACGGCAAATAGGTGGAGCCCTTTTCTCCTCGGCACCACCCAGGGTGATGTGAACCAATGGTAATAAGCTGATGGTAATAAGCTGGTTTAGGTTAGAGATCAGAAGGCAATATTTTACAGTTAGGGTGGCTGAAATCTGGAACCAACTTCCCAGGGAAGTGGTCCTCACCCCTACGTTGGGCAAATTCAAGAGGAAGTTGGATGATCACCTGTCTGGGGTCTTGTAAACCCAGCATTCATTCCTGCCTGTGGCAGGGGGTCAGGCTAGATGTTCTGTTCAGGTCCCTCCTGACCCTAGCTACTATGAAATTATGAAACTATGAAACCTGTGACTCTGCAAGTAGGTGGGCATGGGTGTCTCACATTCCAAGGAATGAGTTGATGCCAGAGGTGATTTTCTCCTCAGCAGTGGGAAGAAGGGACGTGTAGCACACCACAGGTAGCCTTTCATTCAGCGACAGATATTCCGAGGCAGCCTGGGCTTGTACCACATGCCATTATAATTCCCAAACCAGGAGTACAGGTGAGCCCAGGACACCATGAGGATAAGCAGTAGCAGGACGTAGTGGGTTAGGCACCCCTTAGCCCACACAAACAGCTCATTGCACACTGCCTGGGATGTGAGCATCAGGTGCATACTCAGGGTGCATTAGCAGTCTAGCAGGGGGCTGGCCCCAGTGCACCTCCCCTGAGAGGCCTGTTGAGGTGAGGGAAGGGTCACAGGCAGCTCCTCATCCCAGTTGTCCAGGAGTCCCACTCCCTAAATCTCAGGCACCATTGACTGGGTAGCATCACAGAAGAGCAGTTGTCTTGCAGTAGGGAGAATGGTCTGGAGCCACAACATCAGGTGCTGCCAGGAGCCTGGCCTGACTCATCCTGGGAAGAGGTTAAGGGAAGCAGTCTGCCTGTGGCCAGCACCCAGTGGCCCACCGCCCCCAGGTGAATGTGTGTGAATGCGGAGCGTATCTGGCAGCTACCTGGGACCAGCTCTTCCCAGTCCAACTTATCATGGTCCCTGGGCACCTATGTATAGACGATATCCAATGTGAGGCTCGGCAGTGCACACCCCTGATACAGAACGTGTTATCTCTGAAATATTGCAAACTGTCATAAAAGGCCTCTGTCTCATGGCTCTGCAGGTCCAGCATACACCAGAACCCTGACGATGCATCGGCTCCACAAGTGATGGACCACACTCTACTCCTCCATTGCCTAGTGCTGGTCATGAAGGAATGAAAAGAGAATGCACAGGCCTGGTGGGCCAAAGATTTCATAGACATTAGGGCTGGAAGGGACCTCGGAAGATCAGAGTCCAGCCCCCCGCCCGAAGGGCAGGAAGTCAGCTGTGGTCATAGGATCCCAGCAAGATAAGCATCCAATTTGCTCTTGAAGGTATTCAATGTAGGTGCTTGTACCACCTCTGAAGGCAGGCTGTTCCAGACTTCAGGAGCTCAGACAGTAAAGAAGTTCTTCCTTATGTCCAGCCTGAAATGTTCTTCCAGTAGTTTATGACCATTCAACCTCGTCATCCTTTTTGGTGCTCTGGTGAACAAACATTCCCCAAGATTCTGGTGGTCACCCCTGATAAACTTATAGGTGGCCATCAGATCACCCCTGAGCCTGCGCTTTTCCAGGCTAAAAATCCCCATGGCTTTCAGCCTGTCATCGTAAGGTCTGTTTTTCTGACCTCGAATCATGTGCATGGCTCTTCTCTGGACTCTGTCAAGCTTCTCCACATCCTTTTTGAATTGTGGAGCCCAAAACTGGATGCAGTACTCCAGCTGTGGCCTCACCAAGGCCGAATACAAGGGGAGAATGACATCCCGGGATTTGCTTGAGAAGCATCTATGGATGCAAGCCAGAGTTTTAGTCACTTTACTAGCCACAGCATCGCATTGCAGGCTCATGTTCATCTTGTGGTCAATGATGACCCCCAAGTCTCTTTCTTCTGTAGTGCTAGCCAGTGTACCACTGCCAAGCCTATGAGGATGCTGCAAGTTTTCTTCCCAAGGTGGAGAACCTTGCACTTTTTAGTGTTAAACACCATGAGGTTCTCATCTGCCCATTTGCTGAGCCTGTCCAGGTCAGCCTGGATCATCTTCCTGTCTTCTGGTGTGGATGCTTTGCCCCAAAGTTTGGTGCCATCAGCGAAGTTGGCCAGTCCGCTTCTGACTCCAATGTCCACATCATTAATGAAGATGTTGAACAATATGGGTCCAAGGACAGAGCCTTGGGGGACATCACTGGTCACAGGGAACCATGATGATTGACTTCCATCAATTACCACCCTCTGGGTCTGTCCACGAAGCCAATTTCCCAGCCAGTGGAACATGGTGGACCCAAGGACACAATTTGCCAGTTTTGCCAAGAGGTGGTCAAAAAAGCCTTCGATCTGGCATCCCATGAAGTCAAGATATATGACATCAATCTCTTCTCCCTTGTCCAGGTGATAGGTCACCTAGTCATAGAAGGAAATGAGATTGGTCAAGCAAGACCTACCCACAAGAAACCCATGCTGGCTATCTCTTAGGATGTTGGCGTTGGGCAGTCCATTAAAAATGGCCTCTTTAATAAACTTTTCTAAGATTTTCCCTGGGATAGAAGTCAGGCTAATGGGCCTGTAGTTAGCTGGATCCACTTTCCTCCCTTTCTTGAAGATAGGCACCACATTGGCCTTCTTCCAGTCTTTGGGCACTTTATGAAAGCGCCAGGAGTTTTCAAAGATCAATGCCAGAGGCTGGGCTATGATGCTTACCAGCTCCTTGAGTACCCTGGGGTGTAGATTGTCAGGGCTGGCTGGCTTGATCATATACAGATTTCCTGTTCCTTCACAAGGTCAGCATTAATGGAAGACAGGGGATCTCCCTCACCTGGACCACCCTGTCCCATGGTGGGGGGACTTGACCCACAAGGACAAGTGGTGGACAGAGCACATTACCTGTGAGGATGCAAGGGACTGGCATGAGAAGGCACTTGACTGGGTTGGCCAGGAGTTCCAGGCCAAACTCCTGGCCCTGGAACATCAGTGGCTTCTGATGTTGCAGGAGCAAAATGCCATCCTGGCCCAGGCACCCACTGCTCATCATCCCAGGTGTGCTGGATGACATGCAGGCAGCAGTCTTGGCTGGCCTGCCAGGCTCAGAGGCAGTAGGTGTGGAGGCCCAGCAGGGTGACAGTGGCATTGTGGAGTCCCTTATTGGAATCCCTGGTAGTGGCAGCTACACAGCAGTGGTGGTAGGTAGGCAGTTGTTGGTCATGATGGAACCAGGCAGGGTGAGATGGGTGTAATCCAGGAGGCATTCAGCAGAGTGGGCCAGCAGCCTGATTGTAGCAGCTAGCCAGGGCCTAGGGAACTGGTCATCACCATCAGGGGCAGGGGCTGCAGTAGTTATAGCACAGGGAGGTAAAGTGACCAAAGAGAGAGCTGCCACATCTTGGTCCTTCACTTGGCACGCTGCTTCTGGGCAAGGAAGAAGCTTGCCAGACAACAGCAAGGGTGGTTGCCTTTTGAAGAGGGCTCCCAGGTGCTGGCAGCTGCAGCCAGAGACTAGAGCTCCCCCACAGAACCGCATTGCAGGGTTGCAGGGAACTGGGTGCAAATCTTCCCTGTAATCCCTGCATGTGTAGATGCCTGCCCCCAAACCCTTATTCTGGCTTAATTTACACTAGAGTAACTATAGGCCAGAGTAAATGCATGTGTAGACATGTCCAAAAAGTAGTATTTTAATTCAAATTCCATTGTTTGTAGATGGCATCTGGAGTAGTAGTTTTTAATTGAGACTTGCCAGAGTTTACTGTTTTACACCGAAGATAAATGAGAGATTCACTTCTTTATTATTATTTATTATTAGTTTTGAAGCAATAATGTAATTGTTCTTTTTTATTTTCTATAATATACATTAAAAAAAAATGAAAAAATTTAAGTACCTGGATCTTGCAATCTTTTCCTTCAATGCATACAAGAGATTTCATTGCGAATTGGAAACAGTGTCTCTCCTTAAATATAAAAAGCAAGGTTTTTTTTTAACCCTTTAGTTCTCTGTAAGGAATTTAAAAGTGCAAATTATCTTTTATAGTTACATTTTTTTCCCTATTAGTTGGCTTGCCTTAAACCTTCCACCAGTAAATAATTTAATCCAATTAAATAATTTAATCCAATTATTAGCAGCTTTCTGCCAATAACTAAGCAAATAGAGAGCTCAGGAAAAAAAATCAAATAAAAACATCTAACAGATAATAGTGTTATTATGGGTACCTGCACCTGCAATTTATTAAATTAGCAAAACAGTAGGAAAAAATGGTGATCCTTAAATATCTAGAGCTTATAAAACATTACAGCTGCTTTCATCATTTCCTGTGGGCTGTCAGGAGAGTAAATTCTCAGTCACAGTCTTGCCTTCTATTTCAACACAGTAGTGAGTGATACCAATAATAACCTTTAAGCAGTTTTACCTCAAAATGTGGCATTATTATTATTATTCTTGTGTAACACAGAGAATTATGAAAACATGGAAAAGTGACATGATTTTCCCAATATGCAATACTGAATAATGTACCACTGACTGATTGTCCACGCCCTCCCAAAAAGGAATAAAATCAGTCTCAGGACAATGATGTTGTAATCAGACTCATTTTTAGGGCATTCTCCTCATGGATGGGAGACAGTGGTTCTAATCCGCTCTGAACCAGTTTCCGCTCTGAACCAGGCTTCCTAACTCTCAAGAGGAGGCCTCAACTACCTGTCTACCATATCACTCTTGCTTGCTTTTTGTTAGACTCAATAAATATTTAAAGTGATACAAAGTGGAACAGCATCAACAGAAGTGTAACATACCACAGAATGCCCTATAGTTATTGTGTAAGTGGTTTGAATAGTCTCCAAAGAGGTAGAAGATGTGTTCAGAACCACTCAGGCAAAGGAGGGTATTAAATGTGTGTTATCCTGAAACTGAATTCATGCCCTAAGCACCAGAATATTGAGGGAAAAGAGTGGCTTTGCCAGCAGTTGTGCAGTACAAGTTTTCTTACAGTCAATACAGAAAACATTGACAATAAAATGATATATATCACAATCTAATTATATATTTGATGGCTATTGGTAAAAGCATATAATAAATATTTGCATTCCAATCAATATAAGTGAAATTATAATAAAACTTACTATACGATGATACAAAAATACATAGACAAAGAGCAATATACAGTAGGCCTGTGCAAAGTGGCTAGTATTCGCTTCAGATTTGGCTGATTCGGGGGACAGTGATTTGATATGGCAATTCAAATCACTGTCCCGAATTGATTCAGTTGAATCTGATTCAGAGACTTGGCTGCTGCCAAATCTCCAAATCACACGGTTCCATCTCCCATCCACTCTCCCAGCCCTGGCAATGGCTGCCCTGCCCAGCCCCAGCTCCCGGCACTCACTGGGTGCTGGTGTGTGGGGGGGCAATCCCCACTGGCCCACACTGTGTGGGGGGCTCTGCATGAGCCCCCTGATCCCCGCCTGTTCTTGCAGCCCACCCCATGGCTGCTCTGCCCACCCCAGCTCCAGCTCTTTAAGAAAACAAAGAAAAGCCGCAACTCACCGGTACCTGCCCAGTGCGGGGGGCGATCCCTGCTGTTCCCATCTCCCCCATGCTGCATGGGGGGCTCTGCACAAGCCCCCTGAAGCCCTGAGGCTGTTGCAGGGGCCAATGAGTGCAAGAATTTTGGGGGTTTTTTCTTAATGGGTTGGAGCTGGGATGTGGGACAGTGGAAGGCAGCGGGGATTGCCCTCCTGCCCAGCAGCACCCAGTGAGTAGGGGGTGTTTATTTAAAGGGCTGGGAGCTGGGGCAGGTGGGACAGCCATGGGGGGCTGGAAAAGTGGGTGGTGGGCTGGGGGTTCAGGCAAAGGATAAGGCTTGGCAGTGGTTTCCCATGGTCCTCTTCTCCTTCCTCCAGCCCCCCCGCCCTGCCCCGCCCCCTACTTACCAGCTCTGAGTTCATCTCCAGCTCCCTGCTGCAGTGGGTGGGGACTGCCCAAATCAATTTGGAGATCTTTAAATCAATTCAGACCTTTTTATTGGTCCCTTGATTTGATTCAGATTTGCAGAATCGGCCACTGAATTCAACCAATTCCTCCAAATTGAATCACCACCCTAATCTTTGCACACCCCTAATATACAGCTGTAGAATTAAAGAATAAAAATATGGAAATTGTATTTGATTTTGGCTATTATTCTTTGGACAAGTAATGCAAGTATAATTAGGGAGTATAGGATAGGCTGTAAATTGTTAGAAAGCAGTCAAATATTTTTCTTCACTAGTTAGTCCAGTATTGATTTTTTTCCTAATCAATGAAAAGATCCATTTTCCTCTTATTTCTTTTAAAAAATGAGCAAGACCATAAATAGTGATTTAAATAATCTACCGCTCTATTTCCACAAGAACATATCTGGTCTGCATATGGGTCTGACACCTCTACCTTTAATGTATAGCACTTTAGTGCTGCCAGTACAGCCCTTTTACCACTCTTACTGTAAAAGGATAAAACTTTACCCAAAGCTGGTATTACTTTAATGTTTATATTTTCAATAAGTTTATTCCAGCTCAGATTTTTATTAAAATAGATGACAAGGTATTTAAATGAAGACTCATCTCAGTTCTGTGAATTGAGCCTTTTGTTTCCTTGGTTTTAATTACAAGTCCTTACTTAGAATTTAAATATTCTGCTTCAGCTTAAATAAACTGTATTTTTTTAACTCTCCTTCCCCCAACCAAAAAAAATTCAGGAAGAAAAATAAAAAAGCTCAGGTTCATCAAACTAAATAAGATGTCCTCTAATTTTCAACTTGTGCCCTATCAATTGGCCCATTAGCGGTGGCCATAGGATCACAAAAGACAGTTTGTGACAGGGGGCCATCTTGAGGGTGGTCCAATCATTGGCCCACCCACCTAAGGCAGTCTGCCCACCCAACTCACTTGCCATGCCTTTAATGTAACTCAGAAGTAGCTGTTCCTAGGTGGGAGGCTGCCCATTTAGTGCCCTGATGCCAAGGGCATAATGCACGGCTTCATACCAGCCCTATACCCCATGCCTCACAGATGGCATCACTATATGGCTCTGGCCTCATGCTGGGCCTCACTATATTCCAGACTGACATTCAGACCCTACCCTGAATCCCTCCTACTCAGGTGGCCTAACCTCCACCATCACCCTGGGCTTTTTCTTCTCAAAACTGGCCTCCTCCAGGACCTTTGGCCTCGCAGGCATTTGCTTAGATATTATTAGCAATGAATATATTCCTAAAATTTTATTTTCCTGGTGCTAGCTATGAGCAGCAATAACTAAATTTTATAACCATACATAAGTAACCCCTGAGGTTCTAGAAAAAGATTAATACACTTTTATAGTAACCTTTATTTAAAATTTACTTTTTGAGTTACATGAGGAGAAAAAGAAGTCTGTATGCACTTGTATCCCAGATAAGCAGAGAGTTAGTTTTTGGTCTAGTGGATAAAAAGTTACAAATCAGATTTAATCCTATCACTTAAAAAGCTGCAGCTGAAATGACACAAAGCATTAGCTAAGCAACAACATAAGGCAGGAAAGAGGAACTGCAAAGTCCTCTATGGTACTTCTGAGTGTCTAGCTTTAATCTGATCTGAACGATGATGTCCTTGCAAAGTGTTTGTTGCTAGTCACTTTGGAGGAGCTAAAGACAGACAGAGGAACCAAGTAAGATTGAAGACTGTCAAGCAGTGTGACAAAGGGATTTGATTCAGGTAAACCTGAAGCTACCCAAGTAAACATTAATTTAGCCAACAGAGGAATTTGAGCTTGAGAGGAAGGATGAGAAAAAGATAACTTTTTGTTGTTGTTGCTTGTTTGCTATAACTGTGGTTTGATCTCTAGTGGTTTGGCAAATAGGTCAACAAAAGCATTTGCAGTAATTGGCAAAGATTTTCTAGAACTCTGTGTTAGGGAATGAGGTGTAACTCTTCAAGAGTAGTTGCTCCTGAGGGGAAATATCTGGAGAGAATGGATTAGAGTAATTTAGCACTGCTCGCTGAGCTAGTGTCGCTAGTTCAATGGTATGCTTTATTATGGCTGTGTTACTTACTGAATACCTTCGTCTACTTATATAACGGGTGACGTTGCAAGCTCTGGTAAGATGTAGATGTATAAAATTATATTACAACTGAATATTACAATCACTTGCTAAAAAGGGCACATTTTCATGTTTTCATGTTTTAAACAAAACCAAAACATATAAATATAAAGACTGTTTTATATTACAGGGGATTCTTGCTTGTGCTACCCTGAGGTGTATCTTTATGTTGCCCTATGGTGACGTTGTCTACAAAAACACAAAGCAGTAATGCATGGTACATGGTTATCTTTATCAGCTACTTAGTGGCATGGCATAAACAGGAAGAATGCCACTATGGCAAAGTAGCTGCTGTAGAAACCCATGGATACTACATTGCCATAGTGTGTCACTATGGAAATGTAGCATCATGTACACATGCCCTGAAGTCTCTTGTTGCATACTAGTCCCTCCATCATCCCAGCTACTGTCCCCTCTTCTCTGTCTCTTGTTCTTTCTACATTTGGGTAAGAATTAATTTTTTTTCTGCACCACCTAGTTTAAAAAACGGAACTATTAAGAACGTAAGAGATCATCTCCCTGGTCTCAGTTACTGAGAGCACTGATGTTTGACATAACTCAGTGCTAATAGCATGTTTGAAGACGTTAGCTCCCAAACTCTAACAGATCTCACTTAAGCACATGAAAACTAAAAATTTTCTGTGCCAAATTTGGCCTTTTTTTCCTTGGGAAAAGTAAAATTCACATCCCTGAAGCACCTTCCTGCCAAAATGTATTGCCTACTCCAAAGGGTAACTATGCTAGAATTGCTCCACCAAATGGTACAGTAGACTTTACTATGGGTAAAATCATGTGTTTTATTTATTTATTTATTTTAGAAACAGCTAATCATTTTTATAGAAACTTCAAAGTAATCCAGTCAGAAATGAACACAAGGCATAGAATTTTTTAGTCCGAATGACTAAAATTTAGCAAAGTTATAAACAACTGATAATAGTGGTTTTATCATTCACAATGTTGCACACTCTTAAGGATAATCAGCATAATATACATATAAATGCATAAAATGTGCAACCATTTTAAAAATGAATAGACAAAAGTTCTACTTAGAACCCAGAGTCAAAAAAAGGAAAATGTTTTCCAGTGTATTAAACAGAACTCTAGTGAGCATGTTCACACAAGACACTACTGCACAGTGGTTACTATGCATTTATTCAGTACTTATATTAGCAAGCACTAAATAAATGGACAGTAATTGGAGTTACTACATAGTAGCACTGGTGAGCTTATTTTAGGTGATGTGTGCAGTAGCCTAATAATACTGTGCAGTACTGCATTAGCACTGTCCATGAGCTGCTGCAGTCAGTCTCTTGTTGTAACAGGGCCCTGCTCTGTTACTAGGAGTGTGGGGGAGTCTGAACAGCCCCACACCCCAGAAGCACCTCTGCCCACGCACCCCAAACCTGAGAGAACTCACTGGAGGCTGGGGAACCAGATCATGGGATGTAGTGAGTCCTTCAGCAAGGGGCTGACACAGGTGTGGGGAGTGAGAGAGGGTTAGCCAGGTGAGCCCAGAGTGGGAAGGATAAAAGACACTGAAAGCAACCCTAAGGGGTTCCACCTGAGCAGGGAGCAGGCTGTCTGGAGTTACCAGGGGTTAGGCAGCCATGGGGAGAGCCCAGAGCAGGATGCTTGACCAAACATACCCTGCTGTGATCTACCCATAGCAACCTACACTTGTGTAGATGCACCCAGTTTTGCATTTTTTCCTCATAATATTACACCCTACTCTTCAAGTAACTCCACTTACACTTCAGAGATTACTCTCAAAATACTACTGAAAGATGAATAGGCAGAACATCATTTACATGTTTGGAAATGAATGGAAAGTTCTGAATTTATACATTTATAAGTGAAAGACATACCTAGTCATTAATCCAGTTCATGCCATATTTTCAAGTATTACAAAACTTTATCTCAGGAAATTTCTTGTAAAAGTAGGTTTGCTCTGCAACATTTTGATTCAAATCCCTACTGAAACTGGTTGGGTTTATTTTCCAAACCTTTAAAATATTTGGAATGTTTTGGGTCTCTCTCTCTTTAATTTGTATTAGTCCACCAACAGACAAGGTATAGCTGCTAATCATAGTTTATAATGAAAGCATTAAAATATATTATACCCACTTTTTGATATGCAATTGGTTGAATAAAGGACAGAACAATATTATGATAGTAAACTCTCAATTGGCATCTCCCTTTATCTTTGTCTATTTTAGCCACTACACATAGCCTTTAACTAACATGATATTATAATGATTGTATCAAATTGTATTTCAGATTTTTTTATAGTTTGAAATGCTATGTATTTAATGCAATCTCTGTATACTGAATAGTACTATTTAGAAATTCTCTTCATATTACTTGAACTGATCTCAAATGGTGTTTAGTATGTAAATAAATCACAGGTCACCACTACAGATGAATTCACGGGCTATTGGTATTTCAGTTCTTTGTCACTAATGCATAGGAAATTAATTAGCATGCCAGCACATGTGCAAGCTCTTTTATTGTTAAAAGCTGCATTTTCAATTGCATTTCTTTCTACAGTTCTCTCATCTGCCCAATTGCTGTTTTATGCCTTTGTAGTTCAACTTAAGTTGTTGATTTTATAGACACCCTAATAAAATCTGTTCTTGATCTACAAGAGAAGCAAATAATTAAAACCAAATAGGGAAAAATGAGTTTCTGGGTGTATAAACAGTTATTTCTGCTTATGAAATGATGGTAGAATAACTAATTAGAGCATACAGCAAATTAAACAGCAGAATAAATATGAGGCCAAGTTATGACCCACTTTCTAAGGCCTATGTTAATAGCATTGATGTTAAAAATATATTCCTCTCTATCTTTCAGTGTATACACACATATATGTAGAGCGGTGGGGGAAGGAAAAAGAGAAGGTGAGACCTTTCTTCCATTTTTTTTTTTTTAATTAAAAGTTAAACAAATATACATAAATTATACATGACTGTACAGGGGTCTGGGCATGAAAGCTTTCATGAATCAAACATCACATCATAACCAAAAGAATGTAACCTTTCTCTCCTTCTCCAGTGTCCTTCACACAGTCATACTTTTTGTGTTAGTGGGCTATTGAAAGAGTGTCTCCTGAGTGGCCCAGTATGATACAAATACAGGTGAAAACCAAACCATCTGTAAATAAGAAACTTCTTATTGACATTGTAGATGCCATGATATGCCCAATAGACATGTTTAGAGGGAAAGAAGATATTTCTATCAAATTTAAAATAAAGTAGTTAATATCGATCCATTTATTGAAGAAAAGAGAAAAAATAGTTTTGGTAAGATGCTACATATATGATAGTCCATGAAATGTGTCATTAGCAAGGATTTTTGTGATTGATATCTTTGGACCAGCTGCATGGATGGGGTAGACTTGGACAAGCTTTCAAACACAGTGCCACGGGGAAATTAGGAGGGGAGGAGAGGGTTTAGAGTCTAAAAATGGTCTGGTCAGTGTTCGCAGTCAAGGTGGGGGGAATTTCTTTGACAAACTTCTCTCTTACCATCATTGAAGAAAAAAGCAAGTGCAAAGATTGCTAGAATACAGTCTTTTTAGCTTTAGGTTAGGACTTTAGAAGAGCAAGTTCAGTTCTTAGAATCCAGGTAGAGCCTGCAGAAATCTTCATTTTGTTATAGCTCTACTTGTCAAGAAAGTATTATGATAATTTACACTAGCTGATGATCTGCTCCGGTGGCTGAATCCAGACATGCAGCCACATGCGATTTGTGGTGCTGCACACATTTTTGCAGCACCACAAACTGGACCCGTTGCAGCATTGGGCAAAATTTGCTACTGGGATTTCTGATAAAATGCAGAGCACTTTAAAAAAAAAAAAAAAATTGGGACTTGATTATGGGCCAGATTGGAAAGACAGGAATAGCTACAACACTTCTCCCTACTTTCATATATTTCACTAACATTGATTTCATATCATTTTGATTCATGTTTAATTGCTGTTTCAATTGGAGATTTTAATTTCGTATTCTTATTGAAAAGACCTAGATCAGAGCTATCTAAGTTGTGAATGACCAGGAGCAACATGCCATGTGGACTGTGGGTCCCCAAACCATGCTGCAGAGGTGGGCCTTGCAGGATACCTCCTAGCATGCAACTAACACTAGCCATGTCCTCCCATGCTATATCATCTGCAGGCACAGAGGGAATGGTGAAAGAGGAAGAAGGAACCTGAAGACCCTGGCTGCCACAGCAGCAGGAACAATGGAAGGCATGGTGGCTGGGCAGGAGCCTATAGTCCTGTGTTAAGTCTTAGAGGCTAAATGTAGCCTTTGGGCTGCCAGTTCGACAGCCACCCCTGACCTAGACAAAAGATTAGATGAAGAGTTTGTACCCAGTCATAGAAATACGGTGTTTTCTAAATAGCACCAATTCACCAATATCTTCAGGGAGCATGCCACAAAGGGACCTAAAATCTGCAGCTTCAGTCCTGCAACTGGATCCATGTAGATCCAGTCCAGGATCAAGTTCCAGGCACAAGAGGGACATGAAAAAAAATATAAATGAAAGCAATATAATTGAGCAGTTATGAACTGGGCTTCTTATTTTGCTGAACATCCAATAAATAAAAAATCAGTTTAATTCTGACAGAAAAAACCCAAAGAATTTTTAAAATTCTCACAAAAAATAAAAGAATTCCCCACAAATTCTCACAAACATATATAACTTATATACCAAGTATTTAAATACCTAAATATTTTCCAATATTTGACATATATATATACAGCTGATCACTATTTCTCCAATGTAATATTGTTGTTTTTTTGTAACAGAAAATGCCATTTCATCAAAACCCCAAATTATAGGTGCAGTTTTTACTGTTTTATATGAAAGTTCTTATATAAACACTTCATATATATTGTACTTTTAATGTATTTTATTTTAAATAGATTATTTAAATGTCATATATCTCCATCTATTCCTCAACTAGGTAGTATTACTTCGTAAAAGATTTCTTATAGGAGCGTCTTTCCTGAGAAGAGAAAAAGACACAGATGTGGGTAGAGCATTAGGGATGGCAAAAGAACTAAATAATTAACCTTAAGTTAAACTGAGGTTTTTTAAAAGTTAATGAGGTGTTTGCCAGATTAATTAAGGCTCAAACAGGAACTCATAGCATAGATTATATAAACATACTACAAGACAAATGGCACAGCACATGGTCTTTTAATGCACTATTAAATTGCAACTGTCCTGGGTAAAAAAAAAATACACAAAGACTGTCAGGAGATCTTAAAGTAATACATCATCTTCTCATACATAATAGTTGTTTGTCAACATAGAACTACATTCAAAGCAATAGTTCAAGTTAAACAGTAATTTTTCAATTGTCATTGCATCTTTTATGAATTCTCTAGAATGGTATATATAATTCATTTACATGAAATAAACATTTATAGACGTATAATTCACAAAACATTTATGTATTCAGGTAAGTGTAATGCACGTGCATATTTGTAGAAAAGTAGTAATACAATGATTAAAAGTATAAAGTTGTCATTTTTAACAGGAAAAGATACCAATGGATAGTGCTCTAGTACATGGAGTTTTTATTGTTCCTGCTTGGAGTGCACTTCGTCACTTTGAAAGTTATTAAAAATCTTGAGGATTAAATCTCTCCATTTATAAAATGATTAAAATACCTGATCTTCCTCAAACCACTCCAACAAGAAATGAATAATTTTTGAATATTAATGTACTTTGTTTTTATGAGACAAGAAACAAGTAAAAATGTAAAGAAAAAAGCAGACTAAATACATAAATCAATAAATAAATACAAAGAGATTATTTTTCATTTCCCATCCATTACTTAAAAAGGGTGTGTGCAAGTGTTACACTTGGATCACCCTAAACTTGGTTAGAAAGTCTAAATGCCTGGGTGTGCAGGCACTCGCAGGTGTTAGGTTGTCCTAAAAATGGTGTGTTCGATCTAAAGTTACTTATTGTCAGCTGAGAACTAGTTTTAGACTAGTTTTTATGTTGATATAAGAATTTAATACTGTGATAGCTAGGAAAGTATTTTTGTTGTTGGTTTTTTTTGTTTTTGCAATACATTTCAACAGGTCTTTTTTGTTTATTGACATGTCCAGCAGCCACCTCCAGTGAAGTGCTGACAGCCACTCTATGTTCAGTGGGGTTGCGGATAGTCAGCACGCAGCAACCACTATTACGATTTTTTTTTTTTAAATAAATGATAAAGTAAATAAATGGGTGAATCATAAGTACTGACTGAAACAAAAATAATGATATAGTTTATGGAAATTGTATCCATTTACTCTGGTGGTGGGCCAAATACAACCTGGGGGCCGGATGTGGTCTGACAATTGATTGTATGGGGCCCACAGCTGCCCCTATAATGTTCTGCATGAGGCCAAGCCCTAGTTGCTCCCATTTGGGGCAGCCCATGCTGTGTTGCTACCTACAGCCACCCCACACCTAACAGACAGCATTGCCCTTGCCCTGGTTAACATGCACAGTTTACTAGTGGGGCTGCTGCCGCAGCTGCCTACATATGGCTTGGCTCCCCCTGCGTCCAGAAGCTCTTCCTCCTCCTTCCATACCGTGCTGCTCCAGGCAGCAGGTAATACAGGGAAGTCCTGGGGGTGCCTTCTAGGCATCAGATGCCCATTGAGGTGGTATGGAAGCTGTAGCTAGGAGGGTCCTTCCCCAATATACCAGGCTCCAGTTCCTGGCTACCTTCCGCACACTTGACCCCCAGCCCAATGATAGAACTCCACATGCTGGGGCAGGAACCACCCAGTTGCAGCTTGCCCATCATATATCCCTATAGCTTTCCTGCATTAACTGTAGCAAGGCAAGAGAAGGAGGAGGAGGAGTCACTGGAGTAGTGTGTGGAGAGCTGAGAAGTACCTGAGTGGCTGTGGCAGCAGCCCTACTGGGAAGCTGTGTGTACTGGCTGGGGCGACAGTTGGGGCCGGTGCCGGTACCAGGCCTAGGGCTAGGGCCAGTGCTGGGGCCAGGACGGTGTTGTTGGCAGGCATGCGGCAGGTGCATGTGGCACCAGAATGTCATGGGTGAGAACAGATAGGGTTCAACACCATGTAGAACATCATGGGGACAGCCATGAGCCAGGCATAGGGGAAGACGACCACATCTGCACCTGCATTGCACCACCTGGGTAAGCTTTGCTGCACACAGCCCATGCTACACTGTTTCTCCACCCCTTTTCCCCTAACCAGTGCATGGGCAGCCCTCCATGCACATGCTCACACCCACACCACACACCCCACCGGCTACCCCTACACAAACCCATCCCAACATACCCAGACCTCCACACTTCTATCTTCCATAACTATCCCATAACCCCCCCCACACACACCCATACACCCAGCACCCTAACCCCACACCCCCAAACACTCACCCCACCTTCCCACATGCCAACCACCAACACCTCCCCACATATACATCCCCCACATATGCACAGTATATGAAAGTAAGACTTTATTTTAAGCTATTGTGCAATTGCCTCTATATACACCACTCAAAAAGCATAAATCAGGACAAAAATATTTTTGTAATAAAATATGTTCTAGTAGAAGTTTATTTATTAGTACATGATTTCTGGGGGTTTTATGTACAATTTGTTGAAATGATGTCTAATGAAGGGTTTTGTGTGTGGCCCTCAACAGATCACTGAAACTCATTAAGTGGCCCATCAGAGAAATAATTGCCCACCCCTAATTTACTCTGTCTTATGCAGAAAGTAAAGTAATCTTACAGGACTTTCCTTTTAAAAATGCAGGTCTATTAACTTTTAAAATGTGTAATTTTACTTTGACTCCATATTCCATGTGCCCCAGTTACAAAACCAATAAATTGATATTATAATAATTAATTTTTCTCATAGGCAGACAAGATTCTTTGGGTGAACCTGTTATCTTTTATTAGACCAACTTAAATAGTTGGAAAACAATTTTTAAGCAAGCTTTTAGGTTCAAAAACCCTTCATCAGGCTAAGGAAGTATCAACAGTTGGTGTGTGCTCTTCTTGGATGGAATGAAAAGTAAAGAAGCCAGAGGCTGGGTTGGTATGCATACAAGACAGGCCGTCAGTGAAGATGTAGATTGAGGAGTCAGTGGGTGAGAGACAGGCTGGGTTGGGGGGAGAGAGAGAAGGAGGATGAATAGTAGAGAAGTACCTGGGTAGTTGGATGTCAGGAAGGGTATGTGTCATAAATCCAATGTCTATGTTTAGTCCACGATTTTTAGTATCCAGGAGGCTGATGAAGTGCAGTTCATAGGCTTGTCTCTAGGAAGTGTATTGTAAGTTTCCTTTGAGGATCAGGACTGAGAGATTGGAAAGAGAGTGGTCATCCTGTGAGAAATGTGCCCCCACAGGTAATTGGATATTCCTGTCTTTGAATGCACACCGGAAATCTATCATTCTGGTGTGCAGCTGTTGTTTGGTCTCTCCTACATATTTTTCATCAGGGCATTTGGTGCATTGGATAAGATATAGTACATTTGTGGAGGTGCAGCTGTAAGATCCAGGAATGCTAATGGCTCTATTGTGGGGTGTCGTAATTGTGGGAGTAGTGGAGATGCATTGGCAGGTTTTGCATTTCTTGTCATGGCATCATCTGGATCTATTTGGGGTGTTCTGGGCCTGAGGATGTTTGCTTCTGGTGATGAGGTAAGTGAGGTTTGGTGCTTGTTTGAAGGCTAGGATGGGTGGCTCTGGGAAGATCTCTTTAAGAATAGGGTCTCATACATTTTTCTCCAGTTTTACTTAAAGTAAAAAAGATGCAGGTTCAAACTCTATCTGGTTGAGGAAGCCCTTAATTTCGTCCTCTGGATTCTCTTTTTTCATGCTTAAGTATGTGTGTACGTAGTTGAGGTGTCAAGACTAGTAGCAAAGGGTTTGTCCGACTAGCCAGAGCTGGTCTGGTATATATTGTAGAATCATAGAAAATTAGGGTTGGAAGGGACCTCAGGAGACCATCTACTTCACCCCCACTGCTCAAAGCAGGACCATCCCCAAGTAATCATTCCATCCAGGGCTTTGTTGACTCAGGCCTTAAAACCGTCCAAAGATAGAGATTCCACCACCTTTCTAGTGCTGTTCTAGTACTTCACCACCCTTTTAGTGAAAAAGTATTTCCTAATATCCAACCTAAACTTCCCTTGCTGAAACTTGAGAACATTGCTCCTTGTTCTGTCATCTGTCACTACTGAGAACACCCTAGTTTCATTCACTTTGAAACCGCCCTTCAGGTAGTTGAACGTTGTTATTAAATTAAAGGCTGCTATCAAATCACCTCTCAGTCTTGTTTTCTGCAAACTAAGAAAGACCAGTTTCGTCAGGCTCTCCTCATACTTTATGTGCCCCAGCCCCCTAACCTTTTTTGCTGCCCTCCACTGGACTCCCTCCAACTTGTCCACATCCTTTCTATAGTGGGGGGCCCAAAACTGGATATGGTACTCCAGATGTGGCCTCACCAGTGCAGTAGAGGGGAATAATTACTTCCCTCGATCTGCTGGCAACGCTCTTACTAAATCAGCCAAGTATGCTGTTAGCCTTCTCGGCAATGAGGGCACACTGCTGACTCGCATGGGATTGTTCTGTCCTAAGTGCAGGACTTTGCACTTGTCCTTGTTGAACATCATGAAAATTCTTTTGGCCCAGTCCTTCAATTTGTCTCGGTCACACAGAATCCCAGCCCTACCCTCCAGTGTATCCACTACACCCCCCAGCTTGATGTTATCTGCAAACTTTCTAAGGGTGCAATCCATCCCATTTTACAGATCATTAATGAAGATATTGAACAAAACTGAGCCCTGGGGCACTCCACTTGATACCAGATGCTAAGGCTGTGCGAAACGACACTGTTCCATTTTGATTTCTGTTTCAACATTTTGGCAGAACAGTGTTTCATTATGAGTTTTGTTTCATTTCAAACCGCTGTTCCATTTAGTTTCTTTGAAACTGTTTCTCTGTTTCAATGTTTTGCCCATAGGCTATAATGGGGAAGCACAAAACTTCCTAGAACGTTATTATTTCTTGCCTGATTTGCACGAAACTTGCAGGGATGGTAGCTCCTTCTGAGTCCATGAAGTCTGCCTCATTTCAAGGAGATAGGAGCAGGGGTTTCTGGGAAACAGCATCTCAAGCTGCTGACAGGCAAAACTCATGGTGTGTGTGTGTGTGTGTGTGTGTGTGTGTATTAAGGCATGCCCTCGCTGATGCTGGGGCCTCTACATGACATGGTAGTGTGCCCCAATGAGGTCTCCTCCTCTGCCCCTACAGCATCATTCTGGTCCACTATTTTAAACGACAGCAGGTAATAACTTAGTAAGCAGCAGAGTAGCACCAGCAGCATTTCAGGCAGCCAAAGTGTCACAGACTAGAGTCTTTCTTTTCTTTCCTGCAGGAGCTGCTTCTCCAGAAGCTGCCAGAGGACTATCTCTGCCAGCCCCAGCCCTGCCGCTTAGATGTGCCCAGGGCCCTGAGTCTTCCAGGTCAAGTGCTAGGGGTGTTGGTAGAAGAACATGGCACTGGCAGACAAGGTACTTTCCTTTGGTTCAATGTAATCTGGTATATTTTAGCAGACCAACTGAATGGTAGTTAGTTACAGATATACATTTTAGCAAGCTTTTGGGTTGAAACACCCTTTATCAGGATGAGGAAGCGCCTGCAGTTGGTGTGTGTGCTGTTTCTGAATGGAAGGAATAGTAAAGAAGACAGAGGCTGGCATGCAATCCAGGCAAGAAAACCAGTTAGTGAAAATGGAAATGGAGGCATCAGGAGGTGAGGGACAGGGTGGGGTGGGGGTGCAGAGGGGGATGTAGCAGCACAGGTAAAAGTGGAGAGGTACTTGGGGAGTCAGATGTCTGGCAGGTTGTAGTGTGTCAGAATTTAAATATCTATATTGAGTCCATGAGTTTCTTTACCTGCTACCTATGAGACTGATGAAGTGGATTTCATAGGCCCAGCTGTGAAAAGTGGTTTGTAAATTCAAACAAGCACCGAACCTTGCTAACCTAACCTCATCACCAGAAGACAACTTCCTACAGCTCAAAACAGAAAACCTGCCAACAATCTCCAGTACCCCCACAAACTGCAGACCAGAATCTATCAAAGACAACAATACCCAGCTACCTATGGAGGCACATTCCTCTCAGGCCTGATTCTGAAAGGGAATTTACTAACCACTTTTCACTGCTGGCCCTATGAACTTCATTTCATCAGTGAAGTTTTTTCAAATAATTAAAACTTACACTTTTTCTTCACAGTGTGGCTTATTTTAGCAGATGGAGTCAATTATCCACCTCTAGGAAATATACTTTGCAGGGATTCAGATTTTTAGTCAGACCTCCTACTTCGATGCAAATAATATAGGTGACTTCTGCTTTTAGCCCAGTGATTGGTACCAGGTACCAAATCATAGAGAAGGGGTGGTAAAACATGGCATATGCAGGCTTTCTTCACTAAGGCATGCTTTGCAGTTACCAGGCATATTTTGCAAAGAAAGTGGATAAAACGTTGGGTGTTAGATAATTGTATCTATAATGCAGGGTTTTTTCTTTTGATCCCTCTCACAAGAGTTAGATTACTGAACTCCATCTCTTTTCTAAGTGGTGGGAGGGAAGTGCATTCCATTTGGGTCTCTGAACCTGGCAGCTGTACTGTGTCCACTGGTGTATGGATGATTCTTAAAAGCGTTACTTCAGTAGTAGTCTCACTGAGATCAATAAGCCAATATAACCTGTGTTCAAAGGTGAGCGAGTTATTAAATATTTTCCTTGTTTGGGGTCTAAAGGCACAAATGGGGAAGATGCAGGAATTGTGGCTATAAAATGGGCCAAAATATATCCTATTTCCATATGTTTTCAAAATATTTTTAAAATCTTTTTTGCCTATAAGTAGCCACACACAAACAAAGCTGTCTTTTTGTTTTGTTTTAAAGTTATTTCTGGGGTGGAAGGATTGTCAGTTAATAACATCTAAAAATTACATGAAGACAGGTGTTTGATAAATGTGTATGGAAATGTTCTACTGTTCACAAGTGAATCAGAATCACTCTTTGTATGTCAGGTGGCAATAGTTAAAGTGAAGACAAATAATTTATATTTGGTGAAGGGGGAAATCAGTGTATGGATGAAAGGAAAGGGATGATGATAAAATGAGTTAGGTTTAGAGAAGTTTTTTGAAGCAGTCTTTTAAATAAATGTGGCTTGGCCAAGACTATATTAGTCCAGATCAGGCAGTGACTCAGATATAGAATGAATATCTGGATGAGATTTTTGAGCTTTGTGAATGAGTAGGAAAAACTATGTCTTACCAATGTTATGCAGAAAGAATCTGCAGATTTATCCTGACAGTGAAAACCTAGAAGAAGTTCCAAGTTAGAGGTGACACTCAAGATATGGGCCTGAGTGAGAGATGGGGCTGTTCACAGTGTTCAGGAATAGAGATGGAGCAAATTGCCAGTAGGACACACAGAAAGTTCTGTAATTGCTGTTTTGAGCTTGAACATGTGGCCAAGCACTCATGAGGAGAATGAGTGGAATTGCAGTCTAAATAAAATAACTACCTCTGCAGCTGAGAAGTAATGTAATATGATGAATGCAGCCAGTGTCTCCATTCATGAACAGAACTAAGATTTCAAAAAGAGGGGTGTAGATAATGCGACTGGCACCGCAGGTGTGGCTGCAGCCACAAAACCTCTCTGTCTCACAGGCAAATTGCTGCACAACAGCAGCTGCTGGGGATTTCTTTGAGTCCCAGAAGCAAGAATGACTCCGCTACTGCCCCAATCACCCATCCTACTCTGGGCACCCCATCCCCTCAGTGCCTCTGTTCTCATTTATCCCTCCCCCTCTCCAGCAGCAGTTTCCTCTGAGGGTAAGGAGAGGGGGAACCTTTTGCTGCTGCCACTGCCCCACAGCTGCCCCACCAACAATCTCCAGTTGGGGATTGCTTGGAGCCAGCAGCAAGGGGTGCGGGGCTCAGCTGGAGACAGCAGCAGCAGCAGCAGGCGGGTCCCCATTTCCAGGGATTACTCCCTACCCATCTGTTAGCCACTGGGTGAGGGCAGGCACTGGAAGGAAGGGACAGCCTATCAATGCTGCCATCCTATTGTGTCAGGAGAAGCAGTCAGCCAAATCCAACTGTTCACATAGATTCTTAACCTGTGTACAGGATCTTCACCTAACACAGGAGCTATATGGTCCCACTAGAGAGAATGCCTTTCTGGACTTGGTGTTGGCTACGGATGAGGACCTGGTAAGGGAGCTACAGATCCGTGGTCACCTTTGGTACCGTGGCCACCAATCTATCAAATTCACCATAGAGTGTAGGCTGGGTAAGATAAGTAGTAGAGTGAAAGTGCTTGAATTTAGGATGGCTAACTTTAGTGTGCTTAGGAGTCTAGTCAATGATGCACTGCAGGAGAAGACTATTGATGAGATGGGAGTCTAGGAAGGGTGGATGTTCCTAAAGGAAGTGATCCTTCAGGAGACTATCCCAGTACAAAGGAAAAGGAGAAAAGGAGCCAAAAAACTTCCTTGACTAAATAGGGAAATCCAGGGGAGGCTAAGGGCAAAAAAAAAAGATATATAGGCAGTGGAAGCAGGGGGAAGCTACCAAGGAAGAGTATACCTACTTGGCCCACACTTGCAGGGAGACAGTTAGAAAGGCCAAAACAACTACAGAGATGAGGCTGTCAATACAAATTAAAGACAACAAAAAAGGCTTTTTTTAGGTAAATAGGTAGTAAAAGGAAGGTGAAGGGCAACATAGGACCCCTACTGATCACAGAGAAGCAATTAGTGAACAGAGAAGTGAGACAAGGCTGAGCTATTCAGTGAGTTTTTTGCCTCAGTTTTCCTGAACAGGGCTCAAGATAAGTCTCCTAATGTATTCTTAGATGGGCATCAGTCATAGTGGACTCCAAGGTGAATGTGAGTCATCAGTGTGATGAAATCCTCAGCAAAGCTAACCACACTTCATCATGCATCAGCATGATAGATTCAAGCAGGTGATATTTCCCCTCTATGCGGCATTGGTCAGACTGCAGTTGGAGTACTGCCTCCAGTTTTGGGCACTGTACTTCAAGAAGGATGTTGATAGACTCAAAAGGGTCCAAAGGAGGGCCACTCATATGATTAGGTGCTTACAGGACAAGCCCTATTAGGAAAGACTGAGGGACCTGGACCTCTTCAGCCTCCACAAGAGAAGGCTGAGAGGTGATCTTGTTGCTGCCTATGCTGCTAGGTGATCTTGTGGCCACCTACAAATTCATTAGGGGGATGCAGCAAGGGATTGGAGATGCTCTGTTCACTAGGGCACCTCTTGGGATAACAAGGAACAGTGGTCACAAACTGACAGACAGCAAATTTAGGCTAGATTTCAGGAAAAACTTCTTCATGGTAAGGGGGGCCAAAATTTGGAATGGGCTTCCAAGGGAGGTGGTGCTGTCCCCTACCTTGGGAGTCTTTAAGAGAAGGCTGGATAAGCATTTGGGTGGAGTCATCTGACCCCAGCACTCTTTCCTGCCTAGGCAGGGGGTCAGACTCAATGATCTGAGGTCTCTTCTGACCCCAGCATCTATGAGTCTATGAATCCTCAGCCCACCTCAGCATATCACATAACCATTCTCCACATGTGGAGGCCCCACAGTTGGAGCAGGGCACAGGTAGCTTGGGGTTTCTCCCATCTCCAGCTGAGGGTAGCAGTGGCAGGGGGCAGGTACCCCTTTCTTTGCCAGCTTCGTCTCCCACCAATGCCTCCCCAAGCAATGCCTCAGACTCCTCAAAGGACCCAGGAATCTGCTTCTGTATGGAACTGGAACTTCTGATTGGTGAGGTACACTGTCCCATGCAATGGTGCCTGTATACCCCACCTGGCTCTTTCCCTTACCTCCATGAATAGGTGACGACTATTGAGATAACTAAGAATTAAGTGGTTGATTGGTTATAGTCTATTGATGTTTCTAATCAGGAAGAGCTAAAAGGAGGTCCTGCTTTGATAGCTAGTTTTTGTCTTGCAGAGTTGAAACAAACTATTGGTTGATATAGGCAAGTAAAGCAATAGAACTTTAAGTTCTCGACATAGACTTGAACTTAGTTTGTGGATGAAATGTTCCTTATGTAATCACTCTTTGTAATATGTTGTTGGCAGTAATAATGATTTGTGTTATGGTAGCATGTAGAAATCTTAATTATAGATCAGCACTTCGTTGCGCATATGTGTTTGCAATGTCCTCATAATAAATTGAAGAACCTTGTGATAGCTCTAGATTTTTTATTATTATTTTTATTTTGTATCTTTGGCTGTACTCTGCCAATACATCTCAGTGAAGATGGCTTCCAAAAGTTTAACTAAGCATCTATCTGACTCACAGGACCATTAATGGAAGCTTTTTTAGTACTAGGTCACTAGTTCAATTCCAATGCAGAGCCTAAATCAAACATGCTGGAGGTATCAATCCAGTTCTAGGCAGGTGTCCAGCTCACCGCTATCCTAACTAGCACTTATTGGCATCCTCCTTGACAATCTCAGAGGTAATACAAAGGAGTGAATAGAAAAAGCTTTATTCCTTCTATATTAATGATGGGCCCTCTAAGCCAAAATTGATCCATGCTGGTAGAACAGTGTGAAAGAGATTACTTAGGCTGTCCCTGTTTCGGGTTTAGAAGCCTAGTATCAAAGTCTGTAAGCCAGCACATTCATAGAAGCTATACTGAAATGTTTATTTTAACACTATGTTTTAGACACTGCTGCATTTTCCTTTTCCCCTAACAAACCTTTTCTTTACTAGCTTATTTTCTCTGATGGCAGTAGTGCAATACTGTTTACATGTTTATTTCATTAAAAGGCAATGCTTCCTTCTTTAATAAACTTTCTTTTGATATTCTTTTGGAGAATGCAGTTGTCAACAATATCAGCTACAGAAATTCCAGTGGTAGAGTGTCTAAAGATATCTCCATAAAGAAAAGTCTTTTGGCTGAATAATTTTCTGGTGAAACACTGAGATGGTAGTCAGGGACTCTGGGATTAATTTCTTTTAAATCATCTACATTTCTTTCTTATAGGTCTTATCTGGGTGATGCAGCTTGCTGATTCAGTAGAGTGTTGCTGTTTATAAACCAGTCAGGATAGCACTTAAATTTATTTGTAGGGTGGATGGAATACTTACACAATATGAAATGCTTCCCTTTAGAATATAATGATTCGCTCAATCACATATTAATAAAGATTATGACAAAATTTTGTTCTGTAATTCATAAAATGCAAAGTATGCCTTTACTTAATTTTATGAACAATCAAGAATATTGAATATTATCTTAGTGGAAAGAGAGACAATTCTAGGAAAACCTCTATGTTTACAGGAAGAAAAGGATTTTGGTGCATAAAAGTCTCTTTGTACACCCTTACTAATGTTGACCAGTTCTTTGTCATTTGAGAGTAGTTTCACTATTATGCTGAGCCTTATTAATTAGGGTGAAGTTACATGTTACATTAAAACCATACTAAATCTGTGGCATGCTAAGCAGTGTTAAACTTAGAATGTGTTGTAAGCAATCACATGTTAAGGGTTAATGCAATTTCTTGTCTTCACAGTGCTGACTTGCCACAAGGGCCAGGCACAGACAGTCAAAAACCCCAAGGTTGAATTGATTCAGTCTTTGCAGGATAATTTAAGATAAACAGATTAAATTGAAACAGAAGTGAACAAACATGTATGTTTGATTCAGGAAATGCAGCCACATGTCTAGAGTGCCTCAGGCCAGAAGTCAAGGGGCACTAGAGCATGGCTCTCTGGCTGTGTGTTCACTTCCTCTTCCTGCTGCCCCTCAAGTTCTCCAGAATTACATCAGCAGGACTCTGCAGGGTTGCCCATCATTTCCTCTTCCAGCTTCCAGGTGCCTCTGGAATCTGTAGTCCACAGTTGCAGTCAGCAGTAAGTTTGATCAGGGAAAGGGGTGTTTAAGCCCCCTCCCTGGTCACAGACTCTTGCCCCTCTCTCCCCTTGTCAGCCAGCCCTCACTGCTCCAACTAGGGAGTAGAGGTGCAGGGTCAGCCCTGCTCTCTGGAGCAGAGAGCACAGCCCAGCCCAGCCCAGGGATGCAAAGCACGCTGGATGAATATGGTATTAGATTTCAGCACTGTAAGTTAGAGTGCCATAAGAAAGATCTGTACCAGATCCCATTGTGACTTACATTAGGTCACATTCCACTGGCAACCCATGGGGCTTTGCAGCACCCCACTCACCGCCCTCCCAGGGTGGCACTTTAGCCTCAGCCAGAGCTCCTATGGTCTGCCCAAGTGCTGGGCCAGCCCTGCCCCTGGAATCTCAGTGACCTGAGGTGGTGAAATCCCTGTTTACAACACCACACCCCACTTCCTGCCATTCCCTCTGGCCAGCTGTGAGCCACTGTCTTGTATTATCACTCAGTGTGTGGATTCCATCTACCCCATCTGGGCATTTGTAAAGATTGCAGCTTTTGATTACTGTTTGCTATCCAAAATGTTCATCTTGTAGAGTGTTGTTTTGAAACATCTATATCCAGATGCCAGTCTGTTCAGCTTGACTCATAGATATCATAGACATTAGGGCTGGAAGGGACCTCGCAAGATCATTGGGTCCAGCCCCCTGCCCAAGTCAGCTGGGGTCAAATAATCTGAGCAAGATAGGCATCCAAGTGTTTCTTGGAAGTGTCCAGAGTAGGTGCTTGCACCACCTCTGGGGGGAGTCTATTCCAGGCCCTAACACTCCTCTATCACGGTTGTGGCCAATAGGGACTCCTTTGGTGTTGATATAAAATGATATAGGAATAGATTTTAGACTGGAATACTCTGAATGATCATTTTGTTTTTATTCACGCCACCTGTAACAGGCAAAGACCCCCAAGAATGGTTATGATGGCCCTAGTTGTCACCCTGTTCCTGTTGTGCCTTTAGTTCCTTAAGCATTGCCATGCCATGCCTTGATATTAATAAGTACTTAAAAATGGAGGCTGCCCTTGGGAGGCTTGAGTGTGATCTCATTTACTCCTGAGCTTTGGTTGTTACTCAGTGCCTTAGGGGTATATTATGTGCCTCCAACCACTCCTTACACCATGCCTATGTCTTGTAGATATCATTGCACAATTACCCTTGTTGGGGCCACAGTCCTTTTGGTCTCTGCCCCCTTCTTCTGGCTGCAAGCTTTCACCTCTGGCCCACTGATTCAGGTTAGACTTTCTCAGCCTCAGCCCTTATTTGAAAGAGTATCTGGGCCTCCAGACCCTGTATCTCTCACTATGGGCCTCTAGCCCTGGCTTCTGCCCTTCTTAGGCTATCTGGCCCTGTCTTTGTCCTGCTCTAAGTAGAAAGCCTGCTCTGGCCCTGCCTATGATCAGGGCTCAGCTGTGCTAAATGTTTTACAAAGAGAATATAAGATTGTTTCCTTTCTCCCTAAAAACGTGTTTCAAATTGATAAGCCAGACAGGAGTACTAGATAAAAATAACCTATAGAAAAAGTCTACTAAAAAAATTAGAAAAAGTTTCAAGCTTTGTAGTTTTCATCACCGTTTTGGATCTCAAATGTTCTTCCTTCAACCTGCCCAAGAAATGACTGAAGAAATAATGGTCTTGTAATACAGAAATGCTGTGTTTTGCAAAAATCATGACCAGTTAAAAACTTCTTCCAGAATTTATGACTCCCCAGTGTCCCCTTATGACTTATGTAGCAGCCTGTTCTGACACCAAGTTATCACATACATGAAGTAACATATTATAAGGCCAATGAACAGATTGGAGAAATTCACCAGTGGATCAGCAGTACCAGATTATACAGCACAGGTGTTTTTCTAACTATGATTCAGTGGTCCTCAGACTCACACAGTCAGAGGCATAGTTAATTGATTGAGTGACTAGGGTGTTTCATAATTTCTAGGGTCAGAAGGGACCTGAGCAGATGATTGAGTCCAACCCTCTGCCATGGCAGGAAAGAGTATTGAGGTCAAACGATCCCAGCAAGGTTTATATCTAGTCTTCTCTTAAACACCCCCAGGGTAGGAGCCTGCACCACTTCCCTTGGAAGTTGGTTCCAGATCCTAGATGCCCTGACCGTGAAGTAGCGCCTCCTGATATCTAGCCTAAATCTACCCTCTGCCAGATTGTGTGTTAGGGCATGCTGACTATGGTAGCGGGGATGGAAAAGGTTAGGGGCTTACCTCCCTGGGCTCTCTGCAAACCACAGGCAGCTGATACAGCTGCTGCTGTCACTGCTGCTACTGCTGCTGTCACTGCTGTAGCATTGTCACTGATAGCAGCAGCCCTGTAGTGCAGGAGCCAATTCTGTTTACCTCCCCAGTCTGCTCAACCTGCTCACCCCCAACCTCCCAGACATACTGCTAGATGAGGGGCTATTACTATGACCAGGCAGGGGCAGTGAAGGACGACTCCTGATACTGCAAAGACTCCTGATACCTAGGAATTCTGGTTCTGCCTTGTAGCTGGCACCCAGGGCTCATGCCCCACTCTCCCTGCTCTAGTTACACTACTACACATCATCAACTCTGAATCAGAGAGCTGCTGAATTTAAAATGCTAGAAACCAATCTAGCTGAGATATTGATGAGAATATCTGTAGGAAGAGGGATATGATGTGCACACGTTTAGAAAAAGAAAGAAATGTAGTAAATGTTGTAAGTGGAGTCTTAAAAATTTCATTCAAGAGCAGTTTCAGCATTACTATATAATGTCTAGACCCCAGGGGTCTATCAAGTAAAAGAAGAAAGTGGGCCAGAAAAATAGTATTGAGGAAGTAAGATAGAGAAAGTGTCAAATACATTGCTGGGATCTTCATATAATGAAAGCATTTGTAAAAGAAGGTAGATGAACAGACAAATGAACAGGTCAGAAAACAAGGTCTCAATCCCATTTCACTTTACATGCCTGGATGGTGTGTACGTAACCATGTAACTGCATTTATGTACAGTTTGTGACACAGAATTCCCCACTCTAGCTTACTAAGCATCCTTAGTAGGGCTGTCCCCAAATCAGGTCATGGCAGGGGGCAACAGAATTAAGTATGTGCATAATCCCAGGCAAGTCCCAAAATATTATGATGACAAAAGCCACAGGAACTGAAGTCGGCTTCCCACATTTTTGCCCAAGAAACTAGTAGTTAATGCATGTGCCAAGGGAGCAGGTAACCTGGATTCTTCCTCCCTCACTCAGAGGAAGTCTGAACCTCTATTTCATAATTTATGGCAAAATGCTGTAAGCACCAAGCCGTGGGCATTGCCCATTGAATCACAGGGGACATCTGGTTCAAACCCCTATATGAATGCAGCTTCTAAATTTTCCCAGTCCAATGCTTATCTAACCTCTTTTTTAAAAACGAGAGACCTCTTCAGCCCTTTTGTTGAAATTGGCCTATTGGGCAGCTGTGATAGGATGATATGTGGAACCCAGAGCATGCAAATGTGGTAGAGAGGGTGTGTGGCTTAATAAAATGACTGTTCCCTGTCTTCATTCTCCATTGAGCAGATGTTTCCTACTACTGTTTATCCTTTGCATATTAAATACAAAGTGCAGCGGGCCAGCCTAAAGCAGGATGGATAGAGAGGGTTTAGACCATGCCTAGCCTGAGACCCAGTGATTTCTTGATAAAGGAGTGCTTGATGGAAAATGATATTTAGAATTTGGGTTTCTTCCTCCCTGAGCAAGTACCCTGGCCTTTAGGCTTTTGAGCTAAAAGTTGTCAGACCACCTTCCTCTTACATTTTTCTCCTGACAGATACACACACAAGGCGATTCTATTTCACTATATGGGGAAATAGAATGCCAAACTGTTTGCAATTGTTGTGGCTATATTTCTGCCTCTGGCACATAAAGAAAAACAGGATTTAGCCCAAGACATCAAAAGCACCTCACTTGATAAAAAAAAAAAAAAAAACCCATCTGATGCCTACTTAATCTGTGACTCCTGGGATTTATTTGTGTACTGTAGAAGTCAATCCTTTTTCTATCTGTTGGAGAATAGCTTTCGATATTTTAAAGAATAGCTGAAAGTTATTGCAAGAAGGTTGTTGAAAGATGTTGCTTGCTTGCTTGCTAACAACCTGTACCTTACAGATCACTGAAGGAGTCATTAGGTCCAACACTGTTGTCATTGCTGTCAAGACACAAGAATGATTTTTGTTACGAGCAAGAGATTTTCCCCCATAAAGAGAAAAAAAGAGAGATGGCTGCAGAGTGGTTAAGCCATTTTGCTATAACTCTAGAGGTGTGTGTGCAAGCTATGATCTAGATTTAAACCAAAGGGTGCCCCAGACTTAAATAAGCATATGATCATTTGGGTGGGAGAGTCAAGAAAAGCAGATTTGCTGCTGGCTGTATTGCTCCTTTTGTGCTGTGATTTATAGATGCTGAGGTATCTTAACCACACTAGGCAAAGAGTTATTATGATCAGCTGTACCTTTGACTTTGACCTGACAGATAGAAAATGTAGATGGTTTTTGAAGGAAGCAAAGCCAGTTTATTTCAGTTCTAAAGAAATGATGTGCTGTATGGCAAAATAATCAGTTTTGAACCAGAAACACTGATCAGTAAAAATATAAATTTAGCTCTAGGTGCTAGAAAATATAGCAGAATGAGTAGAATTTGTTGGCATGGCCCTCGGCTGCTTCTTACTAGAGATAAGTTATGTTTAGTTTAGGGAGCCAGCCTTGCAACCGCTTCTCACCATGCTCTCTTTTTAGTGTGCTTAGTATATTGACCACAAATTCCCTTGAAAAATGGGATTATATATTATCATAACATAACTCTTAGGTCCAGCGCTAATTCTACTGATTGTGCAGAATGGGGTGGTTTGTTTGCTGTCAATCTGAAATTGGTACACTGTTCAGATAATTGCAGAGTGTACAGTCCAGCTCCCATTCACTGTCATCCATCTCTGCTTTCATGTCCTTCCCAGTTTACATGTCTGAAAGCAGAACTAATGTGAAAGAAGCTAGTCTTGTAGTAATTCCAATCCACCTGAGTTTGTACTTTGTACAGTATGAGAATTTGCTTTCAGTTTAAGAAATCTCATGATACCTTGTTCCCATGAGATTTGTATTCTAGTTCCCAAACCAAAGTGTATTCGATAGAAAGACACAAAAAATAAATGTTATGATGCTTCCTGAAGGTATGCCTAAAGTATTTATGTTGGGATTTTCAAAAGTGCTCAGTGTTGGCCTAATTCTGATCCTGCTGACTTCCAGTGCAAGTTTTCTAGTGGATTAACAGAGATCCAAGGAACTTTTCCTAAAATCACACACTATTTTTTCCCCATGCTTTTGACAGCCTTTGATGTTGTTACTAAGATCGTTTAAGCCCACAGGTCCATTAAAACAAAATATCACATGACTGAATAAACAACTAAGACATACAGATTGGCAAGTAATACAAAAACATTTTTGCAAATTTTTTTATTGGTAAAAAAATCAAATAATTTTCATCGTTCTAGTCAATGTGTGAAAAAAAAACAGTGAAATTTATGAAGATATTGAAAAGTTTTCTTCATCATTCTGACTCTTTTTTTAGCAGATCTCTTTGAAAGCTATTCTTATTCTTCTGATTGGAAGAGCATCTATAAACACAAAGGGAACAATGAACAGTTCCACTTATTCTGGCATTTATTTAATAATTGAATGAATACAGTATGACTTAAAATTTGTCTGTGTTCAATACTGACTTCAATACATTTTGGATCAGGGTCCAAAATGTAGCAAGTTTCTCCTCCTCCTTAATCCTAACCAAATCAGATTCACTGAAGTGTCATTGAATATTGTCAATGGGTAGGTTGTTTGAAGAGACTCATCATTATATAGGAATAAGGATGGTGTTTTAATTTAATTATTTATATTTGTCTCAGGAGCGTCCCTTCCACAGATTTTTATTTAGCATTAAGCAATCAGGTTTATAACTTCTGATATCAGTTTCTGTATATACACAGTGGTGGTGCTACTGTTCCATTGTAGATGATAAACTCAGTAAATTTTGTAAAAAGTTCAGCCGGGGTTATGGTGGCCATACAAGTAGAAGGACTTGGACATAGATTTTTATTATTTTTGGCTTTTTTTCCCAATTCTCCATCTTCTTTATTTCAGTTTTTTATTTGGAATGTGTACCTGGAATGACAAAATTTAATTAACTGGCAATTTAAATTGCTTGTACAATACCTGCAGTACATGGGAATCTGAATATTGCATTTATGATATACACCTTTTATCTGCAGACTAATGTATTTATATATTTGAATTTATCATGCCTCAGGTTTTCAATGTTCTTAATTAATTAGATTATTGAACTGTTGTTTCTGAAATGAAACAATAATTTTCATTCATAAATTTCATTCAATACCAGTGCCTTGTCAGGTTATTCAGTACCATGCCACTTTTGAACTGTATTTATATTTTATCATTACGTTCTATTGCCATAAAATATATTAAACAGAAAAGCACTTCTGTGAAACAGTACAGAAATATTAGGTTGTATTTATCACAGATCGTACATGACTAGCAACAAGAAAATTAATTATGTGTCTTTTCCTTCTTAATTGTTCCCAAATGGCACTCATGGTAGCATATTCTAGTGTAGTGACTTGCCAACACCTCAATATCTAAACCGCTATGGAAATTATTGCTACATTTTGGAAATAACAGTAATATTGTTCAGCTCCAAATGGAAATTTTAGAACATAGGACATGGGATACTCAATCATCTGGCAACACTAACATTTCTAGGCATATGATTGATACCAGATTTTTGCTGGGGATCAAAATCCATCAACCATTGTAGCCATTGTCATCAATCATGTCTGTGAAATGTTCACTATTTCTATGACTTTCCAGTATGCAATAACCCCTGTGGCAGCAGGAAGTAGAAGAGAAGCAAGAGGCCTCTGAGTCCCTAAATGGTATTCTAGCAACAGGTCTAGAAAGATAGGAAAAGCAGGGAAGACTAAAAAAGGCTCAAAGTATGACTACCCTTCAGGTATGATTTTACCCAGGCCTAGTGATAAGCATTGGGAGTCAAGAAAGCTATATGCAAAGGAAGGGGTGGGGGCAGTGGCATGGATCAGTTAACCACACCACAGAAGGAACATCTAGGAATATTTCTTAAGTTCTGGAAGCAAGTAAGAGTCCCTCTCTTTCTTTATCTCCATACACAATTGTATGTCCTCTCCCCTCATTTTCTCTCCCTTGTCACTAATGCCACAGCCTTTGGCTGGGCAGGGGCAGGGGGAGCTCCAGAGCCACTCTTGCCCACTACAGGTGGGCTTCACGTGGAGCTGGGCTCATCCTGGAACAGTGGAAGACAAGTTCTTCCACCTTGTCCAGTCCTACCAGGTATTCTCAGATCAGGAACAGGTGCAGGGGAATCCATCTGCTTCTGTCACTGCTGCCTTTAGCTGAGCCTGGCTCTACATGCACCCCAGCTGGGGTGGGGCAGGAGCAACTCTGGAGCCTCTTACCACCCCTGACCCTGGGGCGGCTGGGGACAGTGGCAGAAGGAGGTAAGGGATGTAGGTGAGGGAAAGGGAGTAGATGAAACATACCACTGAGCATGGAAGGAAAGGAGGTGGGAAGACTTTCACCCGAGGGGCTTTAAAAATGTCCCTTGCTCCCACTCCTGTGATGCAGACTGCCTGTCCTGGTGTTTGTGGGGGCATAGGGAAGGGGGGCACTGTCATCACTGCAACCATAGAAACTGCTCTTTGTACCCCCCCTTTTTGAAGTAAATAGAACATGGCCAAGTAAAGAAGGGAACATCCTCTGAAAAAGATGGTAGCTTCCCTTTATGATTCCTGTACCTTCAGTCTCTGAGGGCCAGGCTACTCCTGCTTGTTCTGATTGGCCTGAGAATTCTACAGGTTACCTTTAAACCATTCTAAAGGCATTTAAAGGGTATAAACCTATTCAAAGTACCCTCTAAGTCCATGTCCAGATGAGTGAGGTGTCTGTGGTGCCACATTTGTGGCACCACATACTGCACATTCAAGTGTTCTCCATGCTGAAAGGGAGCAGCATGGGAGGAAGGGTTAACCCCTGGATATCCAGAGGTCAAAAAAAGCCACAGGAGAAAAAGGTCGAGAAGCACATGCAGGGTCAGTGTGCACCGCTCAAAACTGGAGCTGGACCAGCCAGAGCCTCACTCCAGCTACCAGCCAAGCTCCAAGTGGCAGTTTGCCACTGCTGCAGCCCCAGAAGGCCCCCAGAACCCAGGTTAGGCTTCTGGGCCCAGACTAGTCCTGTCCCTAGCCTGCCCTACCCCACCTGGGGTAACTTGTTGCATGCCAGAGGGCACATGGCACAGGCATTCCCTGGAGATAACTAGCATCAGCACAAGGTGCACTGCTTCTAGTTGTTGCAGAGGAACCAAACATCCACACTCATGTGGACATGGCCAAAGTGTTTTAAAGTTATACCACTTGGGGTGAGGGTTAGCTATGAGCCATTCTACCCAGGTCAAGATAAGGTCTTTCCTAGTCTGCTCCGTGGTGATTAAGTGATTAATTTGAAGTCCTCTAACATTGCAGGATTCATAGGTTACAGCTCCTCTTCCCCTTTACACCCTCCAAAGATGGACTTTCAATTGTTCCTGCTTGTTTCCTGGGATCTGTGCATTTCTGTACAGACACCCAAGGTAACTAACCAATTCCCTTACTTTCTCAGGAAGAATGAGAAGGCCTTCCCTGTTGCCCCATTTTGCTTGTGCTTCCTGCAGGTCACCTGCTTCCCCACTTACTTCAGGGCTTTGGTATTCATCTGCCTGTGAACCTAGTTTAAAGACCTCCTCATTAGATTAGTAAGCCTGTCTGTAAAGTTGCTGGGGCCCCTCCAAATGCAGATGGAATAACATCTGCACACATAGAATAACATCAGGTTACAGGGGACAATGAAAATCACAAACATAATCCATAAAGCAAATAGTGCCCAGGAAAGCCATAACTTAGTGCTTATGGGGCAAGCCAGGTAGAATAGATACCAGCTGACTAAACTGAATTAGGGATCACTCTGGGATCCTGACAGAGCCTCCCTTAACACCATAATAATTTCATCAAGGCATGGCAGGTGAAGCAAAGGGAGGGTACTCTGAGGAGGAGACCCGGGGGTATCATGGCTGCCCTTGTGGCATGGTCCTGCCACACTGCTCTTCCCTTTCTATCTCTGTTCTACATGGAGACCTCGGCATTTGTAGAAACCTACAAGTTGAAGAGCTGGGCAGAAGATGCAGCATTTGGAAGGGCAGAGGGAAGTTGGCTACTTTCACCACCCGGAGTAGTAAAGAAAATGATAGCCCTTGAAACCCATTTCTTGGTCTAGCATAGAGAATATTTGCACTGGAGAAGGGCACAGATAGTCCTGCTTCTCTAAAGGAAAAGAGACCTTACTTTTTCTTTTATGGTTCTGCTCAGTCAGTATGTCTCAGTCAGAGAGGAAGAGCCCCTAAGAAAGATCCCTTATTAATAAAGGTTCATAAAAAAACTTATTTCTTTCTATTGTTCTTTCTTTCTTTTCCTTTTTCATATTTCTAGTCATCAAATTAGTTTTTCAAAAATACTGGGTAAACCAGAAGCACTGTTTGGCAGTGGGGGCTGAGTAATGGTGGGGAGGGGACAGAGGCAGTGAAGGGAAAAGGTAGGACCTGCAGTTCCAACCTGGATCCCAGGCCAGGGCCAGAGTTAGAGCTGTAGCAGCTGCCTTCAACCCAGCCCCCCACTGCCTTGTCTTCAATCCAAGACCGGGGTTTTATTTCCCCATATTGAATGTGGGGAGACACCTCATCTTGGATTCAAGTAACTACAGTATCCCCCAAACATCCAATATTCTGAAAATATCATGAGTAGTTCATGTCAGCTGGACTGTATGTCTGTTATCCTCCTTCAAGTGACTCTGCATTTTCCACCCCCACCCCCACCCCCACCCCGTCACACGTTATCCTGAGTTCAAAAGCATAATTCCATTAACCGAATTATGGGCGTCATAGCCCAGCCCCTGGCACGGATCTTTGAAAACTCCTGGCGCTCCGGTGTAGTGCCTGAAGACTGGAAGAAGGCCAATGTGGTGCCAATCTTCAAGAAAGGGAGGAGAGTGGATCTGGCTAACTACAGGCCCATTAGCCTGACTTCTATCCTGGGGAAGATCTTAAAAAAGTTTATTAAGGAGGCCATCCTTGAGGGACTGGCCCAGGCTAACATTCTAAGGGATAGCCAGCACGGGTTTGTTGCGGGTAGGTCTTGTTTGACCAATCTCATTTCCTTCAATGACTAGGTGACCTATCACCTGGACAAGGGAGAAGAGATTGATGTCATATATCTTTACTTCAAAAAAGCCTTTGATCTGGTATCCCACGATCACCTCTTGGCCAAACTGGCCAATTGTGGCCTTGGCTCCACCACGATCTGCTGGCTGGGAAACTGGCTCCGTGGTCGGACCCAGAGGGTTGTAATCGATGGCAGTCACTCATCGTGGTGCCCTGTGACCAGTGGGGTCCCTCAAGGCTTTGTCCTTGGACCCATCCTGTTCAACATCTTCATTAATGATGTGGACATTGGAGTCAGGAGTGGACTGGCCAAGTTCGCTGATGACACCAAACTTTGGGGCAAAGTATCCATGCCAGAAGATAGGTGGGTGATCCAGGCTGACCTGGACAAGCTCAGCAAATGGGCAGACGAGAACCTCATGGTGTTTAACACTGAAAAATGCAAGGTTCTCCACCTTGGGAGGAAAAACCTGCAGCATCCTTATAGGCTCGGCAGTGCTACGTTGGATAGCACTACAGAAGAAAGAGACTTGGGGGTCATCATTGACCACAAGATGAACGTGAGCCTGCAATGCAATGCTGCGGCTAGTAAAGCGACCAAAACGCTGGCTTGCATCCATAGATGCTTCTCGAGCAAATCCCGGGACGTCATTCTCCCCTTGTACTCGGCCTTGGTGAGGCCGCAGCTGGAGTACTGAGTCCAGTTTTGGGCTCCACAATTCAAAAAGGATGTGGAGAAGCTTGAGAGAGTCCAGAGGAGAGCCACGCGCATGATCAGAGGTCAGGAAAACAGATCTTACAATGACCGGCTGAGAGCCATGGGACTCTTTAGCCTGGAAAAGCGCAGGCTCAGGGGTGATCTGATGGCCACCTATAAGTTTATCAGGGGTGACCACCAGGATCTGGGGGAACGTCTGTTCGCCAGAGCGCCCCAAGGGATGACGAGGTCGAACGGTCACAAACTCCTGCAAGACCGTTTCAGGCTGGACATAAGGAAGAATTTCTTTACTGTCCGAGCCCCCAAGGTCTGGAACAGTCTGCCAGCGGAGGTGGTTCAAGCACCTACATTGAACACCTTCAAGAGCAAATTGGATGCTTATCTTGCTGGGATCCTATGACCCCAGCTGACCTCCTACCCTTTGGGCAGGGGGCTGGACTAGATGATCTCCCGAGGTCCCTTCCAGCCCTAATGTCTATGAAATCTATGAAGGTGGTTTTTTTCCCCTCCTCTCCATACCATTTCATCATTCATGTTCTTTCTATTTAAATAACACTAGTTTCCTTGAATGTACTTCTAAAGTAAAATCAGAGCTGACATGTGGATTTTAGAGCACTTTAAAGTATCAGTTCTTAAATCAAAAACTTTGGTCTCAGAGCAAAGCTTTTGAAAGGACCCACTTCAGAGTGCAGACAGGGAACACTCTCTAACGCACACATTTCTGAAGGCTGATGAGAGCAGGTCTGGAACTCACAGTTATTATTCAAGCTCAGTAGCCTCAACATCTCACTTCAAGACAACCTGGTACCGTGGCAACAGAATGAAAAAACCTCTGTCTTACAGTGCTGTCTTACACTTGGTGCACCTGAACATTTTGGTCATTTCAGGAGTGTCAGGCTGAACCCAACCTGCAGTTCCAAGCTTAACCCTGAATTACTGTTAAAATATTGCTTACCCAAAGGAACAGTTGGTGCTATGCACTAACTGAGATTAAATCCTTTGAAAGTAAAGCCAGCTTGTGGAGATTAGAGCTATACTGTAAAATGAAGTTTACACAAAATGTCTGAGATTTATACAAAAACATGAGATCCATATTATTTTGTTAGCACATTATTTTTGGGGGGTGGGGAGGGGGTGTCTGTAATTCAGACAACACTCAATTAAATTACTCAAATTTGGACCAGTACTTGTACATGGCATCACGTGAAGCTCAACTAATTCCAAGAAATTCTTCAAGCCGTATGGATTTTAAAGCACTCATAAGAGACAAATTGTAAACAGTGGGCACATCTACGTGTGACACTACGGTGACTTAGCTGTGGCATCATGTTTTCTCCCACTGATGCTATGTCACTATAGCAATGTGCTACCTCATTATAGCACATTGCCATAGTGATGTAGTGCCTAAAAATAATTGTGTGGCATGCACAGTGCAGTACAGGCTGTTACAGCACCATCTTTGAGTATTTCCTAAACGAAGTACTAAATGACAGTGCCCCTGCCAGTCCAGGCTCCATGCCTCTGCTGCCCTGCCCTTGGCCCACACTGGCCCTGGCCTCAGGACACTGGTGTAAGCTCTGCGCTTCTACCTAGCTGTTGCCATGCTCACTCCCACCCACTCACTTGCTACCATTTGTCCTGCCACAGTTGTCACCACCATTTTTCCCACTTTCCTGCCCTCTGCCACTGCTCTTTCCTGCCTGCTGGCCACTCCAGCACCACGTGGTTCCCAGATGCTTCATTGGACTCCAGGACTCAGCAGGAGCCAACCCAGCTGGCATTTCATGGAGCCTGCCAAGAATAATGGGCGGTGGAGCAGCTTCTGCTGTGTTGTGTGGTGTTAGCTGTGCAGCTGTGTTGTGGTGCTGGAGCGGTGAACAGGGTGGTGGTTGGGAATTTGGCAGGAGAAGGGAAGCAGTGGCAAATATGGGAGGGGAGTGGCAGCAAGCAGGAGCATGGGGCCTGTCTTGGTGCCCCGGGGCCAGGAGTGACAGGAATGTATATCCTGGGCTTGGAGGAGTGCTGGCAGGGGCCCCGCCTGCCAGCGCAGGGGCTGTGAGGACAGAGAGAGAGAGAATGTTCATAGGGTAAGTTCCACACCTGTCCACTATACACATGTACTTACAGGCCCCCTCACTGTCATACATGCAGACCACCCCCACACCCCTCACACACCCCAGCCACCCTCTCCCTCCACACATGCCACAGCCCTCCCCAGCCACCCTTTCCCATACACTCACAGCCCCCACAAACCCCATATCTACCCACACCACACATATTCATGCACCCACATGCTTCCTCACCCCATATACACACCATCCCAACCCCATACACACCTATCCCCCCACACACACCCTCTCCATACCCCACATACCCACAGACTCACAGCCCCCTATACCCACCTGCTCATACCCCCCCACAATATTCAAACGTAGGACTTCATTTTAAGTTATTATACAATCACCTCCATTTACTCTACACAAACGGATGTGAATCAGAACAAAGATATTTTTTTGAAATAAAATTAATTAATGTTGTAGTAGATGTTTGAATATAATTTGGCATTTTTCTGATTTCAAGATGGCAAACCCCCTTGCTGAAAGGAGAACTTCTGGGAGCAAGGGAAGGGATGTCTGGTGCTGAAAGGAGTACTTCCAGAGGTTGGAGGGGTGGGATTTCTGGTTCCAAGATGGTGACCAGGGGATGGGACACCTGTCAAGGAGCAGGGATACCCATGTGGCACTCAACAGCTTGCCAAAACCTGGTAAGCGGCCCTCCAGCCAAAAGAATTACCTGCCCCTGAATTAGTGCAATGTGCAGTAATGCACCTTATGTAGATGTGGACTCTAATTCCAAGGTTTTACATTGAGCTTCTGTGTGTCCATGAAAAAGAAATGAATATCTTTGCAATAGAGCTTACCTGGACTTGGGTGCCTCATAGTAAAAAACTAAATTTATTCTAAGTATGTGAAATGAAGAAAAACTCCATCACGTAGGACAAAATTGGAACTGTGCACAAGTGCTTGTAGCTATTATGCACAATGACTATTGGTGACTTAGACACCAAAAAACTATGCGACACTTGTGCATCCTAGCTGGGAAGAAGACTTCTTCCTTAAGGGACTCTCAATTTTAATCATAGCAGAACTTCCATTATGCTACAATTAGAAAAGACTTTGGCCCAGAGGATTTCTCTTTTAGAAATGACAGGCAAGGAACAGGAAAGAAATAAAAATATATTGTTTTTCTAGTTCTTACATCCTCCTAATTGTAATAGGATTTTAATTTAACAATGACAAAAATCTTCATATTTGTTGATGTTGCTGTTTCTGAGAGTGCTTACACATTTCAATTAATCAATGTGATGTCTCAATTCTGTTTTAAAGGTCAAAAAAATCTCTGCTTATGGAAATTAGGCTAATAAACAGACAATTAATTCAGAAAAATACTGCATGAACCCAAGGCTTGGTTGTTCCCTGCTCTGTGCCTTTGCCTAGCCCTCAGTTCATTTTGTCAAAAGTCTGCTCCCAATGTCCCCATTTAGAAAGGTGGAATCTATTGATACACCGCTGCCTGTGAAAGTCAGCAATTATTGACCTGCAGCTTCTGTACTGTTGCACCAATACAGTAGAGGCCGCTGCTTTGTTTTCATTTACTGAAGTATTATTCATTTGTTCAACTTTATACAGGTACTTTAAGGGTGCCTATTCAGAGATTAGAAATGCAACAAAATGAATACCCAAATATCAAGTGTAGTAGTACAGTTCAGAAACCCATCACCAGCAAACCTAATAGCTAAAATCCTCTTTTTTCCATTAATTTCCTAATTTCTCTGCTTCTTCTTGTTAAAGTACCTAATAAATAAAGATGCAGCATCAGTTTGAATCAATATTTTCAGACTGCTTTGAACTAATAAAACTTCTGGGCCCATTGCATAAATCTTGAACATGCCACTGTATAGGAAGATCCACTGAGCAGGTTTACCAAGCACCCAACAAAGCAACACATGTTGCTTATAATGCTCATACAGGAGTAAAAGTTATCCATGGTAAGAAAAGGAGCACAACAAAGAGGTACACATTGGTGATGTGCAGAACTGTACCTTTAACAGGTTCTGGGAAAGGAATGGGAACAAAAGAAGATTTAAGCTTTTCAGTTGCCTTACTTGCTGCTGGTAGATTTCCGAGATGTGGTACAGTGGATACGACGCCATTGTAACTGGGTGTTGGTACATAACATTGAGCACTGAAATGCAGGCACTGGTTGAATCAGATTTCTGTCAGCTTCTGTAGGATTAATGAACAAAACATGGTGCCACTAGTAAAATGAACTCAGAATGCAGGAGAATGGAGTAGCTAAATGCTCTACCAGAACTGAAATTCTAAAGAGAAGGGAAAGACAATTGAAGAAAGTTCAGTTGGTACTTCACTCTATCTGCAAACTTCAGGTGCCAGCAGAAAAGAAGACAATCAGAAAGTAGTCTTATTTGAGACATTTGAGAAGGATTGTACTCCACCTCTTCTGTTTTCAAACAGAGAGTACAAAAAGGAGGAAAATAATGAATAGTGTGTGACTGTTCTAAAGCTAAGAGGTAAGATTTATTTTGGGTTATTTTTATTTAACCTACGTATGATAATTGTGATGCATCTTCAGTTTAGGACTCTGAAGAAAGGTATATTGTCCCTGAAAGTTTTTTCAACATGTCATCCAAGTACACAGTCTATCCAGTAAAAAGATGTCATAAAAAACCCTTGCCTCTTGCATATTTATCTAATCATCACAACTACAACACCACTCCAACCTAACTAAGGCTGACAGCCATTCTTGAAATGTGGCAGGGAAGGAAGGATGTTAATTGAGCCCCTAATAAAAGACCAGACCATAACTGGGACCTGGGCATACAGTGACTATTGGGAGGTCCATAATTATTTTTGACAAAACAATTAGAATTTGCTAAATAAAAGAAGTTACCCAATCTACAATATAGCTTATGGAGGGTGGATAGCAGGAATCTAAAACAGTGCACAACAAGAGACTTGTGGCAGAGGGGAACATGATGATCCCCAATATTAGGGAAAATATTTGTAAAGTGTTGTGGATTATATCACCTCACAAGATTGCAAACACCAACTGAGTGTGCACAACAATATAGTTTTCTAAAGAAATCTCTCTCAAGAGTAATGGACAGAATTGCAGCAGAAGATAAACAGATTCTCAGCCTGAGGCCAGTCAAAAGGAACATTTAGTAATCTTGAAGTGGACCCAAATTCACAAGCCAGCACGATACCAGAGTGACACTGGTGCAGAAAGAAAAGCATTGGAAGTTCAACTAGAAACTATTCTGACATGACTGAAACACAAGAAGCTAAATGCACAGTTGACTAACTCTACTGTGCATTCGCGTGTCATGGCTAGGGATTCTGATTTTGTCTGATAAAAAAACCCTCCACTTTTCAGATTAAAAGAGGTAACCCAAAAGCCACATTTTTCTGTGATTTAAATAAAACACCACTAGTGGGTTACTTTTTCAAATCAAAATACTGGGGATTTCTTTTTATCAGACAAAACCAGGATCCCTAGCCATGGCAAAAGCCATGCTGTTGCACTAATACTCAGTGAAATTTGTCTACTGCACATTAATGTCTCTTAAATGGCATGTGTCAATGCTACTGCACAGTAGTGCAGTTGTTATTACCTGTAGCTATTATAAGTACAAAACTGTAGCAAAACCCCCGTTTTTTGTTGTTGGTTTTTTTGGGGCAGGGGATTAAATACATTCCCTCCCCTTCCCCTAACTGTTTCTGACTTTCTCTCTGTCCTCTCTATCCCTTATAAGTGATTACAAGTAGTACTAGGTATGCGAAGTTCTTGTATGCTATTATTGTAATAAGTCCCCTTTTATATTGTAAATAGTGTTCTGTTATGTTTGTATTGATTTTTACTGTTTTATATTGTATTATATCATATTCCTATCATTTGTGCATTGATTTTATTGTATGATTTAGGCCTGCAATGTGGGTTGGCATGAGTGATTTCAAGTATCCATTTTGTGTGTCAGGTTCCCATTTTGTTCCCGTCTTGTCCCCATGCTCTGGTGTGTAAGTATGTTGTAACCTTTGACTTATATCTACCCCTCCCATGTAACTTAGTTCCTGAATGAATGGGGATGAATGAGGTTGCTTGAGAAACAATGGCAGTAGGTCTAAAAATAGCTCCCTCTAAATGACCGAACCATCAACTCGATGACCCAACCATCACCCTGCATTGACCCTCCCTGGCTCAAGATTTGGAAGACAAAGACTGCTGCAAAAATCAGTCAACCCACCATCACAGGCACCTGAAACTGCATGTCCTTACCTAGGAGTACACATGCCCAGTACACCAGGGACTGACCCTTGCCTGGGCATGCCCCTGCCACTAGGATCATAGGTAGTCTGCCCCATAAAAAAGGGTACTGTAGACAGACCCAGTGGGACGCCCTTTCCATCTGGACTAGCACCATACCACACCACCCATCCACCCAGAGACCCTGCTGGCGACGCCCCTGAACAACATCTCCTGCATGCACAAAGACCCCGACTGGCCATCAGGGATCCCCCTCCAGCCTGTATAGGTAGCTACCACCCCCACTCTTTCTTCAACCAAGGACTTGAACTCTGTTTCTCTTCCCTACCTGGACTCCAACCCTTCCACTGAGTCTTTTTCTCCTGCTGCCATTGTGTGTGTGTGTGTGTGTGTGTGTGTGTGTGTGTGAGTGAACCAATAATTTCATGGGGCTGTGTAGTATGTTGTCTGTTTAATAAACCTATTATTTTGAAACTACATGTTGGGTTTTTGTCTGTTTGCTCCTTGCCACCATTTATCTGTCCCCTGATCTCCCAGCTTTCTGCCTCAGTTTCCAGCCCCAAGCTCCCAGCCTTTCTCTCTTTCCTGGCTGTCTCCTCCTTGCCACTGGGCTTTTCCCCTTGCACCAGTGGCCTTGAGTAACCCTGGGGCCATTTGACCTTAAGTAACCCCAGCTCCCTTCCAGTTTGCAGGTTCTAATCCTGACCCCAGCAGCTTTCACTCGTGATGCATTCACTGTCTCATTTTAACCCCATCCATCTCCTTCCGTCCCCTCCTTCTGGAAATATTTGACCCTTGATTCCCCCTCTCACAGTCACCAAGCACCCTAGGTATCCCAAGTACCCTAAGCACACACATACACCCAACACCACTCAAGTTAGGAACTCACTTGTGTGTATGTGTAGGTGCATGGTATATGCATGAACTGCCACCTATCTATCTATCTATAGATGGTAATTTTGGATTGTGTGTGTGTGCCTGAGTTGGTAGTGTGTGGGTGCATGTGCTTAGTGTGTGTATGTACCTAATTGACTTTTGTGTGGGTGTACATGCAATTGTACACCACATCTCCTGTCTAACAGCATGATATTGAAATTCTGAGCATTGGCCTAACCTCACAGAGCAACAAAACTTAATGCTCAGTAACCACAGCACATTAATTCCCTTGTAGATGTGCCCAAGAAGAAAGACAAAAGACCAATGTCGCTACATAAGATGCTTCTTGGAAGCCTCAAAATCAAAATGAACACCTATAGACAACTAAGGGAAGGGTGAGTAAGAAAAGAGGCATACCAAGAAGTGGCAGGAACTTGCATAGAGAAAATCAGGAAAGCAAATAAAAAATATTAGTTACATCTGGAAAGGGAAGCTAAGAGCAAGAATGGGATCTATCAATACACTGGTCAGAAAAGACCGACCAAGGAAGCTGTGAGTCCACTATTTAATAGCTGGGGTGAGCTATTAATGGAAGATGAAAAGTGGTAGACTCTTTTGCTTCAATTTTCACAATAACTAAACCAACAAACAAACTGCAACCAGACAGCTAAAAAAGTGGTCTAGATAAAAGGGAAGGCTGAGGGTCATGATAACTAAAGTAAGTGTCAGAGAGCTCTAGAGTACTTTGAATTAATTTAAGTTAGCAGGGACTGATGAACTTCATTTCAAGGTGTATAAAGAACTGGCAGAAGGTATCTTGCTGCCCTTAGAAATAAAACAGCAATAAAATTTACAGAATGATGTGAGATGGGCTAGTTAAGAGATGACTGGAAAAAAAGCCAACATAGTTCTTCTCTTTAAAGAACAGAAAACGGAGAACCTAAGGAATTACAGACTAATCAACCTGACTTCAGTATCTTGGAAATTACTGGAGTAAATTATAAAGATTTTAATTTGTAAATATCTGGGGGAGGAAAGGCTATTCACTAATGGTCAGTGGACATGTCTACACATCCCCCAATGGCACCATTGTTACTGTGCCATTATTTAGTACTTCCTAAAGGGAAGTACTAACTGGTCCTTTATTACTAAAGGACTTGGGTTCTTTGAGGAGACGCTACAGGACCTGAACCTGTTCAGCCTCCACAAGAGACGGCTGAGGGGGGGATCTAGTGGCCTGTTATAAACTAGTTAGAGGGGACCAGCAGGCACTGGGGAAGTCTCTGTTCCCCCTAGCACTACCAGGAGTGACCAGGAATAACAGTCACGAGCTGGCAGAGGGTAGATTTAGGCTAGATTTCAGGAGGCGCTACTTCAAGGTCAGGGCGGCTAGGATCTGGAACCAACTTCCAAGAGAAGTGGTGCTGGCTCCTACCCTGGAGGTCTTTAACAGGAGGCTAGATGTACACCTTGCTGGGGTCGTTTGACCCCAGTACTCTTTCCTGCCATGGCAGGGGGTCGGACTCGATGATCTGCTCAGGTCCCTTCTGACCCTAGAAACTATGAAACTATGAAAAACAGATCAATGTCAGAATGGCAGGGGGTTTCACCTGGGGAACCAGAGGGAACTTTCCTGGAACCGGTGCCATTTGATATGTTTATTAATGACTTGGATACCACCATAGAGTGCTTCCTTCTCAAATCTGCATAAAACAGGCAAGCATTGCAAGCACTGTTGAAGACAGAAGTAGAATTCCTTCCCATGATGTGAGACCTTATATTGATGGTGAGGCTTGTGTGTCCTAATGATCCTCAGAGCTATACTGCCTAGCATCTCACACTCCTGACAGGGCCACCAATGTTGAGCAGTCCTGAGCAGGGTTTCCAGACAAATCACAGTTCAGGTTCATTTTCACTAGATGTGCTGTACACATCAGACACAGCAAGGTTTGACATATGCAATTCTTTAGTGGACATAAATGTAAGCAGCTAAGAGTGAAGTTCAGGTTTAGCTATATCACTACTAGTCCCATTATCCCCAATCCAATGTCAAAATAATAAAGCATGTACTGAAAAAGGCTCTAGCATCAGACTATGATCCAATTTAGCACTGTTAAATTATAGAGCAGTGTCAATGAATCCAGGGTTGTCATGTTCTGACACTTTGTTCGACAGAAAACTGAAAACAAGAAAACCTGAACTGCTGGAACCTGATTTCAGAGTCACTGGGGACCTGCAGACATATAAAAAGACAGGCAAGGCAAAACAAAACAAAAATTATACGATTAAGGGTCCCAGGAGCTGCCATCACTTCATGAAAATGATGTTACACAAATCTTTTGCAGGAAACAATGGTCACAAACATCAGTGGCGACACAATAGATAGCACCACAGTCAGATGAGGTTGTTAGTCCAAACCAATACTTACTACAAAGATGTAGTTGATATTTTTTCTCAATTTGAGAAGGGAGAAAGATAGTTATATTCTTGCTTAGAGGAAAAAAGTGGTGGGTTGTAATAGATTTTTGTTCTGGAAGCTATCAGAACATGCATCAGACATACATTGATATGATGTTTCTGTGAAGAATTCACTGAACCCACGGGTTATCTGGGTACTACATCACACCAGCAAAAATAAGAATGCAAGTTGAAACAAATGAAAAAGTTCTTTAAATATTTTAATTTTGGTCAATAACAACAACAAGATCCTCAAACTTCTTTTTATTTTAAGAGCTTAGTTTGCTTGGTCCTTGGTTCAATGAAGTGCTTAAACAGATGTTTAAACCTCATTAAAATAAATTGGACTTCAGCCCTTTGCTGAAATAGGGTTTGAATTATCAACAATATTCAAAGTAACAACAAATACTTATATATGTCATGGTAGTGCCTTAAAAACCCTGTTGAAATGAGGGCCGTTGTGCTGGGAACTGTATAAAAATATAAAAGCCCCTTGACATGTTACACTTGAGATGTATTTAACTGGTTAATCACATCTTAAGTAATGACCTGACTGCACATTCATTCAATTACTGTTGTGGTAAAACCAAGAATAAGTGATAAGGTTAGTGAACAAAAAGTGAGTTCTAAATTTGTGGCTGGTTCCTATCACACATTTAATTGAATGTGTGGCCAGTTCTCCCATCCTCCCATGCATTCCAGGGGCTGGGAAGACTGATCAGCAAGGATCCTGGTTTTCTCTGATAAAAGCAAAATCCCCAATTTTCGGTTTAAAAAAAGGAACCTAAAATCCAAATTTTTCTGTGATTAAAATGAAACACCACTAATATATATCTATAGATAGATAAATAGATAGATATTAGTGGTGTCAGCTGATGGGGGTCCCAGGGCTGGGAATATAGTCAGCTGATGGAGCTCCCAGCTGTGAGAATGCATGGTGGTCCCAACCCCAAGCTGAGAACTCTGATGAGCTGACTGGGCTTCCAGCTATAAAGGTGCAAGGTGCCTCCCATGGCTTAGAGCTCTGATCACCAATGGAACGACCAGCCATGGGACCACATGGTACATCCCTGTGACTGGGAGCCCTGTCATGTGATTGGAACTTTCAGCTGTAGAAATGTTCTATAAATCCCTGGGGCTGGGGGTCCCTTCAGCTGATTGGAGCTCATAGCCACAGGGGTGAAGATTGCAAGGGAAGGGGAAGCCTTGATCATGTTCTTAGGCTCCTCCTATACCAGCAATTTGGTATGATGGAATCTTATGCTTGATCCCACAATCACACCTTTTTCCAGTCACACGTGTCATGGCAGGATGTGCAATTGTTGGGATCGTGCATCAGATCCTATTAAGCTTTTTTCTTTAACATTTGTCAGTGGCCTAAATGTTCACTGTTGCTCCAGAAAAATATAGAAGACCCAAAAAGTTATAAATGGGGATAGAATATAAGCCAGGGTGCCAGAGCGTGGCTCTCAAAAGCATTTTGTTTGGCACACATGCCTCTGGGTGGATGGAAAGGAGAGGACTGGGGCTACATGTCAACAACAAGGATTTGGCCCTTTGTGGCTCCTGCACCCTCTGCTCTGGCACGCCAACATCTTACAAGTTGAAGCTGCAGGTGTTTTTGGCACTCTGCCTAAAAATGTTGCTGACCCCTTATATAAGCAAATATGCAAGGTAAAAACGGTGCTTAGTAATGGTTAGTGATGCTGGTTTGGTTTGTTTGTTTTTTAAATGAGATTGCCATCAGCCTAACTGAGGCTCTTAAACATAAAGATAGGAAGCCTGTGCTTAGAGGGGAGGGGAGAGGAGGAGAGAAGGTAGTAAATACCCAACAAAGGAAAATATACTCGATGCTATTTAATGTACTTCATTCTGTGCAATATAAGTGAAGTCTATAGGTTAAATCCCAGTGTAGTTTACATGCATAAATGGCATAGCTGCATTTTTTTCATATATAGGGATCTGCCAAATTTGCAATTATGAAATTTTCCCAGAAAGCACAAATTCTAGTGGGCTTCATGAAAAATGGCAGGTTCTGCAAAAAATAGAAGGTGCTGCAATTTGGGCAGGCTCACAGCAAAAAAAAAAAAAAAAAAAAGAATTACTGAAAATAAAATGCTGGCCTCCCAGAGGCAGCTAGCAGTCTTTCTGGTGCTGTGGCATACCAACGCATCCCACTGGAAGTGAAGGAGATGGGGGCTCTTGGCATGAAGGTCTGCTGGAAAGCTAGCTGCCACCCCCACCCCTCACTTCTGATTGACTGATAGTGCTGCCTGTCATGCAACCCTGCCCCTCTCCACCAATCAGTGGTGATGGGTGGGGCCATATTATAGACAGCCTGCACAACCAATCAGCAGTGAGGGCTGGGGATGCTGGGTCTCCTAAGCCAATCAGAGGTGTGGGGAAGTTCACTGCACTCAGCCTACAAAAATGGTGACTGACCTTGGGATGTATTTGCAAAACTGGCCAGCCACCTCCTCAAGTTAGGTAGATCCCTAGACACGTACACCTAGTTTGGGATTCTGTCCCACTATGTGGTAAAATAGAATGACCTTCTCAAAATCCAAATGTAGGCCCCTCTTCACTTTCAATCAAATGGCCTACTGATTAAAGCTTTTTCCTAGAGAGAGTGAGACCCAGGTTCTATGTTTCACTTCAGCCAGAGGGGTTTTTAACTCATTGTCCTGCTTCCTAAGAAAGAACTCTAACCATCAGATCACAGGCTGGGCATTACCCTCATCCTCTTTAAAGTGTTTCATTACACCTTGTAATAAATATTCATTGGATAAGATAGATCAGGGGTGTCAAACATTTGGCCTATGGCCTGAATCTGACCCATAGAAGGATGGCATCTGACCCACATAGGGTGCCATCCAGGACCCAAGGCTTTCTGCCACAGTGGCCTGGCTGCAAGGGCTAGCAGGATAGACAGCTGTGTCTGGGAGATCTGTGTAAGGCACAGGGAGCCTTTCCCTGCTGATACACACCCCCTACATCATCCCTACAGGAGACCTAGAGGAGTGGAAAAGCCACTGCTCTTTATCCCTTCCACAGGCCAGGATCACCCTTGCTCTTGCTTTGAAGTATATATCCATGTATCTATCCATGCTCAAACGTGAAGAATTTTAAGTTCATAAAGGAGCTTCCAATGTTTGTCTTTCATATTTCAAAAAGCTAAAGAAAGAGTTGCCTTAGGTTATAGTTTCATTTAACTGCAAATGTGTTTCTAATGAAAATTATGGTAACATAGTAGAAATCCATACAGACATAAACCAGCATTCTTTTCTCTGTTGACTACTGCTTTAAAATCAATTATGTTTGAGCAAAAGAGGCCTGAAGACAGTGACTGAGTCAACATTGTTTTATTGCTACTGGACTGTCTTTACAACTGAAACATATTTTAGCCACATGTCAATCACATTCTAACAGCAGAGTCTTTTATTAGTTTTCTCTAAATTATTACTTTCTTCTCAGTTTCAATGGAATGGAAAATTGAAATACTCTTTTACATTTTTATATTCTCCATGAGAAAATTTAGAACTAATCTAAAATAAAGCAACCAGCAATATATCTGCTTTGTCAGTCACTGTTGACACACTATTCAATTCAATCTGTATGCTAATATCAACATTTCTGCAAATGTATTTTTCAAATTAAAGACAACCAAAAAATGCCATTTTGATGTAATTCCAGTGGATAAATATGTATCATTTGTAGCCTTATGAAGAGAGTTCTCATATTTTGGTAAGATTTGGGATGAAAAAAGCAAAGCCCACACAAAATCTCTGAATTAGCTGAACACTACATTTATATAGATTGTTATTCCAAGCTAAGATTTAATAATAAAGACATAGCTGCTGTATTCAATATCTGGCTGAGGTTCAGCAGACTATTGAGCAGCCACATTCTGATTTTAAAAATTAATTTATAATAAATATCTATGTTTAGAACACAAAGCTCTGGGGATTTTCTTTAAAAAAAAAATCAATTTTGGAAACAGTTACAACTGTTTCTTACATCCTAACTAGGACGACCAGCACCATACACGTTTTTATTCCCCACTATTCACAATAACTTTCCTTACCGGCAGTTCTCATGCACAGAGAAAAGAAAGCATCTTATGAGTGCTTCTCTATCTGTTCAATGTATTTAAATATAGACCTTAGGATTTTGTATGATTATCCATTACTGTAGTATACAAGGTTCTTCCCCATAGAAGAAATTGACCCTAGTGAGGTGTGCCTTTCTGGATTATAGAAAGCTCTGCTGCTGGTAGGAAATTCATAACGGTGAAAAAAGGGAGTGGTTGAGGACACGATTCTTGTTAGGTTGGAGAAGGTGTTGCAGAATCTTCTAAGGGAGATTGGAGTCTAGCTTTAGATTAATCTAGTCTCCTCTTTTATTCAATAACCAGCTCCCTCAGCAGAGACTGCTTTGTCCCCCACATTCATGTGCTTGATTTTGGAATTTCTGTCTGCATTGTGCAACTGTTATGGCCTAGAGGTGAAGGGCTCATAAGTAGGTAAGTCTTAAGCTGGTTGTCTTTCCCAAGAGTAATTTATGTAAGAAGATAAATATAAAGAAACATGCTGAAAGATGCCATTTACAATGTGTACACATTTTTTCAAGTGTATAAGAGTATATCCCTGTTTGGTACTTAATCGTTCTTGAACTTCTAAAATACCTCAGTGTGTTTTATTTTTAAGAATACGAGAGACCTGAAAAGCAATCATGAATATGGGTAATGTTGCTTATATGATTAGTCATTTGTCTGAGGCTACATGTTTAGACAGAATAAATACAGACTAAATTGTACAGTTCCCATTAATGTTCTATAAACCATATCATTATATTCACTACGTTGTGCTGAAGATTTACCCACTGACTCTAAATAAACTGAGTATTCAAAGCGATTATTGTAAAAGACTTGATCCAATGTCTACTGAAGTTAGCAGTCTTTCCATTGACAACCATGGGCATTACCTGAGGCTCAGCTTACTATTGGTTTCAGCATTAATTACTCTGTAGCTGTTCTTGTTTGCTTCATAGTTTCATAGTTTCATAGTAGCTAGAGTCGGAAGGGACCTAGGAAGATCATCTAGTCCGACCCCCTGCCTTGGCAGGAAAGAGCACTGGGGTCAGATGACCCCGGCAAGGTGCTCATCTAACTTCCTTTTAAAAATCCCTAGGCTAGGAGCCTGCACCACTTCCCCTGGAAGCCGGTTCCAGGCCCTAGCCGCCCTGACTGTGAAGTAGCACCTCCTAATATCTAATCTAAACCTACCCTCCGCCAGCTTGTGACCGTTATTCCTGGTCACTCCTGGCGGCGCACGGGGGAACAGGGACTCCCCCAATACCTGCTGATCCCCCCTGACCAGTTTGTAGCAGGCCACAAGGTCCCCCCTTAACCTTCTCTTGTGGAGGCTAAACAGGTTCAGGTCCCGTAGCCTCTCCTCATAAGGCCTGCCCTGCTGACCCCTGATCATACGAGTGGCCCTCCTCTGGACTCTTTCCATATCGTCCACGTCCCTCTTGAAGTGTGGCGCCCAGAACTGGACGCAGTACTCCAGCTGCGGCCTGACCAGAGCCGCATAGAGGGGGAGGATCACCTCCCTGGACCTGCTCGAGATGCATCTGTGGATGCATGACAGGGTACGGTTGGCCTTCTTGACTGCCTCCCCACACTGCCGGCCCATGTTCATCGTGGAGTCAATGACGACTCCAAGATCCTTTTCCGTCTCCGTGCTGGCGAGAGGGGAGTTCTCCAACCTGTAAGTGTGGTTCCAGTTCTTCCTCCCTATGTGCAACACCTTGCACTTATCAGTGTTAAACCCCATCCTATTCTCATCCGCCCACCGTTGCAACCTGTCAAGGTCAGCTTGTAGCCTATTGCACCCTTCTAGTGCACCCACATCCCCCCACATCTTAGTGTCATCAGCAAACTTGAACAGGGTGCTTTCTACCCCCTCATCCAAGTCACTGATGAAGATGTTGAACAGTGCGGGCCCGAGGATCGAGCCCTGCGGAACCCCACTGCCCACGTCCTTCCAGGTTGAGAAGAACCCATCCACTACCACCCTCTGGGTGCAGCCCTCTAACCAGTTGGCTACCCATTTGACCGTGTGGGCATCGACACCACAGTCTCCCAGCTTTTTGATGAGGACAGGGTGAGAGACAGTGTCGAAAGCCTTCCGGAAGTCCAGAAAGACTACATCCACAGCAACCCCTGCATCTAATGATTTGGTGACCTGATCGTAAAAGGCCACCAGGTTGGTCTGACAAGACCTGCCACTGATGAACCCATGTTGGTTGCCCCTGAGCATGCATTCCCCCGCAAGGCCCTCCTGGATGTGTGCCAGGATAATTTTTTCAAAGAGCTTACCTGGGATTGAGGTAAGACTAACTGGCCTGTAATTTCCCGGGTCCTCTTTTTTTCCCTTTTTGAAGATAGGGACCACATTGGCCCTCTTCCAGTCCTCCGGCACCTCACCAGAGCACCACGAGTGCTCATAGAGCCGCGCCAGGGGTCCCGCAATGACCTCGGCCAGTTCCTGTAGAACCCTAGGGTGAAGATCGTCCGGACCAGCGGACTTGAACACGTCCAGCCTCTCCAGAAGTACCCTAACTAACTCCTTGCTAACCCCTGGCCCAGGCGTGTCTCTCCCGGGGCCCGAGGGGGGCCCAGCAGGGAGGTGGCTGAACTGGTCCCTACTTAGGAAGACAGAGGCAAAGAAATCATTAAATATGTTAGCTTTGTCATCTGGCATGACGACTAAGTTGCCCATCGTGTCCTGCAGGGGCCCCACATTACCCGGGACCCTCTTTTTACCCCCTATGTATTTGAAGAAGGACTTCTTATTGTCCTTAATCCGGGAAGCTAGTCCTATCTCCATCTCTGCCTTGGCCTTCCTGACTGCCCCCCTACATCCTTGGGCGACTGTAACATAGTCCTTCTTGGTGATGACCCCATCCCTCCATTGGGTGTATGCCTCCCTTTTAGCAAGGAGACATTCTGTTCCCTAGTTATAACAAATATGACTACCTGGTGTCCAGATTCCCTATTTTGTGCCCTCCATTTCTCCAAAAACATTATGACTTCTCCATTCATAATCAAACAATAAAGTAGCCTTACATTTCTAAGCAGCCTGATTTTTTGGTACGTTAAAGATAGTGTTTACATTGCATTTCCTGAAATCATAAATTTATAGAAAAGTAAAATTGGAAGGGATCCCAGGAGATCATCTATTCCAACCTCCCACCTCAGAGTAGGACCATCTCTTATCTAAACCATAAATCTTTGAATAAATGATTTTCTGAAATAAATCTTTATCTGAAAAACTTTGGGCAGCCCCCCAATGAATAATTCTCAGATAAAAACACACTTTAACTTTCCAGAAATAAATCACATGGATGAGAGCATTGTCAGTGTCCAGTCACTGCAAGGCCAAGTAGTAGTTTAGTAAAATAAAATAAAGTAAAATACAACACTTTAATATCACATAACATTTTTCTGCTTAAAAGTTCATAGAAACAAAAGGAAGTGATTTCACTTTTTTTCATCCATGTACAAAAAAACCCCTAGAATATTCAACCAAAGTAGTCTTTAGAACACATAGTAGCTTTACACTAATAAAGCTGTGATATTTTAACTTTTTTTTTCTATTTTTACTTTTTTTTTAGTTTATATTGTTTAATTTATATTTTACTTTTCAGGTAGAATTATTTATAACTCCACAATAGAAGTACTAGTAAAAGGGCAGAGAAGGAGAGTTTGTAATAGAACATAGTACCATCACACATAGTCAGAACCCACGTAGCAGCACCCTGAACACCAAAAGAAGATATTTAACAACTCAGTGGTTTTGAAAAGGTTTACACAGGCTTGAGGTAATTATAGAGGCATTAAATGAGCAAGAAACTGATGAACATGATCCAGGTCATCAATAAGCAATCCAGATGTGCAATACAAGTGAATGGAGAGATTGATGAATCCTTTGAATCAGGTAAGAGAAGCAGTAGGAGTTTGACAGGTTATTTACTGACTGCCATAACCTTTAATGTTGCTCCATGAATCAGCTAGCACAGTTACAGTGATGGCATGCTCAGTTTTTGGGTCCTAGTTCCACTGCTCCTACAATGCCCCCATCAGTATTTCACTGGATTTGCACTACCCTTTTACTCATCTCACTTTTCAATGTGTGTGCATGTGGACCGTTTCATTTGCAGCATAGCTTCTGTTCCTTTAACTTGGTAACAAAAGGAGGTTAAAGGTACATATTTTTCAACGTTTCACAGACAAGATGAGTATGACGAATGCAGAGAGTAGTTAAAAGGAATGCAAAAATGATGACCCCAAAGAACAATTTATTTAAGTACTCTTCTGTATATTTACCTAGAGGACCTCAATGCTGCTCTGTTACAGATTTAGACCAGATCTGCATAAATGCTGTACACTATCTCAACCACAAACTGTTCATCTCCTAACTCGACAAGGCAAACAGGACAGACAAGTTACATGCACAAAAAATGTTAGAACAGACAACAAAGGGAAGTACAGACATTCAAAAAGCCTGCAGCAGAAGTCAATCGAACCTTCTTGGTTTTCTCTAATCTGTGTAGATTGGATTGGGAGCAAAGGGGATATACATTCACTATTCATTGTGTGGTGGGCAGGCAGGAGGACGCACCAAACCCAGAAGGGGTGGGCCACTCATGCACACCTCCCAGCATGCCAGAGATTGCCAAGGGCAGCTGAGAGCAGACAAGTAGGGATTATTCTGGATTGTCTTTCAAGAATTATACCCCTAACCCCCTGCTGTCACTGCAGACCTTTTCCCATGGCCAGCCCAGGCTTCCAGAGTGGGTCACCATGTCATGCCTGGTATCCTGGCTGGCAGTAGCATGGCAGGGGTGCTCCGCAGATGGAAGAATATGGCCCTTTGGAGCAATGGCGGGGTGGGGATGGAGGCTTTGGCTCTGTCAGGCCCAGATGTGGCTCCTGGCTCAGCCAGCAGGCAGCAGAGAGGAGGTGGGGGAGCACCGAGGGAGCAAACAAGGAGCCTTCCCTTGCAGTCTCAGTGCTACTCACACAGCACTACGCCCCCACTGCCACTCTGCCCACCACAGCTCTCTGCTCAGCCAGCAGGAAGCCTAGAGCAAGTAGGTGGGCAGGGCTGTGGAGGGGTACAGTTTATTTTAATATTTTTAAATATGCTGTCTTGATTTCAAGTGTTTATTCCATGTAGGTATGCTATAATTAGGATGAATGTTAAAAACAAAACAAAACTGAAAAGCTTAAAACGTGAACCTTTACATTCAAGAAGTATGTACCATACATACAAAAAGTATTTGAGCTTAAAAAGTGGACCTTTACATTCAGAAAATTCTGAAATCCTTCATGAAAAGGCCACTGAAATAATACTTGAAACATTGCAGCAATTACATCACAGATTTGTCTACTGGCTTACAGACTACAAGTGGCATTGAACTTATCATGAAGAAGGCATGTATACCAGGGCAGGGGGTCGGACTTGATGGTGCACTGAGGTCCCTTCCTACCCAAATGTCTTTGAATCGCTGAACTTCTGAGCACAAATTCAGCAGAAAGAGATATGCTTATCACCTTTATTGACAAGTATAAACAGGGATCCTGGTTTTCTCTGATAAAAAAAAATCCTGTATTTTCAATTTACAAAAATTAACCCCCAATCTGCATTTTTCCATGATTAAAATGAAACACTAGTAATAGTGGTGTTTGATTTTAATAGTGGAAGAATGTTGATTTTGGGTTACTTTTTTTAAACTGAAAATTGGGGATAATTTTTAATCAGAGAAAACCAGGATCTCTGATTATAAACCATAGCAACATCCAGTCTTAAGATAGTGCCAATGGACCTTATATCCCTGTTTCTACATAAAAAAGACCCTAACACTACAAGGAATATGTTTGCTGTTGGATGCTGTGTTCCAAGCACTGTTGTACAACCAAACAGAGGTTATTCAGAGAGAGAGGAAATATACTTACACTTAATTTGTAGCGTATTGCAGAGTACTGATAGTAGTTTTTGTAGTCATACAATTGTAAAGTTCTGTGTAGTATGTAATTGCTTTGTGGATTTAAATAGTTTGAGAGCCCTCAATGGATCTCTGTATCTTATATTCCAGTAACCATTCAGAATCCTGCCTAAGTAGTAGAGTACTTAAAAAGGTACAGGAAGGAAGGTATGCCTGGCCTATTTCTTCAAAGACATTAAATGTGGCTATTTGCAATGCAAACTCTACATGCTGCACCATGGTGTGATCCCAAGCCCAAATGAATAGTGGGGAGAATTTAGAGCAAAGCTAACTACCTAGCCTTATGAAAAAAACCCTAGTGTTTAGTAAAACAAGAATAGGCTATTGTTCTGTACTGCAAGTGGAATAGACTTTTCCATATTTTGTACTGGTATTATCTGCAAAAGGTAGAAGAGCGAGCCCATGCTGTCTCCCCATATTTGTAATTCTGTATAGACAGAAAAGAAAAAAACAATTGCTATCTATAGTTCTTTCCTGTCTAAGGATCACAGAGTCATACCCAATGATTTACAATAGATACCATCCAGTTTTACGTCAGAGTTAGCAGTAAGAAATTAATTCAAGCATAAACAACTTGGCATGTTTTCCTTCTGCTAACTTTTGCAGACAAAATCTTTGTAAAACTGATCATATAAAGACTGACAGACAAGCATTTGACGTTCAAAGGAAAATGAACAATGGAAACAGCTTCACCATTTTGAGGTGGATGACAGGAGATTTCTATTCAATTACATTGCAAGCCACTCTGAAGTAATCTGTTTCTAGCAAATGGAAGATAAAAAGATTTCATAACATAGCTGATAGAATATTGTGTTAGAATAAAGAGGTAAATACTTTAGGTATCCATAAAAGAAGCAACCTCTCATTTGATCCATTCACACTGAGCTACGAAAAAAATAAGAAAAAAAAGGGAAGGAAGGATCTGATGACATGATGCAAGGTAAAGAGAGAGTTTTAGTAACAGTTGATAAAGATGATTAAGTGAAGTAAATAAAGCACAAAATACGTTGACTGTCAGGGGAAAGTGGAGCTGAGAAAAGCATCTTAAAGATGAAAAAGGAATCACTTAAATGCTATAATTTTTGGTGTGTTGAGAAGGTTGTAGTTTTATGGATCAGCCTTGCACAGTACTGAACATCAGTTTCAGTTCTGCTGACTTCAATGGGAGTTCAAGGTGCTTCACATTTTGCAGGATCAATCCCAGATAGCGAGCCTAGGGGGGAAAAAAGAAAAAAAATGAAGAACCTAATATTTTCAAACAAGGAGAGGTGCAGTTTTATTGTTAATAGGAATAAATAAGTAAAAAGTAAAAAGCCTGTTTCCTGTCCTTTAGCTCTTGGGCTGGATAACTCCAGTGAAGCAATTCTAGCAATAGAAGCCCACCCAAGATACTAAAAGGGAAAACAATTAATGGAGCTCTTATATATTTTTATCCAGTTGTTTATGACACTTTTGGAGCAGGAGAAGGAAGGTATATTCCTTTGTTTTACTCCTCATGCATGCTGCCTGGGGCTGGTGCCATAGCCTTTCCTACAGACGGGGCAAAATAACGAGGTCTCCTTGGTGTGCATAGACTCCTATGAAAAGGGAGCTACCCTGTTGGTGGATGCCTATAGGGAGCATTTCTTGAAGTAAAAGCCTTTGGGCACCTGGTGGCCCCCACGCAAATGGTGGGCAGGAGCATTTGCTCTTTTTACTTCCCTTATATCAAAGGCCCTTAAAAAACAGAATTTTCAATTAAATGAAGGGTTAAAACTAATGCTGATTCAAAACACACAAATTAACATCCTCAGAAAAATATACCACTACTGATGCTAGACAAAGCACAATTATAGCATTAATTACATTTGTCTTCATCAATATTACCCTTTTATCTGACAGTTTAATTCCAAAAAAACTGTATTTAATATTGCTTTTCAATAAACAAAACTTTTAACTGACTGTTGGGCAAGTAAGAAAAGTAACATGATAAGAATAATTTTAAAAATAGTTTTGAAGTCATGAACTAGCCTGGCAATTAGTTGTATGCCTTTGCACCACTGCATGCTGAGTTAGGTTGAAACTACATGTACATTTTTGTATATACATTGAAGACTTTACACTTTGGATTTAGAAAGAGCTGGTAAGCTTTTCTATCCCTTTGAAAGGCATAGAATATATTATTAAAGTGAGAGGTACCAAGCAGTTTCATTCCACATAAGCTTTCAAGATCCTTTTCTTAGTGTGGGAGGAAATTAATTATTAATTATTATATTATTTTATGAATAGCAATGCCTTGAGAAGAAGTTATGCAACCTACAGGACATGTTTATTCCCTGTTTTTGTCTCTGATTAGAATCAGTTCTTGAAGGTGAACTGATCTTTGGGATCATGCGTTATCATTGGGCTGAGATTTAGAAAAAAGGGAATGTCCATGCATCTTTCATTTGGTTATTGCATAAGGCACATTCTGAATGATTTCAGACAAGCATGGCTAACTGCCTTTCTCCATATAATATTTACTACATCTGTTCTTTATTTGGTGTAGATGTATAAATAAATTTACACTTAGGGCACAGTTCTGGTTTACCAAGTGGATGACCACTCTGAACTATCCAACTAAAGTATAGGAAAAAGTCTGTTACCCACTCTGGGCATGATCGATTACAAGAATAGGGAGATATCTGTGCATCTCCAGAGGGTGATGCTATTGCTGTAGTGAGGGAACTTATACATCCAGAGGGTGTAATAGAATTGTTCCTACACAACAGTCAAGTAAATTGGAGCTGGTAGCAAGTTGAATTTTGGTATCCACTAAGTGAAATAGAGTTCTGCCCTTAAACTCTAACAAGACTCTCACTAACTTTTCTCCATATGAGATTTGATCTGAAAAAAGCCCAAGGGATCCATTACTGTTCAGCAAAGTTTGGCAGTGGTGTCAGAAAAAGTGTGTGGGGGGGGTGGGGGTGTACTACAGTATGTGTTGCTTCATAAGAGGTTCTAAAAAGAAACCAAACCAATATCAGTTCTTTATGAAAACTTTGGTAGATGACTGGAGGGACCCAATAAAATTATGAAGTCACTTTGGTTGTTGTTGAAATATTTATTAACATCTTACAGTTCAGAGAAGCTGAACAATCTGACAAAATCCTTGTGACATAAATGTCATCACATAATAGAGAACAAAATGTGAACCATTTCTAAAAACTCAAATGGCATTTTTTAACGTAGTAACTGGAAAATGTTCCAAAATATGCCTTTTCATCCACAAAACATATACAAATTGAGAATATTTAAAATTGGATAACAACAAAGAAGGATTGTGACATCAAACAGAATCCGTCACTAAGGCTTTTCCACCTGGAATTGGAAGTCACCACTGGTGCTGCTTTATTATTATGAGTTTCTACAATGCCTGACTCAATAAGACCCTACCTCATGATTGGAGCTCTTGGTACTGTCACAATAAGAGGAAATTAGGGATCCTATCTGGCATATGAGGTATCACTGCATTCAACTGAGAGAGAGGTACAAATATCTAAGATAGATATCTTACCTTTAAAATATAAAAATGGCTACTCTATTCATCCTAAATCTGGCCTGCATAGATGGGCATTAAAAAGGAAACTTTCTTTCTTGAACCTTATGTCAAAAGTGCTCAGCATCCTGAAATGTTAGGTCTAATAAGAAGGTTGTGTAGTTTTCAATGGGATGTTTTGGTTTAAAAGGTACTAATCTGCAACTGGACATCAAAAAGAGTAGGTAACTAATGATAATATATTTATTGGAAGATATTTGGACTGAGAATGAAATATGAACATATACATATACACACACACATATTAGTGAATATTAAAATGCAGTTACTTACACAGGTTTCATAGATTTCATTTCATAGATTTCATAGACATTAGGGCTGGAAGGGACCTTGAAGATCATCAAGTCCAGCCCCCTGCTCCAAGGGCAGGAAGTCAGCTAGGGTCAAAGGATCCCAGGAAGATAAGCATCCAAATGTTTCTTGAATGAGTCCAGAGTAGGAGCCTGCACGACTTCTGGAAATAATCTATTCCAGGTCTTGGGGGCTTGGACAGTAAAGAAGTTTTTCCTTATGTCCAGCCTAAAACGGTCATGGAGGAGTTCACGACCATTGGTCCTTGTTATCCCTCGGGGCACTCTGGTGAGAAGAAATTCCCCCAGATCCTGATGCACACTCCTTACTTCCTTACAGGAAGCCATGAGGTCACCCCGAGCCTGTACTTTTCCAGGCTGAAGAGTCCCATGGCTCTCAGCCTCTCTTCATCAGGCCTATTATCTTGCCTTCTGATCATACTTGTGGCTGTCCTCTGGACTCTTTCAAGCTTCTCAACATCCTTCTTGAATTGTGACACCCAGAACTGAATGCAGTACTCCAGCTGCGGCCTCACTAAAGCTGAATACAGCGGAAGGATGACATCCCGAGATTTACTTGAGAAGCATCTATGGATACAAGCCAGAGGTTTGTTTGCTTTACCAGCTGTGACATTACATTGGTTGCTCATGTTCATTTTGTGATCAGTCATTACCTCCCACTCTCTTTCAGCCATGGTACTAGCGAGTGTAGCACTGCCAAGCCTATAAGCTTGCTGTGGGTTATTTTCCTGAGGTGGAGTACCTTGCATTTTTCAATATTGAACGTCACCAGGTGTATATCTGCCCACTTACTAAAGCTTGTCCAAGTCAGCCTAGTTCACTGGCCTGTCCTCAGGTGTGGATGCTATGCTCCAAAGTTTAGTGTCATCAGCAAACTCGGCCAGTGCACTTCTGACACCAATGTCCACGTTGTTGATAACAATGTTAAAGAGAACTGGTCCAAGCACAGAACCACTGGTCATGGAGTGCCACAATGATTCACTTCCATCAACTACTACTCACTGAGTCTTACCTTAGAACCAATTTCCCAGCCTCTTGGATTCCTCTTCCTGTCAAGACATGGTCCCTTAGAGCCTCAACAATGAGCTTCCTGAGCTTGTCAAAGTCAGCTTTCCTAAAGTTAAGGACTTCTTCATTGCTGACTGACTTGCCAGCTTTGTGATGGATAGCAAAGGAGACTAGCTCATGGTTACTATCATCCAGCTTTCCAGCGATTCTTAGGTCACTCATTAGATCATCCCCTTTGGCCAGTACCAGGTCCAGCAACACTTTACCTCTTGTTGGCCCATAGACTTCTTAAGTTAGGTAGAACTCATCCACACAATCTGAGGAAGCTTTGCAACCAATAAGATTTGGCCTAGTTCTACTCCCATGAGATGTCCAGGTAGTTAGTCTCCCATGACAACCATGCACAAAGAGCATACAGCCACAACCAGTTCCCTGGTGAATTCCTGGTCTAGCTGGTTAGGAGGTCTGTAGTAGACTCCTACCATGATGTCTCTTGTGCCATGTTCCCCATATATTTTAACCCAGAGGGACTCCAGTCATCCTTCCTAGGTGCCAATGTCAATTTGCGGGGACATGTAATTTTCCTTGACATAGAGAGCTACATCCCCACCACTTTTATCTGCATGATCTCTCCTGTACAGGGTATAGCCATCTAAACCTGTGGCCCAGTCCTAGGTGGAGTCCCACCAGGTCTCTGTTATGCCTATGAGATTGTAGTCTTTCTTGTTTAGCAGGAGGATCTGTTCCTCCTGTTTGTTCCCCAGGCTTCTGGCATTAGTGTACAGATATGTAAATGTCCCATTGGAAGCCATAGGCTTCTTTGCACTCTTAGGTGGACACTGTTCCAGGGCTAGGGTAGGTGTGAATTCACTTGGGCGCCCTAACCTGCTGATTATGCAGTAGTTGCCTAGTTGGCTTGCATTGGCAGTTATCCACCCATCCCCCAGTGGGCTTAGTTTAAAGCCCGGTCGAGAAGGTCAGCCAGTCTGGGTGAGAAAAGCCTCCTTCCTAGAGGAATGAGGTGGAGGCCATCTCTTCCCAGCAGACCACTGTCTCTTTCACCAAAGAGCAAACTGTGATCATGGAAGCTGAAGCCGAAGCCGAAGCCTTCATGATGACACCAGCGCCACAGTCTCTGGTTGACTACCTCGATCCTCTTCTCCCTTCTCAGCCCACAGCCCGAAACTGGGAGGATCAAATAAAACAGCACCTGTGCCCCAACCCCTTAAGCCCCACTCTCAAATCCCTGTAGTGCCTCATAACCCATCTGGGATTGGTCTGAGCCATGTCATTCATGCCCACATGGATAAAGAGCATAGGGTAGTGGTTGGTGGGCCGGATGAGTTTTAGGATCCTTGGGAGGTTTGTAGAGACTGAAAAGGTTATGGAACCCTGTGCATGGGAATACATGGGTCACAGCTGGTGTAGACTGGCACAATCTAAGGCATAAAGTTGGTCATGTAACCTCCATTAGTTTTAGTAAAAGGGAGTAAAATAAAACATAGTAAAGTGTCACTATGAAAAGAATATAGGACCCCATGCAGGGTAACCATGTTGGTATAGAGCTGTGAGTGGGCAAGACACAATCAGGTACAGGTTTTAGCATGCAGTTTACAATTGTGGGGGTAGGGAGTATTTTAAGGCATGGAGAATCTTTGACACTTCATAGCAACTGTGTGGGGGTTCAGTACATCCCCTTGGTCTTTAGTGGCTGTAACCATATTAGTAATGACTTCTATTACTTTCATTTAATAGGCAAGACTAGATTCTTCTTGAAATTACTGTCAATATAAATATCCACTGTCTACAATGGAGCACCAGATTTACCCTGGTTAGCTGAGGTCAATTTTAGGCTCAGTGTTTCTATTCTTTCTGATTGTGCATGCATACTAAAGAATCACACTTATTTTTATTATTTTACTTATGTCTTCTATTTAACAAGTTTCAGTACAACTTTTTAATGAATTCAGTTGCTTGGGAAAGGGGGTTATTCTTGGAGCAATATATTTGTTTTCATGTTTGAAGCAAGTCCCCTTAAACAGTGCTGTCAAAACAAATGCATCAGGTCACACAGCAGGTGGTTTATCTCAGTGAAAAGCTTAGGCATTAAAATAGAGAAGACTGTGGTCTTGGAGATAGACTAGTAATTAGGTATTGATTGCTTTCTCTAACACATTGTGTACAATTCTAAACAAATGCAAGTTCGCTTTTGACTCCTTTCTTTTAAACCCAGAAATTTGTCAGTGCATTCATTTTAAAGATTACAAAATATGAAGCAGTTTTTACAGCTGATTCACTGATCTCACTTGGACTTCAATCAATACCTCCTATAAAAATAGTCCATTCAAAGGGAATGTCAAGGAGATCAGCAGCATCTCAACTCATGCTTAGAATCAGGAGCTTTACTTTAGATTACAAAGAGATAAAATGTATAAAGCTAGACTGTGTTACCACCATACGTGTTTGCAGGGAAAGGTGAGGAAACTCTTTTCCTCTCTACAGTCCAGTGTAGGGCATCAGCCACTGCAAAAATTGGGTAGATACAGACAGAATTCAGGAGGATCCCATGATCAGCTATGATTCAGTCATTCCTCTCCCTGCCTCAATTTCCTCATCTGTAGGTAATGTTTGTGACTGTATGTAAAAGATTTGTCACAATAATTGTTTTTTAATGCCTTTATAATATTTTGAACTTGTACCATAAATGTGTGCTAAACTGAGCATGGGCAGTGTATGCAACATCTTGGAAAAAGGGTACAGTACCCCTAGACTCAAGATTCAGCTGAGTCAGTTATGAAATGGTTGCCCAGACTTCCCCCACACAAATAGGCCTCAAGGTAGGATACTTATTATAGCCCATGCAGCCAATTACAAGCTTTGATTTTCCCTTTTATAAGAAGAGATGCACTGAATTCTACAGCATGTTGGTGGACCGTGGCAAACAAGCCCCTTGAAACTCCTAAGCCATCTGCTTTCTTACCTGATAGGCTGTCTCCTGAGAATCTGAATGTGCCTATTAGTCCAGCAATGAAGTGTAAGGCTATAAAATGTGGTGGAAATTGCACCATTTTCCACCTCCAGCCCCACCTACTCCTAACTGGGAGGTAGAATCAAGCTCTTGCTAAATGTTGGAGCTAATGGACCTGCTGGAATGTATGATAATGTATGCTCCCTCAGAGAAAGATGGATTACATCAAGATTTATGTTTAGTGATCCTGAGACTGAGGGAGATAATAAGACAGGGGAGGAGAAGGAAGAGAGCAGCAAATCAGTTTTTAATACCGAAAACAGGAGGGAAGCCAAAAAAGCAGGGAGTATGAACCAAACTTAAAGCAGGAATTTTAGCTGTTAAAGGAAGCTCAGATCTCAAACCTGCAGGCTGTTGAATGCAGGTGAAAGAAGTGCAGAGATCTGTGGTTTTTGTATGCTAGATGCCCTATGAATACAGACATTACCTTTGGGAAGGCATGTAGATTTGTCAGGAGTGACCCCCTTATGCCCCTCTTTTACATATATTCTCGTTGATTGATTAATCTTTTCCAGTGAAGGACTGAGTATTCTGTAGATTCTGTAGAAGGATGGTGCATTCTAATGACAGGGGGCTCCTATAGGCATGTGGGGAGCCTGCCCTGAAGCACTGGAAATCCAGCACGTTGCAACAGACTTGATTGATAGAGTCTGCTGGAGCATGGAAATTGACGTGCTCTGGCAGCCTTCCTCATCATGTGTATCAGCCTTCCCACACATCCCTGCACTAAAAAAAATGGTGGTGGGGTGCTTTGAAATAGAACACATTTGATGAGCTTTACTTCAAAGTGCTCCAGTGCCATTTTTTCAGTGTGGGCACACATGGGGACACTGATACCATGCAGTCCCTTTTAATTCATTTGAACCCAACTACCTTCTGCCTTCTGGCAGGGGACCGGACTTCATAATCTTACAGGTCCCTTCCAGTCCTACTATTCTATTATTATGTGACTTCAAAGGCCCCAATTTATGGGTAATTGAGATTTGTCAATTACATTTTCAAGAGCTAGATTTTATTGTGTTTTTAAACCCTTTGAAACCCCACAGGGCTAGGGACAGAAACTACATATAAATCAGTATAAGTGATTGGAAACCAGTTCAAATTTCTAACACAACGGAAGTTCCGTGCACATAAACCACTTTAAAAATGGCTGAAATGTATTTAAGAGACCTGGATGGATGTAATATCTGACTTAATGGATTTAGGTTAAATCGGGTTATTAGAACTTCTGTCCCAGATTCCCTCCAGATTCAAGCTGTCTTGAATATGCCTGGGCCTGCAGGCACATTGTTGCCTTTCTGGAATCAAAAGTGAATGTCTAATGATTTACTTATCAGTTCACTCTGTGCAGCTTAAAGTAACATGTGGAGATTAAATTGATTCAGCCTTGGGTTTTTTGACTGTCTGTACTTAGTCCTGAAGTCATTGAATCACATGTACTGTGAATCAGGACCCTACTAGGTCCTATCCTTCTGAGTATGAAGCTCCTTTGTTTGCCTTACCATATGTTTCCAAAGTGTGGACCTCAGCAAGCTTATGAAGATCAATTCTGTATCATTGAAGCTGCATCTATAGGAAGTTACAATATCACTCCTCAGTGGGACAGGCTGAAATATAAGATACCTGACATACACATCATGCTGAATGCACAAAACAAACTGATTTGATAACCAGACAAAATAGTTTTCAAGTACAGACTTCAGGTTTTACACTTCTTGAATGTCCATAACAGCACTTTGCTGCTACTGCAATTGATAAAAATGCATAATATAATAACAAAAATAAGCATATTTTTGCCTGCTTTGCTTCTTTGTGTGCACCTACTTTTATAAATATGCCCATATATATAGGTTCAAATCCACATGAGCATGTGTACATATATATATATGCACAAAGCTTTAAACAGTGGTCTGACTATAAACTTGAAATCTGAGTAATAGAGCCAAACTGTCACTAAAGAGGAAAGATCTTTAAGCGATCTTTAAAAGATAATTAAAGATCTTTAAAGATGTTTAAGTCCCTAAATGATATTGACACAACATTCAGAAGACTAAGGTTGTCCATCAACAAGCTCTTAGTGAGCTGCCCCTAGTTCTGGTCATTCATATTCATGGTGAGACTCTGGAGAACTTTATTTCCTGCACCACAAAGCCACCTCTCACAGAAGCCTGACACCAATAAAGAAATCTAACATTGCTTTAAATGTGCAAGTGCAACCTTTAAACACCTGAGGAACTGGATGTTTGAAGATCACAACATCATATCCAAAACCAAGCTCATGTTTTATCATGCAGTTGTGATCCCCCTTTACATACAGAGCTAAGTTGTGGACAATGTACAGGAGACACTTCAAGTTGTGGGAGAAGTACCATCAATTCAACATCAGCTTTGCTGGGCTGGCCACATCATCTGTATATCTGACTCTAGACTCCCAAAGTTTTATAACCCCAGATCAGTCAAGGTGTACACTCAATAGGAGGACAGACAAAGTGCTACAAAGATGTCCTCAAAGCCAACTTGAAAAAATTCAACATCAGTATCAAGTCATGGGAGACTATCACCCAGGACTGCCCCAAATAGATGAAGAGTCTGCTGGCAAGGATATTAGTACTTTGAAACCTTACAATGACAGCAGAAGATGGAAAAATGGGAGTTGCAAAAACACTGTGACGCAGACTGAACCTAGAGCCACCCACCTGTACAGAAATATATGCTTGAACTACAGCAGAGTCTTTCAACCCTGGATAGGCCTCACCAGCTGTCTTTGGACCCATAGATTAGACAACCATGGAAGACAGTCATCCTTCACTGTGATGGATTGCTAATGATGAAAGAGGGAGGGTGTTATGGTCTCCTGCTTTGGTTCAAGCCTTTATACCTACAATAGCATCTCATGCTGTTTCAGATAGATAGGCAGGCAAGCCCACCCTTACTTCTAAGGCTTCTTGGGCACTTTTACAACATTTACATATCTAAGAGTGAAGTGACAATTTGTGCCCCATCTGGCCACAGAAAGCAGTCTCTAGCCATGATCAAACACAAGTGCATGGTTGCAGACAGCTTCAAAAATGGACAATTGGGTGAAAATCTGACCCCTCCTTACATGAAGTATTAGATAAAGGCATTTAAAAATGTACTGTCTTCTTTAACTGGTGCCTGAGGAGCCTGTCACTGTTTTCAGAATGGGAGGGAAGAAAGGGGGCAGAGGGAGTTCAGTCGGAGGGTTTTTAATCCCCCCTCCCACCCCACTCTCCCCAGTTCGTGGGGTAGGTATATTGGAGGGGATATCTCTCACCCACCCCACCCGTTAGCACCACCTGGGGAGCCCCATAACTATTTCCCTCCACTGTCTTTCCCCTCTCCCATTCTAAAAGCAGCAAGCCCTGGCTGTAGGGTCCCAGCCTGCAACTAGATTGCCCTCCCCCTAGAACCAGCAGAGAACTTCTGTTTGGTCTGGGGTAACGTAACTCAGAACACTTTGCAGAACACATTTTGAGTTACAGCTGGAAGCTGCAATTCTGTCTGCTTCCTGAGTTATTAGAAATGAACCCTGTATGAAAATGAAAAGTCTGCTAAAACCCTTAGATACTTTATGCACTTTCATCTTATCTTGAAAAAATCCCTAGACACTGACTTGGCCCACTTCATGTAAGGCAGATTTCTCTTCTTACTTGAAGAACAGCTGTGTGCAATGACCAACAGCTGTGTGTAATGATGTTGGGTGAGGATGGTGGCCACCTTTTGTTTTAATGTTTTACGGTTCTTGTATGTGAGTCAGGAGGCTGCTCTGATATGCTGTAATTACATCTCATGTATCGGCATCCCCACACTTTAAAATGACAATGCGGGCACTTTAACTAAAGCTTGTTTCATGAGCTTTAAAGTGCCCCCCCCACCCACCATTTTCAAGCATGAAAATGACAATTGAGACACTTCAAGCATTTTAATTCAAGTGGCTCTATAATTAAAGCATCCCTTCCACTCCCAGACCATGTGTAAAAATGCCCTTAGTGACTAAAGTATTTGCCCTGGAAGTGGTCCATATATTTTCTAAGGCTTACCTAACTGTAAGGGGTTTGAGCCAACATACCTTAGTTCCCAATCTGTGGCCTAGGCTGAGTTAAAGCAAGCATCCCCTGTGCCTCACACTGAAGCTGGTCCACTGGTTGCCAAGGAATACAGTAATCAAGGGCCCAAAATGAAAGTAAGCAAGGCAGTGTCTGCCCAGCTCAAACTATTACCTTCTCACAATGTTTTGGAGCTGTTAAATGGAGGTATAACATTGTTTTGGAACAGGGAAGTTCATGGTGGAATTGGAAACTGTAACTTCAATCATGTGACTTCACAGACTAGAAGAAATCATATCATACACCAGATTTTAACTCTGGGTGTCCTGGATTTCTGTGAGGGATTTGTCCATGGAACAATGTTTAACATCCTTTGTAAAGCACATCTTATATGTGTTTTACAGAATATTTTAGGCTTTGCAACATCCTTTTATTTTATGTAACTAAAAAGAAATCTTTATAATCTGTGGCACCTCAGGAGAGCTGTATTTACCTACTTAAGGTCAGACAGATAACTCTGTGTATGAGCTGGGACAGTAAAGAGAGGATTTGTAATTTTTTTTCTTCCTTATGTAATCTTTCTGCTGCAGAAGCCCTTTTTGATTCAATAATGACATTTGGTGGTAATCCCACAGGAGTAATAATTTTGCCTGAAGACTAGATTGAATCAGCAGTGATCTTCCTTGCTGTCAATGACCTATAGATGACATTTTGTACCTAATTAATTAGATATCTTTCTTTTGAAGGAAATGGCGCATCATGCATAATTAGAAGAGGCATCAAAGTTGGAGTCATTGGCTCATTAATCTAATGAAGCTAGCCTATGGCTTTTAAAGACCATTTGTATTTCTCATGATTTTTCAGTTGCTTTATGTGCAATTAACATTATATCTACATTAACTCTCCAGCTAGGTTTTATTTCCCTTACACCTAGACAAAGTAAACTTACCAATTCTAATTGTGCCAATCAAGTCAGAATGTAAGGTCTAATAACACAGCTGACAGTCAGCAGCATAGTCAGGTAGACCCTGCCGTGTGCTTTTCTTTTTAATTAGTAAGCAATAATAGGAGAAATCTCAGATAATTACTGCCAGTATTACATAGCTGCGGATTCATTTAAGCAAGGTGCTGATGCACTGAAAGAATTGGAAAGCAGTTTTCTGCATTTTACTGATGATATTTGAGAAAGGAAGATGATGACAATGTCCTCACCAATGTATGCTACTATGGAAAGGGGTTTTTCATTTGCATTAGGAACAATCTGTCTGTTGATGTTACAGGCAAGTTGCTTATTACACGTTTTCTTTGCATTTTATCAAGAGCTTTCAAAGGAATATAAAGATCTAAATCATTCTAAATCATCACAGTTTCATATGATTTGCAGATCTCCTACAATCAACATGTTCTCAGTAGGATCATAGGAAAGTAGGGCTGGAAGGGACAGCATGGGCACAACCACGCATTCAGGAAGGGGGGTCACAGAAGCTCAAATAGGAGCAGCACAAATCTGAGCTGGGGATTTTTGCCTCTGTGCATGTGCGTGTCCCCGGACATGCACTTTGGTGTGGGGCAAGTTGTGCCCCTTGGGGCAAAATAGCCCTGCCCAACTCCTCCCAGATCTGCAGCCAGTGGGAGCTAGAGCCTGGGGCCTCAGCATTATAAAAAACTGTCCTGTGCTGGCCCCACCAGTATAAAAACCTTCTCTGGCAAGTAGTTCAGGACTACTTGCTCTCAGGGGCTTCTGGTACCTGGGGACACTACCCTTGTGCCAGCTGGACTGCTGAAGCAGCCCTGAGAGTTCCCTGCACCATTTACTCACTGCAGCAGTCTGAGAGTGGGGGCTGCTGCCTGGCTGTGACCTGCTGCCACTTGCGACAACATGTGGCTCCAAGGCTGCAAGTCTCTGCCAGACCCAGATGGGGACTACCTGGCCACAACAGAGGCATCTGCACCTTTGGGCCAACTATCAATGGGCTGTGGTTACACAGTTGGCCTTTGTCCGGCACTACTACCATGTGTATTGCTGCCTTGCTATCTGGGCAGCTATTGCCCAGAAGATGTTCTCAGTGTGGTGGCTTGCTTTGAACTGTCAAACATGTCCCTTGGGCCCAAGTGCCCAGGACGTCAGCCACCTTTTTTGCCCTCCAGCTGGGTCCACGGGTACCAGCCCTAAGCGGGTTTCTCTGCCTGGAGCCTGCCACTTGTCTCACTAGCAGGAATCCTGGTGCTCCCTATTTAAAAATGGCAAAATCTCTGATAAAAAAAAGCCTAATTACCTCAAAATCCATATTTTTCCACAATTAAAAGAAAAGACCACTCTCTTTCTCTGTGTGTGTGTGTGTGTGTGTGTGTGTGTGTGTGTGTGTGTAGAAAGAGAGAGAGATCAGTTGGGCAATGTAATATATTTACAATTTTAAATTTCATAGACATTAGGACTGGAAGGGACCTCGGGAGATCGTTGAGTCCGGCCCTCTGCCCAAAGGGCAGGAAGTCAGCTGGGGTCATAGGATCCCAGCAAGATAAGCATCCAATTTGCTCTTGAAGGTGTTCAATGTAGGTGCTTGAACCACCTCCGCTGGCAGACTGTTCCAGACCTTGGGGGCTCGGACAGTAAAGAAATTCTTCCTTATGTCCAGCCTGAAACGGTCTTGCAGGAGTTTGTGACCGTTCGACCTCGTCATCCTTTGGGGCGCTCTGGTGAACAGACGTTCCCTCAGATCCTGGTGGTCACCCCTGATAAACTTATAGGTGGCCATCAGATCACCCCTGAGCCTGCGCTTTTCCAGGCTAAAGAGTCCCAGGTCTCTCAGCCTGTCATCGTAAGATCTGTTTTCCTGACCTCTGATCATGCGCGTGGCTCTCCTCTGGACTCTCTCAAGATTCTCCACATCCTTTTTGTATTGTGGAGCCCAAAACTGGATGCAGTACTCCAGCTGCGGCCTCACCAAGGCTGAGTACAAGGGGAGAATGACGTCCCTGGATTTGCTCGAGAAGCATCTATGAATGCACGCCAGCATTTTGGTCGCTTTACTAGCCACAGCATCGCATTGCAGGCTCATGTTCATCTTGTGGTCAATGCTGACCCCCAAGTCTTTTTCTTCTGTAGTGCTAACCAACATAGCACTGCCGAGCCTATAAGGGTGCTGCAGGTTTTTCCTCCCAAGGTGGAGAACCTTGCATTTATTGGTGTTAAACACCATGAGGTTCTTGTCTGCCTATTTGCTGAGCTTGTCCAGGTCAGCCAGGATCACCCGCTTATCTTCTGGCGTGGATGCTTTGCCCCAAAGTTTCGTGTCATCGGCGAACTTGGCCAGTCCACTCCTGACTCCAATGTCCACATCGTTAATGAAGATGTTGAACAGTATGGGTCCCAGGACAGAGCCTTGAGGGACCTCACTGGTCACAGGGCACCATGATGAGTGACTGCCATCAATCACAACCCTCTGGGTCCGACCACGCAGCCAATTTCCCAGCCAGCGGATCGTGGTGAAGCCAAGGCCACAACCAGCCAGTTTGGCCAAGAGGTGATCATGGGATACCAGATCAAAAGCTTTTTTGAAGTCAAGATATATGACATCAATCTCTTCTCCTTTGTCCAGGTGATAGGTCACCTGGTCATAGAAGGAAATGAGATTGGTCAAACAAGACCTACCCACAACAAACCCGTGCTGGCTATCCCTTAGAATGTTAGCCTGGGCCAGTCCATCAAGGATGGCCTCCTTAATAAACTTTTCTAAGATCTTCCCCAGGATAGAAGTCAGGCTAATGGGCCTGTAGTTAGCCGGATTCACTCTCCTCCCTTTTTTGAAGATCGCCACCACATTGGCCTTCTTCCAGTCTTCGAGCACTACACCAGAGCTCCAGGAGTTTTCAAAGATCCGTGCCAGGGGCTGGGCTGTGACATTCGCCAGCTCCTTGAGTACCCTGGGGTGCAGATTATCAGGGCCGGCAAAGTAAAGCAATTTGGAAGTCTACCAGAATCTCTATCATCATAATAAAATACATTCTAAATATTTATATGTTTTGATGTTTGTTTTTTGCTTTCCTTGTAATAGAACAATTAGAGGTTGCTCTGACCCCTTCACTAACTGGGATGCGGGGACAGCTGCCCCTGCAGCCAGAGTTCCTGCTAGCAGGTCTCAATCTATTTGGCAGCTAGGCATGCTGGATGTGTGATGGGGGGATGTGGGGTTTCCAAGAAGGGAGGTGGAAGGGGTGTGAAATTTTTTTTTTAATAGTGACACAACTAATGCTAGATGACTAATTTCCTGCCATCATTTGCTTTTGTGTTTCAAGTTTTTAGCACAGTACTTGCTAGATATTTGTACTCTTTAGTATACAAGTGTGTGTATCCAGACATGTACATATATTTCTTGCACAAATATTTGATACATGTCTGCTTGTTTCAGTTAATGTCCCTAGTAGTTCAAATTCATGCTGCCCATTAGATCCAGGCCTGGATGAATTTACAAAACACACAACTATAGTACAAGTTGTATAGTACACACAACTATAGTACATACCTCTCTTTTATAAAAAAAAACCAAACAAACAAAATCCTGGAATTTTATTTTTTAATGCTTACCTTTGCAAGCTTAATTTAACATCTTAATATTTTTGGTATTATTTCTTATTTTCTAAAGCAAACAAACAATTACCCATTTCCCCCTTAACTGTGGGTCTTCATATTGATATCCAAATGGTTATCAGCAAGACTGGAACCTTTAACCAGTCACCAGACTCTGCCACTTTTTTCTGGAATACCTGGCACAATAGTAATTTGCCATCCTTTATGTGGACAAGCAATAAAAGAAGATGATGCACCTGCTTTGCAATATGTTTCAGAGATATTTTCTGGATCTCCTGGGAATTAATGGCCACATCAGAGAAATCTGTGAGAAAGTGTGAACTGTAATTTTTCCACTATTTATAATTTGGGCAAATTGGAGCAAATTGCCAAGTAGATTGTCAAAGGAACTTCCCAGAAAGGAAATGTCACTTGTTCCTATATTTTACGGTCCTTAACCAAGGCATGGGATCATTAAATCTTATAGAAACAAAGTGGCACCTAAATTTTGTTATTTGGAGCAAACAACATATTCAATCTCATCTTCATGCTTAGAAATAGCATTTTTTTGCCTAAAACTTTGCTTCAAGCAGACACGCTGCACGGATAGATTCAGCCTGAAGGTTTAAAGAATGGCAATATAATAAGGAACTCTAAACAAAGTTTATAATGGAAAATATAGAGCAATATTAACGGCAGGTAGTGTTAGCAAATAAAACTATAATATATTTTAAGTTAATAATCTATTCTTTTGAATTCAGATATCCAAGATTGGGTATCCAAAAGTTCTAATGCCTATTCTAAGCTGACAGGAAGTTGATTTTAACTATGATCAAGAAGCATATGTTTCAGAGTTAAAATAGAAATCCATGTTTATGCACCCAAGTAGTAAGGACCCAGGTTTTTTTTTGCTTTTTGTTGTTTTTTTGCAGGGAGGGGGGGTGTTTATTTGCTTATTTTCTTGCTTGGTCTTTTGTTATTGATTTTTTACTGCCAGCAAAAGGGCAACATGTCAATTTTATATTTGAAAGGTACTGCCCACTATGGCTTGAAGCCATGGTGAAGTACTGTTCTACTAGATACGTTGCTGATGACTTAGTTCAACATACTAGTAGCATAAATCAGTATACAAATTGCATAAGTAGTAAACTGCCAGCACTATCTGTTCCTTCAGGCAGTAATAACTTATGTATGAATTGTCTGTTCCCAAAAATCATTCTCTTCAGCTGACTTTGGCCTCCTCCAGAGCATCACTCTCTTGTGGATGTAAATAAATGATGACTCCTTAATGCACTACTGAAAACAAGTGTGGTTTACAGGGAAGCAGTGTTGAAAACTGCACTCCTCACTTCTGACATGTACATATGGCAAGAATCTTATTAAAACAGGCGAAGGTATTTTTGGAAGGAATAAAGCTTTTGTGTCATATTTCATTCTGATAGCATTGGTATTGTAAACTTAGGAAATGTACATTTACCAGTGTCTAGAGTGACATCTCCTGGAAAAAGTAAACATGGTCACCCACAATAAATGCTAGTACATTCTGATAACAAAATATTTGCCGACTGCACTCCTGCAATTTTTTTTCTTGGCTTCTGTGGAGCAATAGGAGATTTATGCAGTTTTATTTCATTTTCAAGTCCCAACATGATCAAAGTACAATTTTTTTCCGAACAATTGTGGTAGCTGAGTTGACTCAAAACCCTTGGCTGGTAGCATAGGGATAGACATAAACACTGCATTCATTTATTTTTATTACTGCACTCCGCATAACGAGACATCCCATAAGAACTGTATCATCTCATCTTTCTTTCAAAGACACTGGTATAAATCAGGAGAATCTTCACTGTAGCCTATGGACTTAAAACTGCATGTAACTAAGAAAAGGATCAGGTCAGTGAATTCTAAGGAAAGAACAAATAAAATTTATTGAACTCAATAAAGAAGGAACAATTTCCCCATGTGTAATGAGGTCCTGCCCTTTAAGATAAGGAGTTAGTTGTGAGGCCAGTTACAACATTTTATGTGTCCAGGGAAGACAGATAAAGCAGAAAAATACTTAGAGCCATCACTAGGCACTGCATGAAGAAAGATAATGTATTAACTTACAGTATATCAATTACTCCATGGCAAACTCAGATAATTCTTTTTTTCAGGGCCTGGAAACAAGATTTGCTGAGTAGAGTTCTTGCTATCCTGCCAGATATGGTATCAGACACATCTGGGAAGAATTAACGGAGTGATTAGATGACTAGGTGGTTACTCAAAAGGAGCCTCCTAGCAAAAAATTCAAGTGTGTCTATACTGAATGCTGAGGCATTGTGATAGGCTTCCCGTGAACATCAGGGTAAGTAGTCTAATGGGGCTTTGTGCTACAATAGCTACTAGTATGCAACCAGTTTGTCCTAGAACAAAAATATCTCATGATTGGCATGTAAATCCATTGCCCTTCTAATCAGGGTTTAATAAGTGGCTGATTGCAATTCTTTTCTGCAATTGATTCAGTGATGCAATCCCAGGATAACTGGTCAGATGTACTTTGCGGTACCCCAGGATAAACTTTTAGTACTACTGATCTGGTAACATTTTTTTTTAGGATTTATCCTGGGATAATGGACATGGATGCCTGTAAGATTGTACTTTGTCCTAGGATAAAATGATTTCTCCCAGGATAAGTGTGGCATATCTTTGAAGCCAGAAATACTAAAGTTGAGGGAAAAGTGTACTGGGTCCAAAGGAAGAGCTATAAACACATGCTCATGGCCCTGAGTAGGAAAGCTGGAAAACCCTGACTCTTAGAGAGGGGAGATTTGGGGGGAATTTAATTAATCTGAACAAATTGGACTGTTAGAAAAGAAACATCATTATTTTAAAGACTCTGCTTTTAAGTAAATTATCTCCTTATCTTGGATGCAAGCAGAAGATGATATTGGACACACAGGCTGTGTAGTGTGAAATAAAACCAACCAGGAATCTTATCCAGGGGATAAGGCACAATGCCACATTTATTGAAAACCTAAGACAAACAAAATCAAAGAAAGAACAACAAAAAGGTGTTTCCAATTTCATACACTCACACATACATACCCATTTATTTACAGTCCTGCAAATGTAAAGATATTACCTGTCCTTAAGATGCTTGGGTTAGCTTGATGGCCAGCCAAGTTAACAATGAGAATGAAACCAGGTCTTGTCATGTTCCAATGTTTCTTCTTATTCTGTGCAGGAAAGACCCAAAGCCTCTTTGTTCTTGTCCATCTTTATAGTGTTTGTTCCCTATACAAGTCTATGGGTCTTGCTGTGTCACATCTCCTTGATGACAAAATGATCTTTCTCTTCAGTTACGATGTTATGATTGACAGGCTCTTCAGGCTTTGTGGTCAGCAATTTCTTCAGCCATTGGAGCAAAACATGAATTTGTATTTTGTAATTTTTAACTGCCGATCTTGGACCTTGTTGTAACCTTTGGCTGTTAAATCACAGAAGGTTATTTCTATCCTTCTAGTCTGAGGTCCAAGATAGACTGTCTCAACATATGCATTTCCACACACACTGTTTATTATTTCATTACCTCTTTTCAAACATCCCAGACATACCACAGGCCTTGCAAACATATTACTTTTCCTATACTATATTTAACCTACAAAAATACAAAACACTATGAGTGTTACACTTATACTAAGCAATGTAGAAATGAAAATGGAGCCTCAACTAAGGCTAAGTTATACAGTTATTTAAGCAAACTAAAATGTATATTGGTTACAAAATAATAATAAAGCAATAAAGGACATTAAAAATGCAACATCAAGAGTAAATACAGGCAAATTAACCTTAGCCAAACAATGGATGCCTGACATGAGGGGGTGTTTGGAGACAACACTATCTACATAACTTCCAGATGAGCCTAATCATGTGATATGTGGCACTGCAGACACCTATGCAGTGCCACAGACTGAGCATTCATGGGTTGTGATGGCATAATGGTTCATGCCCACCAATGCTACATGGGCATAGCAGTGAGCTACGTCACTGTAGCCCATTGCTATGTTGACACAGTGTCTCATGTAGATGTGCCAACTGTGTGCAGTTCTAATCCCTGCATCTCAAAAAAGATGTAATAGAAAAGGTACAAAAAAGGGCAACCAAAATGATCAGGGCTTTGAGCAGCTGCCATACTAGGAAAGACTAAAGAGGCTTGGAGTCTTCAGTTTGGAAAGGCTGAGGGGGCTTATGATAGGGGTCTGTAAAATCATGGTGAGCATGGACCAAGTAAATGGGAAGTTTACCAAGTTGTTCACCAAGTCCCAGAACACTAGAACTGAGGGGCACCCACTGAAGTTAGAAGATAACAGCTTTAACTAACAAGAGAAAATACTTTAGTATACACTCGTGTGTACTTAACTTGTGGAATTTGTTGCCATGGGAGGTGATGGAGGCAGATAGTATAGAAAGTGTTCAATCCCAGAGCTGGGGTGAATGGCTGGGATTTCCTAGCCCTGTGTCTGTGCTCCAAATGGATGTAGGCATTCAGTTGATCTGGCTAAGCAATTCCTGATCTAACTTTGTTCACCTTCTCAGGTGAGCTAATTTAATTTGGGCCAGCCTTTTTTTGCCCAATTTAACTTCCCTGAGTGTATACAGATATGCACTTAGATCAACCTCACCCTTGTTAGGTTAATCTAAGTATAACTTCTGCAGATACCCTTAGATAAAAGTTTTACTTTGTGTTGCAGCATTTGTTTCTCAGAAAATTGTTTCTTTTTTAGAGCTGAACAGAGAATGCATATTCTGTTTGCTGCAACTTTTGGGGTTTAAAAACATGCTTTTATTTCACACTGGAATAAAAGAAAAACTTTCAAACGTGGCCATGACAATGAGAGAATTATTTTATTTGCAAAAGCTGACTTGGCCTATGGGACACTCAGGTTCAAGTCCCAATTTCAGAGCAGAGACTTTTATTTCAGGTCATTCCGGTCCTGTAGAGAAACTGTATATGAGTATGTTTAGGCTTCATAAGGCAGTACTGTGAAGAGATAATTGGGTTAGCTCTCAGTGAGTTGTATGCCTGATGTCAGCTACAAATAGTTGTTTGGCTTGGTTTTTCTCTGTCTATTGAACAAGGGGGTTATGTTGAGTTTGTATGCTTCTTTGATAGAATTGGATCCAATGCAGCTTAGGATATAAGAATACAGTGAGTGAACGGAAGCCAAATCACTACTTTATAGCTTACTACTTACACTATTCACTTGAGAATGGAAGTCCTGCAGTCTTTCCTCTGTTCCCAGGAGCATTTCTGTATCTTATTTTAAAAGTCACTCTATAACATGAAGAGAGTATTGAACTTGAGCCTCTTGCTTCCTGGGTGCACTGTTAGATCATGATTTAAAACGGGCAGTGTGTGGGAGGTAGAAGGTGTTAGAGGACAGGGCATCATCACTGTTACCACTTCTTTTGACAGTGGCCTCATTCAAAAGGGAAAACAAGGTCTTCTCTGTTTTGAGAGATATTGTAAGAGCCTACCTTCAAGAGACAGTCCAGGGCTATAGATCTCCCTGTAGCCCTGACTGAGGCACCCGAGGGACAAGATTTACTACTTTCACTTGTCTTTGGTTGTTCTTTATTGGCTGCTCTAAACAGCTGCATGCTAGACATGCTGCCGTTAGGTAGCTCCCTTTTCAGCATGCTGATTGTTTTGGATCACATTCTGACGTGCCTAAGTGTTCCCAGTTTTCATTGTAGAGGGAGTCTAATCACCTAACACAGGGCCATTGTCTAAAAGTAAAAATTTACATCCTGTCTCATATCTGACACTAATTATTGAATGAATTAGAAGTAGCATCTTCTTTTTTTCTAGTATTTTCACTTATTAAATCTGAACTATGATATTTTCAATTCTTTCCTGTAGTATTTTGAATACTGTATCTAATTTGCTTCTTGCCATAGTAATCCCCCCTACCCCCCCCCCCAAAAAAAAGTTCTATTTATTGCTTGGCAACTTAGGTCTTTGAGTACAAACAGGAACAGGCATATTGAGACAACATTTTTTTTCCCCTTGAAGTTTTCATATTGGCTACTTGAAATAGCTACAAGTAGCTCATCTAGACAGGAGAAGAGTCTTGCAGCCACTGATTGCTCATTACAGTTCTGGGTTGGTTCAGAAGAAATATGTGAAATTTCTCCAAGGTGTTGAGATTTCCAATTTGGAGTGACAAGGCTTCGACTATGATCCATTGTACAAGCTGAGGAGGAATTATAGCCTGCTGAAAAACATCCTGTTGTGTCACTTGTTCTAAAGGAACATTTCCCTGCTGTGACAGCAGTTGTACCTTTCATGGATGAATGAACTTTCAGAATGACCATGTTATTATGTGTGCCTCAAGAGAAGCCAGACAGGTAGAGGCTATCATCCAATATGCACTTTCAATTTGGAGGTGCTACAAGGCCTGTAAATAGATTAAACACTGTGCATATATTTGGAGGAAACAGAAGCACTTTTATCTCTTTTTTTCCTGAAAAGTATTTGTTGGTTCCTATACAAGAACAACTGCCAGCTGAAGTAGTGAGAAAATCCAAATTGAGGCCATAGCTAGTAGAAATCAGAGTAACGAGACAAAAATCAACTAACATGCTTGCAATGTTAATGCAAGCCCTCAATATACCCCCCATTCAATTCCTACTGAGTGCAAATATGTTTGCTGCACCCAGTCTAGGTAGCTTGCTTTAAGGATGATAAAAATACAAATCACCTTCAGTTTATCCAAAGCTCAGTCTTCCAGAGATTTATGCTATGTGAAAAAGGGTCATATCCCCCAGTGCCTACGGATTACATTGAACAGTCTTTTGATTATCCAAACTAAGACCACATTCCCCCCATGATTTTGAGATACTCATAGTGAAAGACATTCTCAAGATATTCCGTACACATTTAGGCCATGAACCTAAAGCTGCTACATATGGACAAAGGAATCAAGAGAGATCAAAGCCTTCAAATTATAAATTAACATATTTTGACAGGAGTGAAGAGATTGAATTCCATTTTCTTTCATCCCCAAAGTCCAGTAGTCTCTCCACATGGTTAGAGAGTTTTAGCTGCTCTTGAATACAGAATAAGATAATTCTTATGACCTATGATTCAAACTTCCCCTCAGGCTTGACTAAGAAAAGGAAACTCTGGTAACTGAGAAATTTAGGTAGAGGTATGTATAGAAATGAAGATCAGGATGAACAATTGGGTAAAATGACCATAAATAGATAAACATTCTAGCATTACTGCAATTTATAGCATTTTCCAGTCATAATTTATTTCATACAGTTATTCACATATTCTTTACAACATTAAAACATTTTGATCTAATGTTTTTCACCATGAAAATGGGTACTTGGGTATCTCCTCTAACATAATTTTATATTGTTTGAATGTGATACTGAATTTTATTTATCACATTTCCATTCGTGTACCTGTCAAGGATTGTTTGGGATTTTTGTAATGAGCTATTTTTGTAATGAGTTATACACCCCTAATAAATTCTTAGAAAAAGAAATATAGTGCCTATTGATTTAGAGAATTCTAATAGATTGTGTTTTCTTTATGTATTTTGAGGCATAATATTTTATATATACTGAACTTATCTTCCAAGTCATCAATTGATTTCCATCTTTGCTAAAGTGAAATAGTAATTTACTTTATTCAATTACTTAAAATATTTAGCTGTTGGGATATTAATAGTTTTGTAGTTTCATAGTTGGTAGGGTTGGAAGGGACCTGAGCAGATCATCAAGTCCGACCCCTGCCACGGCAGGAAAGAGTACTGGGGTCAAACGATCCCAGCAAGGTGATTGTCTAGCCTTGTCTTAAAGACCCCCAGGGTAGGAGCCAGCACTGCTTTGCTTGGAAGTTGGTTCCGGATCCTAGCCGCCCTGACAGTGAAGTAGAGCCTCCTGATATCTAATCTGTATTTACGCTCTGCCAGCTCGTGACCATTATTTCTAGTCACTCCTGGTAGTGCTCGGGGGAACAGGGACTTTCCCCAGTGCCTGCTGGTCCCCTATGACTAGTTTGTAAATGGCTACTAGATCCCCCCTCAGCCTTCTTTTGTAGAGGCTGAACAGGTTTAGGTCCAGTAGCCTTTCCTTGTAGGGCCTGCTCTGCTGCCCCCTGATCATGCAAGTGGCACCCTCTGGTGGTTGTCCACATCCCTCCTGAAGTGCAGCGCCCAGAACTGGATGGAGTACTCCAGCTGCAGCCTGACCAGTCTCATAGAGAGGGAGTATCACCTCCTTGGACCTGCTTGAGATGCATCTGTGGATGTGGTTGGCCTTCCTGACTGCATCCCCTTTACTCTTTGTATGGACAGAAGGATATTGCAAAAATATGGATGCATACTTACCTGACTTAAAAAATGTAAATGATAAAGCATATTTACACAACTATCAAAACAAAAAGTTAATTTAAAGCATGTGTGTGCAAGGTCCACAGCCACAATTAGCATATTTATGTATTGGATGAGACATATTTGGACTAATCTATACCCAGATCCCTCTCGAGAGCCTGGGCACATAAGAAATTAAATGAATCCAGCTTGAGCAGTGAGTTGGACTAGTTGACCTCCTAAGGTCCTTTCCAACACTAGTTTTCTCTTTTTTTATTAATATTTAAATGCAACAGAAAAATCAGAAATACATATTTATCAGCTATAATATAAGAATCTGAACTATGTGCATTTCCATCACAAATAATACAAAATAAAGGGTAAAAGAAAAAAAAAGAAGGGAGTGGGGAGGAATAGAAGAAGTGAAGTGTACAAGAAGTCGTAATTTAGTTACCAAAATATTCTAAGAAGTGTTTCCCAATTATACCAAACTTTTCAAAGCAATTATACTTGCTAAACATGACTCTTTCCACAGACGTCAGCTGCACCACCTCACAGATTTTGACCCTTTGTAGATGTCCTACTTTTCAAATAGAGCAATATTATCCTTTATACTGACTACTGCAAAAGTGCAAGCTGGGAAAGATTCAGTTTGGGACATAATCAAGAATACAAAGATTTGCCAAAGGTGTAAGTGCTAGATTCAGAACCATGTTAACTCTAACTATATTTCCAAAGAGAATTGATAATAGGGCATGACCTAAACATGTGAACAAGCACTGCTTACAATTAATACATTTACAGCATGTATCTTTTATACCAGCAGTATACTAAATCGTTTAAGTTTAGAGGGAACCCAGTGCAGGCAAAAAATGTAAGATGCAATCTAAGATCAAGTGTTAATATTTGAATATTCTGAATTGCTGATTTCCACTGGGATTCTGTCATCTGAACACCTAGGTCTTCATTTAACTTTAGTCTTAAATTGTCTGTATCAAACCTATTATGTGACATTATATATTCATAGCATATATTAAAGTCATACCACAGGGTGAGAAAAAGAAGTAACCATCAAAGCATAAATTAGCATAGCTGGAGCATTTCATAATATCATATAAAATTAGGGTTGGAAGAGTCCTCAGGAGGTCATCTAATCCAACCCCTGCTCAAAGCAGGACTATTCCCAACTAGATCATCCAGCCAAGGCTTTGTCTTGCCTGATCTTAAAAACCTCCAAGGATGGAGAGTCCACACCCATTCTTGGTAACCCGTTCCAGTGCTTTATTAGCCTCCTAGTGAAAATGTTCTTAATATCTAACCTACACCTTGCTGCAACTTAATATCTACCTTCCCTTCCTGCAACTTGAGACCATTCCTTCTTGTTCTGGCATTTGCCACCAGTGAGAACAGTCTAGCATCATCCTCTATCGAACCACCCTACAGGTGTTTGAACACACTATTAAATCCCCTCTCCCTCTTCTCTTCTCCAAACTAAATAAGCCGAGTTCCCTCAGCCTCAACTCAGAAATCATATGCCTCAGACCTCTAATCATATCCTTGCCCTCCACTGAACTCTCTCCAATTTGTCTGAATCCTTTTTGTAGTGGGGGACAGTAAACTGGACACAGTACTACTTATGTGGCCTAACCAGTGCTGAATAGAAGAGAATAACCATTCCCCTTAATCTGCTGGCAATGCTCCTACTTACCATTAGCATGCTGTTAGCCTTCTTCACAATAAGGGCACACTGTTGACTCATACTCAGCTTATTGTCCACTGCATCCCCCCAGGTCTTTTCTGCAGAGCTATTACTTAGCCAGTTGGTCCCCAGCTTACATGGGTACATGGGGTTGTTCCATCCTAAGTGCAGGACTTTGTACTTGTCCTTATTGATTTTGTGAGATTTCTTTTGATCCAATCTTCCAATTTGCTAACGTCTCTCTGAATACAAGCTCTACCCTCCAGTGTATTTATTACTCCACACAGCTTCGTGCCATCTGCAAACTTGCTGAGGGTACATTCAATCCTATCTTCCTGGTAGTTGATGAAGATAAGGAACCAAACCAGCCCTAGGATCAACGCTTGGAGCACTCCACTTGAGACTGGCTGCCACCTAGATATTGAGCCAATGACTACTGCCCTTTGAGGCTATATGACCAGTTTTCTATCCACCTTACAGTCCATTCATCCAACCCATATTTCCTTCACTTGCTTCTTAGAATGTTGTGGGAGACCATATCAAAAACTTTGCTAAAGTCAAAGTATATCATATCCACTTCTCTCTATGCTCAAAATTTCATCATAGAAGGCAATCATGTCCATCAGGCTTGACTTGCCCATGATGAATCCATATTGACTTTTCCTAATCATCTTCTTCTCCTTGAAGTGCTTAGAAATGGGTTCTTGAGGACCTACTCCATGATTTTTCCATGGACCGAGGTGAGGCTGACTGTTCTGTAGTTCCCTGGATGTACTTTCTTCTCTTTCTTAAAGATGGACACTATGCATGACTATACATGAGCAGGGAGGCCATATGGTATAATTACAACACATTGGAGCAGTGTCTCATGTATCAGTGTTCCTGTGCTTAAAAAAATGGTACTGGGGGCACTTTATGTAAAGTTAATTCAATGAGCTTTAGATAAAGCACCCCCATCATCATTTTCGGCATGGGGACACTGATACACGAGACCCGCCAGGTGCTTTAATTAAAGCAGCTCTGAGAGAATGCCCCCCCAAAGCAAGTGTATAAACACCCTATATTTTCCAGTTGTCCATTTGGGAACTCTCTCAGTTGCCACAAATTTTCAAAGGCAATGGCCAGCAGCTCTGCAATTACATAAGCCAATTCCCTAATCAATCTCAGGTGTATTGTGTCCAGCTCCATGGATCTGTACTTGTACACGTCCAACTCTTCTAAATAATCCTTAACTTGTTCTTTCACCATTGTTGGCTCCTCACTTCCTACCCAAACTGTAGTAGTCTGGGAGCTGACTTTGCCTGTAAAGATTGAAGTGAAAAAGGCATTGGGTGCATCTACACAAGACACATTAACGTGCATTAGCCTAATTTAATGCACATTATGGATGCACATCTACATCTGCATGCCCTTAATGCACATTAAAAATGGTGAATTTAGGCATGTTTCCTTAAAGCACACTAACGCATGTGTAGATATGACCTGGCATTAACTTCAGTGCCGGATCTGCTCAGCCACTAGAGGCATATGGCAGGCCTGCATGGACTTGGTACTAACTTTACAGCCAAGTCTCTGCACATGTAGGCACCTGCCAACAGTTTCTTAAGATACATTAGTTTAATGCTCATTAAATTTAGTCATGCTTAAATGCACAGGTAGACACACCCATTGAGTACTTTAGCATTTTCCACATAATCTGTTACTAAGTTGCCTCCCCTTTTCAGTAAGGGACCAACAATTTCCTTGATTTTTCTCTGCTACACCTAAACCTGAACCTTGTTCTGTGTCCTTTGCTATACCTAAACTCTCCAGCCCAAAATTGTTTTCTTAATGATGAAACCGATTCTATGAATTAGGTGGGATTTTATTCACCCATATATTTAGATCTACCCTTACAGCAGATATGTAAATGAGGCAGCTCCATGTCTGAAGCTGCTTGAGCATATGGGGTAGCACTGGCTGCTGTACTGCTACTGGTGCAGCCAGTCTCCAGCTAAAATGCTGGCTATTTTTGTGTTCCCTTTTAAAGGTGGCAGTTTAGGCTGTTAGCCCAGTTGTCCCCTCATCAGTTATACAACCATTAGAAATATAGGTAATTTTGAACACCCACTAGAAGCTTATCTGTGTTTAAATGACTTTAATAATACGGTGCTTATTATCTCTGGGCCATATTTTAAAAGGCATTTCAGGGAATATCACTGTGGTGGCAGAAATGGTTGCACCCCTTCCACTTTCACACTCCAAATCCACAAATATGCTAGTAAAGATAGGCCCCATTAGACATTCTTAAACATGCCAGAGATTCAAGTCTTGATGATATTCATCTGTGAATTTCCAGGTTCAGAGCTTGTTCCCATGTGTGGCTTTCTTAGTCAAGGTATACTTACATAGATGTGTCATTATATATGTATCTTCCAAGTGGAGCAAGAAGAAGGTCAGCTCTGTAAAATAATGGCCAAAGAAGGTCCCAAACCAAGAGATGGCTTTACCACCCAAATCACGATCCTTGTACCTCCTTCAGTCTTCAGTTTATTTTGGTCTCCTGAGCAGCTATACTTCCAGCCATACAGACTTCCTACCCAGACACAATTCAGCACTTTTGTGACACTTTCAGCAAGGACCCTGTAACAGAGCACTTAGGTGTCCTGCGCCTGAAAATAGAAAAGGCTCAAGAGAGACCCCTAGCGGTGAGAAGGGGAAGGCGCAGCTGCCAGTCACCAGGGCAGCACAGGTGCTGGTTGCTAGGGCAACCAGTGAAACCAGCTGACAGGAAGAAGCACGGCTTAGCCCTTCTTAAGCCCAGGAAGGAGGCCAGAAGGGCAGTTCTCCTCTGGCAGCCAAGGAGAGGGGAGCTTGGCAAGTGCAGAGAGAGGGGAGAAGATTGACTGCATGAGCATCCCTTGGTTGCTGCCATGGGTTGGAGTATTTTCCTGGTAGGGATTGAATGTTGTTTTGACCGAATGGTTTAGTTTTACATTATATCTCAGGGGCTTTGTGTTTTTTTTTGTGTTTACTGTTTTAACTGGAGGACCGGGTGAGGCTATTAGGGGTTGGAGGAGGCCTCATAGGAGCTCCACAGTAGTGTGGGGACCCTGGCACCAGAGAGGGCACAGCATTTGGGGGTGCATCACCCCAGCCCAGAGTAAAAGGCAGCAGTGAGGAGCCCCAGAGCAAGAGGGGGGCAGGGAGGAGCCCCAGAAGTAAAGGAGAGGGCCAAGGCATAACAGGGCCCAGGTCAAACCATGTCAGTACCATCTGCAAGGCTTGGACTGAAGTGTAGGGCAGGAAAAGGAGTGGCAGGTAGCGCTCCCTGGCACTGGGGTGCATAAAAAAAATGGGCAGCCTCTCGCTTATTACATTGATCAATTAAGATCAAGGCATGGCAAGCTCCCCCTGAGTTGATATCAGTTCTAACTCATGGACATTCATCATCAGTTCAGCAACTTCATCGACTGTCTGTTTGGACTGGGGGAGAGGTGGGGGGCGGTTATATGTATATATTTTATTTATTTATTTATTTATTTATTTACATTTTCTTAATTTTTCCTCCATTTCTTTTGACTGAAACTATCCATCAAATTCAGCCTAAATTTGCAAATCTTTTAAACCACTCTAGAACTCTTTTTTTTGTGAACTTTCTATTCATTAAATACCTTTCTCATAGCTCTACTGGTGAGTGTCCCTTACAATCTCTGGAATTTACCTTAGGATCATAAAAATCCAGAGCTAAAAGGGACCCTCTGGCTCATTATGTTTACTCCTCTGTTGCTCAGGCAACTGCATCCTACAGTTTCTTTGATAAATTGATTCAACTGTACGTTAAAACTAGTTAGTTTCCCACAGTACTCCTAGGGGAAAGTTGTTTCATAATTCTACCGGTGGTATACACTTGCAGGTTAGCTCCTTGATTTTGGGATACTCTATGGCTAGAGTATCAGGAGTGAGCAGGTATGTCTGCATGTCCTATCAATGCTATAAAAGTTTCCTGTGCATTGAAATAGTGTGCAATAAGCCTTCCCTAGGAACATGTCTACACAGGCTCCCTGTTGGGAGCAAAACTTCCCCCGCAGGAACAGCCCAGTACAGGGATGCAGGCTCCTCCAGGGTACTAGACTGGGGCTGGCAGGGAGTATGGGGGCTGGTTCCAATGTGCACAGGGCCAGGAGAGCTCTTCTGGCTGTAGCGGCAGCTGTCTTCTGGTCCCATGGCCTCATGCACAACAGGAGGGGTCCCAATGTGCATGGGCCAGGAGACAGCTGCCACTGCAGCCAGAGATCTCCTTGTGCCCATGCACATTGGGACCCCACCAGATCTATATATATGCACCATTTACTGCACAATAAATTAATCTACTGTGCAGTTAGCTACCACCTGTAACTACAAGCATAGGAGCTAACCAGGAGCAAATTTGCTCCTAGTCAGTATGTACACATGTGCTACTGTGCAGTAGCTACTGTAAATACAGGTAGTAGCTAACTGCAATAGATACTGTACTGTAATGCATGTGTAGATGCTCATGAGGAGCAAATTTGCTCCTGGTTAGCTTCTGTCCCTGTATTCAGAAATAGTAGCTAACTTTGCAGTAGATTAATTTATTGAGCAGTAAGTGGTGCACACATGTAGATGGTGATGCTTTACTATGCAGTAGATTAATTTAAAACATCTCATATAGACACACCCAATGGGAGAAAGGCAGGAGGTTGGACGAGAAACCATACTTTGGAACATGGTTGCTATATTTGCTAGGGTATCATCTCTGCTTTATATGGAAAACTGTTTTATTTTTGCCACCCCTCCTTTGCTTTCCCTCCAGTCATTTCAAGATATTGTCCATAACTGTATTTTCCAGTGAAATTACAAGCCTGTAGGACAGTATTCCCTGCCACCTTTGTGTTCAATTGCATTTTCTAGGATGTTTTGGTAACTCTAGAGAAACAACTGGAATGAGATGTAGAGCATTTCTCATATTTATGGATTAAATTTAGGCAACTTCTCAGGTGATTTAGAGTTGACGGGCTCTGGTATTTCACTAAGTCTGTTGTAGCTGTTTACTGTATGTAGAACTGGTCTTCTGCTCTCTGTTCCCCACAACTATTCTGCTGACCCTTTTTTCCACTCCCTGTGAGATGGTATGTCCATCCTTCTTCAACTTACTCATGTATGTGCATACAGAACCTGGAGCTAGGTCTACAAGTAATGACCAGACAGGAATCTAGCTATAGCTAGAATGCGGTGGAGAGTTTTCAAGAATATTATGTCTCAATAGTGATGTCATAGTGATGTCTTCTTGTTCTTTCAACAGCAGCAGTTTCATACAACTGAACTTAAATGGGAAGATTATTTCCAGTGGGCATTTGCATATACGATACTTCATTGGTCTTCTTGCTTCAGATTTGCAGCCTGTGGGTTTCATTTTCTGGCTATATTAGGCAACTTCCCACTCTCAAAATCCATTCCAAGGTACTTAATGCCCTCTTAATTTGCTTGGGAAGACTGGAAGCCTAGCCTGGATCTGAAATCAGGGCTGCAAAGCATGCTGAGATGCTGGGGGGACTGTGATGTAACTTGAACCAGGAATGGATCTGGGACAGAAGATTCATAAACCAGATTGACCCAAATCAGTTAAGTCTGACACTACATTCAACCAGGTTTAACTTTAACCAGGTTTAGCCACTTTGAAACTGGTTTATGTGCACTGAGCTTCTGTTCTGTTACAGGTTTAAACCAGTTTGTGATCACTTAAACTGGTTTATGTGTTACTTCTGTCCCTAGTCTTGGAGTCTTTCTATTGATTTTAGAGGGTGCTATATTCCTTGAAGCTGATCCTATAAGGAAGGTGAGTTTTTGTTAATATCATGCAACATTTTTCTTTCCTATGAAAAGCTTTGGCAAACAAAAATGCAATAAGTCATCATAGATAATTTGTTGAAACTAACTAAAGATAATAATACCACATTAATTATGGGAGACGTGCTAGTATGGAAAAGGATGAATTATGGGTTCTATATAGCCACTAGTAAATAATACAATATAATTAGACCATGAACTTCCAATAATAGGTAAAAGCAATTACAAAGATACAGTATCTCAAAACTTCATAGTTTTAAAAAAAAAAAAAATCCAACAGTATATATAAAAGTTAATATTATGCTTTAAGATGCAGTATGTTGACTAGATGCCTGATCAGGATTTGAAAAAACAAAAACAAAAAACAAAAAAAGGAACCACAGTAAAGATATATTTTCTCTACATGGTCTTTAAATCAGAATTTCTTCAGTTTCTTGGCAAAACTAATTTACATTAATTCTTTTCACCACCAATTGTGCATGTATTTCCCTGACTTCTCTCTCAAGGGAAGATTATATTCTCATAGTATCAGTTGGGCTCAGATTTAGACCATTTTTGTTTTACATTTCAGTGCTTAAGAAATACTCTTTGTTTATGATATCCATAAGTAAAAGACAATTTCTTATAATAAAATCAGATGTATCTGTTTTTCAGTAATCACTATCCGCTTATGAACCATGGTATACCTTAGGTGAAAAATTAGGCTTAAGAGCATTATTTCCTGACTTGACAAATGTTGGTGCTTTCCTTTCAGCAGAACTGATCAAATCATAAAAAATATATATAATTGTGAATAAATTTGTTTTTAAAAAATGCCTGTTTATCTAATTTATTCACAAAAAATTCATATTGTGTGAATGATTGATTAATTCAGCTCATTTCGCCTATTACACCTCATTATATCAAACCAGCATGAAAGAGTTAGGACAGATCTAGTTATACTTTTCTGTAAAGTCATAAATGTAATTCACAAAAAGAAAGGTATGTTAGTATTGTGTAATCTTCTAGAAAATGATGAATTAGCTTTGTTCTGTGATACTCTACACCGTATGCAATTTATTATTTTGTCAAAGTCTTGTAGAAATAAAATAATGGGATATGATACCAAAAATGTGACTATTTATATACCTTTGATTTGCCCTGTTTGTTAACCCTATTTATTGTATGATGTCATATATATTCAAATAGTAGTCAAAAATGACTAGGACAATTAGGGACACTGAAGATTGGTTATTTATAAATTTAAGCAAAGCTTATGTGAATCTTGCCAAATCTTCAGATTATAAGAGTATAAAAATACATTCTAGATCATCCCTTTTATTCCATTCAAAATGTTGAGGAGTCAAAGAAGGGGACAGGAATCAGTGTTCTTTTTCGACTCCTATCCAAGAGGAAACAAAAGGCATCTTCTAAATACAGATGTATTCATAGTTTCATAGTGCTTAAAGTTGGAAGGGACCTAAACAGATCATCAGGTCCAACCCCCTGCCCCAGGCAGGAATGAGTGCTGGGGTCATAACACCCCAGCCAAATATCTATCCAGCCTCCTCTTCAAGACCCTCAGGGTAGAAGAGAGCACCACCTCCCTTTGGAGTCCATTCCAGAGCCTGGAAGCCCTAACCATAAAGTAATGCCTCCTGATGTCCAGCCTGAACCTTCTCTCTAACAATAGGTGGCCGTTATTCCTAAAATCCCCCAGTGGTGCCTGAGGGAACAGAGCCTTACCCAATTTCCACTGGTCCCCCCTGGTGAGTTTGTAAATAGCCACCAGAACCCCTCTCAGCCTTCTCTTGTGGAGACTGAATAGATTCAGGCACTTTAGCTTCTCTTCATAGGGCCTGACCCACTGTCCTTTAACTATGCAAGTGGCCTTCCTCTGGACCCTCTCAGTGTCAAAGGCCTTCTTGAAGTCCAGGTAGATAAGGTCCACCTCAACACCCACATCCAAGGACTTGGTGACCTGGTCATAAAAGGAAACCAGGTTAGCCAGGCAGGATCTTTCCTCAGTGAACCCATGTTGGTTGCTCCTGAGCATTACCTCCCCTGCTGGGCCCCTGGAGATGTGTTCCTTAATAATGTTCTTAAAGGTCTTCCCAAGGACTGAGGTAAGACTGACTGGCCTATAATTGCCAGGGTCCTCCTTTCTCCCCTTCTTGTAAATGCGGACCACATTGGCCCTTTTCCAATCTCTGGTACCTGGCCAGAGTCCCACGAGCATCTTAAAACCATGCCAGGGGCCCTGCTATGACCCCTGCCAATTCCCTCAGAACCCTTAAGTGCTGATTTAAACATGTCCAGCCCCTCCAAAAGTTCCCTAACTAGGTCATCCCTGACCCAAGGCATGGTGGTGCTTCCCCTGGGTCCTTTCATAAGCCTAGTGGGGGGAAATGTCTCAGTCCCTGTTCAGGAATATGGAGGCAAAGAATTTGTTAAAGAGGTCAGCTTTTTCATTTGCTGCAATCATCAGATTGCCAACCCTGTCCTGTAGGACAAGCCTGTCATGCCCCACATTACCCAGTGCCTTCTTACTCCCTAAGCATTCTTCTTCCAAAAGCATATAATAAACTACTAATAAAGCAGTAGTACCATCAGCATGCTAGTTTCCATATTTCCTCTCTTTTGTGGCCTTTTCCTTGGGCTGGAGAATCTAAGATCAATCCTGAAATCCATGCAATATTAGCACTGTTAGGTATACAAAGATTTGCAAATAATTCATAAGAAAAACCTAGAGAATGAAAATAGGAATCCATAGTGTCAAAACTATTCTTAACCTGTTGTGGTCTTTCTGAGTTCTTTACAGCAGGAAAACCACAATAGTCTTTTTTCCATGGTCACAAACTTAGCGGAAGCTATAAGGTGGCATTTATCAAGGGATGCTTTTAATCTAATGATGGTTACCTTGAGTGTAGTTTAAAGAATCATAAGGTCTTCTGTCACTCATACCAACAGCAAAAATTCTGCAGCCAAGGATCACCAGGGCAGAACATACAAATTTCAGTCTATCAAACTGTGACCTAATGTTACAACAAAAAAAGTTTTGAGACCTCTTTCCTCATATATGTTGAAGAACCCCTCCATGACATTTGATCACAGCATTTGGACCTCACAGCATTAGATCTATTTGCAACACCCTGAGGACAGAGACCCAGGACTCCAGCGTGGAGAATTCCTACTGTAATAACAACCCATCCACTTTCCCTAGCCTTTAGTCATTCTCCTTTTTTCAAGCTATATGGTCACTAGAAGGAGAAGTAGTGTAAAGGCCACAACTCACTATTACTATAGGATTGCTTTTGTTGCATGGTGATTCTTCCCAGGATGACTGTATCAGTTTTAAGGGTAATTTGCATCAGCACTGGGAGCTGAACAGATACAATCTGGGCATTTATTTTACAGTAAAATGAAGCTCCCTGGATTTTTTCCTGTCACTGAAGTTACATCATCACTCAGTTCAGGACGACAATGTAACTCAGATTGTGTCCAGGCACAGAAATGCTTCAGAACTATGTCCTTCAGCTGTATCCTTTATTATTTGTTATCAGGTTAATTATCGATGGCTTTTACATTTTTTTAGTAAATATAACACATTTGCTGTTGAAGTAGGCTTATTTAGCCAGAAACACTGAAGATAAGCGAACTAAAAACTGGAAAACAGAAGTGCTATTTAACAATAGCATCCTTGTAAAGATAGAATATACTTATATTTGAAACTGCTGAAAACCACAAGCCCTCATTTCACAATTTTACTTGAAATTTAAATCAGGGAAGCTGAAAACATAGTCTTGTTTTATTTTACATTCTGTTACTTCTATTTAAAGACACCTGAAGATGAGTTCCCAGTGTCATGCTGGGTCTAAAAAAAAACAATGTAATCCTGGGATGCAAAAACAAGAGAATATGAAGTTGGTGTATAGAGATTTTTACTTCTCTGTATCACATTGATGAAACTGCTGCTGGAATGCTGCATCTAGTTCTGATTTCTACTCTTCAAAAAGGTTGTTAACAAAATTGGAGAAATTTTCAGGAAGTTCCACAAAAGTATTTTAAAGATTGGAAAACATACCCCATAGTGAAGGAGTCACAGAGCTCAATCCTATCAAACCCTATCAAAGGGAAGAATTTAATCACAGGCTATATGTACAAAGACTAAAACTGTTAAAAGAGGGCTGTTTTCTATCTGGCATAGTGTTATGTAACAGCATCATTATGCATACATTGTAAGGGTGCAACTTTCAAGTTACTATGGAAGACCTATGCTGACTCAAATTTGCAACTGTATGGGTGCATCTACATAGTTTCATAGTTTGTAGGGTCGGAAGGGACCTAAGCAGATCATCTAGTCCGACCCCCTGCCATGCCAGGAAAGAATACTGGGGTCAAACGAACCCAGCAAGATGTGCATCTAACCTCCTCTTAAACACCCCCAGGGTAGGAGCCTGCACCACTTCTCTTGGAAGCTGGTTCCAGATCCTAGCTCCCCTGACTGTGAAGTAGCACCTCCTGATATTTAACCTAAACCTACCCTCTGCCAGTTTGTCACTGTTATTCCTGGTCGCTCCTGGCGGTGCTTGGGGAAACAGTGACTTCCCCAATGCCTGCTGATCCCCCCTGACTAGTTTATAACAAGCCACAAGATTCCCCCCTCAGCCTTCTCTTTTGGAGGCTGAACAGGTTCAGGTCCCGCAGCCTGATCATACGAGTGGCCCTCCTCTGGACCCTCTCCATGCTGTCGACATCCCTCTTGAAGTGCGGCACCCAGAATTGGATGCAATACTCCAGCTGTGGCCTGACCAGTGCCGCATAGTGGGGAAGGATCACCTCCTTGGACTTGCTCGAGATGCATCTGTGGATGCATGCCAAGGTGCGGTTGGCCTTCCTTACTGCCTCTCCACACTGCCGGCCCATGTTCATCTTGGAGTCAATGATGACCCCCAGATCCTTTCCGCCTCCGTGCTGACAAGAGGGGAGTTCCCCAGCCTGTAGGTATGATGCCGGTTGTTCCTCCCCAGGTGCATCACCTTGCACTTGTCCGTGTTGAAACCCATCCTATTCTCGTCCGCCCACCTTTGTAACCTGTCTAGGTCTAATTGTAGCCTTTTGCATCCTTCCAATGTTCCCACGTCCCCCCACATCTTAGTGTCATCAGCAAATTTGACCAGGGTGCTTTTTACCCCCTCATCCAAATCGCTGATGAAGATGTTGAACAGTGAGGGCCTGAGAACCGAGCCCTGCGGAACACCACTGCTCACGTCCTTCCAGGTTAAGAAGAACCAATCCACTACCACTCTCTGGGTGCGGCCCTCCAGCCAGTTGACGACCCATTTGACTGTGTGGGTGTCTACACCACAGCCCCCCAGTTTCTTAATGAGAACAGGGTGAGAGACAGTGTCAAAAGCCTTCCGGAAGTCCAGGAAGATTATATCCACTGCTACCCCTGCATCTAATGATCTGGTGATCTGATCGTAAAAGGCCACCAGGTTGGTCTGACAGGACCTTCCACTGATGAACCCATGTTGGTTGCCCCTAAGCATGCAGTCTCCTGCTGGCCCCTCCTGGATGTGTGCCAGCATAATTTTCTCAAACAGCTTGCCTAGGATCGAGGTGAGACTAACCAGCCTATAGTTTCCCGGGTCCTCCTTCCTGCCTTTTTTGAAGATGGGGACCACGTTGGCCCTCTTCCAGTCCTCCGGTACCTCACCAGAGCACCATGAGTGCTCGTAAAGTTGTGCCAGGGGACTTGCAATGACCTCGGCCAGTTCCTTTAGAACTCTAGGGTAGAGATCATTCTGGCCCTCCAGAAGTTCCCTAACTAAATCCTCTCTAACCCGTGGCCCAGGTGTGCCTCCCCTGGGGCCCAAGGGGGGCCCAGCAGGGAGGTGGCTGTTCTGGTCCCTACTTAGGAAGACGGAGGCAAAGAAATCATTAAACATGTTAGCTTTGCCATCTGGTGTGACGACCAAGTTACCCATGTCGTCCTACAAGGGCCCCACATTACCCGGGACCTTCTTTTTACCCCCTACATATTTAAAAAAAGACTTCTTATTGTCCTTAATCGGGGAAGCCAGTCCCAGTTCCATCTCTGCCTTGACCTTCCTAACTGCCCCCCTACGTCCCCGAGCAACTACAGAATAGCCCTCCCTAGTGATGACCCCTTCTTTCCACTGGGTATAAGCCTCCTTTTTAGCAAGGAGACATTCCTGGATTCTTTTGGTCAGCCACAGAGGCTTGTGTGGTCTCCTGCTCCCTTTGATCCTTGTTGGGATTACATTCCTTTGGGCTTGGAGGATCGTCTCCTTAAGGAGCGACCACGCTCCTTGGACACCTGACTCCTCTCCCCCCCGGGACCTCAGTGCTTCTCCAACTATCCTCCTTAGCTTGTTGAAGTCTGCCCTCCTAAAATCTAGGGCCGCTGCCTTACTGCATGCCTTTGCCACCTTGTGCTGGATGGTGAATTCCAGCAGGCGATGATCGCTGTCGCCGAGGTGGTCGAGCACTCGCAGCCCCCTCACCAGGTCATCACCCGTGGCCAGCACTAGGTCCAACAAGGCGTGCCCCCTGGTGGGGCTATGCACCTCCTGGGTTAGATGGAGGTCCTGCACTCTGGCCAAGAACCTACATGAGCGTTCAGACCTGGCTGACTGCTCTTCCCAGCAGATGTCTGGGAAGTTCAGGTCCCCCATGACAACCATATCCTTAGCCTTCACTACTTCTGTGAGCTGACCCAAGAATTCCTGGTCAAGCTCTTCTCCCTGGTTGGGAGGTCTGTAGTAGACTCTCACCATTAAGTCCCTTTTGCCTCGACTGCCTTGTACTCTAACCCAAAGCACTTCAGAGTGCCTCTCCCCTGGCTCCTTGCTAATTAGCAAGGATGTGTATTCCTCCTTAATATAGAGTGCCACACCCCCACCTCTCTTTCCTATCCTGTCCCCCCTGTACAGCCTATAGCCCTTGACATTGACTCCCCAATCATGCGTTTCATCCCACCACATTTCCGTAATCCCCACTATGTCCGGGCTGGTGTCAGCCAGCAGGAGGGTGAGTTCCTCCTGCTTGTTGCCAATACTATGAGCATTTGTGTAGAGGCATTTGAGGCCTCCTGTGGGTGTGTGTACTGACCCCCTAGTCCCAACGTTACCCTGGCCCCTCTCTCTTACCTGTTTGATTGCTTCTCTCATCGGTCTGGAGTGGGCTGTAGTTGTGGGTGCTGTTTGGTCTGGCAGTCTGATATTTCCTCCGCCCTCATCTTCCCTTTCCCCCAGCGAGCTTAGTTTAAAGCCTGCCGGAGGAGGTCCACCAACCTAGAAGAGAACACGCGCTTACCTTTAGGGGAAAGGTGGAGCCCGCCCCATCCCCAGCATGTCTCTCGTCGTGATGTGCCGGTTGTGGCTGAGGAAGCCAAAGCCCTCCTCGAAGCACAATTCCTGTAGCCCCCAGTTGGTCTCTGTGATGCACTTTTCATGCCGTCTGCCTCGTCCACTCACTGGCAGGATAGAAGAGAAAACCACCTGTGCGCCCATCTCCTTCAGCATGTACCCCAGAGCATGGTAGTCCTCCATCAGGCAATCAGGGCTCCTCCTGGCTGCATCGTTAGTACCCACATGGACTAGGACCATAGGGTAATAATCGGTGGGCTGGATTATGGTCTGGAGCATCCCTTCCACTGTAGGGCAACACATGTTGCCCTACAGTGACGTAGCAATGTGCTGTGTTGCCATACAGTGAGCTATGGCAATGTCGTGATCTGATGGGTCTACATATGATCAGCAGCTATATTGCTATAACAGCGTGCTCCCTTGATATAGCATCCTGCTATGGTAATGTAGCAGCAAAATCTAACTGTGTGCTATGCACACAGCACAGTAATCGCTTGTATTGCTCTTTGCTTTAGTACTTCCAAGAGAAACTGGTGATGTGTTTTAGTTCAAAAGCATGGCACCAGCATTTTCTCAGCACTTACCTGTGTTTCACCGTTTATACAAATGCATGTGCTGGGCGCTTGAGGTGCAAGCATGTGTACAAATGCCCTAGGTGACAAAAACTGAGAAAGATTTAAGGAATGAAAGTTGAAGCTAGAAATAAGGTACACATTTAACAATAATTTTAATGAACCCTTCATACCACCTGTCCATGTTGGTGGCTTCTCCCTCACAGGATCACAATGGTTGCTTCAACCTTATAATCTAGAAAAGAGCTAAACTTCAAAATGGGGACTACACACCCACAGGCCACACAAGGCATGCCACATAGATACTACCCTCCCACCAACTGCTGTACCACACGCCTGCATGGGCACCCTTTCCACTGTAGCTTACACCTGTGCATGTGCTGCCCCTACCACCACACCTAATGAGCAATCCCTAACCTGGATTTACAAAGGCCTCCCCCCCACACACACACACCTCTAAGCAGAAGTAAAGTTTAATAGGCATCTCGGGCCGTACATTCCCTGGTCCCACTATGGGAGGCCTATTTAAACTTGATTGGCTAAAACTCAGTTGCTGGGTTAGGGAATGCTGAGGCAATAGACTGAGTCAGGGGGTATGGGCAACATTTGAACAATGGTAAAGGGTTCATCACAGCGTCCAGCCCATTGGAGCCCTGACCTCAAGCGTTGTCATACTTTTCCAGGGACGACTGGTGGAAGTCCTCTCCACAAAAGGTTATGAACACTCCAATAATTGCCTTAAGTCTGTTAAAAGACTATAGTAAGATCTGGAAAAGTCATGCTAAGTTGAGGCTTGTTCACAAGTAAAAATCCAAAACCCTAATGCTGCAAGCTATCTATTATTTCTGAAGAAACCATGAGATATCCCATCAGTATATCTACTACCCATAGGAATTTCAAGCTGGCTCCTAAGTATGTGTTTCCTGAGTATCAATCAGTTTCCTGAGATGTTCCAACCAGATAACCCCTTGTCAATAGAAAAGACAAGTTGATTTACACTATTGAGAATGCTTGAAAGACACTTAACTGAGGGTATAGAAATCTGTAAAAGAAGCAGCAGTGTGTGGGCTGACACCACGCGCTTTCTTCTGGAGAGGCTGAAGGAGGCAGATCATCTCCCTTCAAGGATCGTGCTGAGAACTTTAACCTGTCAGCTTTGCAACTCGAGTGCCTTGAACTGGTGAGATCCCAGCTCTTTCTCTCTCTTTTCTCTTCTCTCTCTAAGCATAGATTACTGAACCTGAACTGTATTAGTTAAGTTTGAGCTAAGCTTTGCAACTCGAGTGCCTTGAACTGGTGAGATCCCAGCTCTTTCTCTCTCTTTTCTCTTTTCTCTCTAAGCATAGATTTCTGAACCTGAACTGTATTAGTTAAATTTGAGCTAAGTTTCCCCAAATACTTAGTGAAACCAGGGTAATACTGTAACTGTTTGTGTTTGTTTTTCCTTTGCATAGCTATTACTACTAGTGTCATTATATATTTCATATACTTAGCAATAAATAACTTTTCTAGTCAAACTGGTAGACTTTCCTTCTTTACTTCTCCTTCCCCACTTGCTCTGCAGCAATGCTTCTTTTACCTAAGCTAAAGATCCATGTGAAGCCCAAAAATACTGTGGGGTCTGCTCATCAAGAAGCTAAAAGATTGGGACGTGCCAAGTTTGAAACACATTAGGGGATCAGCTTGTACAGGCTGATTGACCCAGTTTGGCTCAGATGTGCCCTAATGAACTGAATGCTGGCCCATGAGGGTGTCATCTGGTCACCCAGCTGGATTCAAAGGTATTCTGTTTAACTGTGTGCTTGTGTCTGACTGTAGTTACTGTAGTTCTGATGAACTGATTCTTGGCATATGAGGGTGTCAGCCTGTCTATACTGGTCAACCCTGCCAGGACAGGTGTGTCACATTAATCTGTGTGTGTTTGTGTGTATGACTGCTTTGGTGACTGAAGGAACTGAGCCCCATTGAAACTGAGTCCTTCAAGATAGCTCCATTGGGGGTGAGGGCTTGCAGAAGGAAGAGATACAGCTCCGTATAGAAACACAAGTAATACAAGCAGCATATAAATAGAATTACCAAGACCCTAGAAACATATCCCTAATAAAGGAGCACACCCCAAAGTAATGGACAAGTCTTGTAACAATACTTGAATCAAATCATGATGACGATGAAAAAATTTCATAGATTTCATAGATTTCATAAACATTAGGGCTGGAAGGGACCTCGGGAGATCATCGAGTCCAGTCCCCTGCCCAAAGGGCAGGAAGTCAGCTGTTGTCATAGGATGCCAGCAAGATAAGCATCCAATTTACTCTTGAAGGTGTTCAATGTAGGTGCTTGAACCACCTCCGCTGGCAGACTGTTCCAGACCTTGGGGGCTCGGACAGTAAAGAAATTCTTCTTTATGTCCAGCCTGAAAAGGTCTTGCAGGAGTTTGTGACCATTCGACCTCATCATCCCTTGGGGCACTCTGGTGAACAAACGTTCCCCCAGATCCTGGTGGTCACCCCTGATAAACTTATAGGTGGCCATCAGATCACCCCTGAGCCTGTGCTTTTCCAGGCTAAAGAGTCCCATGGCTCTCAGCTTCTCATGGTAAGATCTGTTTTGCTGAACTCTGATCATGTGTGTGGCTCTCCTCTGGACTCTCTCAAGCTTCTCCACATCCTTTTTGAATTGTGGAGCCCAAAACTGATGCAGTACTCCAGCTGCGGCCTCACTGAGGCCGAGTACAAGAGGAGGATGACGTCCCGGGATTTGCTCAAAAAGCATCTATGGATGCAAGACAGCGTTTTGGTCGCTTTACTAGCTGCAGCATCGCACTGGAGGCTCATGTTCATCTTGTGGTCAATGATGACCCCCAAGTCTCTTTCTTCTGTAGTGCTATCCAACGTAGCACTGCCAAGCCTATAAGGATGCTGCAGGTTTTTCCTCCCAAGGTGGAGAACCTTGCATTTTTTGGTGTTAAACACCATGAGGTTCTCGTCCGACCATTTGCTGAGCTTGTCCAGGTCAGCCTGGATCACCCGCCTATCTTCTGGCGTGGATGCTTTGCCCCAAAGTGTCGTGTCATCGGCGAAATTGGCCAGTCCACTTCTGACTCCAATGTCCACATAATTAATGAAGATGTTGAACAGGATGGGTCCTAGGACAGAGCCTTGAGGGACCCCACTGGTCACAGGGCACCACGATGAGTGACTGCCATCGATTACAACCCTTTGGGTCTGACCACGGAGCCAGTTTCCCAGCCAGCAGATCGTGGTGGAGCCAAGGCCACAACCAGCCAGTCTGGCCAAGAGGTGATCATGGGATACCAGATCAAAGGCTTTTTTGAAGTCAAGATATATGACATCGATCTCTTCTCCCTTGTCCCAGTGATAGGTCACCTGGTCATAGAAGGAAATGAGATTGGTCAAACAAGACCTACCCGCAACAAACCCTTGCTGGCTATCCCTTAGGATGTTAGCCTGGGCCAGTCCATCAAGGATGGCCTCCTTAATAAACTTTTCTAAGATCTTCCCCAGGATAGAAGTCAGGCTAATGGGCCTGTAGTTAGCCGGATCCACTCTCCTCCCTTTCTTGAAGATCGGCACCACATTGGCCTTCTTCCAGTCTTCGGGCACTACACCAAAGCACCAGGAGTTTTCAAAGATCCATGCCAGGGGCTGGGCTATGACGCTTGCCATCTCCTTGAGTACCCTGGGGTGCAGATTGTCAGGGCCGGCTGACTTGAAGGTGTCAGAAACCATATAAAAGAAACACAAACCATATAATACTGTTCAATTAAAAATATGCTTGATTTTTGTGAAAAATTCTCTTATGGTCAAGAGACTTTCCATGATTAGAGCATCCTCTTGGGTTTCTAATGGTTGTCCCACATTGGAGTTGTTTAGCTCATGTTATTCCAGTGCCAATGACTTCATGAGTAGCTAACACATTTGACATGGACAGAATCCAAATGTTTACATCATTGCACTGTTGTCTTTTTGGCCTGAGTAATGGATCAATTTTCAATGCTCTGCAAAGTTGATTTTGATAAAAGGTGACATTGAAGCGATGTCAGGTGTAATTTGTATTGCAGTTTTGCTCTTGCTATCGCCTTCCATCTGAAGTGATGTTCACATCTGCTTCTCTGGCTTTTTGCTTCTGCTATTCAGCATCTGCAACCCTAAGTCATTAGTTCCTACATATGACATCAGGGAAAAACCTTTTAATCACCCAGGCCTACCATCATTTCCATTGCCTTGCATAGCAGGTTTTCTTGTTTTCATTATCTCACCATTAAGGGATCTTTACTGATCCTTCAGTTTACCCTGTATAACACATCCTTCAGATTAAAGCACAACTCTGCCTTGGATTAAAAGATCACTTATAGGAATCTATTGATGTATTCTTGAAATCAAAAAGGGTAGATGAGTCTAATAAAAAATGTGGGGGAATGGAAGTCATTTGCCTTTGTGTGAACAAAGCAACTCACATTGATATAGGTGCAGGACTTGAAACACACAGCTTGGAAAATATTGACTAATATACTAGTTTTATTATCTTGTGCCTTGTACACATGGGTTTCCTTGAATGGAGTGAGCTTCTGGAAAGGAGTCTGGCCTGTATTCTGTCAGAAATATTTCTTATTGTATTATTTCTGGTCTTGAGGAATTACTTCTTCATCCATGTTTTTCTTTCTTTCTTTTTTTTTTTAAAGAAAAACTTATGTTAGTTATTTTAGAATTTTTCATTTCTAAAAATACCTATTCACAGAAAAAAGAGAGATTGCGTTTTCACATGAACATAAAAAAACAAATTAAGCCCTTTTTCTATATTTATAGAAGTTTAGGGCTGAAAGGGAGTTTGTGAGATTATTGGGTCCAGCCCCTCTGCTCTGGGCAGGAAAGACTTCTGGGGTCAAATAACCCCAGCAAGGTGTGCATCGAGTTTCCTTTTGAAGATCTCCAGGGTAGGTGCCTGCACCACCCCTGCTAGGAGTCTATTCCAGAGTCTGGTCACATGAACCGTGAAGAAGTTTTTCCATATATTGAGTCTGAAACCTTTCTTTAGGAGTATATCATCCAGCCTCTGGCATGGATCTTTGAAAACTCCTGGCGCTCTGGTGTAGTGCCTGGAAAACTGGAAGAAGGCCAAAGTGGTGCCTATCTTCAAGAAAGGGAGGAGAGTGGATCTGGCTAACTATAGGCCCATCAGCCTGACTTCTATCCTGGGGAAGATCTTAGAAAAGTTTATTAAAGAGGCCATCCTTAATGGATTGGCCGACGCCAACATCCTAAAGGATAGCCAGCATGGGCTTGTTGTGGGTAGGTCTTGCTTGACCAATCTTATTTCCTTCTACGACCAGAAGACCTATCACCTGAACAAGGGAGAAGAGATTGATGTCATATATCTGTCATATATCTTACAACCTTATCAGGGGCCAGCAGCAGGGATTCAGGGAAAGTCTGTTCACCAGGGCCCCCCTTGGAGTCACTAGGAACAAAGATCACAAGCTGAGGGAGGATAGGTTTATGTTACATATTAGGAAGAACTACTTCACTGTAAGGGTGGCCAGAGCTTGGAATAGGCTTCCCAGAGAGGTGGTGCTCTCACCTTCCCTGGAAATCTTCAAGTGGAGACTGGATAAGCACCTGGCTGGGGTCTTATGATCCCTCCCACCTCCAGTGCTCATTCCTGCCCATGGCAGAGGGTTGGACTCGACAATCTGTCTACGTCCCTTCTGACTCATTGATTCTATGATTCTATCTTGACTTCAAAAAAGCCTTCGATCTGGTATCCCATGTTCACCTCTTGGCGAAACTGGCCAATTGTGGCCTTGGGTCCACCATGATCCACTGGCTGAGAAATTGGCTCCATGGTTGGACTCACAGGGTAGTAATTCATGGAAGTCAATCCTCATGGTGTCCCATGACTAGTGGGGTTCCCCAAGGCTCGGTCCTTGGACCCATATTGTTCAACATCTTCATTAATTATGTGGACATTGGAGTCAGAAGCAGACTGGCCAAGTTCGCCAATGACACCAAACTTTGGGGCAAAGCAAACACACCAGAAGACAGGCAGGTGATCCAAGCTGACCTGGACAGAGTCAGCAAATGGGCAGATGAGAACCTGATGGTGTTTAACACCGAAAAATGCAAGGTTCTCCACCTTGGGAAGAAAAACCCGCAGCATCCTTATAGGCTCGGCAGTGCTACACTGGCTAACACTACAGAAGAAAGAGACTTGGGGGTCATCATTGACCACAAGATGAACATGAGCCTGCAATGCAATGCTGCAGCCAGTAAAGCGAACAAAATGCTGGCTCAAATTCATAGATGCTATCAAGCAAATCCCGGGACGTCATTCTCCTCTTGTACTCGGCTTTGGAGAGGGCTCAGCTGGAGTACTTCATCCAGTTTTGGGCTCCACAATTCAAAAAGGATGTGGAGAAGCTTGAGAGAGTCCAGAGGAGAGCCACACGCATGATCAGAGGTCAGGAAAACAGATCTTACAATGACAGGCTGAGAGCCATAGGGCTCTTTAGCCTGGAAAAGTGCAGGCTTGGGGGTGATCTGATGGCCATCTATAAGTTTATCAGGGGTGACCACCAGGATCTGGGGGAACATTTGTTCACCAAAGTGCCCCCAGGAGACAATGAGATCAAATGGTCATAAACTCCCGCAAGACTGTTTCAGGCTGGACATAAGGAAGAATTTCTTTACTGTCCAAGTCCCCAAGGTCTGGAAAAGCCTGCCATCGGAGGTGGTTCAAGCACCTACATTGAACACCTTCAAGAGCAAAGTTGATGCTTATCTTGCTGGGATCCTGTGACCCCAGCTGACTTCCTGCCCTTTGTGTGGGGGACTGGACTCTATGATCTTCTGATGTCCCTTCCAGCCCTAATGCTTATGAAATCTATTAAATTATTGTTGCTCCTGGCTTTCCCCTGGGGTGTTTAGGTGAATAGATGTAAAAGGGAATAACTCAGAGAAATCAGGTATCAAGAAAACTTTTCCCCTTGTACCTGACGAACATTTTAGGCTTATCTGCTTATTGTAGATTATGGTAATCACCAGGGATCCTGATTTTCTCTGATAAAAAAAATTCCCCAGTTTTCGGATATAAAAAGTAATCCAAAACCTACATTTTTTGTGATTAAAATGAAACGCCACTATCTATAGATACAGATACAGATATAGATAGTGGTGTTTCATTCCGTAGCTCTATCTATATAGAGTAAAAGTTCTGTTATCCAGCATCCCCCAGAAATGGGGGATGCCGGAGAACAAAATATGCTGGTTAATTGAGTGGCCTGGGCTGCCGCTTCTCCCGCATGTCTGGGGCACCCTCCACCCCTCCCGCAGCATCACCACCTCTCCCACAGCATCTCTGACCCTCCCTCAGGCTCTGCAGGCCCCGCAAGTCAGGGAGGCAGGCCCTGCACAGCCCCACACAGCCTGTTATGCCCCTGGACCATGGGGGCTTGGCAGCACAAGCTGCTTTGCCCCAGGCCATGGGGACTCAGAGAAACTGGACATTCCACGGTGGGCATTTCTAGTTTCACTTTATCTTACAAGCTGGCATGCCAGTTAATTGAGCATGCTGGCTTGTAAGATGCCAGTTAACAGAACTTTTACTGTATATCTATATCTATATATAGATATAGATATTGATCTGTATTAATATCTATATATTTGTAGTGTTTCATTTCAATCACAGAAAAATGGGTCTCTTTTGGGTCACTTTTTCGTACCTGAAAACTGGGGTTTTTTTATCAGAGAAAACCGTGGTAATCACAATGCAACAAAAAAACTTGTATATCAGTTTCCGTGGGTAAATCTCAAGGTGTCATCCAAAAGATAGCTGGGTGGATCAAGTGAAGCACCAATAGAGGGAGGAAGCAACCTGCCTAACATAATATAACAGCCCAGTGGGAAGAACCTTATCCCAGGTCTCTTGACTGAGAGTTTCATGCCCTCATCACTAGACTACACTGCTTGTCTAACTAAGACGGACCGATAAGCTTGTGTGACTGGGTTTTGAAACAGTTCAATAATCTTTGAAAAGTCTTTTCATAATCAAATATATTTAAAGTAAATAGAAACCTGTTTTAAGCAAGAACCTGGGAACTGCTAAATACATTCAATACATGCAACTCCTGCTGATTTCAGTGGGGAGCAAGGCTGCTCAATATTGCTCTCAGGATTTAAACCCAAAGATGAAAACCTAAAGTAAAAAAAAAAATGTAGGGCACCAAGGGGGAATGTAGAAATTTGCTGTTGGCTCATTCTGCCCCTTATATTGAAAACAGCAGTCATCCACAGGCACATTCTAAGTGTCTTCTCTTTTAAGTAGAGAGAGGCAAAATTTAGGCCCTGAGGCTGCCTATTCTTATATGTCAAAGATGCTAATAATGTGCCAGCCTGCCAATGCAACAAAGAGTGCCACTGCTGAGACCCTTTCTTTGAAGCAAAGTGAAATTCTAAAACTTTCATTTTGTCATTGAAAATCCCTGCTAAAGCTCTGACATCTTTTTTGACCTCATAGAAGGAGCTATAATGTAATCTTAGTGGGAGCACCAGAAGTTCAAACTCCACTAACCCTGATGAAAGAGTTAACATAATAAAGATTGTTATAATTTAAGGGACTTTAGCAAACTAGCTGGAACCCAAATATGCATTTTTTCCCTTATAAATCATCCATTCCATACTTATTACCTGCTCTGTGTTGTTTAAAATCCACAGTTGAATGCTTGTGCCAGGCGCTAAATGCTCCTAACTTGCTTTGTCAAAACCTGTTAATACCTCAAGCTGAGCTACAGTAAGTAGAGACTATTGCCAAACAAATAGAAGAAATTGTTTACAAGTAAGGTACATAATGATTTTTAGAAAGAGGACATTTCTGAAGAAGGATTATAAATAGGGTTATAGACAGTGCAGGGTGCAGTTCTCAGCATGTAGTTCAGTGTCAAAAAACTATAACAGCTAGTGAAATCTGAACAGGTATTCAAATGTATTCAAGCACATACTGTTTACTTCTGGGAAACAAGTTATTGACTTAATGAAATACTTATTGTAAAAGAAAATGTGGTATTGAATAGCAGAATGGTTTCAGTGTTCACCTTAAAGCATGAAAGGTTTTAAAAGATGAGTAATAGAATTCATTCTGAAAGATGACAGTAAAGGATGTGAAAGCAGCAATCTTCTATTCTGCAACTGGGCAACTTAAAAATGAAAATAATAGCCTCATTAATTGTCAGTCTTTGGAGGCATGAAATTTGTGCTAAAGATCTGTATCCCTTGTGTTAGTTATCAGGAATCCAAGCCACCACAAATTACCATTCTGCCTAATTTAAAATCTTTGTGTCAAAAAAAAAAATGTAAGATTGGATATGACAGAGGTGAATGAAGCCGTCCTTTTAATTTTATTTAACTCACCATAACAATCTCTTTCACCATGTGTTGCTGTGTATCTGTGTTTTTCTTATCCAACAGCACCACCAAGTGCCAGGATTATTTTTTGTAAAGGATTTTGTTTTATTTTTTACCTTTGCGAAAATGCTTTTTAAACAAGATAAAAGGCAGAGCTGTGACTGTATTAAGGCTCATTAAAGGATTAAAAATGCCTGATACAAATGTATTTGTGCTTCTTAGAGATTTTGTCAATAAATCTTTGGAATTATTTTACATTCTTAAGGTTAACATCTATAACTAACATGGAAAAGGAGTTTTGTTTTCTTAAGGCTTTATTTGAAAATCCCCAGAAAACTCTGAAGTCTATTGCTTGAAGATTTGTTATGAAATTGTATACTGTTTGCTTTCAAAATGCAGTTTTCCACAGTCACCATCATGGCAGTGGTGGGTATGTTTTTAAAAGAAAAGAGTGAGCCTTGATTCATTTTTTTTCAAAGAAAGGTTGTAGGCTATGGGTCCCACAGGGACATAGGTCTGTGTTTGTAACAAGAATCAGGTGCTTAAAATCTGGAGAGAGGAAATTTTAAGACAGATCTTTTCTGAAGCATCTCCTATTAACTAGTCTGAGGCAGCATTCCCATCCATAGTTAAGGACTTTGAATCTCAATCCTGGGAGACCGAGGTAGGGCACTGCAGGTAAGGTGATCATACATTCCAGTTTGGCTGGGACAGTCTCAGTTTTTATAGGCCAGTTCTAGCTGGTTGATGAAAATTGAAACAAAAGTCCTGGAATCACAGGGGCACGGGGCATAGTCCTGTGAGGAAGTGAAGCAGCTGGGCAGGCAGGCACCTCTTTAGCTGTGTGGGAGCAAGGCAGGCAGACTGCAGCGGTGCCCAGCCCAGCCCAGGAGAAGCTGGGCCAAACACATGCTGGCAAGGCGGCACCTGCTCCAGTCTGCCTGCCTTGCTCTAGCACAGCAGCAGCAGTACCTACCTGCCCACCTGCCTGGCATACCATGCCACTTCACGTCCCTTGAAGATGGCACCCTATGCCCCTGCTCACCTGCCTCTGCCTGCAGCAGCACCGCTGATTTGGAGGTGGGGCAGTGTCCCAGATTTCCTTAAAAATAATATGGTTATCCTATGCATAGGATACTTAAATATTTAACTTGTGATTCTGAATTCGACTTCCATGGCCAAGCACCTAAGTTCCTCATCAGATTAGGCCCATCCTCTGTCTGGCCCAGTGATTACTTAATTATTGCATCTACAGTGAAACTTTAACTGAAGGGAGTGAGCATGTGCCACCTCAGACTACTTTAGAGTAGCAGTTCCCAGTCTGTGGTATGGGTACCTCCAGTGGTACACAGACAACCTGTCAGTGGTATGTGTTAACAAGTTTAGTATAATTACTTTATATGACAAATATTTGTTGGTGGTACTTAGGTTGAACTGAAAATGTTTTCTGGTAGCACTTAAGGTTGTTTTGTTTTAAATTGGTAGTGCACTATCTGTCAGAGTTTGGGAACCACTGCTTTATGGTGTGGTGGATAAAAGAATCAGGTGGCAGATACAGGTTCAGATTCCCTCACAGAAGAAAAATAACTAAATTCATGTTTCATTTATCCTGTCTATGTGTTATAATCACAAGGGATCCTGTTTTTTCTGGAAAAAAAAACTCCCCAATTTTTGGATTTAAAAAAAGTAACCCAAAATCCACATTTTTCTGTGATTAAAATGAAACACCACTATATATCTATATCTATCTGTCTAGAGGTAGCTCTCTAGATAGATAGACAGATAGATAGATATGTCTCCATCTATTTGTGGTGTTTCATTTTAACCATGGAAAAATGTGGAGTTGGGATTACTTTTTTTAATCTGAAAATTGAGGGGAGTTTTTTGTTGTTTTTTTTTTAATTAGTGAAAACCAGTATCCCTCCTAATCATTGAGCTGTTGGGCAGAAACATGGCATAGGTGAAAATACTTCCTCGTCTTGCTAATTTTGTGGTCTAGTCTGCATCTCTGATAGGTCTTAGGTTTAAACTGCTTCGTTACTTAGCTAAGTCAAGTCTGAAGCAGTTCTTGGCTTGCCCAGAATTTATTTCAGAATTATTAATTCTGGCCAATATAGATGTTCAGATAATGTGATTACATATAATGCAGGATCTACAAAATTACATTTCCTGCCATGCCACATGTACATGCCACATGTACATGGTGGGAAGCATGATTGTGGCATCCAGGATCAGATCCTATCACCCCTTATTGCTGGTAGAAGGGGAACCCAGGATCACCATCTTGGACTCCCCCTGTTCAAGCAAGTAAAAAGCTCCCATAACTGCAAGTCCCATAGCTGCCAGAACTCACAGCCATGGCAGCACTTCATGACCTTCAGGGTAGAGAGTCCTGCCCCAGCTGGGCATGATGTACCCCTGTGTATGGTAGCTGGGTGAGCTGCCTGGGCTCCCAGCTACAGGGGAGACCCTGCTACATATGCAAATTAAAGCTGGATAGCAACCAGATATAAAGTTAGGAAAAAATGTGAGGTCAGCCCTTTTATGGCATGATAGTTGCTTTGCACATGTAGCTGGTTTCAGTTAACTGCACAGTTAATTGTGCAATACCTGTATTGTATAGAGGGGGACTCACAGTGACAAGTAAGCAGGAAATATGTGCCTAAGTTTTTTTTATGGATAGCCCTTTACCAAGAACATGCAAAAGAACATTTTATCAGATTTATTACCTGCTCTGGCTTTGCATGATGCAAAAGGAGATGATATTTTCCCTGTTGTCTTGGGCCTTTCAATTCCCTCCCCTACCACTTTCTCTTTACTTCACTTCCCAGTTTCTTTTGCTTTCTTTTTTTTTACACTTGTCGGAAGTAATTCTGCATGATAGAACTTAATTAAAATAAGTAGTGAATGCCCCTTTTGAAATAAATATAATGGGAACCTGTCCCAGGGTACAGAATGCTTTTTTCCCCCTGTTTGGCTACTGTTAACAAATGGATCTCTTTTAAAACTGTGTGGTTCAGGTCACTGCACTTTGTCTCAAGAACTCTGGGGAAACTGCCAGATATGCCATCTCTAGTCTTATTTAACAACTTCATTAGACATCTTGAGAGGTAGTAAACAGCAATATAATTAGTAGATAGTATTCATTTGGGAGACCTTGCAAACCCTAGTGAGGGTGAAGAAATACAAAGGGACCAAGAGGATTTGGGAGTGCAGTCAGACAAGACAGTAAGATCCCACATGGAAAAAAATATGGACTTGTCATACCTGAGATAAAACAGATCTGAAACAGACATTGCACTCCATGGCAGGGAAAAAAACATGAAAGCCAAAAGATCTAAAATTGATATTGCATATTCATTTGTAATGCAATTAGACAACAATAAAGCACAATTCAATCTTGCATGGTGTACTAAAGAAGAATCAAGTCACAGATCACAAGTTACGGTGGGTGCAGTTACATACGTGCTTTACTTTGGAATACACAAATTAGCTCTGCAGTAGAGCATCACTGCCTACATGTGCACTGGTGTAGTAAACTAATTAACTGAGCTATAAGATAGGACTGTCCCCAACAGTACCTTCTTATGGTGGAATAGTTTACTGCACTGAAACACATTTAGACAGTGACTGTGAGTGTAAATTGTCCTCGGTGAGTCCAGGAAGCCAGAGGCTTGCTCCACCCTGACTCAAATTGCTGCTGTCCTGAGTGCATGCGTAGATGCTGCACCCGGGAGCAGTTTGCTATGTCTCAAACTCCCCCGGAGTTTATTGCTTTGCATTAATTGCACTTGTAGACGCACTCAGTGTTTTCCTTTATGCTTCAGTGAGACTACAATTGGATTATACATGAGTATTTTACTACCACAGAGACAATAATTGGTTAATTGCAGCTATAACTAAAACTGAACCCAATTCTTCTTCCATGGAACTCAGCTTAATTCAAAATGCATATTGCATTGGTGCACAGTTGTTTCCACAAATAGTAGCATTGATTTTGGTCCAAATGGGCCACTGTCTGATGCAGGTAAAATCAACCCCACTATTAGGAAGCCAGAAATAGCAAATAATGAGGAAGGATTAAAAGGATTAAAAAGCACATGTAATTTGACTGTCCTCTTAAAGTACACTATTAATATGACTTAAATTTTTCAAACATCTCAGACAACTAAATAAAGAGTGAAATGAACTGCTTAGGAAAAAAATGAAGCAGGGGAAGATTTTATATTATAATACTCTTCAGTGGAATATGAAATATATGTTGTCATAACAGTGTATATCATGTAGATTGCTGTAGAATCTGCGAATAAACTTAATGGTTTGGAAGCACATAATGCATGCAAGGTCTGTTGTTTTTAAAGCAAAACAGCTAAGCATTTTTATTAATGGATTTGTCATGTATGTAAATTAAAAAATATGGCAGTAGAAAACTTAGAATCATGTAAAAGTAACTTTTTATTAACAGGCAAAATGAAAACCAACAAAAGCTGAACATTTCTTTTGTGCTGCAATCTGCTTGTGTACTGAATGCTGAAAATAGCACTGCAAGACTATTCATTCTCTAGACAGGTGAGTGCTTTTCTTTATCTCTGTACAATTTAGCTGCAATTAATTAGTGTAATGTTATGTATTATCAAGCAGCTGTTTAATTCACTTGCCATATGTAGATATTTAACAGCAGTTCTACTTCTGAATGTCACAACTTTTTCTTTTTGAATATAGATAATGTGTAAGTATAATATTTTCTTTCAAGCTTCACACTGATTACAAATGCTGTAATTGCATATGGTAAGGGGGGAGAAACCACAAAATACAAAGTGAAACACATGAATATTGTGTTTTGAAAGGTGTTAGAAAGAACAAAAATGCAATGTCAAGCAGATAAAATAGTTCTGTCAAATCTCTTTTTAAAACAGTTTCTAATTTACTTTTCATTCCTGTTGGAATTTGAGCATATTTTTTTAGAATAATTCTTGCTTTCCAAAAGTTTATCAAATGCTTTACCTCTATTTTACCCTTCAATCCCTCACCAATATTTTAAATGGAGCTGAAAGTGACATGTATTTTTTTTTTATTTTACAACAAGAAATTCAACTTACCCATGCCTTGTCATACAAACACTGACTTGAACAGGATGCCTGCTGCATTGATTGACATCAGCATTTTTTTAAGAATTGTTATTTAGCCAAGTTCTGTGACAGAGAGTTATTTTTTATTGTGATAAGTGTTAAAGGAAGTACAGATTTTCTTACTAGAATAGTTGCCAGAGAAGTTTTACAGTGTATAATAGTTTCAAGGAAAACATGAATTAATCTGAAAGCCTTGACATTTTTCCCATGTTTATATATTCAAATTGTGTTTCATTAGACTACAGAGGTTAAAATACATATTTAAAAAAATCATACAAATGCATGAAAAATGAGGGAAAACCATCTCTGACTGAAAAACCAGCTATTCTTTAGATTGAAAAGATACACTTCATCTGAGCCAAGCAGCTAAGGCAGCGGTGGGGAAAATGGCAGATCCAGCCAGCAGCCAGATTCCATTTCCCAGCAGCCACTGGCTGCATGCTTTCTACATCAGCTATAATAGCCCGGAAATTAGATATAATATCTAATAGCATCTCAAAAGAATAATGACCAGATTTAAAAAAAAAACAAGAAAAAATTCTGAAGCAGAATTTAGGTGCCTAAAAAAGACTTACAAAGAATTTGGGCATCTAAATCCAAAATTTGCTTTCCAAAATGTATAACAGCCATAACATCATGGAAGTACCTAAATGCAATAGGTACCTTCTTGTTTGATCTGAAAGTTCTTACCTCAATCCTAGGAAAATTCTTTGAGAAGATCATCAAGGAGCACATATGTAATGGGCCGGCTTCAGGGATGATGCTCAAGTGCAACCAGCACAGTTTCATTAGGGGCAGGTCATGTCAAACCAACCTGATTGCCTTCTACGATCAGGTCACAAAAACAATGGATGCAGGTGTTGTCGTAGATGTAGTCTTTCTGGACTTCAGCAAGGCCTTTGACACTGTCTCCCACCCCATCCTCATTCAAAAACTAGGCAACTGTGGCATTGATGCCTGCACAGTCAGATGGATTGCAGATTGGCTGGGGAGAAATGGGCAGGGGAGTCCCCTAGAGCTCAGTCCTTGGGCCTGCGCTGTTCAATTTCTTTATCAGCTGTTTGGACGATGGGGTGAAAAACAGCCTGTTTAAATTTGCTGATGATACCAAAATTTGGGATGGGATGGGCACACTAGTAGGAAGGGAACGACTGCAGCAAGACCTGGAAAGGTTACAGGGGTGGGCTAACAAAAACAGGATGCGTTTCAATATTGACAAGTGCGGGGTGCTTGGACTTGAAGATCTACAAGGTCCCTTCCGACCCTACTTCTATGAGTCTAGGCCCTTCTCTAGGGCAGGCAAAGTCCAGCCTGCAGACCAGCAGTGAACTCCATTTCCCAGCAGCCCCTGCCTGCATGGTGGCAGCAGTTTTCATGTCCTCAGGCTACAGTGACAGCCTGGTCCTGAACTGGGCCAGAGCCGTAATCTGCTGCCTGCATGCCCCTACCCTGGACCAAGCTGACCCCACCACAAGATCCCAGCAGCTCTGGAGCAGCCCCCTGCCCTGCCCTGCCCTGCCCTGCTGTACACCCTACCGTGTTCCTCCCCCATCGCCCTTAAACCTCACTCCTGAATTCATCCATGCCCTGTGACCTGCCTGGCTGATATGAGGTTGTACCCCTTGGGGTGGGAACATCACATGCCTAGGGGCAGGGAGGAGAGATAGCTTGGTGCCAGAACCACCTCCAGGGCAATAAAGTTCAGGGGGTGGAAAATTTGTCTACACAGAACAAGAGGACTGCATCTTGGGATGCTAGAGAAGAGCAATTTGGACAGCTCATCTGCAGGTAGTGGCCACACATTAATGGAACATGAGCTGGGTAACATGGATCAAAGAGAAACTTGTCTTGGGTGGGTGTAACTTTAAAGCACCTAAAGTGTGCTTTAAACTAGTTTCTGGTGTTAATGTGTGGATAATCCAGGAGTTAAGAGCTCTAGGAGCCACCTAAAATTAATGTGTAACAAGTCACTAACAATTTATGACATAAATGTATAAATATACTCTTAAAGTCAAATTATATAAAGTACACAGTGGTCCAATATATTTTGTCTAATGTAGTGGCTAGAGTACATAAAAGGATATCACCTATTAAGGATTACAGATTTTACAATTAGACCATTCTAGGCTACCTCTGGCACATATTATATGCCAGCCCAAGGTATAGAACCCATCCAGGACTGCTCCAGTCCTGATAGTAACAATTACTGATTGTTGGCATCACACAAGGAACCTTGGTCTGATGCCCACAGTGGGTTGTGGGATGGGTGGGTTGAAAGTTTCCCCATGGTGGGGAAGGGGGAGGGCACTCAGCTTTCTCTGACGGAAATCTTGCAACCCTTACACCCAGAAATTTAAAACTACTGTCATGTTTAAAATGCCAGGTTGGTGGTTTGGATGTTTTACTGAAAAGTAGATGTGGAACCACTCAGGGTGAGGTGGGCCTATAATCCAGATCTCCTATATTTTATAAAATGTTTTACTGAATGGCTGTTATGCAAAGGGTTAATCATAGTGTGCTACTTGCATTTTTTCTGCAGTTGAGGAATTGGGGATTTATGCAAAACGTCTGTGATTTTCAGATAGAATAGAATAAAAAAAGAAGAAGAAGAATTAGGCCTCTTTGAATAATTTCTGAGCAGATACAGTAGACCAAGTCTTATCCTCTACAGACTTCTCAAGGTAATATGGGGACACATAAGGAATCTTGCATACAGGGTGGATTAAGCTTTCATGTAGTAACTGAAGGTTCAAATTCTAATCCATGTATTGGGCATCTAAAAGTACATAAGTGCAATTCTATTCTACTGAAAAATGTATTAATGCATCTACTTTGGTAATACAGCAACATTTTCACCCTTAAATGACCCTGAATGACAAAAAGTAGCAACAAACAGGAGGAGGACTCACCTACCTTTTGCATTACATATTTTTCAGGGACACAAGTAACATAAAATAGCTTCATATGTGCAACAGACAGTGTGTGACAGGCTAGGGAGGAGCTGGCACTGCTGATGGCCAGAGGTGACATAGCTGACTGCTCCTCACGGGAGAGTCTGGGAATATGCAGTGACTGAGGCAGCCTCTGGCCAGGGATCCCTGAGCTGCTAGTGGATCTAGCAGCTGGGAAGTTGTATGGGGCAGGGTGCTGGGCACCTGAGGGCACCTCCTGTGGTGACATGTCACCAGAGGGTCCAGGGTGGGATGGGAGCCCAGGCAGGCTGCCTCTGATGATATAAACTGCAAGGTTGTGGCCTGCATCCCAGGGCACTGCAATATAGGACAGCTACCACATAAAGGACATGGTCTTGCAGGGACAACTGGACTGACGACTGTGGTTGGTCATGGACACCCACTGTACCCACAAGGGCTGGAACTTTATGTGGCACTGCCATCCTGACCAGGAGTGCCCTTGATCCCCCATCCTGCCTGACAGAGCCACGTAATATGTGGGCATTCATGTTCCCACTCTGCTCAAACTGCCTCTGGACCTCTGCATCACCCCAAAGCACCATGAAGTCTCCCATCTGAATCAGGCTCAAGTTGGGGTCCTGAGTGTATAGCACAGATGTGTACATGTGGGTAGGGTTGGGCCTCAATAGGGAAAAGAAGGAGGAGGATGACATGCTGGGTATTTCACCGGCTCTCCGTGCTCCCACACCATGCCAGCAGCATCCATTGCAGAGGCATGGCAAAGGACTGCAAGCTGTGCGGCAGAAGCTATGCCCCACAACACCTGCAGAGCAAGCTGTGGGTAGGGGGTGGTGAGCAGCAGGGAGCTGATGCTGGCCCTGCTGCCAGCAGCCCTGGGAAGCTAACAGAGCTGGCCAGCAGTTGCAGCAGCCTGCGGCCCAATTCAGCACCCACATGGCCCAATAGGGGTGCCCTGGCAGTTGTGTTGCACAACAGTGGCCAAGGAGCAACTCAGGCTTGCAGGCAAGGCAGGTAGAGGCAGCCGGTGGCCTGTCCAGGGGGTACAAAGGGCCTGTAGTGCTCCTGTACAATGTGCAAGCTCCCTCAAGCTCCTGTAAAGTATGCTCCAGGGCACAAAATGGTAGGAGGCTTTTATAGCCTGCAGCCAGGGGCTGCCACAGAGGTAGCTCAGCCCCAGGCAAGGAGAGACCTGCAAATGCAGGTATCAAATTTAGACATGATTATTCATTTTTACTGCTCAGTAATCACACGCATGTGTAGATGCACACCTATACCACACTGTCAACTAATGTGCAGTAACACTTCCTGTATAGATGCGCCCAGTAAGGACAAGCATGGTTTCCAGAGGGCTGGGGCAACATTTTTGGCCACCTTACCGCCTACCCAAGTACCTACCCTCTCTCTTCCACGCACACATGCTCATCAGCCACAAGAGTCTGAAACCTCCATCCTTTACATCACATGCATAAGGATCATCCTCACAATGTATCCAGTATGTGGACCTTTTGGCCCATTTATTTTCTTTAAGTGAACCAAAATACTTTCTAACCTAAATATCCTGAAAATATTTACTTCCAGTTAGTACTCTGTCCATCACATACAGATCTGTCCACTCAAAAGATACTAGTCAAGAAAATGTTCCAGTTATTCTGCTAAAATGAATTTTAAACATTTTTAATTACATTTTAAGGACTTTTATGACTCAGACTATAACTGTATGGCAATAGGGAACCACTGTAGTGCTGTTCAGATTGAGGATTCCTTATTACCATGTGTGACCAAAAAGGATAATGGGCTGGGTTCTGCCTTACATTTCTGGTGGGGAACATCTTGGGTGCTTGGTGTGAGCACATGCTAATGTAAACAGTTGCTGTAAATACTTTCATAAGTACAGCATCTTTTCACACAAGGGGAAAGTGGCAGTCTGGGCCTGGCACTGAGCCTGAGACTGCTCCTTGATTGGCTACACTCGATGTTTTGTTTAATTTTATTGGCTGACTCTTAGTCCCTGTGATGACTGCTACTGTTTTGTAACAGTTTTGGTGTGAGTGTAGCTCACTGCACCAAAGGAGAAAGAGTGAGGTTCTGAGAGAGGAGGACAGAGGGAGTAGTATTCCCAGGGAGGACAGAGTAGGGAAAAAGGAATAGTCTGGGGTGGAGAGAAAAGAGTGAAGTCTGAGGAAAGACAAATGGCACTGCAATGGCCCAATAAAGATTGTTTGGAGAGGTGAGTGGTCTGCTGTGCTATTTGGGATGTCAAAACTCTGATCCCACCTTTCAAGGGAACAACACCGTGCCTCCTTCCCAGGACTTAAGGGGAAAAAAGGAGTGTCTTTGATCATTGGAGTGCTATGGATCATTAGAGAAATCAGGGACAAAGAGCCAGGGCCTCACGTCACAGGCTTGCCACTTGTTAAGTCATGCCAGAGCTGGTTTCAGAAGGTCCTCAAGGACAGAGAGACTGAATAAGGCCCATTCTTGGGGACTCTCAAGGAAGAATGTGTGCTGAAGTGGGGTAGTATACCATGAAGTATACTCGGAGTTTGCAAAACAAAGCAAAATATAGTATGTTTTGTCTAAACTCAAACTACCACTGAACAACTACTGACTTTTATGTGGTTTGCAACTAAAACCAGAACAGCCTAGGTTTATTTAAAAATGAGTCAGGCTTTAGCTTTTTTCCTACCCTGGAAAACGCATAAAGCAGCAGTGTGTCCCAATGCCTGAAGGAGGGTGTTTGTGCCCAAAAGCTTGCAAAGAACTTTCCCCCAACTAATTAGTCTAATAAAAGATATCATATTTACCCAAAGAACCCTGCCATCAGGCTAATTCAGATTCTCTCAAGTCTCAGCAAAGCTCAACAAACCCCTTTGTGCATCTGGTGTCAGATTTCTCTTCAAACTTCAAACTGTAAGTGATCAGACTGCAAGTCAGTTGGTAAGAAGGCACAATACTTTTGTGAACCACATGAACAGCCAGTTCAGTGTGCGAGACTCTTCCAGCTTCTGATGAATACTGAGCTCACACAGGGTATGTGAGACTTACTGCATGTAGCAGCTAAGTCATTCCTTTGTTTTGTCTCATTAACATAAATGTTCACGGACTAGTAGTGTGATGCCCATCCTTACTACAACCAGGCAAGTTGTTATAAGAAACTATTGGGTTGCTGCCAAGATGAAGAAGAGCCATGGGAATGCAGCTGCAAATCTCTCACAGTGAGAGTGCCAGCAGTAAAAAATAAGTACAGAGCACAGGGAGAAAAAGAGCAATGTAACCATGCCATAACAGAAGAGAGATAGGGGAGAGGGGGAAAAAAGTAATCTCACAGAAGTGAATACAGAAAAAGGGGAATGGAAGAAAAATAATGATTCTATCATACATATTTTATTTAGCTGATTCAAATAATTGAATAATTATTATTAAATTGTCAAATTATTAAATGTAATAACTTGTCAGTAAGCTATTAAATTGATTATAAAGTATTAAATTAATATTATAATTTTCCTGTTTTCTGGAGGGGGGGGCAGTGAGGAAAGGAATCAAAGTAGGGGGAAATGGTAAAATCAGGATCTGGGCAAAGAAGGTAATGAAGAATTTTCTGGCTAATCATTACCATTGGTAAGAGAGAGCATTTTTTAAAAATCTGGTGAAAGCACTACATGATACTATGATGAAACCATAACAGCATGTGGCCACAGAAATGGGTAGAATGTTGTATACTCAGAGTGACCATGGCTGAAGGTTCAAGCACAAGAAAGAGAATATTAATTGTGAGAAGTTTAATCTTTTGATTCAATATCTAGGTCTTTGCTTCTTAATTTAAAAAAGTAATAGCCAAGGAGATTTTGAAACATGCATTACATCTAATGGGTGACTCAGACCTTGGGTCTGAGAGAGAATTACTGAGCATGCTCAATATTCATTAAAGTTAGGTGACAGATTCTTATTCCAGTTTTATACTAGTGCAACTTCACTGATACCAAGAGAGTTACTCCAGCTGAAAACCAAGTAAACTAGATGCAGAACTCTTAGAGTTATTTTTATACTCAAGGACAAATTTACTCGTACCTTCCATATTCTTTACAGCACTTTTGCAATCCCAAGCAAGGCAAAAGTTCATATGATCATAAAATCAGCAGATGCAGCTGGTAAATCTAGACTGTAGATATTACAGCTTGATCTAAAGAAGGGACTTAAGAATTTGATTCCCATCCTTTAATCCACAGGTATGAGTTACATACCCAGGCTCTCTAGACAATGCAGGAGGAAAGTAAGATCCACACAATCAAATAGACAAAAGAGCAGATTAACTAGGCAGCTGCCTAAATTAGTCAGTAGGAAATGCTGTGGAGAAGCATATATCTATAATCCCACACACTTCCGGATTTTAGAGGCCTTTCTCAGCCTGAGAGTCACAACCCATTACCTTCTCCTGGATTTACATGCCTATACCCTTTCTTTCAAAATCTGAGCAGAATTCAATCTTTCCTTTCAAGGTATAGAAACAGAATCTACCCTCTCTGTAGCCAGATTTGGGTTCTGTGAGTGGTTGTGATGCAACCATAGCCTTAAGGGCTATTCACAGCCTATGACCTCCCTTACGGCCATGGCCATGTCTTACAAGTGTTACTGTACAATCATTCCCTTGTCAGAGCCTCAGCCTTCTTGGCCCCTGCCTCTTTTCTCTAGCTGGGCCTTCTAGCCTAGGCTCAGTGTGCTGGACCTGGCTTTTGGGTCCCAACTCATGTCTCGATTACTTTAGTCCTAAGCCTCCTGAATCTGTCTCCACCCTGTCTTCAGAAGTGAGCCTTCTTTGACTCTGTCTGGGCTGACTAGCTGTTTCCTCCCTGTTCATGGCACTGAGCCACCTTGGCTCTGCCTAGGACTTCTGGGCCTCCTCAGTGAACTGAGCTTACCTTGGCTCTGTATGGGCCCCCTGATTCTGTCTGTCTCCCACCCATGCTAGGCTTTGACTTCTTGCTAGGCTATAACCTCCTTTAGGCTTCATTCTTCTGTGTGTTTTGAGTCCTTAGCCCCAGCAGGACTCAAAACACTTTCATTCCCTCGGGCACAATTGGGACTTCTGCCAACATCTGATAGCCCCATCCCAAACTGCCAGTCTAAACTGTAAGAAAAGAATAAGCCTACTGGCTGTAACACAAATTAAACCTGCTCTATGTCCAAGTGTCAACAGCTGCTTACAGTCAGGGCAGCAAGGCTTCCCCTTATTCTGAGTTGTATCTCTCTATGGGTCATCATCAATGTCCTACTGGCAGCCCTTAGGGCAATTCAAAAGTTAGCCAGATTTTCTCCTGTGGTTCTTCTGACCAGAGACTTCTCCTTCTGGCTTGCAGGGTCAGCCCCTCGTCTTGACTCAGGCTGTATGCCAGGGGTAGACAAATTAGTTGAAAAGGAGGGCTGCTTACTGAGTTTTGGCAAGCTGTCAAAGGCTGCATGGGTAGCACTACCTCTTGACAGGTGCCACACCCCCTGGTCACCATCTTAGAACTGGAAGCCCCACCCCTTAACACATGACCTTTGCCATCAGAAGTCCCTCCCCTTGCCCCTGGAAATACTCCTTTTAGCAAGGGGTTTTGCCATCTCAGAACCAGAAAAATACCAAATTATATGCTAAAAATCAATCATCTACACCAGTCATTAATTTGATTTTGACAACGTAGACAAATGCAAGGTGCTGCACCTTGGGAGAAGGAATCCACAGCATACATACAGGCTGGGGAGTTCCCCTATTGAAAGCACAGAGGTGGAATGGGATCTTGGAGCAATTATTGACTCCAAGATGAACATGAGCCACCAATGCCAGACCACAGCCAGCAAGGCCAGCCATACCTTGTCATGCATCCAAAGATGCATCTCAAGCTGGTCCAGAGACGTGATACTCCCCCTCTATGTGACTTTGGTCAGGCTGCAGTTGGAGTTCTACATCCAGTACTGGGTGCTGCACTTCAAGAGGGACATGGCCAGCCTGGAGAGGGTTCAGAGGAGGGCCACCCACTTGATGAGAGGGAAGCAGGACAGGCCGTATGAGGAGAGACTGAGGGACCTGAACCTGTTCATCCTCAGCAAGAGGAGGCTGAGGGGGGACCTGGTGGCTGCCTACAAACTCATCAGGGGAGATCAACAGCAAATAGGTAACAGCCCTTTTCTCCCCAGCACCACCTGGGGTGACAAAGAATAATGGTAATAAGCTGATGGAGAATAGGTTTAGGTTAGAGATCAGAAGGCAATTTTTTACAGTTAGAGTGGCCAAAAACTGGAACCAACTTCCCAGGACAGTGGTCCTTGCCCTTACCTTGGACAAATTCAAGAGGAGGTTGGATGATCACCTGTCTGGGGTCTTGTAAACCCAGCATTCATTTCTGCCTGTGGCAGGGGTTCAGGCTAGATGATCTGTTCAAGTCCCTCCTAACCCTAGCTACTATGAAACTATGAAACTCTGATTTAAAAAATATTTTTGCTATGATTTACATGGGTTTGCATAATACCTTAAAATGAAGTCCTACTCTTTTATACTGTGGGGGGTGGGGAGCATGGGGATGGGTATAGATTTGTGGGGGTCTATGGGTGTGTGGAGTGAGGGAGCATGTGTGTATATGTGTAGATATGTGTGGTGTGGGTTGCTATTGGGTTTGTGGGGGGCTGTGTGTGGGGGCTGAGGGTGGCTGGAGTGTGTGAGGTGGAGGGGGTGTGGGTGTGGGGGGATCTGTGTGTAAGATAGTGAGAGAGGTGATATGGATGCATGTATATGTTGGCGTGTGCTTGTGGGACTTGCCCTATGAACACACACACATACACAGGCACATGCACATGCACACTCACTCTGTGCCTCCGCCACTACACACAGACACAAAAACACACACACATTGTTCCTGGCTCCAGGTACAGGTGCAGGCCCCATGCTCTGGTAATACAGCTGGGAGCCACATGGTGTTGGCTACAAAGGACCAACTTGTGGGATCATAATAAATTCTAGTTTATTGGATGGGATGTGAAGTGACCAATAAAATCATAAATGCAAACTTTGAGTTACGGGTGGTACTGGTCACCTTAGCACACATGCACTCACTCATTCAAACCCACGTAGCATATTGTATAATAGCTGCTGTAATGATGGTGGGAGTGCTGGTGTCAGTATACCTACCTGTCCAAGGCCCTGGAGTCTGCTGTTGATAGTCAAGGCAATATCTTCTCCAGAAGGGGGTCACTTGCTTGTCCTTCTGTCTTGGTAGGTCAGCTGCTGGATGAAAGGACGCCACTGAGGGTCACGTTTCACTGCCTTTTATCCCTTTCTGGCAGACTTGTGTAATCACTCATTATTATCTTGGCTACCCAATCTGGGGGTCTCTGTCCCACCTGGGTCTTGAGTAGTATCTGACAGCTGTTAGTCACAGGGGTCTCTGCCTGCTGGTACCTGAAGTTTTGGGAGTTCACCCTTGACTTACTGACTTAATGGCTGTATTGGCATGGCTTACAGGTATAGCAGATAAACATTCATTTTCTAAACTTTTTAGGTGCCCTGTGGGCCAGATAGAATGGCCTGGTGGGCCGGATACAATGGCCTGGTGGGCTGGATCTGGCCTGTGGGCTGTATTTTGCCCACCCCTGCCCTATGCTTTTATGCTACCTAAGCCCTGTCCCTTCCAATCAGCTGGTGCTTCAGCCTCACAGGGGTTTCTCCTTAGAGTCTGACAGCCAATTACCATGGCAGCTTATGATTACTGCTCTACCAACCGAAGCCAGGTTCTGCCCTAATGTCCTACTGCATAGCAGCAAACTCTGCAATAGGTAGTCTTGGCCTTTTATCCTTAGCTGCTTATTCCTTTGCAGCCAAATCACCTCAGGCAGAATTCTCCTGGCTGGCTGCAGGTGAGCCCCTTCACTCTAATGGTTGGCAGAGGTCTCTAATGGACAGCTCTCTGTCTAGGCAACAATATTTCTTTGCTCCTTTCCTTCTTGTGGCTAACCCCCCTCAGCTGTCTGGGCTTCATCTGCTGCTCTTTGCCCCCTTAAGGTAGCAGGAGCTCCAGGCTCTCTGTTACGTACCCCCACACTTCCAAATCCCCCCATCCTCCACACACATAAGCACTTCATACCCATGTGCACATGTAATAGCTTAGTAGTAGTGGTCAAGAACTCAGCAAGATTGTGGGGAATTGAATTAGATTCTTTCCTCTCTCTGAAAGATTTCCAACCCACATTTCCCACACCTATGAAGTGTGATCTAACCACTAGGTTGTTGGCTTCTGGAGGGAAACAAAGTGACACATTCAGTTTTGAAGAAACTGTTCCACTTTGCACATATATATAATTAAATGTTCATTGTCCTCGAGTGAGTGCAAGTTAGAAGGATAACAGCTCTCATGCCTGTTGATTATGGCACTTCTGTGGGATCATTTCCCTGTTCCACTGAATCCTTAGGATTAAAAGAGCAAAATAAGCAGTGAAGCAAGGACTAGAGCTCTCCATTTATTTTATGAATATAATAGGTAAGTTTATCTTAAGAGGATTTTCTCTGAGGCTAATAGTTTAGTATGCTATTGCAAGATTAACCCCATTTTACATAAAACTACAATAGATAACTAACACATGTCAGAAGGGTCTTGTTAGATCGAATTGATTATTTCTTTTCAGTGTAAGTTAAGATTTTGGCAAGATGCCTATAGCACATTGTTATCACAGCTTGCTGAAAAAAGACCTCACTGGTATGTTCCTAGATTTATAACTTATTCCTAAAGTTAAACAGTGTTCTCCAATAATAACAAAGAGATTTTGACATGAACAGCTGGGAAATTAAGTTTTAGAGAATCAATAGATAGCGTTGGATATATATTTCTGTCACTTCAACCTTTCACAAAACAAGTTTGCATTTTCATGAAAGTTGAGTCTGTCCTTGGGGTGCACAGATGGTTCTGTAAACCATATGGCACCAAAATTGCTTTACTGTACGTAGTTGACATGGTAACAGCTAGTCATCATCAAAAAATGAGAAGTATTGTGGGTAAATTGTCTGTTCCTAATGTTCCAGTGAGAACATTTTATTTACATCTGAGAAGCATGTTTAACCAAAATTAGATAACAATTTACAGTATCTCTTTAGACCAGTTTGTCCACAGAGCTAGAATAAATGTAAGTACTTAGGTTGTTTTAGTACAGGGTTGAATGGGAGTAACTGACATGGCATTCACGAATGAATAAGAAGTCATCAACACCTGGGAGATAATAAATTTTCTCATGTTTTCAGCTTGGTTTGAATCATATATCATTATGTTGTTTGGGAGAGTTGAGGTTTAAGGTGAATCCCTTAATTAAAATGTTAAAAGCTTGAATGAAACTGCAGAAATTGCTTTGGTTTCCTTGAAACTAAAAACTTGCAAAAAGCAATCTGTGTTTAATACCCATGCCAATATATTTTTTAAAGAGTGTATAAAGTTGACATCCTCAATTTAAAAATGTTCTAATTCATGTATTAAAATAAAGACCTTACTTTTAGACACAGATTTTTGTTAACTTTTGCCCCAGAGTTTTTATTTGAGTATATCAGAAGTAATAGAAGTAGAAATGGTAATAATATGCACCAGCAGTAGTATTTAATCAAAGGTTGAGTAAATTTATATGATAACTTTCTCAAACTTCATCCTTGGCCTGAAATTTTCTCTATTTGGTGTCTGCCCTGTTTATTTTTGAGACTAGGAATACAGGAAAAATATTTCATAGATTTCATAGATTTCAGGGCTGGAAGGGACCTCGGGAGATCATCGAGTCCAGCCCCCTGCCCAAAGGGCAGGAAGTCAGCTGGGGTTATAGGATCCCAGCAAGATAAGCATCCCATTTACTCTTGAAGGTGTTCAATGTAGGTGCTTGAACCACCTCCGCTGGCAGGCTGTTCCAGACCTCGGGGGCTCGGACAGTAAAGAAATTCTTCCTTATGTCCAGCCTGAAACGGTCTTGCAGGAGTTTATGACCATTCGACCTAAACATCCCTTGGGGCTCTCTGGTAAACAAATGTTCCCTCAGATCCTGGTGGTCACCCCTGATAAACTTATAGGTGGCCATCAGATCACCCCTGAGCCTGCGCTTTTCCAGGCTAAAGAGTCCCATGGCTCTCAGCCTATCATCATGAGATCTGTTTTCCTGACCTCTGATCATGCGTGTGGCTCTCCTCTGGACTCTCTCAAGCTTCTCCACATCCTTTTTGAATTGTGGAGCCCAAAACTGGACACAGTACTGCAGCTGCGGCCTCACCAAGGCCGAGTACAAGGGGAGAATGACGTCCCGGGATTTGCCCGAGAATCATCAATGGATGCAAGCCAGTGTTTTGGTTGCTTTACGAGCCGCAGCATCGCATAGCAGGCTCATGTTCATCTTGTGGTCAGTGATGACCCCCAAGTCTCTTTCTTCTGTAGTGCTATCCAACGTAGCACTGCCGAGCCTATAAGGATGCTGCAGGTTTTTCCTCCCAAGGTGGAGAACCTTACATTTTTCAATGTTAAACAGCATCAGGTTCTCATCTGCCCATTTGCTGAGCTTGTCCAGGTCAGCCTGGATCACCCGCCTATCTTCTGGCGTGGATGCTTTGCCCCAAAATTTGGTGTCATCGGCGAACTTGGCCAGTCCACTCCTGACTTCAATGTAGTCAAGATATATGACATCAATCTCTTCTCCCTCGTCCAGGTGATCGGTCACCTGGTCATAGAAGGAAAGGAAATTGGTCATAGAAGGAAAGGAAATTGGTCAAACAAGACCTACCCGCAAGAAATCCGTGCTGGCTATCCCTTAGGATGTTAGCCTGGGCCAGTCCATCAAAGATGGCCTCCTTAATAAACTTTTCTGAGATCTTCCCCAGGATAGAAGTCAGGCTAATGGGCCTGTAGTTAGCCGGATCCACTCTCCTCCCTTTCTTGAAGATTGGCACCACATTGGGCTTCTTCCAGTCTTCGGGCACTACACCAGAGCACCAGGAGTTTTCAAAGATCCATGCCAGGGGCTGGGCTGTGATGCTCACCAGCTTCTTGAGTACCCTGGGGTGCAGATTGTCAGGGCCGGCTGGCTTGAAGGTATCTTGCTTCTCAAGGTGTCCCTTCACGAGGTCAGCATTTATGGAGGGTAGGGGATCCCCACCACCCGGATCTCCCTGTCCCATAGCAGGCATTGGCATCCCATGGGACTGATGAAAGACCGACGCAAAGTACCTATTGAATAGGTTGGCTTTTTCCCAGGTGTCAGTTGTCAGTTGCCCCATCTTGTTTAGCAGGGGTCCAACGTTGCCCTTGCTTTTCCCCCGGCTCCCCACATATCTGAAAAAGGACATTTTGTTGTCCTTGATGCTTGAAGCTAGTTGGAGTTCAGTTGCAGCCTTGGCTTTCCTGGTTTGCTCCCTGCAGGACCAGACCAGTGCAGAATAATCCTCCTTGGAGGTGAATCCCGTCCTCCATCCTTTGTAGGCTTTCCTTTTGAGCTGTAGGAGGTCCGCCAGGTCCCTGGAAAGCTAGGGGGGCTGCTGTGCCTTCTTGCTGCCTTTCCTCCGTGTTGGAATAGATTTAGCTTGTGCATTGAGGATCGCTTCCTTGAGAAGCAACCACTCTTCTTGAACTCCCATCTCCCTGGGGTCATGGTCCCTAAGGGCCTGACCGACAAGCCTCTTCAGCTTGTCAAAGTCGGCTTTTCTGAAGTCAAGGACTTCTGTGATGCTAACTGACTTGTCAGCTTTACGGTGGATGCTGAATGTGATCAGCTTGTAGTCGTTGTCACCCAGCTTCCCATCAATCACTAGGTCGCTGATTAGGTTGTCCCCCGTAGCCAGTACCAGGTCGAGCAGCGCTTTCCCTCTCATTGGCCCATAGACTTCTTGAGTCAGGCAGAGGTCATCCACGCATGAGAGAAAGCTTTGCGACCACTCGGATTTTCTGAGTGATCTTCCCACGAGATGTCCAGGTAATTGAAGTCACCCATGATAACCAAGGTCGTGGAGCAAGCGGACTCAGTCAGTTCCCGGGCGAACTCCTGGTCAAGCTCAGCACTTTGAGTGGGAGGTCTGTAGTAGATTCCCACCATTGTGTCCCCTGTGCTGTATTCCCCATGAATTTTTACCCAGAGGGTCTCTAGCTGTCCATGCCGGTTGCCAACATCAGCTTGCAGGGACATGTAGCTTTCCTTCACATAGAGAGCTACACCCCCGCCCCTTTTGTCAACACGATCCCTCCTGTACAGGGTATAGCCCTCTATACCCATGGTCCAGTCATGGGTGGAGTCCCACCAGGTCTCCGTTATCCCAATGACATCATGATTCTTTGCAATGAGCAGGAGGATGAGCTCCTCCTGCTTGTTGCCCAGGTTCCTGGCATTAGTGTACAGACAGGCAAGTGTCCCCTTGGGAGCTCTCGCCTTGCCCACAGATTGTGCCAGGGCTGGGGCAGGGGTGGGCTCCCTTAAGTACCTTGGTCTGCTGGCTTTGCAAGTTGCTCAGTGGGCCAGCACTGGCAGTAGTCCCCCCATCCCCCAGTGGGCTTAATTTAAAGCCCGGTGGAGCAGGTCAGCCAGCCTGGCTGAGAAGAGCCTCCTCCCCAGGGGGAGAGGTGGAGGCCATCTCTTCCCAGCAGCTCGCTGCCTCTCTCACCAAAGAGCGGGCTGTGGTCATGGAAGCTAAAGCCTTCCCAATGACACCAGCTCCACAGTCTTTGGTCCTCCTCTCCCTCCTCAGCCCATAGCCTGAGACTGGGAGGATTGATGAAAACACCACCTGAGCTCCCAGACCCCTAAGCCTCACTCCCAAATCCCTGTAGCGCCTCATGACCTAGCTGGGGGTGCTCCGAGCCATGTCATTGGTGCCCACATTACTAAGGAGCATGGAATAGTGGTCTGTGGGCCATAGGAGCTCTGGGATCCTCTCCGCAATGTCTCGGATGCAGGCCCCCGGGAAGCAGCAGACTTCCTGGGCTAAGGGGTCATGGCGGCAGATTGACCCCTCAGTCCCCCGCAGGATGGAGCCTCCCACAACAAACACCTTTTGTTTTGACTTGTGGAGAGTGGGAGTGGTAGCTGTGGTTGAGCCTGGGTTGCATGCAGGAGCTGGCAACTGAGCAGGCTCTGCTGGGGCTGCTAGAGGTGCAAACCTGTTGCTAAGCTCTGGCGAGGGAGGGGCCTTGGTGTGGTGGGCCTTAGGGCCCTCGACCACCTTGGTCCATGCCCGTGACTGGGCAGAGCGGGAGGTCCCAGAGTCCTCCTTAGTCCTGGAGGGAGACGGCGCTCTACCCTGCGGCTCCCGGGGGAGAAGGGCCTGGCAGTAGGAGTCTATCTCCTGCTCGCAGTCCCTGATGGCACGTGGTCTCTGGACTGCGGCCTGGAGCTCCTCGAGTTGGCGCGCCAGAGACCCCAGTGGTGAGCAGACCCCGCAAGGGGAGGTGGCCATGCTCCCAGGCCCCAGAGCCTGAAAAAGGGACAGGCAGCCCCCACAGCCAAGAGCCAGGGGCTCCATCTGCATGGAGCCCAGAACCATGGGCTCCGTCTGGGTGGCCGTCTCTGAGGTGCCCAATGGGGGGGCCGCAGAGTCCAAGCGGACCCTCGGGGTGCGGCGCATGCCCATCCGTGTCATGCCTCTGATAGGCTGAGCTGGGACCGACTACTCTGGGGGTTTTCGCAGGCAGGGTCTCGTTCCCTCCCACGCCCTCTCCTGCACGAACACCATGCTAACTCAAGCGCCTGTTTACGCAGCCTGTTCACCCGGCTCCAGTCGCGTGGCTTCCTGGGGGGCTGGGCCAAGTAGGGGCCTGGGCGGGGGCTTGACCCGGGCCAGCTCCATGCAGCCGCCTCCTCCCAGGGAGCGAGGAGTTTTCCCCTTCCCACCATGAGCCCACTTATCTCCAGCTGTGCTGGGGGTCAGCAGGGGGCTCTGTGGCTGCTGAGGGGGTGTCTGGGAGGCTTTGGGGAAGCGGGGGCGGAGCAGGCTTTCACCCGCACATCTCTCACCACTCCGGAGCCTAACTGAGCTTTTTAACATTTTATCCATATTAAAAAAAATCTTACAGTTTTTTCACTGGAACTTAAAATTTGGTTTAATGGATGTCTTTGTTCTGCTTCTCTTTTTTTTAATATGTCAGTTATTAGCCTTTGAAATCGTAAGTCACATATACTTATGATTTCAAATACTTTCTAGAGCTAATTTTTTCAATTATTATTACAAGGCAGCTGGGACTGAATATATTTTTTCTGTAAGTTCAGAGAAAGCCCTTTTCATTAAAAAATTGGAGTAATGTGGGATGGACAAAACCACAATAAGTTGGATAGACAACTGGCTCAATAACCACAGGCAAGGGTTCTTTCATAAATGGATCCATGCAGAATGGAAGGAGGTTTCGAGTGGAGTCCCACAGTGGTCTGTCGTGGGCCCAGTACTGTTCAATGTATCTATTAATGATTTGGTTGCTGGCATAGAAATGTTCTTGAGCAAGTCTGCAAACAGTATGAAACTGGGAAGGATTATGAATATGTTGGAGAACATGAGCACAATTCAAAAGAATATCAACATATTGAAAAGCTGGGCTGGACCTAGCAGGATGAAGCTGACAAATGTAAGGTGCTAGACCTCAGGAAGAATAATTAAAAATACAAATACATAGTGGGGAACATCTGTCTGGATGGCAGGACTGTGGAAAAGGACTTTTCTTGGTAGACCACAGACTCAGTGTAAGTCTGCAGTGTGATGCAGCCACACAAAAGGTGAATGCGGTTTTCAGTTGCATCAATAGAAGCATTAGGTGCAAGACACAGGAGGTGATAGTGCTTCTCTATTCAGCAATGATTATGAATACTTTCTAGAATTTCTAAATGATTCTCAGTATAATCCTGAGCTCCAAATTTTAAAAATACATGGAGAAGTTAGGGAAGGTCCAGAGGTGGGCAACAAAGATGATTGAAGGCTTCAAAAGGAAGTTATACCAGGAGAGGCTGAAGGAGCTAGGCATGTTTAGCTTGCAGAAAAGGCACTATGGAGAGGACATTATAGCAGCCTTCAAATATTTGAAAGGGCTACCAAAAAGAAGAGGGAAAGCACTTTTTCTTTCTTGCCGCAGAGAGAATGACATGGACCAGTGGCTTGAAGTTGCTACAAAGTAAATTTGGATTGGATATCTGGAAAAACCTTTTTCACAGTGAGAATATTGAGGCAGTGGAATAGACGGCCTAGGGAAGTTGTGAACTCTCCATCGCTTGCAGTGTTCGAGAAGAGGTTGGACAGTCCCTAGTCAGGAATGATCTAAGCATAGCTATGCCTATTTTCTACCATGGGTATTTCCCATGCTTCTGGGCTTTGCTGATTGCTCTCCTCCACTGCCCCCCTGCACCGCACTAGGCCGCCTGGCCATGGCACTGCCCACCCAGGCAGCTTCTCTTGGCCATCCCACCCCTATCCCTGAGAGCACTGCCACTGGCCTCCAGCACTGCTGGCTTGGCCACACGGCTCCCCACTACCCCAAAAACCTCCCACTCCCTTCTCCAACTGGAGGGACAGGCACTTCTGGATGAGGCCTACTGGCAACAATGTAGTCCTGAGCTTGCTGGTGGGACTGAGTTCTGTGTCAGAGCCCCCTGACCTGCCACATGCCCAACACCCAGACACCTTCCCAGTGCTGGCAGGCACCTACATTGTGTCACAGAAACACATATCCATGTCCTAAACATGCACACAACTCCACACAGACACACCTCACATCCCCTTCACACACAAATCCTCTCCACACACCCTGGCTACACACACACACACCCTACAAACCCCCACACCCAGCCCCCTGGGCAGTCCCTAAACCCTGGTCCTCCAACCCCTCCTCCTCATTCCATAGATTTACCTGTATCCAGCTGCTGGGGCTTCTCCTACCAACGGCCTAGCTGTATTTCTGGCCACTTGCGTGCGGGCACACATGCACATGAGACTCCCAGCCTCCAATCACCCTCCCTCTACTCCCCTCAGCCCCAAGCATCTCCTTGGAGACTGGAACACTGCCATCCTGCAGGGAGAAGCCAATGGTTTCTTGGTACAAAGGCTAAAATCTGGATTTTACTCCTTTAAAATGGAAAATCTGCATTTTTTTCCCCATGGGAAAACCCAGATCCTTGGTAATCAGTATCACTTTCTTTAAACAGTTGAAATTTGTTTGTCAGTAGTGTAAGGATGACCAGGGAGCCAATGAACAGGGGCTGCAAACAGGGTAAGAGGTTTGTAGGCAGCTTTCAGGCCAGGACCTAGGCCAATTTGTGCCCCACCCCGCTTTTTTGAGAAGCAAGTGTTTCAGCTTGGCATAAGGAAACTAGGGAAAAAAGGAACTCTTTGGGGCCAATGAAAAGTAAGCAGGCCAGTTCCAGGAGAGTTGATTAGAGAAGGTCTGTTTGGAAGAAGGGCAGTTAGAGAGAGAAGGCAGATTAAGAAACCCAGGGAAATGGCTGGAGGACATCACAGTGCCACTGTCTCTGCTTGTACCTGTGATGTTTATGTCCAAGCAGGACTGCTCACCATATATGCTTCCACCAAGGTCCAGGTTTGGCACTGTGGGGACTGCGGCTTGCAGGTTCCTTCTAGTGACAGCCAGGTCAAGGAGTGCCTGAGGCATGAAAAATGCCTTCTGATGGTTTCTGTCAGGGAACAGGCAAGAGAACTACAGATGGAGGTGGCAAGGTGCTAAAGCATCCTCTGCCATGAGAAGAGCCACACGCGTGATCAGAGGTCAGAAAAACAGACCTTATGATGAGAGGCTGAGGCTCTTCAGCCTGGAAAAGCTCAGGCTCAGGGGCGATCTGATGCCCACCTATAAGTTTATCAGAGGTGTTCACCAGGATCTTGGGGAACATTTATTCACCAGAGCGCCCCAAGGGATGACAAGATTGAATGGTTATAAACTCCTCCAAGACCATTTCAGGCTGGACATAAGGAAGAATTTATTTACTGTCTGAGCCTCCAAGGTCTGGAATAGCCTGCCATTGGAGGTGGTTCAAGTACCTACTTTGAATGCCTTCAAGAGAAATTTGGATGTTTATCTTGCTGGGATCCCATGACCCCAGCTGACTTCCTGCCCCTGGGGTAGGGGGCTGGACTCAATGATCTTCCGAGGTTCCTTCCAGCCCTAATGTCTATGAAATCTATGAATTCACTGATTCAGTGCTGGAGAAGACCTCTGAGATTATGAAGGAAGAAATGTCAGGTGTAACTTTAGAGAAGAGAGAGGACATGGATACCCAAGAGGGAGGAAGCTGGAGGCTTGTCACTGCTGGCAGGAAGCAGAGATCTTCACCTTCACCTGCAGTTGTTAATCTGGAGAACAGATCTACAGCCCTAGCAGCAGAGAAGAAGGAGCATATGCCACTGGTGGAGGAAGACAGGTCAGGCCTCACCAATGTGGGAAGGATTGAGATGACAGCCACCAAGAAAAAGCAACAGGTGGTGGTGTCTGGAGACTCCCTTCTGTGTCAGACAAGGGAGCCATCTGTTGACCTGACCTGTTGTCTTGGGAGGTCAGCTGCTGACCTGAATCTCAGATCTGAGATGTCACAGAGGGACTAGCAAGACTCATCCAGCCCTCTGACTACTACTGCATGCTGCTCATCCATGTAGGCACCAGTGATACTGCCAGGGGAGACCCTGAGTACATCAAAAGTGACTATAGGGCTCTGGGTCCAAGCGTGAGATGGTGTGTGGCTCAGGTTGTGTTCTTGTCAATCCTTCCTGTCAAAGGAAAGGACCCAGGCAGGAGCAAGTGCATCCTGCAGATCAACACTGGGCTGTACAGGTGGTATCCCCAGCAGTGATTTGGCTTCTTTTACCATATGTTCTTCCAAGAAAAAAGATTGTTGGGAATAGATGGGATCTACCTGACAAAGATAGGAAAGAGTGTCTTTACAGACAGGGTCACTAGCCTAGTGAGGAGGGCTTTTAACTAGATTCTGTGGGGGATGGAGCCCAAAGCCCTGAGGTAAGTGGGGAAGTGGGAGACTTGGAGGAACAGCAAGTAGGAATGGTCAATAGGGGAGATGCTCTCATACTTCCTGAGAAATCAGGGCAATCAACTAGTTACTTCAGGTGCCTGTACACAAATGCACAGAGCCTGAGAAACAAGCAGCAAGAATTGGAAGTCCTTGCACAGTCACAGAACTATGATATGGCTGGAATAATCGAGACTTGGTGGGATAGCTCACATGACTGGAACACTATCATGGATGCATGCAAACTGTTCAGGAAGCACAGGTAGGGGAGAAGACGAGGAGGAATTTCACTTTATGTAAAAGAGCCATATGATTGCTCAAAGCTCCAGTATGAAACTGCAGACAGGCCTGTTGAGAATCTCTGGGTTAGGGTCAGAGGGGAGAGCAACAAGAGTGATATCATGGTGGAGGGTCTACTATAGATCACCAGACCAGAAGGAAATGTTGGATGAGGCTTTCTTCAAACAGCTAGGGGAAGTTTCCCAGTCACAGGCCCTGGTTTTTGTGGGGAACTTCAATTACTCCGACTTCCACTAGGAGGGCAATATAGCAGTGCATAGGCAATCCAGGACGTTTTTGGAGAGTGCTGGGATCAACTTCCTGGTGCGAGTGCTGGAGTGGCCAGCTAGGGGCCATGCTCTTTTTTTACCTGCAGCTCACAAAAAGGGAAGAACTGGGGGGGGAACATAGTAGTGGATGGCAACTTGGGTAGCAGTGACCATGAGATGATAAGAGTTCAGGATCCTGAGGAAAGGAAGGATGTACAGCAGCAGAGTAAGGACCCTGGACTTCAGAAAAGCAGACTTTGACTTGCTCAAGTAACTCATGGGCAGGATTCCCTGGAAATCCAGTTTGAGGGGGAGAGGAATTGAGGAGAACTAATTGTACTTCAAAGAAGTCTTACTGAAAGTGCAGGAACAAATCATCCCAATGCTCAGGAAGACAGAATGCCAGGTTGGCTTAGCAGAGAACTCTTCAATAAACTAAATCATGGAAAGGAAATTTATAAGAAGTGGGAAAATGTACAAATGACTGGGGAAGAATATAAGAGCACTGCTTGGGCATGCAGGAATGAAGTCAGGAAGGCAAAAATGCATTTGGAGTTGTAGCTAGCAAGGGATGTGAAGGGTAAAAAGAAGGGTTTCTACAAGTATGTCAGTAGCAACAGGAGGATCAGGGAAAATGTATGAATTACTGAATGGGGGAGGCAACCTTGTGACAGAGGATGCAGAAGAGGCTGAAGTACTCAATGCCTTTTTTGCCTCAGTCTTCACAAGCACGGTCAGCTCCCAGACTACTTTACCAGGCAGCACTGTTTGAGGAGGAGGTGAGCAGCCCTTAGTGGTGAAATAACAGGTTAGGGACTATTTAGAAACACTGGATGTGTATAAATGCATGGGGCTGATGTGATTGAAGATTCATTGGCCATCATCTTTTAAAGTTAGTAGTGGTCAGAAAATGTCCTGGATGATTGGAAAGGTGCAAACATAGTGCCTTAATTTAAGGAAGGGAAGAAGGAGGATCCAGGGAACTGCAGACTAGTCAGCCTTACCTCAGTTCCTGGGAAAATTATGGAGCAAATCCTCAAGGAATCCACTTGTAAGTACTTGGAGGAGAAGAAGGTGATTGGGAGCAGCCAGCATGGATTCACGAGGGGAAGTCATGCCTCACCAACTTGATTGCCTTCTATGATGAGGTGACTAGCTTTGTGGATGTGGAGAGACCAGTGGATGTGGTGTACCTTGATTTTAGCAAGGCTTTTGATGCAGTCTCCCACCTCATTCTCGCAGGCAAGCTAAGGAAGTATGAGCTGGAGGAATGGACAGTATGGTGGATAGAAAACTGGCTGGAACATCAGGCTCAGAGAGCAGTAATCAATGGGTTGATCAATGACTGCTGGTATCAAGTGGAGTGCCCCAGGGGTCAGTTCTGAGGCCAGTTTTGTTCGTCAACAATGACCTGGAATATGGCATAGATTGCACCCTCAGCAAGTTTGCAGATGACATCAAGCTGGAGGGAGTAGTAGATATGCTGGAAGGTAGGGGTAGGATTCAGAGTGACTTAAACAATTGGGAGGGTTGGGCCAAAAGAAATCTCATAAGGTTCAACAAGGACAAGTACAAAGCTCTGCACTTAGGACAGAACAATCCCATGCACCAATACAGGCTGAGGGCTCACTGTCTGGGCAGCAGAAAAGGACCTGGGGGTTACAGTGGACAATAAGCTGAATATGAGCCAGCAGTGTGCCCTTGTTGCCAAGAAGACTAATGGCATACTTGGCTGATTTGGTAGATGTGTTGCCAGTAGGTCAAGGAAAGTGATTATCCCTCTCTATTCAGCACTGGTGAGGCCACATCTGGAGTACTGTGTTCAGTGTTCAGCCCCCCACTACAGGATGTGGACAAATTGGAGGGAGTCCAGTGAAGCACATCAGACTTGGTGTGGGGGCGGGTGGACATGATTAATGAGGAAAAACTGAGGGAACTGGGCTTAGTGTAGAGAAGACAGAGATGGGATTTAATAGCAATGTTCAACTACAAGCACAAGTCTTGGGTATTGCCCAAGTGAGTGGCACCAGAATGGAGCTACACTGGTGTTGAATCAAAATTTGCTTCTTGGATAAACCCTAGTCTGGGTAGTAACCTTCTGTGATAATTTAACACCTTTCAGTGCCCAGCTATAGGGCAACATTATGAATGGCTCTGAGGCCAACATAAGATTAACATAAGACTAGGTATAAAAAGCATGTGCATCAGGTAACCAGCAGGAAGGAGGAAACAGAACAGTCATTTCTGTCCCACGCCTGAACCCCAGACTCCTGGTATGAGTGAGGATCGGATCCTGATTAAGGGACCTTCCCCAGTAACCTTCTGACAGCATTGATTGAGGGACTCCTGATTTCACTGGAATCACTTGATGCATACCTAGCATTGAGGGACTATGAATAAGTTGCCAACCCATGTCTATCTATTGTTTTGAACAGCTCAGTGGCTAATACCCTGGCAGTGCCCAGTTGGCCTGCGACAGAATTGATCTATCTGTTATTATTATCTGTTGTTATTATTTACTATTAACTCTTTAATACTGCATTATCTGCTTATTACATTTATCTTTCTGTTAACTGTTGTGTGTGTGTAACCTATAATAAATTTGCCTTTATTTCACTCCCAACTTTGCCTCCACGATCTGAAACTGAACCAAACAGCCCAGTTGACCTGTGATAAAATTGATACACTCACAGTGCCCAGCTGGCCTGTGACAGCTGTGCAACACTAATAAAGTTTGGGTTAAATTTATCCATGAACCTCTTGGGTACAGACAGATGTTCAGACCCCCATTCTAAGTCATGTTGGGTCAGGGGGATAAAGCCTACCTGCACCACCACTCTCCCTTGCCCCACTCCCCCTCGCCCAGCTCCGGGGGTGTCAGTGAGGGGAAGATGAGGCAGAGGGAGGGAGCATTCTGAGCTTCCAGCTGGGGTTTATTTCCTGGCCTGAGCTGGAAGAGGGGTGGAACAGCCCCCCCACCTCATTGGTACCTGAGGAGGGAGGGGGCCAGGAGTTGTCCCCCCGCTCAGCCTGGGCACTAAACCCCAGCCAGCAGCTCAGAGATGCTTGCTCCCTCTGCCTCCTCAATTCCATAAGGCTCTCTAAAGCAGAGATCCTTCATCTAATACCTCATTTGAAGAGGGTTAATTTTTCACATTATCTGCTACTTTAAAAGCATTCTGCAGCTGTCAAAGTGTGTCCTGGCATGGCAGAGCACTTTCAGGGGCCAGATCATGTAAAAAAAGTAACTTGTGTAAGCACCCCTTATTTTAACAGGCCTTTAATGCTGGCTGCTGATGCCAACAATCTAAGTAAATTTTACCCAATCCCAACTAAGATTTTCTTGATAGACCCCTTGACAAATACCCAAATTACCACTCAAACTGAGGCTGGTGGAGGTTTTGGTTTCCAATTAATGTTATGTGCTGAGTTCAGATTCCTCTATCACCCCATAAAGTTCACAAAAAGTAGCAGAAATTATCTGATCTATATTATGCATCTCTTTATTTATAACCTAACAGCCAAATTTGGTGTTCATATCCCATGCAATCTGAGTGGCGTATGTATACAGAATCTGTCTACAAACAGAAGATTCCAGGTAGTGCTAAACTTCTATTTGTCAAGCAAAGTTTAAAGTGGTAGTTAAAAACAGATACTATTATTATTCCCTTTCCCACTAGACAGCCTCAGTTTTACTAAATAATGACTTAGCCATCACACATATGGTTAATTTAACTAAAAGCTCAGGGTGCTGTACTGAATCCATTCATAATACAAGTTCTAATTAATGACAATGATTCATGATGATATTGTAACTCTGGAGTTGGACAGCTACAGAGTATCAGATAGAATTAATATAAGATTCACATAATACAGTCCAAAATAACATTACCTGTAAGGACAATACAGTGGGGCTAAATCTCAGCCATGAAAAAGTAACATTAAAATGTTTTAAAATAAGGTTTCTGTGGAGTGTGTATATTGTGATTAGTTATTTATTTTCCTAGCTAATCTGCAACCTAGTAAAATTGTCTGCACCATATATTTTCTTGCTTAGGTCCATTGACTCTAGATAGATGAGAAAGAATAGTGATGGCATACCTAAATAAACCATATTAATTTAGGAATAAAGCTGAGACTCTAGCTCTCTGCATGCAGTATGAAATGCATTTCCTATAATGCAACATTAATTTGATATAAATTCATGTGAGATGATGATAGTCAAACCAAAGGCAAATAGAAAATTGACTCTATTTTAGGGCTAAATTAAAGAGTGTTTTGAGACCCATTGTTTCATCCTGAAGCAAGATGCTAATTTCATAGAATTCACAAGCATAACAGAATAGCAACTATCTTTTCTTCTGATCTCATCACTCCTGAGTATGAGTAGGTATTAACTTTAATATATGAGACCTTTCACTCATGAAAGTCAAACTATACCTCTGTGTGCTTTAGGAATACAGGACACATATGCTCTCTGTCCAGAACCATAACAACCAGCAAATCTTGATTAGGGAATTTGTGTTTTATATAGTAGATCTGAATACTATATGGAGGGGAGATATTGATGAAAGTGGAACTTAATGCTCACAGATAAATAGCTAATACTTTTCACATTATGATACAAATGCAGGGCTGTGTTATATTATCTTTACTCGTGTAAATTGGCCCATTGATTTTTCAATAAGTTTATCTTCTACAATAAAGGTTTCAGAATCAGGCTTAATATATATATATATATATTAATGACAGTGCAAAAACACAAATGTAAAAAATGCCACACTACTGCCACTGTTTCTGACAATTAAATAAATAAACTCCCATTACTGCTCTGGTACAGAATCAGACTCCTACTGACATTTTTTTATGGAGCTCAGTCTTGTTGGGCATTAACCTGTTTTTCTCTGATCCAGAAAAAATACTTAGAAGAAACTGTGCAAATAGCCCTTTTAGATCATAGGGAAGATCATCCCTGACTAAACTACCCAGCAAAGTATCTAAATCAGTGGAAATTCTCACATGCTTAAAATTAAGCACATTGTATTGTGCTTTGTTAGACTAGGATCAGAGTCTTCAGCACGGGAGGATGTTGCTCATAAAGAACACAAACATGGCTGTGTGTTTACTGCACAAGTTTTCTCTCCATGCTCTCCTTCTACACACCAAAAAATAAAAAAAATAGAGGAATTTCCTTGTTCTATGAACAAGCCTTCCATACTTGGCTCATCAAAATAAACTCCATGGTACATCTCCCTCACCCAAAAAGGAAAATCTATGAAAACATTAATGATAGCAGTCCTCATAACTTAGAAGACATAGTCAGAAACATTTAAGCCCATTTCCAAAACAAATAGTTGGCTTTGGTGCTTCTGATACCCTTTTTGCCAGTCTATAACAGCCCACACTGGACACTTGAAGCTACATTTGAGGTTCATTAACATATTAGATTCTGGTCCTTGTCTAACAAAGCACAATACAATATGCTTAATTTTAAGCATGTGAGAATTTCCACTGATTTAGACACTTTGCTGGGTAGTTTAGTCAGGGATGATCTTCCCTATGATCTAAAAGGGCTATTTGCACAATTTATTTTAAGTATTTTTTCTGGATCAGAGAAAAACAGATTAATGCCCTAGGAAGGTTAGCTTATTTCAACCTGCTCTTCTTTCAGTCATTTTTTGAATACTGTAAAATATAGGGTTTCTTCAAAATGATTTTATGCCAGGTGTTTTATATGTCTTTCCTTACATGTAAATGTTTAATCAATTTTAATTATCTTAGCCTCACCTGAGCTTTCTATATTCCTCTCTTACATTTTAACCAATAGTTTATTCAAATGTTTGTGAATCAGTTTTATGTTACTGGTTTTATAGCAGTCATCAAGAAACACATTTTATTAACCTAGGAAAATTAAAACAAGGGGGGTTTAGTTTGTTTTTCTGTTTGGGCAGCTAATCTCATTGCTAATCCTTTTTTAAAATCAAATCTGAACAAAATAAATTAATTGGATAAAGTATCCTACCACTTGGTTGATTAGCTTCAAAAATGAAATGTTCTAATTCATAAGAAAAGATTTTCCTCATTCAGTAGTTTAAACTCTTTCTTGATACTTCTTCACTGATGCTTACAGAAATTGTCATATGCATTCATGAGGTCGTTTTGTGACAAATGACCTGGAAGATTTAAATTTGCATAAAATCATGTATTTTCCCATAATATATACACTTCACATTAAGTGCAGCCTGATTGGGCAGAGGGATTCCAGTATCTCCCGTAGTGCCAATTCATTAATTCCTTACTCCTCCATAGCCATTTTGCCTTTCTCCTAATCCCACATCAATTAATTCTGTACCCCTCAGCCCCATATCAATTAAATGTATGCCCTATCCTGGCTTGGTTTACCCTATAAACCAGTAGGAGGATTGGAAAACTGAGTCTGTGGGGAAATCCTGTCCATATTGGTCAAGGCTGTGTTAGGCAGGTGACAAGTTGTAAGTACAAGGAATGATTTTTGCCAATTACATCTATGAACTGTTCATTTAAATATTCTATGCTACAACATCCTCTTTGTACAATTAGTTGGTCCTCCCTCCCCATTAGCCATAGCTGCTTGTCTGTTTCATCTTGGAATAGTCATTTACTGTAGTTACATGAGTACAACAGAGGCAAAACCTATTAAAAACCTTCAAATGCTACTGAAGTAATAATAAAAAGAGCTATATTGTATATTATTCTTGCACCTTGCCTCCCAAAGCACATTACAAAGTGTGAAAAATACTGCAGCAACTGCAGAAACAGAATAAAAAATACATCCTTGCTCCAGAATTTCTAACTCTGTATTCATTTTCCGTGAACCTTCATAAAAGTTACATTTTCATCTTCTGCAAGATTGTTCACATAAAGAAAATACCTTGTTACTATACCATGAAGGTTTGTGCTGGAAAGGTTAGCATGGACAGCTTGAAATCAGTTTGATTTCTTCCTTTTTTGTTAATAAAAATGTCTGTTATTCAGACCAGCTGCCTAGCTCCTTGAAGCCAATGGGAATTTCTGTGGATCAGGGAAGCAGAAAGGGTAGCATGGATTTAGAAGATAAAACAAATACAATGAATATTGAATAGTGAATGGCATAATGGAAGCAAATGTTTTGTAAATAATCCATAGGGCAAAATACACACATACAAAAGACACAATCTTATTTCACTTTATGTGCCCAAATGGAAGTTTTCCATCAACCTAACTGCATTTTTGGCACTTATGCACAGTTTGCAATTCTATTACTATGCAGTGTGTAATTGTCTGCATGGCTATCAAGCATGCACAGTAGGTTATATAATGGACAACAGAAGCATAACAAGCAGGGTTTGTGCCTTAAGCAAATCCTGCAAAAGAACAGGGCAGAGGACGTGTGGTTCCATAAGTGGGGGGCACATGAGTGGAAGGATAAGGACATGCATGATTGCAAAAACAGAGGAGAGGCACACAGGTTCTGAGACCAACAGTTGAATGCGGGTTCTGAGTTTGTGGGTGAAGAGAAGATACACCTGGAAACTCCCAAACAGCCCCTGGCAGTGCTGCTGCTAGTACTGCTGCCACATGCTCTATCCATCCCTGGTCTTGCTCTTAAAGCAGTAACACCAGCATGTCCATTCACTGGCTGCTGCTTCTTCAAAAGCAATGCAGACTCTGCAGGGATTAGGGGATGATTATGATGCCTGTCCTAAATTGGTAACCAGAGCTGCTGCCCTTCTCACCCACTCCTAGCTATGCTTCTGCTGGACACAACTGTGTATATGCATGCCTGAGTGGACCAGGTGGAAAACTACCCCATGTTTTAACTTCAACAGCTGAATGGTTAGAGCTTTTGCCCAGGAAGCCAAAGACCTATTTCACCATTTCTTGTGCCAAGGGGGTTTACACCTAAATTTCTTTGACTGCCTGTCACAGCACAGTTGTGACAACTGAAATTATGTCTGTATGATAAAGGTGCTTGCTGAAGGCTCTATGAAGATTAGACCAAGTGTTTTTTTTCTGTATTTGTTTAGATATTAATCTATATGTTGTTGCTAAAAGCCTAATTAAAGTTCAAGATGTAGTGAGGCCTTGTATAAAGTAAGGCCTAGTAAATTTAGGAAAGCCTAGAAGTAGTAAAGCCCTGTGATGCAGTTAAAATTACCTTATCAAAAGAATGCAAGGTTTGTACTGCTATTGGTCAGTGTAAGGACAGCTGAAGTAAAAGGAATCTGAGCAGTCATATGTTATCAGTGCCCTTCAGAAGCTATAAATTAGCTGGAATATCTCAAAACCATTCAGAAGGAAAATACAGCTGTGTGAAAAGGATTAGTTAGCTGTTGCCTGGATCAGTGGGCCCGTGGACTGCCCTGGAACTGCATTCCAGGGTCCTTCCTGGTACCCCTTGGACAGTGCTGATCAGGCATGCCTGACTTTGCTGAACTTTGTGGAAAGAGAAACTTTCTGTGCATCAGAGGGAACGGCCAATACATTACCGACACAAATCTGTCTGTCAAATTTGTCTGTCATTGTTTATCTTATTACTACATGTAGTTGTGTTTTTGTTACATCAATAAACCTTTCTTACTTTTCTACCCCCACCATACTCTCAATCCTGAACCCTCCACAGGCGGCTGTGACAACAGTAACCACCAGGCTATAGTGGGTTACTAATTGGGGTACAATAGACCCTCCCCCATTAAACAGCAGTGTGGGATTGCAACCCGAGGAGAATTATTATCACCGATTCATTCAGTATTTCACTTGTGCTTATAATCTTTCACAGTGTTGGATTTGTTCTCAAATTCCATTGACACAAGCATATAGGTTTCCCCTTCTAGGATTAGGAATCAATATACAGCAGTTTGGAGACTACACCCTGGCTATTAGGTCAGAGAATTAGAAAGAGAAGGATAATTTAACAGTGTTAGGGTGGAATGAGACCATTTATAATAAGACCCAACTTCAAATGAACTGGACTATACAATCTCAGGCACCCCCTGATGTCCTCCAGCCCATTCTCTATAGACCTGTACATGAGTTTTGGTCCTTTTTCTGTTACTTTCAGAATGACACATATAGAACAGACGTGGGATGGGAGAGGAATTGTAATTTTTCATTATCTTATCAAGCAAATATTACTATTTATGCTGGTAAAGGAATGCTTAGTGTTGAATTCTCTGATGATTACTGTAAAACCAGTCTTCCTTAGGTCATTCTGACAGGAATGTGTTGTGCCCCATAACGCCAGTGCACCCTTGACCTGCAAGCCTGGATCGGCATGACCGGCTTGGTGCGAGGAGGGGGATTTATGACCAGGCAGATGGGTGATAACGGTGAGCAGGAGTCAGTGTGATTTAAACACAGCGTGATGGTTTCACAAAAGATTTATTTTACTTACGCTTCTGATGGCTTGCAGCGTAGGCAGAGGAACTGATTGATTTAGTTACAGCATGCAGATATCATGTTACCCAGCATTTACAGGGTGGGTAAGACAGTTGCTTCCGAGCGATTCATATAAGCTGTTGCAGTCTGCAGATTACTAAGAGCTCTTGATAAGAAAGGTATCATCAAAGATAAAGAGATAAATGGACCGGTAAGACGAGATACGCCAGCAAGATAATGTAGGCGGAGAGATGCATGATTTGTTCTTCTTGAGTGTATACACAGTTCTCTGCTCTCTGCTTTCGGCAGAAGTTCCTTCAAAGTTTTATCTGACACAGGTGACCAATTACTATACGCCAATTATAAATAATTAATGAGTTGGCACTTGTGCTTTCTTTGTTTGCTTAGGTTTCATAAAAAAGGGGGGGTTATTTTTAATTGGGTGGTACTGGTTCTGTTTGGTCACAGGATGGCACGCATAGTATATTTAATTTTACAACTTCATTAAAGTAGTTTCATTTTTATCTGGTCACTATGGGTACTGATATCTCTTGTGCAGAACTGTCAAGGCCAGTTTCTCTCTCTAGTGTGGGAACTCAAGTGATTTGAAATGAGGCACAGATAGGGGTGTGTATATGCAACACTGTTAATACAGAGGGATAAATTACAGCCACAGAGTTTGTTGTGTTAGCTTCTGACCCTTTGCCATCTGACCTTTTGCCATCAGCATCTGAAATCAAAGACTTTGATCTTTGACAGAATGTACTTTTTATGTGGGGGTAAAGCATACCTCTAGCTCCTACGCAACTGGACTGGGCAGTGTGGTATCGGTTTTTTAGTACCCGGAGTATGGATTTTGTCTGACCTACCTGCACATGTTTGACCTAGGAGTATAGATCCTACTAGTCTGCCCTAAATTAATGATACATCAGGCATTTTTGGTTCAGCTTTTCCGTGGTACAGGGCAGCTAAGGCTTTATGTGACATCAATAGTGTAACTCTTTTCTTACAAACATTTGTCAATGAGTCTGTTGGGGCCTTGAAAGATATCTCTCCGAAATTATACTCACTCCACCAGGTTGCTTTACAGAACTGTATGACACTTAACTATCTTTTGGCTGACCGCGGAGGTACCTGTGCGATAATAGGGACCGAGTGCTGGACCTGGATTCAGGACAAGAGTGAGTCTCTCCATGCCCACATCAACTCCATTCAGCGGGCCTGGACAACCTTTGAACAGACCAAGGATTCGAACTCTGGTTCTTTATGGAACTGGGTGACTTCCTAGTTTCCTGACTTCGGACTCATAGCAAAAAGAGTTTTGTATATCCTCTTCCTTGTGATGATAATTTTTGTTGTACTGTTTGTTTTCTTGCAGTGCAGTTGTATGTGTTGTAAAACTGTTGTAAACATAGTCCGTGGCTACAGTTATTATTCTATTCCCATATAATTCTCTGACGAGCAAAGGAAAAGGAGGGACTGTTGTGGGGGGATTTTGCAATATAGAAGTAAAGCCATTTCTTTTACCTTTAACCTCAATACATAGAAGCGGACACAGCACGTACTAGACGGGTGAAAAGAGAAGTGCTGTTTAAGGGCTACTGATAAGATATGTAGCTAGCTGAATCCGGTCAGCAAGGAACCTTGAAAGAGGTACAAGGATTGGGTTTTTTTTGAAGTAGACTACTTGGCAAGAGTATATAGAGCATGCAGTCACGAGGGTTAAACTTCGGTGTTCACATGCACAATGCCACCTGATTAGATAGAGTAGCAGTTTAGTTAGTAGTTGATTGGGTATTTTGACGAGCATGAGCTAATGCTAATGTACTAAAGGTATAAAATAGTACTGTATCTGATAACCGGGGTCCCTTCTCGGAGGCACCTTGCTGCAGCGAATAAAGATTCTGTATCTGACTCTGGGTACTTGCTCTGCGTGATCATTGCCCCAGCCTAGAGCAAACTGCATGTGGCTTACAAACATAATTCGTAACATCAATGAGCAACTGTTGACCAGGGCATCCAATTGGAAAAAATCTAGGAGTAATGGCCACAAACTCCTAGAATTAGCAAAAGAATTAGCAAAAACTTCTTCACAGTCAGGATGTCCTGACTGTGGAATAAGCTCCCTCCAGAGGTGGTAAAATCTTCTACCCTGGAAATCTTCAAGAGGAGACTAGACAGTCACCCTGCTGGGATCACATGACCCCCCCAGTTATATTTCCTGCTTGATGCAGGGGGCTGGACCCAATGATCTGCCGAGGTCCCTTCTGGCCTTACAGTCTATGAATGCTTAACCAAGATCTGTTGGGAAGCAGGAGGTACAGATTTGGAGTGGATGAAGGGGGAATAAGCTTGAATTTTCAACTCCCAGGATACGTGCCCTAGCTGCTAGGCTATTGGACAAAATAGTAAGAGAGATCTTCTGCTCCTCCATCCTCCCTCATTCCGGCAGGTAGTTTATGTTCCACCTGCTTCAATGTCAAAAACTGCCATAATACAGTGATACCATTTAGGTATGTTAAATGAAACTGAATTTAGCTCAATGTCTTTGCAAACCATAGGGTAAAATAAAGTAATAAAGCATGACAAAACATTACTTAACATCTAATAAATATACCTTTACTCTCTTTTTTATCTGCATTTTTGCTTCTGTGATTATAACAGAGGCATTAAAAATGAATAAAGCTTTTTAAAGCAGTCTTTGAGTCTTTCAAATTATATTCAAATAATTTGCCAAGGTCTTATAGTAAATGTTAAGACATTAACAAGGGAAAATATAACTAGGATGCATGTAACATTTTGATACACTGCTATAAACTTTCCATCAATATATTCATGTCATATGCCAGTTATATATTGTTTTCATTTACTATGTAATATACATTATATATATATATATTTAACTTATTAAATTCCTTAGAAGAAAGAAATAATGGCCCAGATTCAAACCTGGTATATGTGAGTACAGCTTCACTGGCATCAACCCACTCTGGAAAAACCTTTCTTACCCTCCAATTCAACCTTCCCCAAAACAAGGTGTGTGTCTTATTTGGGAGGGTATAGTATGCAAGAAAATATTGTGTATCAGGTAAGACATGAAACATTCAATCTTTCAGTTGACTTCACATAGGTGTGAGAGTCCAATTGCACTGAGTCAATTAAAAGATCAGGGCCTTAAGCACAGCACATGCCTTTTGTCATGGATTCCAAGAGCCTTATTCAGTCTCTTGGAACAGCACCCCAAAACTAACTCAGGCATAGCTTCTAGGCTAGGGACAGATATTCAAAAAGCTTGCACCTTAATCGATTCAATCTTTTAAGGTTAGTCTAACCTGGCTAGGCTAAATCACTTTTGTAACCAGATGAATATCCCAGAAATGCAAGCACATGCCTGCAGTGGCTCAGGGTAAAAGCCGAAAGGGTATTAGAGCAGCCCTCCCTTCCCCAGGGGTGAGCTGAGCTGCATGTGGCCAGGCCCCAGCAGGATGCTGTGATTAGGGAGGGGGGTCCCCCTCCTTGATAACACAGCATTTATCTGCTCTGTTATCAGCATTTAACACCCCATCAGAAAACAAATGTTCACTCATTACAAGTCCTTCTTAAACAGCTTTTCTCCAAAGAAATGAACGCAGGGACATTACCATCTGAGCTGTTGATTACCTCCAAAAAGCCATAAGTGGACACTGCCCTATTTGCTTTACACAGCATTAGTTAGCATGCCACGTGCTGGCTATGGTCCCTGCTGTGGAAGAGAGGAGGAAGGGATCTCTGCTTAAGCAGCAAGTGGTGAAGAGGGGAGGGGCTCAGGGGATGCCAGCAGACACTGCTGTGCCTGAAAGTCTCTGCCAGAGCTCTGGCCAGGGAGCAGAGTGGAAGAGTCAGTCCTGCTTTGGAGCAGAGAGCCTCACCCAGCTGAGAGAGCATGCTGGCATACTGGAGGAGTCTGGTTTACCTTAAACTTTCAAAGGGTCTGGGACACACATTGCATAAACTTTTTTGACCCAAATCAGTTCAGTTTGATACTACATTCAAACCGGTTTTAGCCATTTTTACACTGGTTTATGTGCATTGAACATCTGTTCTCTTACAGGTTTAAACTAGTGACTGATCACTTAAACTGGTGTATGTGTAATGTCTATCCCTAGCCCTAGCCAATCCTGGAGACTCTAGTTCCTTGGACTCCAAAAGACCCAGCCTTTTGGTTCCTGATCACATCGGTTATCTGTAGTTTCTTCAGAGAAACTTCTGACTTAGCGCCTGGAAAGGGACTTTATCCCCTCAAAGGGAATGTACCCAAAGACACATGAAATGAAGGAGACAGCTCTTCTTAAACACAAACAACATTTATTGGTCAACAGCCATGCACCAGGCAGAGGTCTTGGGCCCCAAAGTCCAGGTTAACTCAGAGATGCCTCCATTTCACACTATTCCATCTCAATGCTTACAGGTCCCAGTCCTCTTAACTTTATCTCTCTTCCCTCTTCCCCTTTTCTCTGGGCATCTCTTTGTCAAGACTGAGGCTTTGAAGTCCCTCCCTGACACAAAAAAAAGCCAAGAGTCTCTCTAGGTGCTGGACTTGGTGTGTCAACATACGCAAATTAGTTCAATGTTGCTTGATGATACATTCCTCCAGAGCGGAATACTTAGGTAGATCCTCACAGATCTGCTTCCAACACCATTATCCCTTTCTTTCCCCAGGTACAAACTAATGAGAAAAACTGAGACATGCAACATAAATATAATTCACTCAGAAAAAATGCATAAAGTAACATCATCTATAACATATTTAATTCTGAAAACCTTGATACACAGAAAACTCATTATATTTGACATAAATTCTAAAAACAGAGGGCTTACAGTAGATTTCTTTAACTGTCAGTTCCCTCTCTTCTTTCAGAGGAAGTAGAATTCACTTCTAAGGGCTCCCATGGGGAAGAATTCTATTTCACCCAATGTACATTTGTACAAAGTTCAGTTTGCAGCTAACTTTGAGTTACCTGACAGAAGTGTCCCTAGTCTAGGAAAAGGGAGACATCTGCATGTTTCTTTTTGGAGGGCAATCCTATTACTATAAAAGAAGTGAATAATAGAATAGATCTTACACTGTTGGATGAATCAATGCTGGTTGCAAGTTTAACTTTGGTCATCTACTGAGTGAAATAGAATTAATCCCTAAATATCTAGTCAGTGAAACAGAATTTAGTTTTAGTCTTTGGTACACTTTTTAAAATGTCTGTACCTTTATGCACCTTCAAAATATATTATTTTAGCTAAAATCCTTCCATACCCTGCTCCCTTTCCTTATCCCATAACAAGAATTTTTGGAATGTTTTAATACCTGGTAGTAACTAAGATCATCTTCTGTTTTTCCATTTTATGCTAACCATCAAAATAAATGCCTCAGTGAATTGCATTACAGACTAGCAAAACAGCTCTCCCTTGTACCATATAGTTTAGAATGAGCTATATTTTGAAGTTCTGAAATCTGATATGTTACAAAGGCAAACAAACCTGTCGCCAACTGTACTCTGATAGTTTTCATCATAGTGAAATCACTCATTTAAATGGATGAGTTTAAAATGATACAAGCTTCACAATACATCATTTCAGGTTTAAAAAAAAAGTGGATATGTCCTGAAAATCAGTAGCAGGATTTATACTTACAGCTGTAAAGCTAGACTTTTCACCTTTGAGAAACAACACAAATGAAACTACCTATGGGTCTCAATTCAGAAGCTAAGAGAAGAAAAAGCAGAAAAAATCCAGGAGTCAAGGGGAGTGAGTGATGGAGAGAGAAGAAATTCATTTTTTTCCATTTCCCCCTGCTGTTTTTACCTCCAGTTCAAATTTCTTTGAACACGGACCCAGCACTACCTAAAATGCTCTTGTTGCCACTTCCATTGCCCAACAATAACATCAGTCACTAGCACTTAAAGTAAGGCATGAATTCCTGCTATTATTTCAATTCCACAATCTTTTGGAATCTTTTGCAGCTCTAAGAGGGTCTACAATCTGGGTGGGCTGCAGCAAGAAATCATATCTGGCTGTGATGATTTTGCTTTGTTTAGTATCAGTTACAGACCTCAGATGTGGAATTATATTATAATGAAAAAATGCATATTCTCGTGGAGGCAAAATATATGACTATCAAAAAAGGTACAGATTTCTTTATAGAAAAAATAATTAAAGAGTAGTTAAGTAGATACATCTAATATAGCTTCAAAATAAGTGTCAGTTGCTGCAGTAAGCATAAGAGGGAGAACTGAAGTGAATGATAATGCATAGCAAATACTATTATTATTTCTATTATTTAAGATTTTTATTGAAAAAGTGTCTAAAAGTCTCTACCAGGATAGTGATCATATTGTGACAAAAAAAGTTCTTAACCATAGACGTTAACGTACAAAGACCTTATTCAAAGCCCATTGCAGTAACTCTGGCACCTTTAAGGTGATAGGAGTGGGAGGGGGAGGACTACAATTTCAAGGTCCAATTTAATATAAATTAGAGCAAATGTAAATAACAAAGGGTGCATCTACACGAGACATTTACTGCACAATTGCTTAATTAACAGTGTAGTAAATGCCTCGGTTTCTACACATTTGTCCCTATTAGGGCATATGAAACTAATAAATTCTACAACACAGCAGGACTTGTAAATACAAGTCCTACCCTGTTCCAGATATTTTTTTTCATGTGCAGTAGCGCACCTGTAGATGCTGACCTGGCTGGCTGGGGTACAAGGGTGCTTCAGTGCAGGTGCTGCCTGCTGGCTAGCCCCACACTGAAGAACTCTTGTGCCTCACTCAACCCCTCCACAACATATTGAGCTTGGTCAGAGCAGCCCCAGGCTGTCAGGCTGCCCCCACAGGCCTCCTGCCAGCTACAGCTGCTGTGACCTGGCTCAATATGTTGCAGTCCCAGCACACATGCAGACACACACCTGGTGGCAATACGCTCAGAACTTATTGCTATGCATTAATAGGCATGTGTAGATTCACCCAAACACTAGAAGGAAAAGAATTAAATATTCAGCTGTAAAGAGATGTACTGTATAGGATAGCTAGGTGCATTATGCAATGACTTGAAATTGTAAGCTTTTACTGTATTTATTGGTGAAATATGGGAAGTGTTACCTTCTGGTGTCAGGTATAAGAATCTCCTTCTCATGCGAAAAAAGTATATATGTTCAACCACTGCTATAGCCAATTGGTAATGGGACCTTCTTGAGAAATGAAAGATCAGGATTTAGATGCCTTTTGGCTATGGGGCTATCACTTAGATCTCCAAATCTCTGGATCTGTCCTCCTGGGTGTCATGTGAAAGTCAGCACTATTACCATTCAGCAGTTAGGCACCTACTCTCAGAAGCACATCAAAGCCATTTGGATTGCAAGTAAATTGAGAAGGCTAATGCATATCCCACAGTGAGATGAACACACTCCACAGAGAGTGTTCAAAAATGTCCCTATGCTTAGCATTTTTTGGGTGTTTCTAGGGGCACCTATACACATGATGGAAATCTGCTCTGATGCATGCTAATTAGCACGCATCAGAGCAGACTCAAATAATCAAATCTGCTGGATTGTGTTAATGTGCTCCAGCAGCCTTCATGTCATGTGTATTCAGCGCCCCCACAATTCAAAATGAGCCTCAGTTCAAGCACCCCCACTGCCATTCGGAAGCACAGGATGCTGAATACATGTGATGCTGTGGGGGCTTGAATTAAAGTGGCTCTGAGAGCTCCCCACAGCCTAGAACACATATACAGATGCCCTAAGTGTCTTCAGGCTTTCTAGACTATTTTTCAGAGTTTCCTGACTTTCCCCACAAACTGTATAGGAGTCCTAAATGCCTAAACCAAGTAATATTACATGAGATTAGCATCTGAACTAAGGCACCTAAGTATAGACACCCGCATAACCAAATTAGATTTGGTACTTAGAAAAGAAGCTTAAGTTTTTCAAGAGATAACTATACATTACTGTCAGGGATAATATAAATAGGAGATAATAGAAATTGGCATGGGAAAGTCATGACCTGGGATTTTTTATTTATTAAATAAATAATTTTAATATCAATTTTATCTTATCAAAATATATTAAACCTCTCTAATGGCCATGTTAAGGTAGCAATCTGTGGTCAAATGCATACAGAGACACTTCTTGTAACTAAAGACTGAAACCAGGAACCTTACTACCACCAAGTCACCCCCTATCTTCTGGAATAAATAAGACTTACTAGGACCAGCCACTAAAGGATGATATACTCACAAACTTAAACCAGCGGAGCATAGCCCCACAATTCATTAATACTTCTATTTTCACCTCATTTTAGTAATTATTAATTGAATAGCTAAATGATTTTCTAAAGGCAATGTTGCATTACAGAAAAATCACATACTTCAAAAAAAAAAGGAAAAAAACCACTCCAATATTAGTTATAGAAATCTGTCATCATAGTGTAGATTTTTTTCACTCCTAAACAACTGCATTACTTCATCTTCACCCACAATTTCAGCAAATATCTTTAAGTCTACGAGCTGCCCCACTCAAATGCTAAAAGTTTTGCTTATTTGTATGTCCTCTGCTGGGTTGGAACTTACATTTTTTAAATGTAGTATATTCAGCTAGCTCTAATAATACTATTTTGCAAACCCACAATTTGCATCTAAAAATAAGATAGCTGAGTCTCCATCTGAAATTTCTAGTGCCTGGAAATAATGTGTAGATACAAATGTGAAGGTGCAAAAATGAAAATAAAATTAAGCTACCTTGCAAGACTATCAGGAACATAATAGTTAAGTCTTGTTCTCCATGTAAATTGAGTCTCACACTTCTGGTTTGCCAAATGCATAATCGTTGTACTGAGGCCTGTAAGCAATGTGATTCAGTCACATCATTATTAGCTGTGTTGAAGGTCACACTGAAAACAGCTTTAACTTGAGCAAAGCCCCTTCAGCACATCCACACAGTGAGGATTTGTGTAATATGGTTTCCCAAAGACAGGAGCAACCAACCATCAGAAAAAGAAGAATAACACTGAAGAGTACTTGACTACTGATGTTTTTTAAAGTACAGTAGTTGTCAGTCATCACTTGAGAGAGGGGGCAGCTTCTAACTGGGAATGTTGTGCTATGTTTTGTATTTTTAACATTTTAAATTTTCCTGTTAAAACTATTATTTAACAGTGATATACTAGTACTATCTACAGGGCACCTAGGTCAGGGCCAGACTCTTCATAGACATATCTAGCCTCCTTATCCTGATTTAATGAATAATATATCATAAGATGGAATGCATACATTATAATACTGTTCTTGAGAATTAAATATTCTTTAATTTTTTTGGTATTTCACATAGAGCTTTAAAGAAATCCACTCCATACAGGAATGCCAGTCACAGGTTTGGTAATAACACCCCACCTTGTGCTGTGCTTCTTCTGTGCTTCATCTGACTATAATGTTAAAATAACTGCTTGTTTTAAGTATATCAGCACTCAGCACAGATGGCAAAATTGCCCAGCCTGCTAGCAAGATGTAATCTGGTGCAAGATAAGGGGGGCAGAATGAACAGAATATAGAAAAAAATAACTCAATTTCATCATTCAAAAACGTAAATCACAGAGCAGCAATATTCTTTCTGAAACTACTTAATGATCAGTTACTAAAATAGCAAAACTGAGAATGTCACCCATACAGCTGCAGCTTCTCAAAAAGGATTTCAAATAATCTTGCTCTTATTTCAGACTTTCATTTAATATGGTACATACTGCAATATCACCTGGTTCTCTTTGCATGAACGTATTAAAATATTCACTTGGTAGAAAGATATTACTTATTTTACATGTGTGTGTGATGTTAAAATTGTTTAGTGGGAAATTTATTTTGAGCTTCAAAGAGGGATAATTTCTGGAGCCCATACTTGAGCAAAATCCCAAATGACTTAGCTGTGACGAGAAGTGTTTGTTTCATAGAATCATAGAAAACAGATTTGGAAAGGACCTTAGGAGGTTATCTAATTCAACCCCCTGCTTAAAGCAGGATTGTCCCTATATGTTTGTTTTATTATAGTGCCTAGGGTTACAGATAGTCAAACCCCAAAGGTTTAAATTGAATATATTCATATGCATACTGAGTTTAGTTGAACGCTAGAGAGTTTGCACATTTGTTTTCAATTGCAGAGTCTAAAATTACTCATTTGAAAACCAGATCCTTATACTGTAGTTCCCTTGGTTCATGAAAGACACTTGAAGAGGGAACTTGAGAACATCATTAACTACAATTCATCCTTGATACTTTCATCTCTTCAGAGCTTATTTAAACTTCAAAGCCTTGACCCATTCAAATGATTTAAACGGGTGCTCTGAACTTGAACAAGATACATGACAACCAATAAAATTGCTCATAATGTGTGCTTTCTTTCCTGTGATGTCTTCTAGATGGAAGCAACAGAAAAAATGCTAAAATATCTGGAAAAAAGGAGAGATAGGAGAATTAATTGCATGAAACAGTGCAGTGGACTTTAAACCTGAGGATATTTTCATCCCAGCCTAATAAGTAGTCACTTTACGTGTTCAGCATTTGTTCATACACTAGAATTTTTCCATAGAGTCCTACACTATAATGATAGTCTCCCCAGTGGCCAAAACCACACAAAACCCCTGAACAGGAAAATGGTGATATGGTTCTGTTGTATCCACCTATTTAGACTGAAAATGGAAAGATGGACCAGGTTGTAGCCACTCAAGGAGACAGGAACACACTAATTTCTTTAATCAGACCCAGAGATCTTTCATTTTGAGGATGGGAATTCATATTCAAACTGTCTTGCTTCCTTCTTTTTTTCTTTTCTTTTCTTTTCTTTTCCATTTTATCCTTCTCCTGATCACTTCCAAATAGCCTGCCATGCAAGAAAAAGCATTACTTTAAAAAACTGAGCTAATACCAGTGTTGCTACTCCTTGCAAAATTATCATTAATCTTATAATGCTGTATTTTTTAAGTTTGAGTTCCTCCAGTCATATGAATGCAGGAGAATCACATTTATCAATGCTAATAATTATCATCATTATCATCATCTAGGCCTTATAGTAATGTAAATCAAGTGGATACTAAAGATGAATATATGCAGATAGCAAATTAATATTATTAAAAGACAATTTGGTGTTTTTTAGAGTCCTACCCCACGATTTTCAAAAACCTCAGACTAGCAATGTTTAATGCAGGGGTGTCAAATATTCAGCCCATGGAGTTTTTACTTGGTCCACCAGGATAGTGGTTAGCTGCCAGAACTTGGGCCTGTGGCTGGAGAAGATTGACCTTCCACAGAATCCAGATCCCTGGGCCCTGCTGGACATGACTGTTGGCAGCAGGGAGGTGAACAAGGGCTGTGCTGATAGTGTGGCTCTTCCTACCATTGCTGGACTCTGCTGCTAAACCCACATCCACCACTTTGCCCTGCCCCTGCTAGACCCCACCATGAGCACCAGTTGGCTTTGCCACGGCCAAACCTGGACCTATGACACAATCACTGCTGGACCCTCCAGCATTGCAGCTCCTGGCCCCACGGATCCAGCCCTTGAAGAAGCCCAGCAATTTGGATGTGGCTCAGAGAAGTCCAGTGCTGATCAGACCCTGGGCCTGTCGTGAGTTTGACACTTCTGTTGCAGTGCATAGTTAGATGGTGAGCCCTAGCACTGTTATTTGGTCTGTCTGTGATGGTGGCAAGTAGTAAGCTCTTTCATATGGCCTGCATAAGGCTATTCAGAACAGAATTGACTCTAGAAGGCACACATATTCTCTCTCTCCCTGGAACAACTCACTTAAAAGGGTGTGGGGAGGGGTACAAAATAGGCAGTCCTGCTGTATACACTGGCTAAAAGAACTAACCAGTCATGCAAGGAAGTGTATTCCATGTCCTCTAAAGTAGCAGTTGGCTGTTTTATGGAGGTAAACCAAAATAATCCAGCTTGGGTCTAAGGTCTAAGAACCGAGTTACTGCTGTCACCTAACCACAGCCCAGGTAGATCCATGGCAAACCCTATAAAGTATCATTGTAAACTACTCTGTCCCCAAGGTAGCAAGGAAGCTGCGCGATATGTTTTGAGAAATTAAAATTATTTTGTATCTCCACACAGTACATCAGGAGTGTTGAGTAGTTCTCGACAAAAAAAGTACAATTTTGATTGTATTATAAGCTGAACCTTTAATTTCCAAAAGCATTTTCATACTTTTAAAGTTCTCACAAAACTTCCTTACAAAACTGATAAAAATTCATGAGGTTAAATTGCACAATTTTTTCTAGAAGGTAAAACTGAAAAGTTATGTCTGATTTGCAAAAAAAAAAGGGTATCAAAATTTGGAATACTTAGACATTTGTTTAAAGTTCATTTCCTCCTTAATGGCCCGCTCTGGTTTCCTTTTGGAGCAGTATTATCATTTCTGTTAATCACTCTAGACCAGATTCTGATGTTCTTACTTCTATTGAATAGGTGTATAGGAAAAAGAGACATAGGACTGAAAAAAGGATTTCCTTATTTATCAAATCCAGTTCTGTCCTATGTTATACTCATCATTTAATCCCTTTTATAAACAAATCAAATTCCATCTCTAAAAAAAAGGGTTTTGTTTTACATTTTAATTCATTAGTCAAACTGGAAGACTGTTGAAGAACTTGTTCTAATTTCCAAAGTGTACATATAGCTAGCCACCACATTGGCCCTCTTCCTCTGGTACCTCACCAGAGCACCACGAGTGCTCATAGAGCCGTGCCAGGGAACTGGCAATGACCTCGGCCAATTCCTTAAGGACTCTAGGGTGGAGATCATCCGGGCCGGCTGACTTGAATATGTCCAACCCCTCCAGAAGCTCCCTAACTAAATCCTCGCTAACCCGTGGCCCGGGTGTGCCTCCCCCAGGGCCCGAGGGGGGCCCAGCAGAGAGGTGGCTGTTCTGGTCCCTACTTAGGAAGATGGAGGCAAAGAAATCATTAAACATGTTAGCTTTGCCGTCTGGTGTGATGACCAAGTTTCCCATCGCGTCCTGCAAGGGCCCCACATTACCCGGGACTTTCTTTTTACCCCCTATGTATTTAAAAAAAGACTTCTTATTGTCCTTAATCTGGGAAGCTAGTCCCAGTTCCATCTCTGCCTTGACCTTCCTAACTACCCCCCTACATCCCCGAGCAACTACAGAATAGTCCTCCCTGGTGATGACCCTTTCTTTCCATTGGGTATAAGCATCCTTTTTAGCAAGGAGACATTCCCGGATGCTTTTGGTGAGCCACGGAGGCTTGTGTGCTCTCCTGCTTCCTTTGATCCTCGTTGGGATTACCTTCGTTTGGGCTTGGAGGATCTCATCTTCCCCCCAGATCTCATAAACTGGCCTATTATTGCCTAGATCAAAGATTTTCTCTTTTCTTAACAAGAAAATATGGATGTTATATTGGCCATCAGTCAGTTACACAGTATCTTTCTTTATCAACAAATTTATTAAAAATCTTTCCAAGTGTCATAGGCTGGCCAGTGGGCTCACTGGCAGCCCTGAACTGTTAGCTTGAGCCTGAAGGTCTCAGGTGTCATTGGTGGAGACAATTTTCCTTCCCCACCAATCAGGGTAAAGCAGAAAGAAGGCAGTGCCGACCTGACCCTGGGGTGAGGTGAAAGAGAGGACCTGAAAGGGAACTAACCCCTCAGGTTTTTCTATTGGTCCACTCCCAATCCAGGGGTGGAGTCTTAAAAAGCCAGCATTCCCAGCACATGGGAAGCTTTTTTGAGGGATGATGAAGAAGGGCTGAGAAGACCTGGTAGAACTCACTGGTGGGGCAGAGCAGTTGCCCAAGAAAAGCCCTGAAGATGCCTAAACTGAACAGGGAACAGCAAGGGGTTGTGTCCCTGCCTGGCTATGGAGGGAGCCACAGCAATGGTGCACAGGTCAGTGCACAGAGGGTCTGGGTGTGTGTGAGACCCCAGCAGCTGCATGAGGCAGCACAGGTCCCCAATCTTGCAAGAGGCAGGAGCTAGGCCATCAGTGCACAGATTAGTGCACCAAGCCTTAAAGCTGATAGGTCAGCACAGCTGCACCATGGGTCCCAGTGCACAGGGTGGTGCATGGTAGGCTGAGAGAGGCCTGATAGGCCGCGGAGGCTGCACTAGGCAACTTGAGTCTTCCTGCCATGAGCAGTGACTGGACAGGTCAACCATCCCTGTGAGGGAGGATGCTGGGAGACATGAGTTACCTGGAAGTGGGATTCCCACAAGGGAGGAGGGACCTTCTTCACTGTGGGGGATCAAGGGGAATCCCCTAAGGAGGGGGGGACGATTCATGCCTGGGCACAGAAGGGATTCTAGGGTTCATGTTTGTTAAGGGTAATGTCATGTTTATGGGCCCCTCTCTTAGTTCAGCAACCTGAGAGAGGGTAATTATGTTTAATTAGGTAATGGGATCTTTCCTGGGTTTGTCATTTCTTCTTTGGACACTTCTGCTGCACCAATATTTGCAGTCTGGTTATTTATGCCATTGCAATTCTGTTTATACTATTGTGTCCCTATTGTTGTTATATAAGAGGATTTTAAACTGCTTATGTCTGAATCTATTATATTGGTTATTTCTATATATGTGATGTAACTTTATTGTGTTCTGTTCAATTATTGTCCTGTCACTGCCAGGTATTCCTGTTGCTGAATTGTGATTAACCTGAGTTTTGTTGTTGAGAGCTTCTTTGCCTGTTGAGGGGCAGGGGCTGGACACTGAACAGGAGGCCAAAGAGGACTGAGCCTGTGCCTAAGACAAGACTGAAAGAGTAAATAAGAGTTATTGCTGAGGTAAATCTATATCTGAAAGTAATATATGCGTAAATATATCTATTTAATATTTTATATATGTGTAAATATATGTATAGAGAGAAATATTTGAATGTAAGTTTAAGGTTATATATTTTATGTTATGTTGTATCATTAAACATTTAAATAGTTAAGTATTACTGGGCATTCTGGTCTTGGCTTTGTTCTGTAGGGTAAGGAGGTGAGGTAGCCTGCAGATAAGCCACCACATTCCCACAGCATTCCCATACCCACTGACATCCCTTTAATTGGAGAGGGGCTACCCTCTGCATACCATCTGGGTTACACCACCATACCTGCACTTTCATTTACTTTTTTAATATATATATATCACAGTAGTATTTTATTATGTGAGAAGCTCAATTAAAATCAATGTGAATTTTGTTATTGACTTCAACAGAAACAGAATCAGGTCATTAAGGAGGAGGCAGAAGAATTTAAATAAAACTTTTTATACATTCTCAGGCATTCCTGATTCTTGTTATTCCAGAGCTACAGAATCAATAAGATTAATCATAGAGTAAGTTATAACTCAATGTGAGTAAGTATCACATTTGAAAGGATTATCCCTTGCATTTGACAGGATTATCCCCCTCAGTGGAAGTGTTGCTGTAGTCTTCACTATGGACTTATTTAGCTTATTTTTATCATGCCAGCACTAAGATCTGAAGCCTTTTTCAGCAAATTATATTTCATTATCCTTCTATCCAATTCATTAGATCAAAAGTGCAATCACAGAGCTCCAATCCTCCCTCATTGCTGCCAATGATGAGATCAGAGTGGCAAGTAATAGTTTTAGACACCATCTTCTTAAGCATCGCTATGTAATATAGACATTTCCAGCACTGCAATATTTAAATTTTTCAGCCTGAGATGACTTCTGCAGTTTTGATTTTCTAATACTCTGCTGACATCTTCTGGAATACTGCACTGTTTGACAAGTTTAAAGCAGAGTATGTTTTTAGATAATGATGGATCCTACAGAAGAAAAAAATGCTTGTGTTGCTATATATAAACTATATACAGTTCTCTTGTTTTTTCATATTCTTATTTTTTTAAAGTATTGGTTTTTCCTGTATCAGAATAATGACCCCTAAAATGAATGTAAAATGAAGAACAGAACTGAGTGTAAAATGAAGAACAGAATGAAGAGATAGAAAACCCAGTTTCATGAGGATCACATATTGACTGTGGTTTTCATTATGTTTGACATTGTCCTTAAAGGCCTAGTTCTTAGAGTCTTGTGGTTATATAAGAATCTAAGCTTTTATTTAAAAACAAACTGGAGTTAGATCCTTAGGTTCCTGTGTTCAGCATTTAGGTATCATCCGCATTCACAAGTTCACTGCTTATATATACCCACATAATCCTGTAGGTGCTTAAACTCTCTCCATATCTAAAGTGTAATGGTAAAATTCCCTAAACATGTAAGTTTCCAGTGCTGAGCATGTTCATAATTACCTAGGTAACAGAGTTGTCCTGGTCCCATCTCATTCCTAAGACCCATCAAATAGACCCTACTAGGCTGTCCCTGGCCTATTTCACCTGTGGGGCCTCCTCTGGTAAACATAGACAGACCATGTTTTACTTGACTGTATTTGAGTGTCAGGATGTGATACTCATCCAGTACGGAAAGGGTGAAGTCCTTAGATGAAATGTCAGTCCCACTTAGAAATTAGGCCCCAGATGAACATGTGTGCGTTGCCAAGGGTCAACAGACAAAGCTGCTCAGTGGCCAAAGCATTGTAAAACTACATGAAATCTCATATGCTTGTAAAGAGACCAAATGCATAACTATTTTCCTTTTATTTCTACCTTAATTTCAGTTCCCAAATTTTAAAGATCTGTGGTACACATATAATAACTTGGGTGTATCTACATGAGATGCTAAGTGTGCAGTAGCCTAATAACACCACGCAGTAGTGTGATGGGCAAAACCCAGGCTAATACTCTACTGCACAGTAGTATTAGGCTACTGAACAGTTACCATCTGAAAAAACCCATGCACCAGTGCTACTGAGCAGTAGCACATAGTACTGCACATTGATTTTGTACTTGGTTATCCAAGTACTAAACTTAATGAACAGTAACTACAGTAACATTAATCAATATATGATTAACACCTCCTGACTTTTTCTATTAGCTTTTATGCACAACCTTGCAAGATCAAGTCCTTCATGAGTACTATCTTACCAGGCTTGGGGTATAGATGCCACAAATACTTTTAACATTCTAAGGTTCTTTATCATTGCTTCTCTTTATTTATTTTGTATTTTTACTACTTTCCAATTAATTATATTAAAATGAATTGGGCCTCAAAATTCTATAATTAATACAGAATTGATCTATACTGAAAGAAGGCAGTATAGGCATGGCATTTCCCGCACAGATGCCCTAAAGCATGTAAATAAGTGTAAGAAGCATATGTTAAGAGTTTGGCAGTTGGTAGTGTCGCACCCCATAATGCTGGTGCACCCTTGACCTGCGAGCCTGGGTCGGCAAGATCGGCTTGGCGCAAGGAAGGGGATTTATGACCGGGCAGGTGGGATATAATGGTGAGCAGAAGTCAGGATGATTTAAACACAGAGTGATGTTTTCACAAAAGATTTATTTTACTTATGCTTCTGATGGCTTGCAGAGTAGGGAGAGGAGCTGATCGATTTAGTTACAGCATGCAGATATCATGTTACCCAGCATTTACAGGGTGGGTAAGACAGTTGCTTTCGAGCGATTCATATAAGCCGTTGCAGTCTGCAGATTACTAAGAGCTCTTGATAAGAAAAATAACGTCAAAGATAAAGAGATAAACGGACCGGTAAGATGAGACAGGGTACGCCCCCCCCCAAAAAAATATACGTAGGCAGAAGAGATAACATTCGTTATGCACAATCTGTTCTTCTTGAGTGTATACACAGTTCTCCGTTCTCTGCTCTCTGCTTTGGGCGGAAGTTCCTTCAAAGTTTTATCTGACACAGGTGACCAATTACTATACGCCAATTGTAAATTATTAATGAGTTGGCACTTGTGCTTTCTTTGTTTGCTCAGGTTTCATAAAAAAGGAGGGTTATTTTTACTTGGGTGGTACTGGTTCTGTTTGGTCACAGGATGGCGCACGTAGCATATTTAATTTTACAACTTTACTAAAGTCAGCTAATCTCGTTACTATAGGTACTTTATCTTTTGTGCTGGGCCGTCAAGGTCAGTTTGTCTCTTTTGTATGAGAACTCAAGTAATTTGAAATGAGGCACAGACAGGGGTGTGTATATGCAACACTGTTAATACAGAGGGATAAATTACAACCACAGAGTTTGTTGTGTTAGCCTCTGACCTTTTGTCATCTGGCCTTTTGCCATCAGCATCTGAAATCAAAGATTTTGATCTTTGACAGGCAGGAGAGACAGAAGAATGGGAAGAGAAGGCAAAGAGGAAACAGCGGAAGGAAGAAAAACATCATAATACTGATGCACTAGACATCCTAGAGTGGCTGAAAAAAGTCTGTTCACTTTAACGCTGCTTGCACTAATTCTAATTATCTGCATATCAGACTCCAAATTATGAGCTTCTGTTTTTATAATCATAGCAAGTAAGTCAAGATATTTCACTGAGACAATAAAATAACAGTTAACCCATTATCTTGTGATATTTTTGCCTCTTGACCTAGTAGTTTCTAAGCAACAGAATATGCCTCCACAACCCCGTACTGTATTCTGGCATGAACAAGTGTCTTCATTATAGTTAATTCACACTGGGTATGTATTTTCCTGAGAATGCAGCTACATATGTATACATCAGGAGAAATTTGCTCCTGACTGGAACGGTTCAGTTCAGGGATATTTCTGCCCTGCTCTGCCCTACTAAAGCAGCCAGCAAGAGCTCCAGGCTCCCCCAGGTGCCAGTCTTAGGCTGGCAGGGGGTACCAGGGACAGACCTGTGCTCTTGGGAATGGGGACAACTGTCCTGCCTTTGAAGCAGCTGCCTCACAACCCCACGCATCAACCAGCAGATCAGGGCATGGGGCTGAGAGGCAGCTGCCCAGGGCAGGGAACGGTTCTCCTCCACCCTGCTGTCTGGGCTTCCAGGAAGCAATTTGCTCCTGGTCAGTTGTCTCCACATACATTACTGTGCATTAGCTACTGAGTAGTTAATCTATCATCTGTACCTACAGGTACTAGCCAACTGAGCAATAGACTAATTTACTGTGCAGTAAATTCCACACACATGTAGATGGCATAATTTTACTGTACAGTAGTTTAGTCCACTGTGCAGTAAAGTGTCTCATGGAGATGCACCCACTGGGTCAGATTGTGAACCCCATCCTCTAGTAAGCAGTTACTTAAGTGGTCTGGGCAAGTAACTCTTCCCCAGTGGAACTCACAAATCTACCTTTTATTTATCCTAACAGAGATAATCTAAGTGCTCTGCCATTAACAAGATGTGGGGTAGAGCCAAAAGTTAGATCACATGAGGACATTTAGTTTTAGATTAGAATTGCCTACAAAGCATAGAGGGACCTACCAAATATTTGAGTTAAGACAGTGATCTAGGGAGTAAACCAAAATAAAATCCTTGCAATTTCCCACCTTTGAATGTAGTGCAAAATAAATGGCCATGAAACCAAATTTGTTATTTAACACCCCCATAGTAGTTTTCATGTGAGTGGGGAAACTAAGTCTATAAATCCCTAAAACCATCAATCAAAACTGAATGCACTGTCTTCTGTATTTCTCAATGCATTTAACATTATTTCTGCTCTTCAGAAAAGTTGTAATTTAAACAATACCCTACAGTAGATTTGTCTTTTGATGCTGTAGTGACTATGTGTTTTGAGGACATGCTTTATTGCCTTCCTTTTCCACAGTGAAGGTTTTCTATATACTAAAGAACAACTGTGACAGGATTTAGTGACAAAACTACACACAAAGGAGAAATTGGCTTAAGATTTCTGCAAGCCGATAAGCACCCTTGTAGTGGGGATGGGACTTAAATACAGAACCACTCCTCTTACAATTCTTGGTATTTCTGTTGGAACTATAACATATCTCTACTCCAACATTTTTTTAAAATCATACTGTATGAGACTATAACAGTGCAAGGTGCAGAAGGTTGGGAAAGGAGGCCTTGCATGCTAAAATTTTAGTATGCGGGGTACATGTTTCAGAGAAGCCATCATAAAGCTCACACTGGGGGCATGTAAACAAAATGGTTTTGGACATGGCACTTGTGCCCCAGCAGTCAAGCGCCCTTATGAAAGAGAAGCCAAGCAGCCAAAATGGTAGAAAGAGACTAGATAGCACCTGCAGCTGCTGCTAAGAGGAAAAAAAATAACTGCCTCCACCAACATCCCAACCTGAGTCTGGGGTAAGGAAGTAAAAGTCTCACCTCTATGATCCTACACAGATGGCTGGACACAATGGGTACATCAGATACCTATGAAGAGAATGACAGGAGTCAATATGTTGTAGTATGAATTTTTGCATATTAGTTATCATGCTTAAATGACAATAGTACTGAACTGATCAAACTCTATAATTGTATTAGCTTTATTTTTCTTTGTTTTTTATTAACAATTTTATGAACAACTAATACTCCATTCTGTGCTTGTTCCCTGCTTGACATAAGTAGATGGACTTTGTGTGCCCTGTGTACATGAGTACCTGTGTGAAAGGGTGAATGGTGAAAGAATGGTAACTATTTGCATGAAAACAGAAGACGATTTAACTGACTGTGTAAGCAACAAGGCACCAATGTATGAGTTACCAGACAGCAAACTAATTAAGCTAGTTAATGGATGGCTGAAGGACTTGTCTGTGATCAGGTACAAAGAAGAAGGAATTTTGCATATCCTGCCATTTGAACTACACAATACTTCAAGGCAGAGATACCAGCTACAATGGTTCAAGGACACAATGCTTCAACACAGAGATACCAACTACACAATGTTTCAAGGCAGAGATCAAGACTGAAATACCAACTCTGAGATACCAACTTTACTGAAATGTCCTCAAGTTGAGAAACCCAGAAGATGATAAGAAATAACCTCTAATTAAAGACTGAGCATGGAAAAACCCCAATGCTGAACAAAGACTTGATATCCCTACAAAAGTGAGACGCAGGCAAGTTAAGATGGGGAACTCCACTCTCTGCAGCATTATGGAGCACAGGCACATCTGTTCTTTCCCCGTTCCCATCACCCTCAATGAGCCTGGAACGGGCCATTCAGTGCTGGCACAGAGTGACTTCTGTTGGTAACTATAACTTCTTACTGGAGTGGTTTTGTCTGTTTGTCTATGTCTGTTTGTCTGTGTGTTTCTGTATGTTTGTTTGTATGACTGGTGTGTCCAAGTTTATGTATCTGCTTCATGTAATCAATAAACACAACATTTTGCTTTATCCCCTTTTTAAGGTCTCACTGTTAATTTGAGCACTGTTAATTTGACAATTTTATGTAACAATGTGAAGGTAAACACACTTGGGTCATAGCAAGACATTTAGGGTAGGATTCTATGTTCTTTGACCCTTCCCTACTGCACTATTCTGTATCTGTTTTATCCAATGTATGTTAAATGCCATGCTCAGATTCAAAGGATGTCTACAGGAGAGACCGTTTAATGCCTGTGCTGTTATGATTGTTAGAGCACTCTTCTGGGAAGAAAGGTGCAGGTTTAAACCCCAAGTGAGATGGACTTAGGACCAAGTTTCCTGTTTCTTTGACTAGGGCTCTAAAACTCTTGTTATTGGACAAAAATGTGGGAGGGCCAACACTTCTTCATGGACTTCTGCTGAGGTATGCATATATGTGCCCAGATCATGTTTAGGCTATTGTACCTGCTTAGTCAGCCTGTGCATGTCGTCATGTCCAAAGGGCAAAGGCAGATTCTAAAATACCAGTTAGACAGCTAAAAAACTATTATTTAAGTGAACACAATAGAAGCAGCCATGCTGCTATCGGGAGTTCCCCACTCCATGACTCTCAGGGCTAGCCTCCTCAACTGGCTCGAGTCCAGGACTTAACTTATATAGCTCTGGCTTGAGTCCTCTTCTAGTCATGTGTTGCCCCAATCATCTGACCTAATTATAGGGTTGTTCCTTAACCCCCATTCTGCTGGCTGATTGTGCTGTAAAGACTCTGTCCTTAAAGGGACTGGACTGCTCTTCAGTAACAGGGCCAGGGTTCCCTGTTACAGAAAGAAACACAAAAGAGCACATCTCCCCTACTTGGCAAATTCTGGATATCCTCCTCTCTGGACTTCCACAAAACATAGAAAAATGTTCCGTGCTTAGCAATGAGCAAGATGCAACTCTCAGTGACAAACTGAGTCATAGTGAGTCTGGAGAGAAATGTGCAATAGAACATGAACAGGACATAGGTATTTAGTGAAAACCAGTGAATGGAAATAATGCACTGAAGTAGGGTTACCAGACACCTGGGTTTTTCCAGACATGTCTTCTTTTCGGATCTCTCATCTCACTCCAGGCAGTGTTTTGAAATCCAAGTAAATGTTTTTGCTCTGTTCTGCTGGTGGGAGTGTGGTGAGGTCAATACAAGGTGGGGGGCATAACATGCATCTCCTCCACAAATGTGGCTGGCATGCAGTAAGTCTGTGGGGGCTGGAGGGCCAGGGCTTGGGAACTGTCCGGGGGGCATCTGTGGTGGGGATGGGTAAGATGCCTGCTGGTGCTCAGGGAAGCTATCTAAGTTCAGGAGCTAAAATAGGGAGAGGCAATGGGGCAGGCATCTGCTCCTCCAGCAAGAGAAGGGGGCAACAGGTCCTTTAAGAGTAGCAGGGAGCTCCATGGCTGAGCTGGCAGCACAGGGCCTGATGCCTGAGCTCACAGGGGTGGAGGAGTTGGGAGACACTGCCTGGGGGAAAGTGGGGGCCATGGCCAGGCCACTTAGTTGGAGACCCAGCTGAGGGCACGGGGTGCCAAAAGCCTCCCCTTCTCTTCCCTCCTATCCACACTGGGGCAGGACTCTCTCTGCTGCTGCTCACATGAATCAGAGTCACTGTGTTCCATCCCTGTCAAGATGGAAGTAGTAGGGGGCCCCCTTCATCAGGGCTGGAGGATCACGGTGATGTGGGTCAGGAGTGAGGGGCACCTGTAGGGCTGAGGGAGTTGTGGCTTGGAAATGAGAGAACAGGAAGAGTTGGGGACTTGTGGCTCAGGAGTATGGAGCACTGGCAGCCCCAAGGGACTGCAGGTCAGAAGTGAAGACCACCAGCATGGGCTCGGGGGGTGAGAAACTATGGGCCAGGAGGGAGGGGCACTGTCAGGGCCAGGGGCCTGTGGGCCAGGAATGTGGGGCAGCAGCAAGGACAGGGGGCTGTAAGTTGGGAATGAGGTGTCCCGTCTGACAGGTGTCCTCTTTTTTGGAACTGGAAATATGGTAACCCTAACTAAAGCAGTACTCTTCAGCTAGTCAACCATAGGTAGTAGGTACTCAAATATGTCTAAGAGAAGCCCCTTTAATCATACAGCGTAGATTCCTAGAAACCAAAATTTCATAGATTTCATAGATTGTAAGGCTGGAAAGGACCTCAGAAGATCATCAGTTCCAGCCCCCTGCACCAAGCAAGAATCATAACTGGGGGCCAGGTGACCCAAGAGAGGTGACAGTTCTGTCTCCTCTTGAAGATTTCCAGGGTAGGTGAATGCACCACCTCTGGAGGGAGCATATTCCACAGTCTGGACCCCATGACCATGAAGAAGTTTTCTTAACATTGAGCCTGAATCAGTCTTCCAGGACTTTGTGGCCATTACACGTGGTTTTCCTCTTGAGTGCCCTGGTGAACAGTTGCTCACTGAGCCCTTGATGTACTCCCCTAGTGTAGTGGAAGGTTTCTTACAGGTGACTGCTCAATTCCTTAAATCAAAGGAGAGAATAGAAGAGATTTGAGCACAACCTCTTACTGGCCCACTATTTTGAGGAGCTGCTTTTCCCCAGCTTACATCACTTAGGCCAATACCCAGGACTGTCTGTTCTAGATATACCCATAACTTTTTCTATGTGGTTCTATCACAACTTTGTAAGATCAAGTCCTTTATGAGTGCTATCTGACTAGGACTGGAGTAGAGCAGAATATGGTTTGAAAGACATAGTTTCAAGGAATTGTTTTAATAAAGCACTGTATAAACATTCTACAAGTTCACCAACTTATAGAGTTAATCCAGGGGGCCCTTTCTGATATGTATTGTACAAAAATAAGGGAAAGTGCACTAACATAGATTCATAGATTGTGGAGTCAGAAGGGACCACAATGGATCATTGTTTTTGACCCCCTGCCCCTGGCAGGAAAGAGGACTGAGGTCAGATGACCCCAGCCAGGTGACTACCAAGCCTCCTCTTGAAGACCTCCAAGTTAGATGATAGCACTACCTGTCTTGGAAGCCCATTCCAGATTCTGGCCACCCCTACTGTAAAAAAATTCTTCCTAATGTCTAGCCTAAATCTACTCTCCACTAATTTGCACCTATTACTCCTAGTTACTCCCTGGGGAGCTCTGGTAAATAGCAAATCACCAATTCCCTGTTATGCCTTGATAAACTAATAGGCTGCTATAAGGTCTCCCCTCAGACGTCTCTTGTGAAAGCTGAAGAGATCTAGATCTCTCAACCTCCCCTCATAGGGTCTTTCATGGAAGCCACTAATTATGTGAGTGGCCCTCCTCAGAACCCTCTCCAGATTCTCTGTGTCCCTCTTGAAGTGCGGAGCCCCAAACTGGACACAGTACTCCAACTGTGGCCTGACCAATGCCGCATAGAGGGGGAGCCATCACCTCCCTTGATCTGTTAGTCATGCATCTGCTAATACATGACAAGGTGTGATTGTTGATGGCCTCGTTATACTGCCGGCTTATGCTCATCTTGGAGTCAACTATGAATCCAAGATCTCTCTCAGCCTCTGAAATGTTGAGGAGGACTTCCCCCCAGCCTATAGGTGTGCTGAGGATTCCTCCTTCCTAGGTGGAGTACCTTACATTTATCTTTGTTAGATTGCAGCCTATTTTATTCCTTCCATTGATCCAACCTGTCCAGGTCAGACTGTATCTGCTCCCTGCCCTCTGGTGTGTTAACTTTGCCCCATAACTTGGTATCAACTCCGAACTTGGAGAGGGTACTCTCCACACCCTCATCCAAATCGCTGATGAAGATATTAAATAACTCTGGTCCAAGGATCAATCCCTGCAGGACCCCACTGCTCACCTCCTTCCAGGCCAAGAATGACCCATCCACCACCACTCTTTGAGTGTGGTCCTTAAGCCAGTTGGCCACCCACCTGACTGTGTAGGTGTCCACACCACAGCCTGCTAGCCTCCCTATGAGAATGGAATGCAAAAGTGTGTAGATGACATCAGCCTCAGCTCCTGTGTTAAGGCAGTGTGTAACCTGGTGATAAAAGGCTATAAGGTTTGTCAGGCAGGATCTACCTGTGATGAAACTGTGCTGGTTTCTGTTCAGCATCATTTCACCTGCTGGGCCTTCACAAATGCACTCTTTGATTATTTTTTCCAGTATTTTCCTAGGGATAGAGGTAAGACTGACTGACCTACAGTTAACAATTACTCTCCAAAATGTATTGGATTTTTTTTTAAAAAATTGAACTGGAACACATTTGGCTGTTTTGCCAATTTCTAGGCAGGAAGTCTATTGAAGCTAACGTGTTATAAAATTAGGTATAGACCAATGCTATTCTACTATCACCTTTTATGATCAAGACCACTTGCAGCCGTTATTTGCCCCTTTTTATATTTGGGCCATTGCTCTCCAGCACTTCCTACTTTCATTCTTTGTGGAAGCCAGCTTTTCTAATCTTCTTCTTTGTATCTCCAGTCCATCTCCTTGAGCATGGCTTTTCTGTAATGATTATGCATAGTTCTTCTCTTACCAGTCATCTTCTGGGATCTCATTGTTAACTACTTAAGCCAAACACTGAGCCAAATTGAAGAGCCAAGTTGTTTTCTATTAATAAATCCATTTTAAAATGCAATAAATCAGTTCCACCACTTGATGGAGCCGTTATCAAGTTGCCAGTTTTCATACCCATACTCAAAATTAATGAGTGAAGCTATAGCTGTCACAAGAGGACTGAACATATGCTGCCTTCTGGAAATTCCATAACTAAGTGAGCCTGGTTTACTTAAGAGTGGATTACATCAGTGTGCCAGCCTTGTAATAAATCATTATCCTATTATCATAATGAATACAACTGAGTTCAGTATATGACTATTTTTGGAGCAGTACCTTGTTACTGATATTATTTGGCAAGTGTGTATTGTCTATAACTTAAGGAACTGGCTATGTCTTCTTTCCAAATCTTTCCAGAGTAAGAGAGAACACCAGTTATTTACTTTCTTTGCTGGAAAGATATAGTGTTGCCAGTATATGCATATTTTATATTTGTGTGTATGTAAACATTTTCCCCGGGGTATGTGTGTGTTGGGTGGAGTGTTGGGCGATAAACATGCTTGTTAGTCATAAACTCAAAATGAGAAGTTGTAATAGCTCTTAATTCAAAGGAACTAATTCCTCTGGATGCTCTTGTAAAAAATTCTTACCTTGTTTTTACAGATTACTTCAGCATCATCTAACTGCGCTGAATCTCATGTGCTTAGAACTTACAAATGGCTCACATTTAAAGTTGAAATATAAGCATATATTTTCAGGGTTTTATCCATTTCTGAAGAAGGAGACTTAAAAATGGCATAACACACTGAGCTACATTTGATTAATATTGTCTGCATACCAGTACATTACTAGTAGTCACTTTCAGGTTTCATGGAAGGTGACCTACTAAATGTAAAGAGAATACAAGTAATTAAAAAATAATGGGAAGCTTTCCTATTACCTACAGACTATTCACCATATGAAATTAATAGGGAAAACATTGAAGGGCTTATTTCAGTTTCTTGTGTGCTTGTAAACCTAAATCCCACCTTCTTCTAAGGGAATTGATGATTGAAAGTGCTCAGTCACTTCAAATCATTTTGAAGAAATAGCTGATCAGCATTTTTTTTTTTTAATATACTGCTAAGTTAAATGTAGGCGGAAATTGTGGTCTCTACCATGAACGTTAAGTTCATATATCACCTTTGCACAGTGAATGAGGGGACTTTTGAATCCACTTTGTGTTCTTTTGGCTCTTTAACAACAACATGTCTTGAAAGGCTCAATGCTAAGAAAAATTTAGGCATCTAGTTAGTGGGCACTTAGATGAATTACATTTTTTGCTCAGTTGAGCCCCTGAAAATGCTCTACAGCCATGACATAGCATACATGCATGGCTGCAAATTGCTTTTAAAATGACTGATCATGTGAAAACGTAATTCTCTTTAGATCAGCTATTAGCAGAAGGCACTATAGAATAGAGTGCCTTATGGAACTTGTATTTCCATGAGGGTTAATTTTTCATGTTTTGTGTGGCTGTCAGTGAGGGAGGGAGGATGGAGCAGCACACAGATGTCAGGTGGTCTTTTCCTGCACAGAATTGGAGGGTGGGTGGAACAGAGAGTGGAACAGAGCTCCCTTGCCTCATTGGGCAAAGCTAGGCTGGGTCCATGAGGTGAAGTGATTCTGTCATACCTCACACCCCTGCACAAACTCCAGCCATGGCAAAGTTGAGCCAGCAGCTGCTGGTGACTAGTGCCACTTTAGTTGGGGGGGAGGCACATGCCCCACCAATGACCAGTCAGTGACCGGCCAATCTTGCCAACTGGGGGGCAGCCGCAGTACTCTGGAAAATGTCCGTGGCACTCCTGGAAGTGGCTGGGGAGTGGTGCTTCCACTCCTCAGTCAGCGCTTGAAGGGGGGACACTGGTGTGCCTGCTTGCCCCCCCAGCCATCATCTAAGAGGGGAGCATGGCCTGTAAGAGAATGCACCAGCACTCTCAGGGGATGCACATACACCCCCATGCATCCTATGCATAACCCCTGGCTGCTGCTACATTCAAGATGCCTGGGCAGGGAGTAGGAGAGGGTAAGGAAACTATCCTCAGTTTCATCAAGGTTGTTGAATATTTTATGGTCTTGAGTCAGTGTCTTCTCTAAAAGGTACTGGGAGAGGCATGCTCTTTTATAAAATTTCATTCCCCTTTGTCAGATGATCCTTCAATTCTCCTTGGAATTTTATCCCAAATCAAAGGTATAAGGACATTAAGGAAGGCAATGGGTCCCCAAAATCAAAACAGTTTACAATATAACTTACATACATGCTAACAGAGGTGTTAGTAGTAGATTTAGCACCTGGGCAAAACCCTGCAGCTGGGGATGGTGCAAAGGACCACAAAGTAGGAGAAGGGTGGATCAATTTTTCTTCCCCTGGGGATTCAAAATCCCCATTTCTTACTGGTGCAGAGCAGCCTGCCCAGCCCCAGATGTTGCTGCTCCTGCAGCACTGTGAACTGCCTAAGAGATGACATTCTGACCTGCTATGGATGGGGAGCCAGGGCTTGTGCCCTACTCACCAACCCCAAATTCTGCTAGTGCATATATAGCAGAAGTCTGTCCCATAAAGAGCCTCTAGTTTTAAACAGGATTCTTATCTTCTTAGGGAGAAAGTCAGGCTGGATGGCACCTTAAGGCACCTATAAATGTGCTGGACACCTGCCCTGACACATGCTAAATAGCATGCTCTAGTAGCCTTAGCATCACATGCATTCAGCATCCCCACACTTAAAAATGGTGGTGGGGGTGCATTCACTAAAGCTCACTGAATAAGCTTTAGTTAAAGCAACTCTGCTGCCATATTGGAGCATGGTATGCTGAATACACAAGACACTGGGCATGTCTACATGTGAATTTGTGTGTGCCTAAATTTAATATGCTTTATCCTAAGGTGCATTAAGGTCATTTGGGCAAGTGTCTACATGTGCATGACTTATGGTGCCTTAATGTGGCTTGCTGGGCAAACATATTGGCAGCATGCCGTGGGCAGCACCCTGGATAGCTCCAAGAAGCCGATGGCAGCATAGCCAGGTGGTGCAGCCAACTTCTGGCCAGGGGGTATAGGAGCCTTCAGTCCCCCTGGACGTGATCAGCCCGGCCCCAGCTTTAACCTCCTCCCCATGTTCCTCCCTCCCCAGTGTCAGTCCTGCACCCATGGGCCCTGCACTGCTGCCAGGTGCTGCCAAGAAGAGAATATGATGGGTGCTCTTCTTCAAGGTACAGTTGCTGGAGCTGGAGCAGCAGTTCCTGCAGCAGCAGTACCTGTAGGTGTGCCAATGAACTTGGGACTAAGTTGGCAGAAGGGACAGGAGACTCAAGGGCTCATGTTTAAGCATCAGGGAAGGCCCCCCTCTCACAAATCCCTGATAGGGAAGGGGACAGTGCAGCATGGACAGGGGATTTGTTACTGGCACCCCTGCACCTCTCTCTCAGGATGAGTTTGCTGGATGGGCAATGCAGCCCTGCAGTGGCAGGATGCCTTGCTGCCCAGGATTTAGGTGCCTTCAGGAAGTTGCTCAGCCTTGGAGAAGGAGGGCCAAGGAGACAGATGAGTCCCTGCCCATGTTTCAGAGTTAGTAGGGTCAGAAGGGACCTGAGCAGACCATCAAGTCTAACCCCCTGCCATAGCAGGAAAGAGTACTTGGGGCAAACGACCCTAGCAAGGTGATTGCCTAGCCTTGTCTTAAGGACCCCCAGGGTAGAAGCCAGCACCACCTCGCTTGGAAGTTGGTTCCAGATCCTAGCTGCCCTGACAGTGAAGTAGCACCTCCTGATGTCTAATCTGAATTTAACTTCTGCCAGCTTGTGACCATTATTTCTAGTCACTCCTGGTAGTGCTCGGGGGAACAGGGACTCCTCCATTGCCTGCTGGTCCCCTCTGACTAGTTTGTAACAGGCCACTAGATCCCCCCTCAGCCTTCTCTTGTGGAGGCTGAACAGGTTCAGGTCCCATACCCTCTCCTTATAGGGCCTGCCACCGATCATGTGAGTGATTGAAACTAGCCTGCCTGGAATGAGACACACAGGGCCTCCAGGAGCTCACGCTGCCTGTCCCATGAAAAGTGTCTGGCAGGGAGGCCAGGTGCTTGCCCAGGATGGAATTGGGTGGAGCAGAGAAAGCCATGCCAGGTGCTTGGGGCAGATGCAGTCACAGCCCACCTTCTGTCCTGTGTGGGAGCCCCAGTGTAGGCTTCTAAGGGCACCTGAATCTCTAGGTGGCTCCACTCCACAGCCCTCCACTCCAGGACTCACAAACAGAGATTGAGACTGTTGTACATAGTTTTGACAATGGAAAGTGCATTTTTGTTGGTGGTGGTCGCTGAGGAGGATGGTGGAAGGGTTTTGCTGTTTGCAGAGGAAGGGGGAGGAGACTGTTGAGGGGGTTGGGGGAAGGGATGGGGTGGGCCCTGTGAGGTAAATGAAGCATTTTTTGTCTCAAAAATGTGCCTGGCCTGAGAGTAGTGCTGGCAGTGGGGCGGGGGGAGGGGGAGAGTTAGGCAGGTGTGGGCAGTGGGGCAGGTGGGCTAGATGGGGGAATGTTCTTTGAAGTGGTCTGGCAGAGCCTCCTGCACCCAGTGCCCTGGCCCCCACTGGTTGATGCGCAGCTTGCCTGGGGCCTCACCGGGGGGAGCGGGGGGCACCCCTGCCACTGCCACCGCAGTGCCCTGCTGTCTCCACCTGGTGTGCTCCCTCTTCCCAGGCCTCTCAGAGCAGCTCTCTCCAGGCCTTGAAAATATTTTGCAGAACACAGACTGCTACAATGACCATAGGGAAGTTGTTCTCAGCCACTTCAAGGACAGCAGTGTGAGATTGCCAGTGTCCTTTGAGGTGGCAAAAGTGCACTCGATGAGGGTGTGGGTCTGGCCAAGGCACCTATTAAACTGGGCCTTGAAAGGATTGAGATGCCCAGTGCAGGGCCTCATCCACCATAGGAGGAGTGGGTATGCTTGGTCCTCCAGGCTGCAGGTCCTCCAGTCCTGATACAAAGCGCCCACTCTCCATCAGCATGCCCTGTCCAGAGTTCCTCAAGATGCATGCATTGTGTGTGCTGCCTGCCCAGCCAATGCTGACCTAGGTGAAAGTCCACTGGTGATTGATGACCACCTGCAGGACCACCTAGTGGAACCCCCTGTGGCTATAGTAGGGTCAGTCTCCATGGGTTGGGCAGGTCACCGGGATGTGTATCCTGTCCAGGGTCTTAATACATTGGGGAAACTGCAATACTTTGGGAAACCCTGCCTCCACTGCTTGGGGGTTGCAGATGTGGAGGAGAGTGTCCACCAGCACATCCTGCCGGGCACCTCCATGATGGCTTCTCCAGAAGTGGCCTTGCCCATCCTGAACAAGTTCCCCACACATGACAGACTGGCAGGAGTAGGCAACTTGACCAGATCCAGGTGGGTGTCACCAGGGAGGGCTCAGTGTATGCCAGTGTCCTGGCACTCCAGGTGGGGCCAGAGATGGCAGAGCAGGTCAATGAAGGTGTCCTGGGTCATCCTGAAATTGTGGACCCACTGCTTGTCATCCCATTCATGTTGCACCAGGCTCTGCCACCAGTTCTGACTGGTGCAGTGGGCCCAGTAATGGCAGGCCTGGAGGGCCAGGAGGGTGATGCAGCGGTGGTGGTAGCCTCCTAGAGCCTGTCATCACCATGTCTGGTGGCAGCCACATGGTGGTGCAGGCCCTGGGAGAGCACATAGCAGGCAGGCAGGTGGTCACTGTGTGTGGGGGAGCCAGGCAGAGTGAGATGGCTGTGGCCCAGGTGACGGTGACTGCAGTGGGACAGCAGGGCGACTGAGGCAGCCAGCAGGATCAGGACACTGTCCCTCACTTCCAGGGCCAGGGGATGGGGCAGTCATAGAAGAAGGACACAGAAGGGGCATGGACATAGCTGCCACTTCCTGCCTCTTTGCATGCTTCAGTGCATGAGCGCATCTGGATACTAGAACTAGCTACCCAAAGATCAAAGTGCAGGGCTGCATTTCAAAGATGGTTGACAAGTGCTGGTAATGGGTCTGGCTTCAAACACGGCTACCAAGTGCTCCAGGGGCTGGAGCTCCCCCTAGTTGCCACCGGCGCATATGTTAGGGCTGGAGGGAGCTGGCACTAAATTTAGTTCCAGGTCACTGCATGTACAGACACCTAGCCAAAGTCACTTACTGTGCATTAGCTTAATAGTCAGCAGATGTACATCATGCTTAAATGTACATATAGATGTACACATAGTCTCCCTGGGATGGGAGGGAATGCTGGAGGACTATGCTCTATTTTGCTCGGAGGAGCTACAGCATGTACAGCCATTCACTCTCCCAGGAGAAACTTTCCTAGGAGTGATTTTACCATGCTTGTTCCCAGTTATTTTTATCAATGAAAAAAAGCTTGAACATCTGTACACTTGTAGTTTTTCCTGAGAGAACAGTGACTCTCTCAGAAAAAAACCTGAATGTCTGTATGATACCTGTCTCTGAAGCATTATCTTTACTAACTGCAAGAGAGCTATGGGGAAACTAATATTCATAAGAGGAGATCATTCCAAATCAGCTTTTCACCTAGGATGATTAAATATGTATGTTAGCACAAGGAAAAAATAGCAAATTAAAAATGAATATCTTAAATATTACTCCTCCTGCAACCACTGAGGAGCCTGAACTTCCTTCATGATTGTAGGAATCAACAGAAGGCAAAACCCTTATATTCTACATAAACTGTATAAATCTCATTTCTCATTTTCAAGTCAGAAACAATCTGATCACCTCTAGATTTTTGTGGTGTTTATAAAGTTCCCATTACAATCAAGTCTGATTGCCTCACAAATGTTATCCATCAACACAAGTGAGAGTAACTGGCAAGCATGTGGATACAAAAAAGTGAAATTAACTTCCCCATTCATTCCAACTAAGTGACGTCATTGGGATAATGGAGACCTGGTGGGACTCCACCCATGACTGGACCACAGATATAGAAGGCTATACCCTGTACAGGAGGGATCGTGTTGACAAAAGGGGCGGGGGTGTAGCTCTCTATGTGAAGAAAAGCTACACGTCCCTGCAAGCTGATGTTGGCGACCAGCATGGACAGCTAGAGACCCTCTGGGTAAAAATTCATGGGGAATACGGCACAGGGGACACAATGGTGGGAATCTACTACAGACCTCCCACTCAAACTCCTGAGCTTGACCAGGAGTTCGCCCGGGAACTGGCTGAGGCCTCTTGCTCCAGGATCTTGGTTGTCATGGGTGACTTCAATTACCCGGACATCTCGTGGGAAGATCACTCAGCAAAATCCGAGTGGTCGCAAAGCTTCCTCTAGTGCGTGGATGACCTCTACCTGACTTAAGAAGTCTATGGGCCAATGAGAGGCAAAGCGCTGCTTGACCTGGTAATGGCTATGGGGGACGACCTAATCAGCAACCTAATGATCGATGGGAAGCTGGATGACAGTGACCACGAGCTGATCACCTTCACCATCCTCCGTAAAGCTGGCAAGTCAGTCAGCAACACAGAAGTCCTTGACTTCAGGAAAGCTGACTTTGACAAGCTCAAGAGGCTTGTCGGTCAGGCCCTCAGGGACCGTGACCCCAGGGAGATGGGAGCTCAAGAAGAGTGGTTGCTTCTCAAGGAAGCGATCCTCAGTGCACAAGCTAAATCTTCCAACATGGAGGAAAGGCAGCAAGAAGGCACAGCAGCCCTCCTGGCTCTCAAGGGACCTAGCGGACCTCCTACAGCTAAAAAGGAAAGCCTACAAAGGATGGAGGAGAGGATTCACCTCCAAGGAGGATTATTCTGCACTGGTCCGGCCCTGCAGGGAGCAAACCAGGAAATCCAGGGCTGCAACTGAACTACAACAAGTTTCAAGCATCAAGGACAACAAAAAGTTCTTTTTCAGATATGTCAGGAACCGGAGGACAAGCAAGGGCAACGTTGGACCCCTGCTAAACCAGATGGGGCAACTGACAACTGACGCCCAGGAAAAAGCCAACCTATTAAATAGGTACTTTGCATCAGTCTTTCATCAGTCCCATGGGACGCCCATGCCTGCTATGGGACAGGGAGATCCGGGTGATGGGGATCCCCTACCCTCCATAAATGCTGACCTCGTGAAGGAACACCTTGAGAAGCTGGATACCTTCAAGTCAGCTGGCCCTGACAATCTGCACCCCAGGTTACTCAAGGAGCTGGCGAGTGTCACGGCCCAGCCCCTGGCACAGATCTTTGAAAACTCCTGGCTCTCTCATGTAGTGCCCAAAGACTGGAAGAAGGCCAATGTGGTGCCGATCTTCAAGAAAGGGAGGAGAGTGGATCCGGCTAACTACAGGCCCATTAACCTGACTTCTATCCTGGGGAAGATCTTAGAAAAGTTTATTAAGGAGGTCATCCTTGATGGACTGGCCCAGGCTAACATGCTAAGGGATAGCCAGCATGGGTTTGTTGTGGGTAGGTCTTGTTTGACCAATTTCATTTCCTTCTACGACCAGGTGACCTATCACCTGGACGAGGGAGAAGAGTTTGATGTCATATATCTTGACTTCAAAAAAGCCTTTGATCTGGTATGCCATGATCACCTCTTGGCCAAACTGGCCAGTTGTGGCCTTGGCTCCACCACGATCCACTGGCTGGGAAATTGGCTCCGTGGTCGGACCCAGAGGGTTGTAATTGATGGCAGTCACTCATCGTGGTGCCCTGTGACCAGTGGGGTCCCTCACGACTCTGTCCTTGGACCCATGCTGTTCAACATCTTCATTAATGATGTGGACATTGGAGTCAGGAGTGGACTGGCCAAGTTCGCCGATGACACCAAACTTTGGGGCAAAGCATCCACGCCAGAAGATAGGTGGGTGATCCAGGCTGACCTGGACAAGCTCAGCAAATGGGCAGATGAGAACCTGATGCTGTTTAACACCGAAAAATGCAAGGTTCTCCACTTGGGAGGAAAAACCTGCAGCATCCTTATAGGCTCGGCAGTGCTACGTCGGATAGCACTACAGAAGAAAGAGACTTGGGGGTCAGCATTGACCACAAGATGAACACGAGCCTGCAATGCGATGCTGTGGCTAGTAAAGTGACCAAAACACTTTCTTGCATCCATAGATGCTTCTCGAGCAAATCCCGGGACGTCATTCTCCCCTTGTACTCAGCCTTGGTGAGGCCGCAGCTGGAGTACTGCGTCCAGTTTTGGGCTCCACAATTCAAAAAGGATGTGGAGAAGCTTGAGAGAGTCCAGAGGAGAGCCACGCGCATGATCAGAGGTCAGGAAAACAGATCTTACGATGACAGGCTGAGAGACCTGGGACTCTTTAGCCTGGAAAAGCGCAGGCTCAGGGGTGATCTGATGGCCACCTATAAGTTTATCAGGGGTGAACACCAGGATCTGGGGGAATGTTTGTTCACCAGAGCGCCCCGAGGATGACTAGGTTGAACGGTCATAAACTCCTGCAAGACCGTTTCAGGCTGGACATAAGGAAGAATTTCTTTACTGTCCGAGCCCCCAAGGTCTGGAACAGTCTGCCATCAGAGGTGGTTCAAGCACCTACATTGAACACCCTCAAGAGTAAACTGGATGTTTATCTTGCTGGGATCCTATAACCCCAGCTGACTTCCTGCCCTTTGGGCAGGGGCTGGACTCGATGATCTCCCGAGGTCCCTTCCAGCCCTGATGTCTATGAAATCTATGCAATCTTATTAGGCCAAAGATAACTGTTTCTCAGGCTGTTCTCTTTTGAATGCCTTTTAGAGTGCAGCTTGCTTTGAAACTGGCATACCCAGTCCCAGGTCCTGATGCACTGGGAAGAAAATGTCAGTAAATTAAAACCACAAAGAGAACCAGAGGAGGACTGAGATTCTGTCAAGCACATGATACAAAGATGCATGTAAAACATGCAACCTTGACTGGAGCAGTCGAGTAACTAGGGGTGCTCCACAGGAGTACCAGCCCCAGATGCTAACTTAGGAGGGGCACCAAAATAATTGTCTAACCACATGGACATGGATACCCTGCTGCTGGTGTTTTAAGAGCAAAAAACAAGGTGGTCAGAGAACATGGCAGTGGTGAATGTAGCGGCAGTCACCACTGCAGTCACAGCCATAGCAACAGACACATCCAGAACTGCAGCTGGGGATTGTTTGGGAGTTCCTGGCATGAATAAGACTCTTAACGCCCCCCCAAGCTCTTGAAATTGCATGCCTCTCCCTCTCCACATAGAACCCACACTTCTCCTCTTTTCTTCTGCTTTTCTGAAGGTTTTTAATGGGGCCCCAACCCTGCTTGTTACGCCTCTGGCTTACAGTATTTAGATATGTGCTTTCTGCTAGTTTATAACTAGGGTTAGATTTTATTAGATAATATTTGTCCCCGTGGCAGGGCACTGTTGGTGCCTGCCATTGTAAGGGCTGGAACAGGCAGCAGCCAGGTGCTTGAGTATGGTGGCCATTTTGAGACCCTGGATAGATATGTATAGGGTGAAGTAGCAATTTGCTGCTGTCAGATGTGAGACATCAGCCGGCAGACTGAGGCTCAGAAACAGATAGAAGGTAAAGGCAAGAGCTTATGGCGATGGCTAGGAGGCTCTTGGTCCTGAGCATGACCTAAAACTGCACCCTGCTAGGGATGAGTGGCCTGGTGGGGCTCCTAGTGGCATGGGAGCCCCCAGGAAATGCCAGGCCAGTTACCACCCTGGTGAAAGGTGGGTTGGGGCACCTTAATAACCCCAGCTCCCACAACTGGGAGGGTAACCCCATCGTAGGGCCCGAGAAGGCGGACCCATGTCACAGAGTGTGGGCTAGATGCTCAGAAGCCGGACTTGAGGCACCCTCAACTGGTCAGAAGTCAATGCTGGGGCCAGGACCAGAAGGGTCAGAGGGTGGAATAAGCTGCCTGATAGGAGGGATCCATTTGGGGTCCAGACTGAAGGGTTATGGGGCCCAGTGTGGGACTGGAGATATCAAGAACACAGATGCCAACTGTGAGGCATGGGCTGCAGTGTAGGGAAGGTTCAGAACTTCAGATAGCACATTCTGGCATCAGGCCGGGAAATGTGCAGCCTCCCACCTAATTAACACCATAATAATTTTTCATCAAGGCATGGTAGGTGAGAGAGATGGGCGGTTAGCCCAGAAACAGGTGGGTGGGCCAACATCAAACCAGCCCTGGAAAAGCCCCCTGTTACAGTCCCCATTCTTGGATGGCTACAAAACTTCATAGACATTTGCAACATTTAATTTTATTGGAATAGTGATGCCTATGTGAATGAGACCCAATCTATGTTGTAGAACTTAACAGCTAAGGATGATTTTATTACTGCAGTTACCATCTGTTTTGCTCTTTAATTACATTACTGTGCTTAATGTCATTTTTCCCATTATAAGCACTTGGAAGAACATTAACTTTTACTCACTCAAGGAAAAGATAACAGTATTTGGCATCTGCAGCTACTGCAAAGTGAGCATTGTGGGTATAGTCTCATAAAATAACATGATGGTAACAAAGTGATATTTGCCTGGTCACAAAGTAAGTGATAAAATTGATATCAGTGAAACATCAACACCAGCTAGATATATTTTACTTGCTTTGGCTTACATTTCTGGCTTTTCCAACTTCTATGATCAAGTACACCTGTAAGAGTCCATATTTTATTAACTATGCAGACAGATCTGAGAATAGAATTGGACTACAGGAAAATTCTGTTTACACACCAAAAAAGAAAAAGAAAAAAAGAAAAGAAAATGGAAAGAAAAAAGGTAAGTACACGACATTTTAGAACAGGAGTGGAAAAAATATCTGGCCCACCAATTAATTGCATCTAGCCCATGGGCTCCTGCCTGGGGCACGCTGTGCCACACTTCTGCCCTCACCCAACCCATGTCCTCTGATGTTACCTCCCTAGCCTCAGCAAGTGCACATAGTTTCCTGGCAGGGCTGCTCCCACTGCTCCTTCATATGCCTGGATACTGCTCGGCTCCTTCTGCCTCCAGCAACTCCTCCTCCTCATCCTGCCCCAATGCTTATAGTGAAGGGGTTGTCAACTGGGGGTATGCATACCCCCGGGGGTACTTAAGAAGGCCCTAAGGGGTCAGCACTTGTGGGTGGTGATGGAGCATCACCACACATCATCCCGCACTGCTGTGCAGGTGCTTCTTGCTCAGCCAGATGCAAGGGGTGGAGCAAGTTCTCACATGGTGGCTGCCACCACCCGCATCCAGCTGCATGCCACCACCCTTCCCTCCCCCACTTTCCGTCTGGCTGCTGCGGGTAAACTGCTCTGCATCTAGCCACCAGGGGTACACTAATCCAAAAAAGTGATAGTGCTTATGGTCCTTAATGTTCACACAATAGGCCATATTCAGCTGGTGTACATTTTTGCTAACTTATATTAGCTGAGAATCAAGCTGATGAGTTTTGAAATATTAATTACATAGTTTTAGAAAGTATTGTATTAACCTTGAGTGTCTTTACACATGCTCTGCGGTGGGGATCTTGGGAGCTGCCTTAAAGTACCTAAATCATCTCATGTATTCATCTCCCCACACTTCAGTGGCAGGGGGGGCTTTAATGAAAGCTCATTTGATAAGCTTTAGTTGAGGCACCCCTTCTGCCATTCTGAAGCATGGGGATGCTGAAAGATGTGATGCCAAGGCTGCTGGAGCATGCTAATTAGCATGCTTCATCAGATTTGATTAATTGAGTCTTCCTCAAAGTGTTCTAATTCGAACACATTAGGCACATGTATAGGTGCCCCCTGATGTTATCTGTGGTACATCTTGGATGGGATCCTGAGCCTAAATAATTGTTGTAATTCTTTTTCCTACTACCTGATGACAAGACATCTGTACATTTTGGATTAGTATTCAGAAATTCCAACCTCAATCCAATACTTATTTCTCTAATATTTTCTATCTCAATGTTGGTGTGGAGAAATAAAGAATGTATTTCATAAGACAGCAAGGACTATCAAGTATCCAGCCCCCATTCAAAGGCAATAGGAATGGAGCACAAAATTACCCTTTTTGCCCTTAATCTCCCCACTTGTGAATAATATCCGGCCCCAGTTTGGCCTGGCACTGACTGGATCTTCCTTGATCTCCTCCCCTGCCCTTGCTCTTTATCCTTTGGAAGACAACCTCCTTTCTACCATCTCCAAGAGATAAAAGGCCCAGACCTAATGAAGGCTAAAGAGTAAATGATGCAGCCTTACTCACCACTTAACTTGAGTAATTGGCTGCCAGTGCTTATTTTACAGATTTCTGAGTGAAACCTCAGGTTCAAAAAAATTAAATGAGCTTGAACAAAAGACTGCTAAGCTCTTCTTGTCATTAGGTGGCAAGTAACCTACATATATTAACCTTCTGAAGCTAACTATCTACTCAGAACCAGAGCAAAAAGTATGTTTATAATCAGAGTTGTCGATCCATCATACTACTGTAATAAAATCCTCCCAGTGGACTGAAATTTTAACTGTAAAATAATTGCAAATGTAACATCTTTTATAGAAAAAAGCAAATCCTCTTCGAATAAGAGAAGATACAAAGATTCAGAACAAATCTAGAAGAAGAACAGCACTGCTGAAGTGATATTGAAATCACTTTCATATGGAAACCAGGAACCAGGGTTTTGTTTTGTTATGTTTTTTATCTCATAGAAATATTTTTATATTAAATAAACAAATGCACTGATTTACTGCAAAACTGTTATTTTTTCTTTCTTTGCATCTGCCTATGCATACAAATCTAGATCAAGGCCCACAAAGGGACTCAGATGGGGTGATCAGAGGCATTACCATGGAACAAGAGAATTTGAATACCCAGGGGGTCCTTTACCTGCCAGGTGATTTTTTTTATATATATATTTCTATACACAGTGTTTTCAACCTTGGAAGCACAGTCTTTGAAGCTTCATTTTTGGGTATAAGACAAGAGTTGTAGAGGCTGCCCTCCGGAACTCACTTACAAGAGTGATTGCCAATGAGGTACATCTGATACATACTCCTGGGGAATTTACTAAGCTGTTTCCATCCCTAAGTACTGTACTTCATCATGCCTAGAAGGCAGATGTAATTACAATTTGTACTGTTGCATGACCTAATAATCATTTTGATTTTTCACTGACAGTGTCAGATTTAGCTACTGGGAAAAGTATACAAAACTTTAAAAGAATCTGTTACATCTGAAACAAGACACAGAAATCATTAATATCTCAGCAGTGCAAGTGAAGTTAACATGTCTGTTGTCCCTCCAAAAAGCCTAACAAGATCTCTGGTGGAAAAAAGGGGGCAAAACCACCTAACTTCCTATTCACAAAAGCACCAGAAGATAGGCATCTAAGTGATTTAGCACTTGGGGTGGGGGGGAATTAACTATGGAGAATGATCCTGAATTTAGATGAAAAAAAAGTAAAATTAAAAAAAAAGGATTTAGGCAGATGGTTATCCCTAAATGTTCAAATATAATGAGATCCTAAAAATTGAGAGACTGGCTTAAACAGATTTAAGAAGATGAGAATGATTATCATGATTATCATGATTGTTGTTGTTATTATTATCACGCATCATTATTATCATTATCACACCATCAAAGGATGAAGCATCCATGTCCTCTGTACTAATACAGGACAGGAACAACCGCCCCCACCAAGGAAGAAACAATGGGTGATTTTCATGGGAGACTCCCTGCTGTGGGGAATAGAAGGCGCCATTTGCTGTCCAGACCACTTTGCTCAAGAGGTCTGCTGCCTTCCAGGATCTAAGATCTGAGATGTACAGTGAGGATCCCAAAGCTGGCCCACCCTATGGACCACTATTCCATGCTTCTTGTCCACATGGGCTCCAGTGACATGGCACGAAACAAGCCCAGAAGAATCATTAGTGACTACAAGACCATGGGGCAAAGCTCAAGGAACTAGGAGCACAAGTGGTCTTCTCCTCAATCCTCCAAGTTAAGAGCCATTGTCGGAGGGAGGAATGCATTGAGGAAGTCAACTGAAGGCTTCAGAGATGGTGACACCCTGCTGGTTTTGGACTCCTTGATGTTCACATGCAGTTCAACGGCACTAATCTACACGCAAGAGATGGTATTCACCTCACAGGCAAAGGGAAGAAGTTCTTCTCTATGAGAATTGATGACTTGCTGAGGAGGGTATTAAACTAGACATGCCTGGGGGAGAGGGGGAAGGTTCCACTGCTGTACATGAATCTTTTGGCCAAGATAAGCCAGGAGATGGCATTCACATCATGGACAGCCAGATGAGTACCAACACCCTGAGACACTTGCAGGGTGACAGAAAACCTGAGGCGAGAAGGGGTGAATTTAGGTGTCTTTATGGGAGCACCAGAAGATCGAGCAATAAACAGGGTGAACTGGCACATTAGATTAGGAATTTGACCTCATTGGGTTGATGGAGACCTGGTGGGATGATACATATGATTGGGCAGTGGATATTGAGGGCTATAGTCTCAATAGGAAAGATCACGTTGAGAAGAAGGTAGGAGATGTAGCTCTTTATGTGAAAAAGCCATACCCCGCCCTGCAGGTCACGTTTGATTGCAGGTAGAGGTCACTTAAGACTCTCTGGGTCAAGATACAAGGGGTTCAAGAAAGGGAGATCTGATGGTTGGAGTCTACTAGAGACCTCCCTACCAAGAAGAGGAGAGTGATCAGGCATTCTCCAGAGAACTGACTGAGGCAGCCAGCACAAAAGACCTGATTATCATCGGTGACTTCAACAACCCTGACATCTATTGGGAAGACCATTTTGCCAACTCCAGCAGGTCAACCAACTTCTTGGCAGCTATTGATAAATTGTTCTTGACATAAGCTGTGGAAAGGGTAAAGCAACTCTGGACTTAGTGCTGACCAAAGGGGAGGGCATGTCAGGTGACCTGAGGATTGGAGGTACTCTGGACGACACTAATCACAACCTGATCAGGTTCACTATCCACTGAAAGGCTGGGAATTCAGTCAGTAGAACAGAAGTCCTAGACTTCAGAAGGGCAGACTCTGGCAAGCTTTGGAGCCTAGTTGAAGAGGCCCTCTGCAACCAGCAACTGGACAATTTGGGAGTTCAGGAGCTGTGGTGCTTCTTTAAGGGAGCAATTCTCTGCTCAAAAAGGGGCCATTCCCACATGGTCAAAAAGTGGGAAAGGGGCCAAGAGACCCACTTGGCTCAACAGGGATTGGGGAACTATTGAAAGAGAAGGGAAGCATATAAGCAATGGAAAAGTGGTTAAGCAACTGTATAATCTACACTTTTGCAGTTAGGGTCTGAAGGTATGAGACATGGAAAGCCAAGGCAGGCATGGAGATCAAGCTGGAAACCAAAATAAAGGACAACAAAAAGTTCTTTTATAGGTACATGCAGAGCAAGGGAAAAAAGAAGCTCCACTGTGGGATCCCTACTGAATATATATGGGCAGCCCACAGTTGATCCCCGTGAAAAGGCAGAGCTTCTAAATATTCCTATATATTTTAACTGTTTCAAACTTAACACTTATATGGAAATATGTTTATACAAAGTATAGAATCATTACCAGATGTTATCTTACATATAATTTAGTGTAACTTCACACTTAATAATTATTGTCTCTATCAGTACTCATTTCCAATGAAATTTGCAAATTTGTACATCAGTGACAAATTTGAAGAGATATCTGCAACTACAGTTGTCATGCATTTTCTCATCATTTCCCTATACTTTTTCTTCATTTTCTCAGTGGAAAAAAGTGAATATCTTCCCTATTAGGTAATTAAAATGTTGTAATATTGTTACACTTCATTAGAGAGAGTAGACACATGCCCTAATTAATTAGTTGAATTTTGTCATACAAATATATGTACTGTAATTGATGTACTTTGATCATGAAACAGCTTGATCTTTTACTGATTACAATTGAGAATATTTTATTTTCCTAATAGGACAGACTATTCTTCATAAAACTGCTTTAGTGAATTATATTGAATACTTGAAATGCTGTCTCTGAATATTGTAAATGATCTAAGCTCTAATTAAATGGACTTAAAGCCTGAATTGATTTGGTTAATTTTCATTCAGAATATTCTTCTATAGAAACTGGTGTCTAAGATAAAGGGTTTTATTTTCAGTGAACTCAAAATTTCAATAGGAGTGGACTAGAAAAAAATGGACTAGAAAAAATGTTATTGAAAGGCTTCTATGTTAATTTTTTCAGGAGTTCACTCACTTCAATGTTTTGATGGAAGCTTTATGACCAAAAAAATGGGAGGATGATAATTGCTCAGAACCCACATCATTCTAGTGAGGATTATATTAATTCCTATAACTGGTCCAAATAAAGTTATGCATTAATTTTTTTCAACTTACCTTACGAGATGAAATAAAATAAAGCAAAAGAAAGGCTAAGAAAAGCTATTATTATTTTTATTAATACATTTTTGGGTTAATATTAGGGAAAGAGCAAAGTTCTTTAAGCTAGTGGCTGAAACTGGTCACAAACAAATTTAGACTGGATACTAGAAGTGTTTTCTTATAGTAAGTGAAATTTTTAAACAGTCTTCAAAACAAAATACTGGGGGGAAAGAACCTGAAATTCTTCAAGAAAAAACTTAACAAGTTTATGGAAGGGATAGTACAAAAGGACAGGACTATTCATCCATCAGTAACTAGTACATGTCATACCTGAGTTCCAGCTTGCTACCACAATGTTAGAGTTGAAAGGTAACTATATCTATATGAGAGTTGTTTTTTAATCCCATGTTTCAGTGCTTCTACTGGTCATGTATGAGGACCACAAATAATTTTTTACCCTCAATAAGGTTTCTTTGACAACTTTTGTATTTGTGTTATTTTTCCTCAGTTGCCTGAAAAGCTTAAGGCTGAATCTATAACCTAAATGAGAGGGAAGGTGAGATATGGGGGAGAGGGGATGAGCACTGAGTAGGATGCATCAGTGCTCAGAAACCTCTTTGGTATATGGCTTAAATAGCTTTACTTTTCCCTGGTCTTTACTCTTTCCCTGGTCCCCAATTCTGAAATTCTCACTAACAGTAGCTAATAGGAAGTTGAGCTGAAAAAGGACTGCAGGTTTTCAAAAGGAAAATCCACCTGATAGTCTGGGAGACATCTTCCAGTTCAATATTTCTATGCCTGAAATATTCCCAAGTAGAAACATTTCCAGTTAAATAACCCAAGGCGAGTCTTCTCTTCCTCTGTTTAATCAGAAATGAATCCAGCCACTTCTAATGGGGTACTACGGTAATAACATAAACTATGATTATAGTTACAATTTCATTATATATATATTGAGTATATATTTTGATATATACATGTAGAGCTCTAGGACTGCTTAATATCAATACGCTTTTAGTAGTAATTCTAATATTATAAAAGCCTAAGTCTGTCTGTCTGTCCATAACACTTCATTCGCACTCTGATTGGCTGATGGAAACAGCCAATCACAGTGCTCCAAGCATGAAGGAGTGCCACCATGATTCTGAAGCCACGCTGAGGACCAGACAGAGGGTGGGGGAGCCCAGGCCAGTCCCCCACCTCACTCCCTGCAAGCAGCACCGAAGACTGGAAACTGGGTGGAGGAGCAAGGGCCATCAGTGATGGCCTTGGCTGCCTGACCCAGCTCCCTGCAAGCTGCACTGAGGACCCACCCTGCTCCCTGCAAGAGGCAGAACAGTGGCAGCCTGGGGCATCAGGTGGTGGCACTCCATCCCAGCATCCTCCCTCCCCACTGTCATTCTTGATGGGCGATTGACTAGTATAGCATAAGACTGTAAATGATTATATAATTAGGGTACAAAATAAGTTAATCAGAAATACAAGGGCTCAAGTTTGTACCTATGACTGAATTTAGAAAATTTTGCTATAAATAATATCACAGTTATTACAAGAATGATATACAGGTGTTGCCAGCTAGGCCTTGATCCAGAAAAGCATATAAGCATATGCGACTAGCTCTACTGATCTACATGGAACTACTCATGGTTAAGATTTAAATGGTCTGCTGGAACAGAGGGGTTGGAAGCCTAAACTATCACAATCAGATGCTTATCCAGCCTCCTCTTGAAAACTTGTAGTCTTTTCTTAACTCAATTTACTATTCACTATAAGAACTATTAGTTAATAGTATGAACAGTTAATGTGAGGGAAAATTTAGGTCCATATTCTCAAAGTTTTATAGATTCTATTATACTTATTAGCAGGGATCCTGGTTCCCTCTGATTAAAAAAAATTCCCAATTTTTAGATTTAAAAAAGTAATTCAAATTCTGTATTTTCCATGATTAAAATGAAGCATCATTAATATATAGCAGTTATGTTTCATTTTAATCATGGAAAAATGTGAATTTTGAGTTACTTTTTCTAATTGGGGATCTTTTTTATCAGAGAAAACCAGGATCCTTGGTCATGTGGACCTTTCTCTATGTATTTTAACTATTTCAAACTTAACATTTTGTGGCGGGGAAGTTTCAGGGGCCATTCAAAACATTGGTCTACCCACCTGTCTAGGGCACTCCACCCACCTAATTCACCTGCCATGCCTTTGATGTAATTAACGAGTTGCTTCTAAGGCATGAGGATGCCCATTTAATGCCCAATGCCCATTAACGGTAATGAGTGGTGTTTCATTTTAATCATGGGAAAATGTGGATTTTGGGTTACTTTTAAATCCAAAAATTGGGGATTTTTTTTAAAATCAGAGATACCCAGGATCCCTGCTTATTATGCACTTAAATACAAGTGGGTACTTAATTACAATCCTATTCAGATACTATGAAAATTGAATGGATCTTCTTCCTCCGATGAGGTCAATGATATTTGCTCAATGTCTCCCTTCTGAAGGATTGCCTTACCAAAATTTAGGCACATATTGACTAATTTTCAGTCCTTCCTTGTAAGCTGCTTTTATTCATGGTACCAGTTTTTATGTTACTGTAAAAGCTGTTTTGCTCAAGGAAGAAGATGGAAAAAATAGTGTCTACAATTCAGAAGTGGACATTACTCCCAGAGTGGTCTCAGGGCTATTGTATTTTATCCCAAATTAAACAAACATATCTCTTCAGTGTCCCTTATGGGATGTCTCCCCTCTGGCAGATGCAAAAGTACAAAAAATGGCATAACTATCACATCTATGACTCATCAGACATCCCAATTTGGCACTACTGACTGGAAGAGCAGAGAGAGGTCCTTAATAAGTGCTGATTGCTAATTAAAAGGTTTCACTCACAAAAGATTTAATTCTTGCCAGCTGTGGGACAGCATCTATTCCCACTAACTCCTGAGGTTGTGGGTGTCTGGCCTCTAAGAGTTGCTCAGCATCTTGGAGAATTAACTCTAAAAGGTAGGGAAAAAAAGAGCAGATACCACTGAAGAGATAAACCAAGGCAATGTGCAAGAGGCCAGGAGGGGAGTGTAGTTTATAGTAGAGAATAGGTAAATTACAGGAGGTGAAAAAGGGGGTTGGTTATTACTGAAGAAAGATAACTACTTTTAATAGAATATATGAACAATTTCTATCAAATAGAAATTAGAAAAGGAAGACAATGATTGAAAAGCAGAGAATAGGCAGAGACAGGACATTATATATGTTGCCTTGACAAACTGGGAACCATTGAATGAAATTTTAATCTAGAACAGATATTAATATGAAAATAAAGAAGGGGTAATAATACCCCATATAAACAGCACTCTTTTTAAAAAAAAAACAAGGACTGAATGAGAGTTATGAGCATAGATGCTTGTAGACATGTGAAATGAATACAGAGCAGCCTTACAACAGCTCCCTTTGCTGTTTTTAGAAATACAGTAAGAGTAAATAAGAGCTGATCTGGATCATAAACAAAAAAAGGGAGGCAGGACTCCATCAGCCAGTTTCCTCAGGCAGCAGCCAGAAAGAAAAAAGGGCATTCAACACTGGAAGTGGGGATTTATGCCTTTATTACCAATACTTTTTCTCAGCGGTACATGCCCCTATCTTAAATCTCCTGAAGTGCCTTGCAGTGGAGACAGCTTGGAAACCACAACATTCCCCCTCCCATGAGATCTACTAATGAACTCATAGTCATTGTAGATCAACTGGATAGGAAGGCTTAATGCTTAGAAGAGAAAGTTAATTCTTTTTTCCCCACTCCCCCAGGTAAAGCATCAAGAATGACTTTGTTATGCAACCAACCTACTTAGAGGACATACCTTAAGGCAATGCCTCAGGCAACATTCTGTAAATGGAGGTAGGTCCTAGCATTTATTGGACTTACAGATTAGAAGAGTGCAAATAGCATCTTGGAGGTAAAAGGATTTATTTTTTTGTCCAAAAAGTATGTAAGGTGCAGTGACTGAAAGCAAATCAAACAAGACTTGGTGCAGTACTTAAAAATATTACAAAGCTTACATCACCATTACAGATTAGAGGAGCACAATAATTCTTAATTATGTGGTGTAAACTACTACTGTATGATTTTGTACGGATTACTGGAGGCATACGTGAATAATGAGGGTATAAAGGAAATAGAGGTAGCTGAAGAAGGAATTTGGGACATGGCACCTCTTGAAAAGTTACAAAAAGTTTATACCCCATGCTGATTTATTTTGAAAGAGTCTGCCTACCACAGAGACTGAAATTCAATATATGGCTTGGTATAAAGATGGAAAGTAACTGAACCTACCAGGGAGAGGGAAGTAAAAGCAATGGATGTAATCCCTTGAGGCTTGACTATGTTTTATAATAGTTATGATTTGGACAGCTTCAAAAAAGGGGTGGAGCTCCAATTAAACTAGGATACTAGCTAGTTTCTATGGCTGGTGGATCCTGATATTAAACAGAACTGCAGTGAAGACATATATATGCAAGGTTATTCCTAATATTCTATTTGGATATTAAAAAAGACAGGCAATACTTCAAGAGAGATGTGAACCAAGAACAAAACTTCAGATCTGAAAACAGCCAGATTTTGCTGAATATAAGAGAGAAGGGTAAAGGTTAAACTGAAACTTAACCTTATTTGTAATAAAAAGACAAAAGAAGAAAAAAATATAATCACAAAAGACATTTGCAAAGAGGGTGATACATAAGGACAGAGAAAAGCAATTTCAATATTTGTCACAAGTGTATAGGAAGAAAATAATGAGCAAACAGCAGAAGCAACAGCAATTAATGCAAATAATAATAGCTGGGAAAGCCTAGCAGAACTTTGCCTCTGGAGAAGGCATGACTTTTCTTTTACATCTTACATCTCAAACAGCTTTTTCACATATGCTGTTACTGTAAAGGGATACATCTTAGATTATGCTGGACAACCCAGTAGAATTTGGCAGGCACTATTGATTCTTGAATAGTGTTTTTTGGCAATTTTCAGACACTCTGCTCATAGTGTTAGGCTGTAAAAAAACAGTCTCTTGATAGTCAGCAGTGCAAAGTAGCCAAAAGGCCATATCCTTTCAGCTGTTATGTCTATGTCTCAGTGAGGAAGCTGGGATAGTCTTATGTGAACCATAATATCAGGCAAAGATTTAAATTGTAAAGATTAGTGCTGCCTCAGTTTAAAAAAATATACAATCTCTTTAGTTCTGTAAGTAGTCAGAAGAAGGGAGAGAAAGAGAGAGAGAGAGAAACGAAAACATTGATTGATTTTAGGATAGGTATTCTCATGAAAGGTTAATAAATCAGGAGCGAAAGTTTCCGTGTTTTCATTCATTATTCACCCTTTTCAGCTTTAACAGATATACTTGACTCAGCATCACAGCCCATTACTGCTAGGATCATTCTGAAAAGGAACAGAATAGAATAATAAAGGGAGGACTAGGGAACAGAAATGCTACAAATGATTTAGCCTAAGGCCCCTGGCACATGTTCATTTAAAGGAGTTATGGGATCTGATCCACAATTCCAGTACTCATGCTTCCTGCCATACTACATATGCATGGCAGGAGGAGTGCCCTTTCTACTTGCCAGTGTTAGGAAGCTTGGGATAATTTATGACTGACTTAACATTTTATGGAGCCTCAAACTGGGTGCATGTATACAACTCTTGCCATTTATGCTATAATTAACAGGTTAATTGAGACACAGATGTGGTGTAATACTATGTAATGTTGGGCCTGGCATTTCTATTTTATTTATCTTCACCTTTTACTGATATAGCATAACTATAAGCCCTCAGTTATGTGTTTCCCTAGTTCATGAATCCTGACAAATTCTGTCATTTTCTAATCCAGTATACAGGGACTACTACTACACCCAGGGGCAGATCAAGGAGGGCTATCTGCCTGGCAGTAGTAGCAGCATTTCTACTCAGGCAGCAGTAAAAAGGTAACTTAACTTCACAGTTCATTATAATCTACCAAATGCCTTCTAGACACTTCATACCATGGGTGTTAACAACCCTCTTCTTTTTAACTGTATTAATGTTCCACTAATAAAACTATCCTTTCTTTGGCAATTCTGCTGTCTATTAGCTGCTCCTGGTAATGTAGCTCCTATTTCAGAGCCCTGCAGATTGTTTTTCACTTTAGCTAAAAACATGAATTTGGGTGTGGAGATAACTTTCAGTGAAGCACAGGATGTACTGTCAAGATGCTTGAGAAAGCTAGATTTTGTTTTATGAATCAGAAAAAGATAGGTCTATTTAATTCTAATGACTACAGGATGAATGAAACAACATCTTTGTATTATTTTTGCTTAGTTTGTTGTGGTTTTATACATAATATATATAAGATAGAAAATTAACACATATTCCAATAAATGTAGGTTTGTTTTTGCTCCAATCTTAAATTACATAATATAATCCTAGGCCCTAAAGTTATTAGTAAAACTTCTAGTTTTCTTCTAATTTGAGAAAAATATGTATCATAAAATATGTGGCAATGCACTACAAGAACTGCAGCCCCATTTTCAAAATCCTAGATTTGCCCATGCCTACACCCCACACTCAGATTATTACCCTTTTGTTCATTGTGTGTCCCTTTTTGGTGGGATTGGCTGCAAAAAACAGCAATTAGAATAATGTACTTTTGAAATCTTTGCATGTCTGATTACAGAATGAACATTTTAAGATACAGTTTCCTAAAGGAGAAATGTCTATATATATGCAAATAAATCTGTAATGGTTTTAGACATTAAGGACCACATTTCCAAAACTGACCTAAAGTTTCTTTATATAGAGTCTTTACTAGGTATGCAACATCTTCATTGAAGTGAGGAAAATGAACTCATGTATAGACATTTATTATTTTTCATTGTTTCATTTACATGTGCAAAGCTGCAAGTTTCATTTATAAAACATAGACTCATTTTAGTAAGTGAACCACTTATGTTAAACTCTAAGGAAATAAAAGAGAAAGCATACAATGGGTTTCACCAGGGGCAATGCATAGTGGGTCCATGCAGGTACATGTGCACCCCCTGAGCGTGGTGGTGCATCCCCTGCAAAAAGGCCTTGTTGACCATGTCAATGGCACCTGCAGGCAGTTGCCGCTTGCCACCCTGCCACCGACGCCACCACTAGTGTCTGCAGGTGGTCCGTGATCACAGCTGGCCACCACCGACACTGCCAGTGGTGCCTGCAGGTCGTCGCCGGCCCTGGTCAGTGCTTGTATCTTCCCCCCCGACCACCCCAGTGCAACTGACAGTGCCGGTAGCATCTGCGGGAGCTCTGCACTTATCACCGTCAGGCTTCCATCACCACTGCCACATTCCCACTACCAACAGTGCAGCCATGCCCCCTCAGCTGCCTGGGGCATGCACCATTCATGGGTTTCATGTTCTATACTTTTTTTGTAAACTAGTTCTTTATAAATTTCTGAATAGATGAGCTACATGAGTTTCACATGAAAAGAATTCTTTACAGACTGAAGTCCCCAGTGAAGTCAGTAACAAAAAGTTCCCACTGAATTAAGTAACTTTACAATTTGATCCAGTCTTTCTTATTCTATTTCTCTCTGTGTCCTTCACTTTCTTGCTTCCTTGCACCCTGTTTTTTAAGAGGCATTTCAAATGTTTAGGGTTAGGCCTTGTAATGGACCACAAGATGGAGCCAGAGGCCCTTGAAACAAGCTGTTTATTCACTTTGTTGTTCCCAGGGAAGTCATTTTCAGAGGCAGGTGAGAATAAACTACAAACCCAGCATCTTAAGCAAGTGGTTAAAATAATTAGAAGTTGAACCTAGCTATTACTGTCAATGATTTAATCATAAGGGAGCTCATGCATTTTAATCACACAAAGATTAAATGCATTTATTAGCCTATATTTTAAAAAAAATTACACATCACATTCTGTAAGTTTCTATTTCTCTAAAATGTACAGTCAAATCAAAATGTAAATTATATGCATTCATTGGAAGTTACTCTTTGAAAGAAAGGTATTGATATCTCTGTGCTTCCCAATTATTGGTTTGATACCTTTTCCTGTACTTTCATAGCATCTTAACTCCATCCTACAAGGTTAAGAAACTTGGCATATATTTTGGATTCTTCATACTTGGCCTTCTCATTTCCACTATTTTTTTTATATATAAAAAGACTAAAGCAAGATGGAAATTAAATCTTCTTTCTGACCAATGTGAAATTATTAATTTTTAATTCTTTGAACTAGGTCTTAGAGGGATGAGTGCCACATCATAGAGGAAACATCCATTATTGTGCCTCAGTTTACTCAGTATCTGTAATTGGCCCATTACTGAAGAACAGAGTGTGGCCCTGGAGGAACTGTTAAGAGTGGAGAGGCATTAAAGAAAAATGACTCCTTGTCCCAAGTTCAGAAAGCACAATCAGGGGTGTGATTGACAGGGATGGTCACAGCTTTTAGGTTTGAAAACAGCTAGCTTATACCTTTGTTTAAGTTCACACTGGAAGACTAGCAGTGGTTATGATGGGAGGCTTGGGGGCTGCAAGAAGTGCTTGCAGTAGTGCTGCCACTATCACTATCTGATCTGGAGGGGCATGTGAAGACAAAATGGGGGCCCTAAATTGAAGTGGTGGGTTTTTAAACCCACTATTTCAAATTAGGGTGAAGTAAACCCCTGTGTTGTGTACACACCCTGCACTTACCTGCCTCTCTGGTGGTGGGGAAGGGAGGGTGAGCCTCTGGCAGGTGAAGCAGTCCCTGGGCTGTGGGGGGAAGGGGGCTGGTGCTTCCCTCCACCCTCCCCAGGCAGCACCTGCCCAAAGGCACCCAGCTCAGGCAGTCCCAGGGGGGCACCGCAGCTGTAGAGGGAAGCGCCGAGCCCCCATGCAACTCAGACAGGCAGGCAGGCTCTGGGAGGGTGGGGGCATAAATCAGGCTTGCCACTTTTCTTGGGCAGAGCCTGCATTCCCCGGCTGCTGCCAGGCTGTCTACAGGGCTTCCTGCAGAGCCACGGAGCTGCATGGAGCCTGATGCTTTGTTCTGTGGCTGTAGGGGCAACAAACTAAAACTCCTCAGATGAGTTTTAGTTTGCTGAGCCCCAAGTCATTTAAGGCACATTACACCACCAAATTTCCTACACTGCCTGGAATTAATGCACAATATACCACCAAGGCATGCAAACACCAACACCATTAAAGTGGAGCAAAAGCATTTAGCCCATTTTAAACTGCTGTGCACACATGCCCCTCATTTCATCTACACATGGCAGAGATCATGGGAATCAGAGCCTGCAGCTAAAAAGACTGAATAAGCAGGCCCAGAGCCTGAGAAGTTGAGACCAGAGGGCTGAGGAGCCCAGAGCCAGAGAGGGTAAGACAAGACTTAGAGCCCAGGAGCCAAGGTCCAGAGCTATAGACAGGGGCTAAGGGGCCCAACCAGAATAAGACAAACAAGGCTGGAAAGCCAAAGCCCAAACAAAGGTTTAAGGCCTCAGGGGCCTTTCCTGCTACAGTATCTATTGTAACTATTCCTTTCAAGAATCAGATGGTAACAATTCAAGGAAGTATCATAGTAGCTAGGGTCAGGAGGGACCTGAACAGATCATCTAGCCTGACCTCCTGCCACAGGAATGAATGCTGAGTTCATAAGACCCCAGACAGGTGATCATGTAACCTCTTTTTGAATTTGCCCAAGGTAGGGGCAAGGACCACTTCCCTGGGAAGTTGGTTCCAGATTTTGTCCACCATAACTGTAAAATATTGCCTCCTGATCTCTAACCTAAACCTATTCTCCATCAGCTTATTACCATTGTTCCTCATCACCCCAGGTGGTGCTGGGGAGAATAGGGCTCTTCCTATTTGCTGAAGATCTCCCCTGATGAGTTTGTAGGCAGCCACCAGGTCCCCCCTCAGCCTCCTTTTGCCAAGGATGAATAGGTTCAGGTTCCTCAGGCTTTCCTCATAGGGCCTGTCCTGCTGCCTCCTCACCAAGTGGGTGGCCCTCCTCTGAACTCTCTCCAGGCTGGCCACATCCTTTTTAAAGTGCGGCACCCAGTACTGGACACAGTACTCCAATTGCAGGCTGATGAATGTTGCATAGAGGGGGAGTGAGTATCACGTCTCTGGACCAGCTTGAGATGCATCTTTGGATGCATGACAAGGTATGGCTAGTCTTGCTGGCTGCAGTCTGACATTGGTGGCTTATGTTCATTTTGGAGTCAATAATGACTCCAAGATCCTGTTCCGCCTCTGTGTTTTCAGTAGGGGAACTCCCCAGCCTGTATGTATGCTGTGGATTCCTTCTTCCAAGGTGCAGCACCCTGCATTTATCTACGTTGAACCCCATCCTATTCTAATTTGTCCACTTTTGTAGTCTGTCTAAATCTATTTGCAGCCTCTCTCTGCCTTCAAGTGTGTTCACCTTGCCCCAGGTCTTAGTGTCATCAGCAAAAGTAATTGTTACGTTCTACTAAACACATTCTTCTTAATGAAACAAAAAAAAAATGTACCTGGGAAATTGTTACTAAAAAAGCTTATTGTGGTTGCACATTTGCTTCATACATAAGATTCTTTTTGGAATATTTTTTACACCAAATTGCTTCATAAATTATTTGTTCTCTGAAGGTTTAAAGGTCAAGAACGTTTCAGCTTGCAACATACAATCAAACATATCACTCTGTTGATCAACTCACGCTCATTTAATTTGCTCTCACAAGTTTTCTTCCTCTTCCTCCCACTGTGCCAGTTTTTTCTTTTAGTATTTGGCTCTTTCTTTTTTCTTTTTTCCTGTTGATCTTCAGCCATATTCTGTGTTCAAATTGCTTAGCTTGTGTAAAAAAATCTTTAAACCTTCAGTAAAGTGGAACGTACCAGTTCTGCTTAAAAAAACTGGCATGGTCTGGAGCAGCTGTTTGTCTCTTTTCACTGTCATCACACAGCTGATCCAAAGAGTTAGTCTTTTGCTTTAAATATTTGCAGAAACCCTAAATCAAAACTGGTCTTAAAAATATACAAAAATGTCCACTTAACTTCTGAAATCATCTGTTAAACACTTAGTAGCTTCAGAAAGACATGGAAATGATCATTTGAACAGATATAAGCAGGTTTAATCATTTTGCAAGTCATGAAGGAAAAACAAACAGCATGTGAGGGGATGTAAGTGATCTCATGCCACTTAGGATTCTGAGTAAAGGTGATAAATAGGTCTGGTTTACCAATTTTCTGCACCATACCCTTAGCTTGCTGGTAGTTTTGTTGCATATTACTTAGACTACCAATAAATGGCTGAGGGTAAAATTATAAGTTGCTACTCTTAGACTTCCTCCTTCTGCTCTAACCTGCTGCATGTCTACTAACGCTATTTATGACAGGACCCACTTTGAGGCAGCTATGGCACTGCATAGTGACCTTACTTGTTTTGTTTCCTCCTACTTTGCCCTCCCAGGGTACCGTCCTGCTGTCTTACCTGCCATGCCTGGATGATAAAATGCAACTGGATAGACTGCCTCAGAAACCAGAGTGAGCTTTGGGTGCTTCACCCTGCCTTGCTCAACATAGAGCTCTCAGCTCCATGTCCTGAGCAGAGCACTTCCTTTTCTCAAAGTACTCAGTTAACTCTGGGCTCCTTATCTCTCAGCCCATTCTCTCTAGGCTTTGGGCCTCTTGGCTCAGTGGCCAAGGCCCCTGTCTTTCTTGAGTAAGGCATTGCTTTTCTTGGTTGGCTTCAGCCATCTCACTCTCACTATCTCTGAACAAGGCCCCTGGCCCAACCTCAATGCATTGCACCAGATGCTAAACCCACAGTCCAAAATTCAGGGTGGCCTCCTACCTCCTCTTTAGCAACTCCCAAGCATCTCCTTGGAGCAGTTAGCATTCTTTTAAAATGTTAATATGTTATCACATATGTGGTTACTTTCTGTCTCAGGGCCTTGTTATACATTAATGTGGAGAACTTAACCCTTGGATCATCTGCACATTAACACCAGAAACTACCTTTAAGCATACTTTAGGCAGCTGAATGTTAGTATGTTATCATTTATGTGGTTACTTTCAGATTAGAAATAAAAATACAGTAATTTGAGCAGTTATTTATAGCTTAAATTATTGAAAAGCAAAAAACAAAACAACCCTCCAAGCTAAAAAGCAGAATAATTGCTATTAAATGTGTAGTCGAAGGGGGTGGTTTTACTATGTCAAGTGAAAATCAAGCAGAAATCTGCTTTCTATAAGGTCTCAGCGCAGTGGAGCCCAGCACTGCCTGCCATCTTCCTTTAGAGTTCATAGGTGGTGCACACACACACTGCATTGATCAATGCTTTTTCTACGGCAACTTTTAAAATTAATTTCAGACATTTTTTCATACTTTTTCATATTTTTAAAAAAAAAATACTGTGCAAATCAACACTCTATAAGATTGAATATAATATATAATGTGTGGGGATACAGCAAGCACAAATACTTTGAAATGTTCTTAGAAATCTACTCCTTTGTAATAAGTAATATATAGAGTCTATACTTTAAAAAAATAGTCAGTGAGGACCATGTTACACATTTTTCTCTGAGATGCTCAACTGTTGATTGGTGTTTGTGCTAGTTTGGGTTTGGAACAGTCACACCTTAAGGCTAAAAATCCCCTCTGACTGTCCCCCACCTGGACATCTGTGACTTGCCACTAGGGCTAGGGAGTAGAATTACACATAAACCAGTATAAGGGATTGGAGACCAGTTCAAATGTGTAACACAACAGATGTTCAGTGCACATAAATCACTTTCAAAATGGCCAAAACCGGTTTAAGATAAACTCGGGTGGATGCAATGTAAGAAACAAAAGCTCCTTAAACAATATCTCAGCCTAGTCTGGCTGGCTAAATACCTTGCTAAATACCTGTCTAAATAGAAACATCTTACAACCTTTCCAGAAGATGTGCAAGCTTAGGCTCTGGCAGACTTCAATGGGGAGTGTGTTCTAGAGCCAAGGTCCAGTAAAGATTGAATTGATTCAGCCTTGGGCTTTTTTACCATCTGTACTTAGCCTAGAGGGCTGGCAAACAGGAGCCTGACTGGGAGCTACAGCTGTGAAGTGCCATTGCAGGGCTGGTGAGGCAGTACAGACTCTAGATGGGGGGTGGGGATGGTACATTTCAGTCAGCCAACCACTGAAGGATAAAATAAAATGAATAAATAAATGAAGGAGGACATTAAATATAGTCTCAAGTTTTAATAAATTAGGATTTGGGATTGGGGTATGTGGGTGTTGGCTGTGGTTCCTGGAGTGGCTGTGCGGTAGAAGCAGTGAGGGAAGGTGCTTGGGGGGAAGGTACTGTCCCTCTCTCCAGGAAGGAAGCCTCAGCTCATGGGAAACCAATCTGACCCCCTACCTTGTTCCTCCCCACCCACCTAGACTACATGACTGGACCCATCCATGCCCTGTGACCTGACAAACTAGCTTACACTCCAGGCATGGGAGGGGGAATTAGCTTGGTGCCAGAACCATCCACAGGGCAGTAGAGTTAAGGAGCTGGAAAGTTTGTCTGCACAGAACCAGATGGGAGAGGGAACAATGCTTCATGGGATGCTAGAAGACTGTAACTGGGGCGGCTCATCAGTGGGGAGTGGCCACACATTAATGGAACATGAACTGGATACCATGGAGCAGAGATAAACCTGCTCTGGAGTGGTGTACATTTAAGCTGCCTAAAGTGTGCTTAAAACTAGTTTCCAGCGTTAATGTGTGGACAATCTAGGGGTTAAGTTCTCCATATTTATGTGTAACAAGGCCCTGAGACAGAAAGGCAGCATCCAGTGCAAGCTCTATCATGGATAAGAATGAGGAATGCTTCTTTCTTCATAAGTGCCATTATACACTTGCAGAATGATGAATGAAAGTGCCTGTTTTATCTCCTAGCTGCTGAAGAAAATCATGTGTAAGCAACAAACATCTTAGAAACCATTACACAAAATGCTTGTTGCATGCCATCGTGTCCCTGCTTTTCCATTAATATTTCTATTTCCTATCACCATGTTTCTAGTCTTAAAAACAAGTCAATCTTTTAGAATATTTCAGGTTTTTTTACCATGAAACACTATTGTATTCAAATAACAGTTAGCTCAATGTAGAAATATAAAACCAACCAGTAAAAAAAAGATGGCAGGCACTTGGGACTATGCATTCCCCCCTGTGGTTTTTGTTTAGTTGGCTTTAATTTATTTCCTCAAGGAAAGTAAACTTGACTGATACAGTTTATTGTATGAGACGAGCAACTGTTCTAAGCATAAAATAAAAGATATATTTAGATGAAACAACCTGCACTGGGACATTTAGATTCCAAAACTGCAATTTGCCAACTGTGTTCTGTTGAAGGGAGCACGTGCATAAAAGCAGAATAAAAGATGTCCATGGACACGCTTTACATTTGTGGCAGGAGAAATAACAAGCATTTTCCTACAGAAAACTCTTGTGGCACTTTGGGATGGTTCCTTCCATGAGAGAACTCCTCCCTGCACTCTGCAGTTCATGAATCATCAGTCAATCAGTGGGCTCTCCTGGGGACAGGAGTTACCTAAAAGCATCCATCTAGTGCTCCTTGATAGGAGAGTTCACCTGTTTAGCTCCCCCGCCAGGGGCAGAAACACATGTATGCTCAAACTCCCAAACATTTTTTCTAGTTCTAAGCATTTCATAGAATTTCTTAGTTCTAGAAATTAATGCCTTAATACAGCAGGCTGTTGGGGAGAAAACATAAGTGTTCAAAGTCAGACTATTTTTGAAGTTTGGAAGGGATTTTCCAATCCAAGAAATATATGAAGAACAGTAGCATTAAGCAGGCCAGCTTTTATAATCCAATTGCATGGTTGCATCATATCAACACTTAGCCTGGTTGTAACCTAAGAAACTTTTAACATGCAATGCCTTGATAAGGTACAGTATTACTTGAGATGATTCTTTAAAATTTATCAATGTGAAAGAAACAAGCATTTCTGCAAAAATTTGACCTACTTGGACCAACCAGAATTGCTGATAGAGAACTGTCACTAAGAATGGGTATGAGAAACAGTTTAAAGAGGGCTTTCAGGGAAGAAAATGTAAGCTGGGTAAAAAAAAAAACTGAAAGAGACTTTGCCTCTCCCTTGAGTCTAATCATTTTGACAGATCTTTTTTCCTGTCAGGTTGTAGCCACTTTCAGCTTAAGCTCAACCCGAAAGTGGCATCTGCAACATCAGTTTAGAAAAGGGAGTGCTCATATCATGGCCTGTAAACCAGATCGGGCCCCCAGCATCTTGTCATTTGACTTGTGGAATGCCCCATGAATTTATGGGGAGCTCCATGGACTAGGACCCTGAACCCTAGGTTGGGCATGCAGGGCAGTGCAGGGCCTGATCCAGGACTACAGGAGCAACATAAGGCCTCCAAAGCTTGCAAGACTGGGTGGAGGCTTTATGGGACCCTGGGCTCTGATTCCTGCATGTGGGACCACTTGGAGGCAGTGAGGGACCATGGTGCTCAATCCTGGCAAGCAGGATCTGATCCAAGCTGTAGACAGGCCCCACATCCTGGCGTCAAAAGGCTGAGAACCTAGGGTGGCAATCACAGAGGACATTCCAGTTTTCTGCTACTCTGTCCTCTATTGATACAAAACCAGATGCCTTTATGTCTTCTATTTTTCTCTTCAAAAGAAAAACAGAGGACATAAAGGTGTCCAGTTCCGTATCAATAGAGGACAGAGGACAACCAGACTAAACTGTACAATGGCCACCCTATGAGCACCACTGAGTAAGACTGTTCTCATAATTTTTCTAAGTCCTATGTGAAAAAGGACATAAAAAGCATTTTGGGTAGGTCTACAGGTAGCAGAATTCTGTACCTTACATGGCCCTGAATATGTCCTACTTACCCTATCACTGGTAGTTTGAATACTCTCTTAGGCAGTATAAGATTGGAGTTTTGAAACCCCTTAGGGCTAAGAAGGGCCTAGAAGCAGATGCCCCTCTCCTGGATAAGGTCTTAGTCCTTCTTCACTGTAGTTATTTCTAAGGAGCTCTCAGACAGCAACAAAGAGCTTATTCCCATGACTTTGATGAAGTAAACAGACACAGATGTTTAGAAAAATTTCTTAAACAATCACTCCCTCTTTTAGACACTAGGAAAAGATACAAATCTAGCCAAATTAAGAAACAGATTCTCATAAATCCCTTTCTCAAGTTTCCTCACTATCTTGAGTATCTTTTTTCCTTCTAGTTTCCCTTATCAGGACTGCCTCAAAATAAGCAACTTAAATCTTTTTTACTATAAATTATATTGATCTCTTCTGGCTCTTCATTCAACAGACACATAAAATAATTGATCATAGTCCTCTTTATAACAAGCACTTATGTCAATCAATGGTCTCCCCTCAGTTTTCCCTCTGCTAAGCTAAACAAACCCAATTATTGCATCCTTTTTCTCATAGACATATTTTATAAACTTTTTATCCTTCTTGTTACCTTTTTGGACAGTTTCCAGTTTGCTTACATGTTTTTTACAGTACAGTGACTGACTGCACTATTAAAAAGAGGGTGGGAAAAATTAAGGTTATCAATAGAAAAAAAGTAACATGGAAATCTCTCAAGGGAGTAATGAGAAAATGGCTGAGCCAGAGTAAAGCAAAGTGGTGGGCACTGGCCACATCTACACAAGATGCTGACTATGCAGTTGTTACTGCACAGTCACTTAGTATTGTATAAATAAGTACTAAATGACTGCAAAGTAATGAGAGTTACTGCACAATCGAGCTGAAGAACAGCTTTTTCATGATGGTGACTGCGCAGTAGCTTATGACTACTAAGCAGTAGCATCGCACCACACTTCCAGCCACATGACACTAGTGCGTAGTAGTCACAGGTTACTGAGCAGTCAGCATCTCATGTAGATGAAGCCACTGTTGACTTTTGGTACTTAAGTCTACAAGCAGAAAACCATACAAGTGTATAAAGGAAGAATGTGAAGTGTTAAGCTAATGAGATTACTTTCACTGAAAGTGCAAGGGGCACTTTAACAAGACAAATCCTGTGAAGAACTGGGGACCTCTGAGTGGATCAACCTTGCACATATTATCTTCTTCTACCTCAAACCTGTATAAAGAGCAGCATACTCCTGTTGTAATATCAAGCCACTTCACTGACCAATATATGAGGAAAAGCAGGTCTGTCCTACTTCCCTCCATCTCACCTTTCTCACAGCATGTGAAAGGTCCACTGCTATACTGTGGACCCACGCTATAGCTGCACTTGCTTTGACTGGGGTAGAGAATGGGTCCTGTTAATGCTAGGTCCAGTCTTGCTTGAAATGAATAACTTAGAATAATGACGTTACTAGTGGTGGGTTGATAGGGTAAACTATCCTGGGTGCTGACGTAAGTGAGGAGGCACATAAAAAGTGCCAGCTGCCAGTAGCTGTGCATTTGCATTTGTGAGCCAGAAGTCACCATTTCCACTTTGCCTAGGGAAACAGGCCTCATCCCTACACTGCTGACTTAAACTGATGGGAGCTCAGTCCCCTCACAGCTGAGATAGGAAGCCTGAGTCAGACAGGTACTGAAACTTTCTAACTTGTCATATTTCCTTAGCAAAGTATGTGGGGATTTTATTTAGAACAAGAAAATGGAAATGGTTTCAATCTCAGAGCTGTACGTGTGTGTGCAAAACATCACATCTGTCTCTGCAGCAAGCACTTTGTGCAAGCTAAATACATCTTTCAGTTAAAGAAAAGCATTCAAACTAAATTTTTACTCATTTGCTTTTACTTCTAGGAGATTCTATAACCTAAAGTCTTTGTCCTAAGTGGCAGATTTTGGCTTAAAGCCACAGCCCATGTGGTGCAGCTGCACTGTGCTAGAGCCTTTGGCTGAATTCTCACTCATGCAGAGTCCCTTGGCCCTTAGGCAGTATGTGGTAGAAAAGCAATTCTCACATTTTTAAAAGGTACATATGACATGTTTACTGCAACTCCCCATAGTGGCTGAGCTTTGATGGATGGTGCTCCAGGCTTGCTCTACCCCCTTCCTTGCAGTGGCTAATGCCATTGATTGAATACCCTGGCACTCTGCAAACAAAAATGCTGCACTTGTCTCTACCCCTGCATAATGATGAAAGGAGTGGGGATGCCTTGCACTCTTTGTTCACTTCTATTCATGTTAAGGGCCAACAACAAGTTTGCCTCAGTTTTTACTAGTGATCAGATCCAAACAGATTTCATAGGGCAGCTCCATTTCAAACGCACAGCATCTAAAAAGGACATGCTGGGCCCAAGAAGAGAACAGGGCTGTGCATCTAGAACCACTGGATCTCCATGTATTCAAAGGAAAGAGTTATCTGTCTCTAAGGGGTAATCCAGAGCACAGTCATTTAACAGGGAGGCTCAGGGGCATATCTGAAGTTCTGCCCCTCCTTAGATTAGGAGTCTGACTCCAGGAAAAAAAGAAAAAGCCTGTCATCTCCATATCCAAAAAGGAAGTGCCTAACTCACACTGACTGAATTGAGTTTAGTGTGAAGTACATACCCTGGGGCAAAAATAATGCTCAGACTCATCTGGAGCAGCTTCCAGCTCGCCAGTTGCATGGTTCCCTAGGGATTACAGGGCTTGTTCAGCTTACCTGCTTCCCAGAGGTATAACTGGGCATTTCAGTGCTCTCAGCACCAGCTATGGACAGGGCAACAGCAATGGTTGTGCAAGTGCTGTTCTTATTGCCCCTGTCCAGAGTCAGTACCCGGGGCTGGTGTCCCAGTCAACCCCCCACCCCCTTCCACCAGCCTTATGCTACTGCCACTTCTTTCTGGTTCCATGTATGCTTAGATCCAGATCTGGGGTTCTGAACTAGTTGGAAAGTGAGAAACTAGTAAAAGTTCAGGTCATTTCTCATTCTCTTCCCGATTCCTTCTTCCCCTCTTCTTTCAAGGAAGCCGAGCACAGAATGATTTATGCAGAACTGAAAAAGCAGCATTATACATTTCAGTGGCCTCTATTAGGTTAAAATATATATATACAATGTCTATCTCATTATCCTGTGTGACAACATGGTCTAGTGGACAAGGCACTGAACCAAAATTAGTGTTATTCCTATTTATGCTATTCATATGCTACGTGTCTTCCCCACCTCCTACCCTTGCCCCACCCACATTTTCTCTTTCTTGACAATTTGGACCAGGGCTGTCCAGCTTCTAAGCAGAGAATGGGGCCCATGCTCCACAGGCTGTACCAGCAGGGACTACACATTGTATGGTCCATGGGCCCCCCATGTTGCACACTGAACGGTTGCCCTGCCACTATATCACACATGCAGATACCCCAGTCTCTCTCAGCTCTGGAGCCATGGGCTTGCCTGCTGCTCTGCCCTGTGCGAGTAGCCTTGGCTATGGGTAGAGCCATGCCATGCCATACCACATTGCTCTCCAGGGTGGGATAAATAAAGGATGTGGAAGATGGAGGACAGAAGAGGAGCCCAGAGACCCCAACTGCTGCCAGGGGCAGCAGACCCCTCTTACACTACACGTAGCCCATAGACTGCCAGTTAGACCATAAACACTTTGGAATAAGGAATGTCTTTTGCTATTTGTGTAGAGAGTATATAACAAAGTCCAGTCCAGTCTTAGCTGTAACTTGGTTTACTATTACCACACACCCTATGAATACATTTTAACTTAAGCATAAATGTCTCCATTCAATAAACATGACCTTTTCAGTTATAACTGGCAAAGCCACAATTAATTAGAATATGTCTACAGAAACTAGATGACTTCCAGCTCCTTAGTGTAACAATTTAATATTCAGTTTGTGTAGCTCTTGTTTTTTTAAACATTGTGCCTTAAAGTCCTCCATCAGAGCTTCAGTTTCTCCTTATCCCCTCCAGGTGTTTTCCTGCAAGGATGCTTTGCTGAACTGCCAGGTTAGCCTTTCTGACAATGAGTGGAAAATAGCAGATGAGAAAAAGAAAAAAAGAAAAGAAGAAAAAAAGAGAGAAAGGAACAGAAGAAACACCAATAAGGAAGATGAACTGCAGTCTTTGGAGCCCTAAATTTCCACTTGTCTTGCAGAGCATTTCCTGCCATATATGGTGTATTGCAGTAAGTATTACACAAGATATTCCCTTCTTGCTGAAGAATGTGGAATTTGAAGACACAAGCACTATATGTCCTAAAATGAACTCTATATTCAGGCACTAACATTCCTATTTTTATGTCTTACCCACTGTGAAAATACACAAATATTTTTCAACTTCATCTGAAGGAAATACCTAGAGCTCTGACATTTTATTCTATTAGCTTTTAACCCTAAAAACACATAGTTTTTGTAAACTTACCCATTTGAGTAGACCAGCTAAAATTTTTCATGCGGTAGGGGGAAGGAGGCTGGACAGGGGCAGGGAAAAAGGGAGAAATTTGCTCCCTCCCATTATTTGAAATGAGTACATTTCTACCAATCTGAGCAAATATCCTTTCATATCTGTAAACTGCTTATTGACATGAATTGTGTACATTTTTTTGTTAGCTGATCCTATTGTATTTGGAAAAAATAAGTTTTTTCTGTAAATGCTTAATATAGCAAACTCTTGATCTCACTGACAATTAGTTGTCAATGTTGTTTTATGTAAAAACATATTTTTATTAAGTTATATTACTTATGATATCTTATTATATCCTAATGATAGCTATAATGGATGCTATTTCCATAGTAGCAAATGGAAATTTCAGTAGGCACTGGATGGCTAACTTCCTTTGGCTCTTTTAAATAAATTCCCCAACCACTGTTGCTGTGTTGGATGAATGTAAATTAACTGTGATACCTCCCCAAAAGGAGCTTTATGATTATTATTGTTATTTTTTTTTTCTTCCACAGAAGAGACTGAACCAATACATTTAAGTGGTAACAACAGATGCCTGAAATCCACTATCCCATTTTAATCTTTAGTGCCTTTATACTTATACAATAAACAAACACAATGATTCTTTCTAAAGAAATTATTCAATAAAGTTTTTCCATATTCTTAAAATTTATTCATTTCAATAAGGACACTCCTATTGCTTCTTTAAAGTTGCTATGAATACATTAGAAATATGAAACAATTTAAGAACTAGGAAAGTAATAGGCCAGATACTGTTGGTGTACCAACTTAAGTCTCAAAGAACCTCCTACTGTAGTCAATGGAATTATTTTAGATTTACTGAGATCAGGATAGGCCTCACAATATTTATGACTAATCGTATAGCATGAAATAGCTTTTACATGCAGCATTTCTAATTTGTTATAATTTGTTAGCAGCCTGACAAGGTGTTATCTGCTACTGGGTGGGGGATGTGCTGGTTCATAAATCTCACAAACATCTAATCAGATATTCTTTATAAACCAGTTCATATGTGCAGCTGATTGAAGGGTGTTTCACAGAATTTGCTGTTGATGGGATAACCTTTTCTTCCATATCTGCCCTACAGATGTTTTATTAAAGGAGTCTTAAAGTGATATTTTTTGGAAAACATATTGTTTTGCCAGTGGAGGAGAGCATTAATATACTGACTGTAGGGAGGACAGTTTTCTCAAAAAAGTTTGTGCCCTCCTCTTACCTGTGGACAAGTGCCCTGGTGAATCTGTCTATATAGTGAAGTGTCTTCTATGAGTAAGTGCTCATCAATGTGATTAAAGTTTTCACAATGTAGTTCTTAAGGAAAAAAAGAAAATGATGTGTTTTCGTAGATTTCATAGTTATGTTTCAGGTCATTAAAGTATCTAAACAAAGTAATCAATGTGCTGTTTTCTGAGCTAGAAGTATTACTTTGCATACAAATACTGCCTTTTGCCATACATGCATTCTAGAATATGCTTTGATTTTACTAGGAAAGGGTGAAGAACATTCAGCATATCCTTTACGAACATTTTTAGTTTTGAGCATTACAAAACTGCTAATTCTCCTAGTGTTTCAAAGGGCCCTTCCATATTCCTCCTTTTATTACACTATTAACTGAACATGTGGCCAGATCACAACTTAAAACATGATTAACAGGTTATGTGTGGCAGGAGCCAAAGACTACAGGGAACAACCCTTATGAATTTACTATTGAAAATATTATAGTTTGCATCAATGGCCTTCAAAAAAAGGTCAGATAAAAACAGGGGAGGTCTAAAGTGAGTCACCAGAATTGTTCAATACATGACAAGCCTTGCAGCAGCAGCCAGCTGTATGGACACCATGCTGCTGCTGTAAGAGCAACAACTGAGGTAGGCTGACCATGCACCAGTCTTGGTAGCAGCAGCAGCCAGGGATTATTTTCAAGTTCTGGCTGTGCTCATCACAATACTCTCACAACCCCCACCACTGCAGCGCTCAATTGCATCTTCTCCCACCCCTCTGCCCACCCTCCAGCTCCCTTGTAGGGTTTGTCCAGAGAACAAACCGTGCTCGTTACACCTCTGGAGATCAGGTGAACATAGAGAGGCAAAAAGCCCATTTCATTTCTAACATGATTAAGATTTAGCTTACACTTGTTTCAAAATTAGGTGTCAAGGGGTGTGTCAACATATGACGCTATGCACTACAGCAATGTAGCATCGGCAGGCGCACACCATGATGCCAATGCTACATCACCGTGTGTGACAAGCTACCTCAATGTATCGCATCATTGTGGCAACACAGCTGCTAAAAATAACCATGCACCGTCATTTAGTAGTTCCTAAAAGCAAGTACTAAATGATGGTGCATTAAAAACTGTGCCATGAAGGGGGCACATGTAGACACACCCAGGGCTCAGGAAAATGATCCTCTTCCAGTTCTCAGCTGCCTAGCTCTCCCATTGTCTCCAGTGACAGTGTTATGTGGCTTCAGGCCAACCCAATTCTTCTCAGGGTAATGAATATACTTCTTCCCATTTTGCCAACCAGTAGTCTTATGCACCGCCTTATCTGCTTCCATCACATCCATATCAAGCTTGGTACGATTCACAGAGGAGATGTCCTGTTAGGATCACTATAACTAACTGTTGTAGATGAGTTGGAATGTTGTTGTGATCATGATGGTCCAGAAAACATGGAAGAAGTAAGGTTCTTTATTGGACCAACCATAAAGTTGGTAGAGATGTTAGAAAAGCTTCTATGCACAAAGTGTCCTTCTTCAGGTCTTAGGTGGATTGCATGAGACCAAGTGTAGTCACCTACAGATTTTCCAGGCTAAATTAAAGACACACAGAAAGGAAGCATATAGGCATACTACAAAATGTTGTTCTTGTACATTATGAAAGTCACACAAGTGACTTAGATGTCTAAAAGCTGTGTTAGTACCACTTACACACCTTGGACATAGAATCTGGACCAGCATGCATTTCCTCATCTCTTGTTTAGTACAAATGGAATGGATCTTTAGAAAGAGACTACTCATGTTAGTCTTTAGGCAGAAGACAGGGAAGTTGGCAGCTTATAAAGAAACTCATTCAGAGGAATGAGCCAGCTTATGTAGAGCCAGCTAATGTATGATAGCTCTTGCATCTCTGAGTGAGTGAGTCTATAAGACACTCTGCCCTGTCTTCTGTTGAATCTTAGTCTTATGCATCTTGAAAATATATCAATACATCATTCTCCATTTTTTCTGTTGACATCTCCCCTTAAAATTAAAATAATTAAAAGATGGATGCCTTCTCCTATTATATTCACCTTTCTTGTATGATAGAGTGTTTGTAATTATTTGTCTTTCTTTAATAATGTTTTCTCATAATCACTTTTCCTTCATTCCTGAGTTTGAATTCTTCCTAACTTATATTGTTAGGTTTTTCCTCTCTAGTCTTGTGATTCCCCATCTTGTTCTTCATGCATGAGAAGGTGGCTTCATGTAATTGGACTGCATGCCATACAGCAGCTCACTTAAGCATTTCAGAGTGAGCTACAGAAAATAAAGCCTGAATTGGGAGACTAGTGTTGAGTCTTTTGGCCTGTTTATGTGGCAGTTACGATGGTTATTTGAGTTAAGCCTTGATCTGAGAGCAAAGATGAAAGGCAGAAGGCTTCTAAAAGAGAATATTAACAGTTGTGATGGGGAAATCCTAGGTCCTGTAATTTTCAGTAACCAAACTAGATCCACAAGTACCCTTTGTATAAAATCTGACTCCCCTTCATCATCATGATGAATTATTCCTAATTAAAGATGCCCATCATTGTGAGAGCAGAATGTTGGAAAACAGAAAAATAAGATTGTTTCCAATAAGGAAATCATGTATGCCGATTCACTGATGAGCGGGGATCCTGGTTTTCTCTGATAAAAAAAAAATCCCCAATTTTAGATTTAAAAGTTCTAAAAGTATATGTACATAGTGGTGTTTCATTTTAATGTGGATGTTGGGTTACTTTTTTAAAACCAAAATACCAGGATCCCTGCTGATGAGTTTACCATAGATATCTATTGCTCCTCTGTAATAGATTTCACACCTTGGCAGACTTTTCTTTTTTTTTTTTTTTCAGTGCTTGGCTCTAGATGCTGCCAGAGGAATAAGTCCAATATCCATTGGTGGGAATAAAGATAATTTCCCTTCTTGATTTATGGTTGTGAAAATCAGCATCAGCTGAATGGCAGAAATTGGCACCCAAGGTCCTGCCTGGCAGAATTCAAAACTGTTGACAAATGGATTCTGCAATTGTTTATTGGGCTAAGGAATTCCCAATAATTACATTTTAAATAAACATTTAAAATGCATGAGGGCTCTACATTGTTCCTCTGTTTGTAAAGGAGATTTGTCTATAAGCAGATTCATGGGCATGGCTATTTTATACAAAACAGGGAAAGATATCACCAGGGGGAGCGGTCAGAGGAATTCTCCCTTTGTGAAAGTAGCCTGATGTGACAAGGAGGTTCATTGTGTGTGCCCATCCCTTCACCCCCTTCATCAGTTGCCCACCTTCCCTGAGGTGTCCAGGGTATTGATAGGTGCACAGATATTCACAATGCAATTTCTGCACCCAGATTAACAAAGGTCCTAGAGTGCTATTTACCTGTAAGACAAACCATGTGATATGGGGGCAGAAGGTTCTTTAAATGCATTGGCACCATTCTGAATCTATAGATGCCACATGCCTTAACATGATGTAGTAACAATAATCAAAGAGCAGCCCTGAGACAAGGACAACAGAATCCCTTCAGATGTAAATTATAGCTCCCATCTTGATCACCTCAGCTACATCATTAATGATCTCCAACCCCTCCTGACGAATTATTATCATCTCAAGGTAGCCATCAGGGACAAACTTATCCTGGGTTACAGAAAGTCTCCCAGCCTTAAACAGTCTGTCTCCAGCAGCTGACTACATAACTTCTCTTCTCACCAAGGCACCAGACTTAGTTGCCAGCTGTGCCCCCTCATCAACACAGACCACATCACTGGACCAAATAACATGGATTATGACATAGGAGATCCACTTACCTGCACCTCTACCAATGTCATACATGTCATCCTTGTTCCTCTGCTATTTACATTGGACAGCTGGAGTGATACCTCTGTGTAAGAATGAATGAACACAAATCTGACATCAATTCCAGAAAGACACACAAACGTGTGGCAGAACACCTTAATCTCACTAGATAGTCCATCGCTGACCTCTTAATGGCTATTTTAAAACAACAAAATATTTAAAATGAACTTCAATGGGAAACTGGAACAAAAAAACATCCAAAGACTGGATTGTGCTAAGTATGGTCTGCACTAAAATTATGGATCCTTAGGTAAACCATTACCTGGATTAGTTTTTATATACCTTGCACCCTCAGTGGGCTAAGTGCTTCACCTTTCTCCCTCCTACCCAACTTGCCATTTTCAACAATAACCTCTTCTTTTTCCTCCCCTCTTCCCTAGCCTTTGTATTCTAATCACAGCTTTCTATTTTTCAGCTCCACTTCCTGCTGCCCCTTCAGAGCATGCGATGAAGTAAGCCCTCCATTTATGAAATCTCATGCTATAATATCTCTGATTTAGCTAGTCTTTAAAGGTAAAAATGTACCTGTTTTCCATCTAAACCAGTATCATTGACTTCACCAGGTTATTTATTTTTTAATGAGATTCACCAATACTATTGAGAGAATAATTTAATTACTGACCTTGATAAGAAGGCTTCACAAAACTTACTTTAAACTATTTTAAAGGCTATTTATTATATTATCTCGTTATACATGGCCACAACATCTCGAATTCTGACTCAGCTGTGCCCTGTAATATTCACCCATTTATAACAACACATTGTAAAAGACTATCAGAAGTAGTCGTGTATATGTATCAAGAGAAGAGGAAATGCTTAGCTTTAAGGATATCTGTTATTTAGTCAGTTATTAAATGCACTAATATACATCAATACTGAACTTATTTTAACAAGATGCTCAGTCATTAACCATGTATCCATAGCTATCATCAGGATGTTGAGCGTTTAAAAACAAATAAGGTATAATTCACATTTGTGCATTGATAAGGCATTATTTTTGCAAGCACACCGAAACATGAGTACATGCAAAGCACATATAAAAACAACAGAGAATGCAACTTTTCAATGTGTACAAAGTGAAGACTGGTAGATAATTGTATTGCACCTGAAGTAGATCTGAAAACTGGGCTTGGCAGCAGAAAATCGGGGTTTTTTTCTTTTTTCTCTCTTTGTCATAGCATTATTGTGGGGGAGACAGAGTTTGTAGGAGGAGAATAAACTATGGAACTACTTCGTAGAGCAGCTTGCTCTGTGCCCATGTGCCCAGGCAGATTGAATGACTTGGCCAAGGCAATTGTAGCCAGAGCTCCAAATCAAGTTCTATTTAATCTCCTTACTTTCATTTTCTACCCTGCAGGGCCAAAATATATTGCTGCAATAGTTTTTTTAACCCCTTTGAGGTTATTTGGAAACTAGAGTGAATAGCAGCCTATGGGCACATCAATCTCCCCCACATGCCTCTTGCCACATCTCAAAGCAGTTTGAGATACAGCAAGATGCATGCTGGGAACAAAAAAGCCTTGCAGTGTGGGCTCAAAACTTGATACCTGGATATCCAGGTATCAAAAACAAAAAGCAAAGAAAGAAAAGAAAAAACCACCAAAAAAAAAAAAAAATCCTAGATGGGAACAGTACAGGACTGTGCCCTGAGGCAACTGAAGGCTTGGGTCCTCCAAAGGGATGCTCTGATAGCTGGCCAGAGTATCTCTATGCCTGCCCCTTGTCCCAGCATTGCAGCACACTTCCTGCCCATGCAGGGCAAAGAGTGATGCATGTTGCTGCGACCTGGACCTGGACTCCATTCCAGTAAGTAGGGGGACTGGAGGGGGACGAGCTGTGAGAGTGTGTGGTGCCATCGGGGGGTAGCTCTGGAGGAGTGGGTCCCCTACCTGCCCCCACAGGCCCCACAGCCCACAGCCTCCATGCAGCAGCAGTGAACTTTGGAGGTTTGGAGCCTCCAGGCACAGCCACCCTACCTGAACAGTGTGGGTCAGCTGCTATAGGTGAGCTATGGCCCATGCAGGGTGGCATATGGGATGTGTGAGGGGGCTGGGGCCCTGCAGGGGGGTCAGCCTCCATGTTGTGTGGGAGGGGCTGTGCCCTGGTGTGGGGCAGGGGACCCACCCCTCCTGAGCAGCCCCTCCACACAGCCCCCCCCACACCTACAGTCCCCCCACAATCTCGCCACAGCTACCCGCACACTCCAACATCCAGCCCCCCCAACATCCATCCAAACCCACACAAACACCTGCCCATATCCCCACCCCTCCTGCAAACCCCACATCCTCCCATCACACAACCATCATGCCCAGCTGCCAGACAGGATGAGACCTGCAGGAAGGAGCTGTGGTTGCAAGGGAAGTTGTATCTCCATATCCTTGTTAGTGAAAGGGTCATGGGAGCTGTAACTGTGCTATGATAAGAAAACCAAAAGCAAACATCAAAACATATAGATATTTAGAATTTATTTTATTATGATGATATAGACACTGGTAGGCTTTCAAATGCTTTAAAATTCTAAATATATCAATAAAATATTGTTGATTTCTCTCTCTCTTTCTGTGCATGTGTGTAGATAGATACATAGAGGACTTTCGTTTTAGTTGTGGAAGGACATGGATTTAGGGGTATTTTAAAGAATGAATTTGGGATTTTTTTTTTTTATCAGGGACTTTGCAGTTTTTAAATAGGGAACACCAGAATTCCTGCTAATAAGGCAAGTGGCAGGACCCAGGCAGAGGAGCCTGCTCAGAGCTGGCACCCAGGATCCAGCTGGAGGTGGCTGACCTTCTGACCACTTGGGGCCAAGAGAATATGCTTGGCAGTTCAAAGCAGGCCACCACACTGAGAACATCTTCCAGGCAATAGCTGCCCAAATGGCAGGGCAGTGGCACACATGACAGTAGTGCTGCACAAAAGCCAACTGTGCAGCAACTGCCCACTGGAAGTTGGCCCAGAGGTGCAGGTGCCTTTGCTGTGGCCATGCAGTCCCCATTCAGGTCTGGCAGGCACACATCCTTGTGGCCACATGCTGTTGCAGGTGACAGAAGGTCATAGCCAGGCAGTAGCCCCCATTGCCAGACTCCTGCAGTGGGTAGAGGGTGCAGGGAACTCTCAGTTAGTGCATGTCCAGGCATTTGCTAAGGCAAACATCCTGGGCTCAAATTTGTGCCATTCCTGTCTGAGCTGCTGCAAGTGCACATGCCTGCATGTGTAGACATGCCCTGTCTGTTTATCTGCATGATCCCAAGCAAATATATAATTCCCAAACCTTTCTGGGTTTCAAACATGACACTTTATGCACTTCAAAGTATTCATTCTGATGCAGGGCCCTACACTGCCTGACACAGTAGAAGCAGCGATTCCAGCAATTCTGTGTATTTTTTTAATTATCCAGATACATGAAAGTCTAGATATAAGGCATTCACAGTGGAGGGATTAGATAGGAACTCATCACTTCTACTGATGTGACAGCATATTAAGTCCTTGTCCTTTCTAAAATGGTGGAAGACCCATGTTTTATTTCATCTGAAGGAATGATTCAGAGGTTAAAAATGGGAGTGAATAGCAAAGTCCTTAAATGTTGGAATGAGTAAAAAGTCCCCTGTGTTATATTCTTTAATGTTGTCCAGTGTCTAGACATTATGTTAAATTGAATTACATTAGTTATTTCCCCAAGTGTAAGCATTACCTTTTCAGAAAATATTTGTTTCATAAACTGAACTGTGAAATATTCTTCCTAATAGACTTCTCTCTACAATGAGTTACAGGTATTTTTATAGGCTATAGCTCATGTTTGCTAAGCTACATTAAGGATCGGCAGGCAGCTGATAAAGCACTTGTTAAAGTTTTTCATCTATCAATCTTTTCAGGGCCTGTGAAGCATATAGTTTTATCTGTAAACAGTATAATGTAATGTACAAAAAAAAAAGAAAGGAAAGGAGAGATTGTGGTTACACTTCTATGTGAATCGTATCATCTTAGATGCCTATTATTTAATCAAAAAAGGTAAATAAAAAGACAATGGGAAATTTTACTGAATACTAATATTTTCCTATCTGATGCATTAATAAAGGTTTTCATCCTCTATAAGGATGAGTACAGTTATTCACTGTGACTTACTTTAAGCTGCATAATCGTAGACAGGGGGTGTTGTGTGCAAAAGTTTACAACTGCCAGAAGCTGTGCAGGAAAATGGAATAAGTAAATTTGGATGGATGTGGGATTGGGGGTGCTAGCAGGCCCAAGGAGGTGGGGGCTTGGCAGGATTGGGGGAGTTGGTGGCTCTGCTGGGTGGAGAGAGGGAGTTTTCCATCCAATGGCGTGGTGTTTGGGGGTTAAAAATAGCCTGGCCAGGTTGAGGTAGGGCAAGCAGAGGTAGACTGCTTTGCAGTTCCAGCCCTGGGACTGTTCTCCAAACACATGAAGGTGTTCAATAGGCTGAGCTAACCTGTTCCCAATCTAATGAAGTTCACCTTCTCAGGTGAACTAACTTTGATTGGGCCCACCCTTTTGTGCCCACTTTAAGCTCTGTAAGTGCCTGTATGATTAGGCATTTAGCTCAACCTAAGCCTAGTTAGGTCACTCTAAGTGTAACTTCTATAGGTACCCTGAAACAAAATATTAAGGGAAATGTAGGTATCTCATACCTTAATAAAGAAAGGAAAATAAATCTGTATGATTAATCAATCTGTTTTAATGGTACCACTGATTTTCCAAGGCCCAGAACAATTGCAAATGATGTCTTTGTGATTTCTGTTTCTGCACTTACAAAAAAATCCTCTTTTTAAAGGAAGTAGAACTGATTGCTGTGGTAGAATAACATACAATTGTTTGAAGAAAAAGTGAGGGACTTTCACAAGGGTTATGTACAAATTTTTATGTACCATCATCTATTGTACCATGACTAGAGCCCGTTGTAATCTGATTCTCTGGTCCAAAAATGTATACACAGTCCTGGCTACAGAATTTGCCTTTTTGCCAATGACTCTGGATCTAGAATAATCACATTGCATAAGAAAAAATTTCTAGCATTATGCAAATCTAATAGATGAATGTAGAAGGCTCTACCAAAGTTTGATTATACCCTGAAAAAATATCTTAATGTTATGAACAGCCTGATATGAGTGAATGAATTTCTGAACCTGATAAGTAAGAACAATGGAAAAATGCCTAAAATAAATTAACTTGATAGAAAAAAAATGAGTTATCCAGTCAATAGCACTAATTGTATTGTTCAGTTATCAGTTTAATGCAATACCATTATCTAATCTAAAAATTATCAGACAATGCTCAGAATTCACAGCAATTTTCTGCCATGTGCTCTAAAATTTATGGACTTCACTACAACATTCAAATGGCACAGATGTGATTAGAATGCTACAGAGTATGTAAGACCCCAATCTTGATAACCATACACTATTCTTCCTTAGTAATATTTGTTGCCTTCAATAATGGGACAGACCTATTAAATTATATATGGTTAAGTTTTACTCCACATTTGCAACTTAATATTGTCACACACTTCTGATATAAACCTCCCCAATACACTAATACGAGTGCTGTTAATGGATGCTCAAGTTACCATTCATTGTACCTAAATCATTCAAACCACTGAAATAGTGTTATCTAATCTGCATTCTTGGACAGCATGATAGAAGGATACTTCACACATTGTATTTATATCTTTACTATTGTTACTTAAGCTATGTATACAGTAAGGGTACTGTGTATTTTATTATAGTAAATCTATAGACTGTTTGTGCAAATGAACTGTGGATAATGAGCTGTCAGATTTTACGTACATGCTCTGCTGATAGATGGCATTTAGAAAAGCCAGTAACCAAAATCCCAAGCGAGTTATTAAATGGAATTCTTAGCTCACACTGCTCTTCACAGGATGGAAAACTCTTTCTATACTTTGACTTGTTACAATTCCTAGAGTGTGCATTTTTAACCTTATTGCTTATATTTATATTAATGCATTGAGTCTCCAGTACACATAACTGCTGCCATAAAAACAGAATCGCTGAAGTGATGATATAAGATGTGTTGACTCTGCTATGGAACAAGCAGAGTCAGGTTCGTATGAGCAATCACTGCAGTCTCATTAGTGTGTGGTTTTTCAACCTCAGTAATGCTGGCTGGATGAGATATTATATTTTATTATAAGGATGAATTATACACACAGCGCAGTGATAATACACAAAGGAACATGTCTACTGATATTCATTTAGTAAAACACAAAGTTGTTAATACTCATATTTCTGCCAATTTATCAATGACAGAAGAAAATTCATCCAAGATGCTAACAAAATCTTGGAGTCTCTTCCAAGGCTGTCAAAAAAATCCTATTCATAAACAATAAATACATATCGAAAATGACCCATATACAACCCAGCCACAGTAGCTGAATCATTCCACAAAATATACTGACAATTTAGCAGTGTCTTCTGTACATTCTAATAAGTCATTTTAATCCACTTGCATCATTTATTAATCCAAAATTATGAAAACCTGCTCTTAGCTAACAAGTGACACTTTTCCCAATAGTAGCCACTCCTGTATTTATACTTCTATTATATAATTTGGTGCAAAACAGTATCAGAGCATCAATCACCAGCGCATACCTCCAAAAGTATGGTAGAGTATCTGTACCTCATTGCAAGATTCAATTCTTGTGTCTAAGCCAATGCAATTTCTCTCAGAAACAAATAGCCATGTTAGCCATAGGCCAGAAATCAAGTCACATCAGTTGCGAGGCTGTTGCAACCACTGGGGCACCTTAGATGATGTACATCATTGGTGATTTTTTGAGTAAAGTGACCTGGTGGTGTCCATCTCATCTCCAGGTATGGATGGCCATTGCCTCACAAGGAGCTCATCTACCCTTTGACAGGTCTTGTTTTTAGTCCTGCTGGGTGTCCACACACCCTCCTCACCCAGGCTAGCCCAGGCGGGAGTGCCAGTTTAGTCTCTGACAACCCGACCGTGGAACAGGCTGTACTGGTTTACATAGTACCAGATAGCAGACCAAGAGAGGCCTGGCCTGACATACATACCTATACCTATGCCTATACCTACCCATGTTAAAAACAGGTATACATGTTAAAGAAAAATGTATTCTCTAACATTCTAAGTACTGTTATTTAGAAGGGGCTGTTGTGGTCACACAGTACATCCCTGAATTTCAGTCAATCATTCAACATTTTCATTTGACCCACAGTTTTCTTCAGCATCTGGTAACTCGTATTTCTTAATTCATATGGAAAGCGGGATAGAAAAAGAGAGAATAGAGGGATGCAAGAAAAAAAAGAAAACAAGAAGAGTGAGTGAGGAAGGTGTCAACAGGGGTGGATTCAGATGGGGTGAAATGATGCAGTCACATCCCCCTTCCGATCATTACAGGACCCCTGGCACGGCTTTATGAGCACTCATGGTGCTCTGGTGTGGTGCTGGAGGACTGGAAGAGGGCCAACGTGGTTCCCATCTTCAAAAGAGGGAAGAAGGAGGACCCGGAAAACTATAGGCCAGTTAGTCTTACCTCGATCCTAGGCAAGCTGTTTGAGAAAATTATTCTGGCACACATCCATGAGGGGCCAGCAGGGGACTGCATGCTTAGGGGCAACCAACACAGGTTCATCAGTAGCAGGTCCTGTCAGACCAACCTGGTAGCCTTTTACGATAAGATCACCAGCTCATTAGATGCAGGGGTAGCAGCGGACATAGTCTTCCTGGACTTCCAGAAGGCTTTCGACCCTGTCTCTTACCCCGTTCTCATTAAGAAACTGGGGGACTGTGGTGTCGACACCCACACAGTAAAATGGGTCACCAACTGGCTGAAGGGCCCCACCCAGAGGGCGGTAGTGGATGGGTCCTTCTCAACCTGGAAGGACGTGGGCAGCAGGGTTCCACAGGGCTCGGTCCTCGGGCCCGCACTGTTCACCATCTTCATCAGTGACTTGATGAAGGGGTAAAAAGCACCCTGTTCAAATTTGCTGATGACAGTAAGATGTGGGGGGATGTGGGCACACTAGAAGGAAGCAACAGGCTACAATCAGACCTAGACAGGTTACAAGGGTGGGCGGATGAGAATAGGATGGGATTCAATACAGACAAATGCAAAGTGATGCATCTGGGGAGGAACAACTGGCACCATATCTACAGGTTGGGTAACTCCCCTCTTGTCAGCACAGAGGTGGAAAAGGATCTTGGAGTCATCATTGACTCCAAGATGAACATGGGCCAGCAGTGTGGGGAGGCAGTCAGGAAGGCCAACCGTACCTTGTCATGCACCCACAGATGCATCTCAAGCAGGTCCAAAGAGGTGATCCTCCCCCTCTGCAGCACTGGTCAGGCCGCAGTTGGAGTACTGCGTCCAGTTCTGGGTGCTGGACTTCAAGATGGATGTGGACAGCATGGAGAGGGTCCAGAGGAGGGCCACTCGCATGATCAGGGGCAGCAGGGCAGGCCCTATGAGGAGAGGCTATGGGACCTGAACCTGTTCAGCCTCCACAAGAGAAGGCTGAGGGGGGATCTAGTGGCCTGTTATAAACTAGTTAGGGAAGATCAGCAGGCATTGGGGGAGTCCCTGTTCCCCCAAGCACTACCAGGAGTGACCAGGAATAACGGTCACAACTTGTCAGAGGGTAGATTTAGGCTAGATATCAGGAGGCGCTACTTCACGTTCAGGGCAGCTAGGGTCTGGAACCTACTTCCAAGAGAAGTGGTGCAGGCTCCTACCCTGGGGGCTTTTAAGAGGAGGTTAGATGAACACCTTGCTGGGGTTGTTTGACCCCAGTATTATTTGCTGCCATGGCGGGGGTTTGGACTAGATGATCTACTCAGGTCCCTTCTGACCCTAGAAACTATGAAACTATTTTAAAGTTCCTGAACCAGATTGGAATATCCCTCCTTTCCCCTGCATCCTCAGCCACACATCCTCACCTCTCTTCTCCCATTCAACCCTCCCCTGCAATCTGCCCCTGTCACTACTGCTCTCCCTGGTTGAGCCCAGCTCATTGTGTAGTCCAGATGGAGTGGGCCAGAGTGGCTCTGGAGTTTCACCTGCAGTGGCAAGCTGAAGAAGGACAGAAGGAGGGGAAAAAAGGGGAGGGGCCATTAAGCACAGAAGAGAAGCTTCTTAACTGATTCCGGGGCTTTAAACAAGACCCTGGCTTTTACCCCTAGGGAGTGGTCTGCCCATCCCAGCAGAGCAGCAAGGAGAGGAATCAGAGAGCAGAGGTGCAGCCACTCCTGCTGTGGCATTTTCTGCTCCCACACCCCACTTTACAAAATCTTGGATCTATCCATGAGCGTTAACCTGCAAACTTTTGGACTAAGCCGAAGCCCACTGGGACAGGTAGCAATATTTCCTCTTTGTTTTAGTGAAATTTAGATCAGACCTGCTTTGTGTGTGTGTGTGTGTGTGTGTGTGTGTGTGTGTGTGTGTGTGAACTTTTTAAACATACCTGTGTATGATAATAATTAAACCTATAAATATAAAAACAGCTACATGTAGTACTAAAAGGAAAAATGGTTCAAAGGCATAGATTATATAAATCCCCACAACTTTATCAAATTAACTATTTTGCATTACCCAAGGGTTCTGCTCAACCAATATTGCTATGTAAATACTGCAACAACTGTGCTTGCTTCACCACTTAAGTGACAAATTTGCTGTTTATGAGATTTTTACTATATTTTATGAAATACTGCAATTATTTCTTACACTTAACATCGATACCACTGTGCAATAACTATGAATAAAAATTGCCTTTTTAAATCCAGCCATCTGACTTTACTTTATTTAAGTTTATTTAGGCCTAAAGCTAGGGGAATTTTCTAACACCAAAACTCATTGTATTGATACCATTTGCTATTTGTACAAAAGTTACCTTGCAGCAATAATTTATAAAGTATAGAAAGCAATTTATAACAATATACATTTTTGAAATAGGATATTGTCCACAATATGGCATAATAAATATTTAAGTTATTTTGATAGCTGAAATTGTTTGTTTGTTTATGTTTTAAAACTACATATTTTAAGCATGAACTGAGTTAATGTGTTCTTTGTACTATTTTTTAAATCTGCTACAGAATTAGAAGGCAGCAACTTAACTGTGGCATATTCAACAAACCCCACTGCAGATCCTCAGAGTTTTTATAAGGAATCTCTTTGGTCATTGAGGCCAATGCACTGCTCTTAAAGGCAACATCATCATATTATCCCTTCCATTAACTTATCACACTTTATTTTAAGAATAAGATTTTCTAATCCCACTAACCTTCCTGAAAGTTTGTTCCAGAACTTCATTGCTCTGCTGATTAGAAATCTTCAATCAATTTCTATCTTAAGTTTTTTTAATGTCCAGTTCATACTCATTTGCCCTTGTTTATGTAGGTCAAGCAAAGCTTTTAAATTCAATGCAACACACAATCAATGGTTTTTGTGCATTATATGGGGAATCCAACAGTTAGAAGTTTCTCATATTAAACTAGCTAAAATTTATTTTCCCACTAATTCTGTGTGTATTATGCAGTTATAATCTAACTATACTGGTAAACTGGTAAGTATAAACTCTTACCAGCGCTTAAAAGGGGATGAGTGGTAACATAGACTAACTAGAGAGAATAGACGGATAATTCTAAGCTAAGGAAGTATGCGCTGGCCAAATGGACTGTGATGTAGACATAAAACTGGCTGGATCATTGGGCTCAATGAATTGTAATCAATAGCTTGATGTCAAGCTGGCATTGGTCTTAAGTAGAGAGCCTAAGGGGTTGGTTCTGGGGCCAGTTTTATTCAATATCTTCAGAAAGAATCTGGAAGATGGGGTGCTGTGCACCTAGAGCAAGTCTGCAGATGACCAAGGATCCTGTTTTTTCTGATTAAAAAAAATCCCTAATTTTCAGTCAAGAAAAACCACTAGTTGTATATGTAGTTATACAATATAAATTTAATACACTATAAATTAGTGTTTTTTCTTAACTGAAAATTGGGGATTTTTTTTTTTAAATCAGAAAAAAACAGGATCCCTGGTTATCTGCAAATTTATAGGTACACACCAACCCATCTTCCAGATTAATATTATATTAATATTAGTGGTATTTCATTTAAACCATGAAAAACGTGGATTTGGGGTTACTTTAACTGAAATTCAGGGCCTTTTTTAAAAATCAGAGAAAACCAGGATCCCTGCAGATGACACATAGCTGGGTGTGGGAGTAGATATGCTGAAGGGTAGGGCTAGGATTCAGAGAAACCTAGAGAGATTGAAAGATTGGACCAAAATAAATCTCATGAGGTTCAATAAGGACAAGTGTAAAGTTCTACATTTAGGAGAGAACAATTCTGTGCACTGGTACAGACTAGGGACTGACTGGCTAAGCAGCAGCTCTACAGAAAAGGACCCAGTCCAGTGATCAATAAGATGAATACGAGCCAACAGTGTGGCCTCATTGTGAAGAAAGCTAAAAACATACTAGGCTGGTAGGAGTATTACCAGCAGATTAAAGGAAGTGATTCTTCCCCTCTATATGCACTGGCAAGGCTGCATTTGGAGTGCTGCATCCCACTACAGAAAGAATATGGACAAATTGGAAATAGTCCAGCAGAGGGCAATGAAAATGCTGAGGGGGTTGGAGAATATGACTTCTGAGGAGAGGCTGAGGGAACTGGGATTATTTCATCTGGAGAAGAGAAGACTGAGTGGGAGTTTAAAGCACCTTTCAACTACCTGCAGGGTGATTCGAAAAAGGATGGAGCTGGGCTGTTCTCAGTGGTGGCAGATGACAAGGAGCAATGGTCTCAAGTTGCAGCAAGGGAAGTTAGATACTAGGGAAAACTCTCTCATTAAGAGGGTAGTAAAGCAGTGGAACAGGTTACCCAGAGAGTTTTTGGACTCTCCATCCTTGGAGGGTTTTACAACACAGCTAAACAAAACCTTGGCTGAGGTGATATATCTGTGGATGGTTCTGCTTTGAGCAGGTGGTTGAACTAGATGACCTCCTGAGGTCCCTTCTAAGCCTAATTTTCTTTGATTCTATAATTAAATGGATTTTTTGTTGGTTTCATTCATACTGGTTAGGTTCAGGGAAAACTCCAGCTACAGAAGAAATACCAGGAGTAATCTCAGCCAGGATATTGGCTGATGTCATCAGATTGCTTTTTCATAGTTCTTGTTCTGAGCATTCAGGCTATTCTTTTGATTAGCCGCCTTTGTTACTTTTTTTTTTTTTTTGGCAGTATCTGCATTTGCAGCCCAGCAGCTCCCCATGCTCTTCATGGGAACCTGTTCAGCCAATACCATCTACCTAAGTGTCAGAAGTAGCAAGAAGAGAATAAAGAATGATCCTTTCACCTTGCAGCTGGAGAGACCAATGAAAGGGGGAAATTAGACAACTTAAGGGTTCAGAAGGCTTCAGGATCAAATTAACAAGCATCAAACCAAAATCACTATTATAGATATTCATTGTTCATGGAAGATGATCTGGAAGAGAAGGACAATGAAAAGAAAAAAAAAATAAACCCCTGTGAACAGAATTAGAAGGAATGTGGAAAGGAAAGAATAGGGTAGTACTGCTAAAAGGTGTCCTGAGGACTTCACCAAGGATCCCGAAGGGTTACTTCAACAATTAGGACTGTCCTTTCAGTATCTGGAATTTTATAAAGCTGTTATTATGAAAGCATTGTCCACGATGCCTTGACCTCTAAGTATCTGGTTGATACCAAGCCCAAGAGGAAAGATTAACAAAATATACAGAGTAAAACCAGACATGATAGTATGAATTAACAGAAGGAGTCCTTATACTATTACTGTTTGATGCATTTAATTACACACTATTTCTGGGCAACAGTAGTCTGTAGTTTCAGCTGCACAAAAATAGAGAAAAACACAATAGATCATCTATATTATACAAACCCTTTCAATCCATATAATCCTATCTATAGTGTATTTGGGAGGTGCAAATGTATCATGCTCGGTAGACGCATCTTTCCATCTCTCCAGTCAAAAGTGTGTTACTGGAGAGAAGAGAATGCAACATTTGTAAACAGGAAAGAGCAAGAGAGTGAGAGCAAACAAGCTGGAACTTGACTGCAACCCAGTGATGCAGGCACTTGCACCTTGTGTGCAAGAAAAGCTTCAGTTGAGCTTCTTGCTTCCTTCACTGGTTCCAGCTTTTATCTAACGTTTGTTTAATGTAAAATATTACAGCAGACCCTAGAGAAAGTATTAGGGGACAGTCTTTCCCTATGGGCTCTTAATTAGGTGAAAGGTTGGCATCTCAAACACAAAGGGCATGCTGAAGGGGCACAGGTGGTATTCTTTTCTGTCCTACCAGTGAGCGGATGTGGAAGAAGACACAAGACCTGTATCAGAGAGGTCAACTTGTGGCTTTGGGAATGGTGTCTTGAGGTGGGCTTTGGCTTCCTAGACAATGACCCATACATCAGGATGAGAGACATGCTTGGGTGGGATGGGCTTCACCTTTCCCCCAGAGGTAAGCGTGTGTTCTCTTCTAGGTTGGTGGATCTTCTCCAGTGAGCTTTAAATTAGGCTCATTAGGGAAGGGGAAGACAAGGGTGGAGGAATCCTTGGACCACTAAACCAAGGGGCACTCACAAGAACAGCCCAGCCTAGACCAATGATGAGCAGAATACCCAAGTAAGCAACAGGGGCCTGGGTAGTACTGAGATTAAGGGCCCAATGCACACATCTTCAAATGCCTCTACCCTCCTGCTAGCTGACACCAGCCCAGACATAGTGGGGCTCACCAAAACATGGTGGAACCCAACACATGACTGGGCAGTGAATATCAAGGGCTATAGGCTGTACAGGAAAGAGAGAACAGGGAGGAAAGGTGGGGGTGTGGCGCTCTACATCAAGGAGAAATACACATCCTCAACGAGTAGCATGGGGTCAGAGGAGGGGCACACTGAATTGCTCTGGGTTAGAATACAAGGAAGTCAAAGGAAAAGGGACTTAATGGTAGGGGTCTACTACAGACCACCCAACCAAGGGAAAGAGCTAGACTAGGAATTCTTAAGTCAGGTCAGAGAGGTAGTTAGGTCAAAAGACGTGGTCATCATGGGCAACCTGAACTTTCCAGACATCTTCTGGGAAGAGCAACCTGAACTTTCCAGACTCACGTAGGTTCCTATCTGAAATACAGGACCTCCATCTAACCCAGAAGACACCTTGCTGGACCTGGTCCTGGCCAAAGGTGATGACCTGGTGAGCAGGCTGCAGGTCCTGGTGAGTGGGAGACAGTAATCATTGCCTGCTGGAATCACCATCCAGCACAAGATGGCAAAAGCCTGCAGCAAGGCAGCAGCCCTGGACTTCAGGAGGGTGGATTTCAATAAGGTAAGGAGAATAGTGGGGAAGACACAGAGGGCCCAGAGAGGAGAGGAGTTGGGTGTCCTTAAGGAGACAATCCCCCAAGCCTAAAGGGAGGTAATCCCAACACAGATCAAAGAGGGCAGGAAGGCGCAAAATCCCCCGTGGCTCACCAAAAGCATACGGGAACATCTCATAGCTAAAAAGGAAGCATACACCCAATTGAAGGGAGGGGCCATCACCAGGGAGGACTATACCTCGGTTACTTGGTGCTGTGGGGGGAGGCTCAGGAAGACCAAGGCGGAGATGGAACTAGGACTAGCTACCCAGATGAAGGACAACAAGAAGTCCTTTTTTAAATACATAGGGGGTAAATAGAAGGTACCGGGTACCTCTGCAGAGGTAGGGCCTCTTCAAAGCATGCTAGGAAATCTGGTCATCACACCAGACAGCAGTTAACCTATTTAACAAGTACTTTGCCCCCATTTTTCTAAGCAGGGACCAGGCCCCCCCCCAGAACCCCATAGGACCCAGGGGGGCTGCACCCAGGCCTAGGGTTGATGAGGACCTAGTCATGGAAATTCTGCAGGAACTGGATGTATTTAAATCAGCTGGTCCTGACAATTTCCACCCCAGAGTGCTGAGGGAATTAGCAGAGGTCATTTGTGGACCCCTGGCATGGCTTTACGAGCACTCATGGTGCTCTGGCATGGTGCCAGAGGACTGGAAAAGGGCCAGTGTGGTTCCCATTTTCAAAAAAGGGAGGAAGGATGACCCACAAAACTATAGGCCAGTCAGTTTTATCTCGATCCTGGGTATGCTTTTTGATAGAATTATCCTGGTGCATGTCCATGAGGGGCCAGCAGGGGAGGTTATGCTTAGGGGCAACCAACATGGGTTCATTAGAAGCAGGTCCTGTCAGACCAACCTGGTTGTCTTTTATGACCAGGTCACAAAATCCTTAGACGAAGGTGTAGCAGTGGATGTAGTCTTCCTGGACTTTAGGAAGGCCTTTGATACTGTCTCTCACCCCATTCTCATTAAAAAACTAGGGGACTGTGGCATCAACATCTACACAGTCAAATGGCTTGCTAACTGGATGGAGGGCCGCATCCTGAGACTGGTAGTAGACAGATCGTTTTTGACCTGGAGGGATGTGGGCAGTGGGGTTCTGCAGGGCTTGGTCCTTGGGCCTGCACTGTTCAACATCTTGACAAGGGGGTAAAAAGCACCCTGTTCAAATTTGCTGATGATACAAAGATGTGGGGGAACGTGAGCATGCTAGAAGGGAGGAATAGGCTGCAAATCAGACCTAGCAGGTGACAGGGGTGGGTGGATGAGAACAGGATTTGTTTCAACACTGACAAGTACAAGGTACTGCACCAGGGGAGGAAGAACCAGGAACATACCTACAGGCTGGGGAAATCCCTTCTTGTCAGTGCAGAGGCAGAAAAGGATCTTGGAGTCATCACTGATGACAAAATGAACATGGGCTGGCAGTGCGGGGATGTGGTCAGGAAAGCCAACCATACCTTGTCATGTACCCACAGATGCATCTCAAGCATGTCCAAAGAGGTGATCCTCCCCCTCTGCAGCACTGGTCAGGCCACAGTTGGAGTACTGCATCCAGTTCTGGGTGCCGGACTTCAAGATGGATGTGGACAGCATGGAGAGGGTCCAGAGGAGGGCCACTCGCATGATCAGGGGCAGCAGGGCAGGCCCTATGAGGAGAGGCTAAGGAACCTGAATTTGTTCAGCCTCCACAAGGGAAGCCTGAGGGGTGAAAATCGAGTGGCTATTTACAAACTAGTCAGGGGGGACTAGCAGGCATTGGGGAAGTCCCTGTTTCCCTGAGCACTACCAGGAGTGACTAGAAATAAAGGTCACAAGCTGGCAGAGGGTAGATTCAGGCTAGACATCAGGAGGCTTCACTGTCAGGGCGGCTAGGATCTAGAACCAACTTCCAAGAGAAGTGGTGCTGGCTCCTACCTTGGGAGTCTTTAAAAGGAGGCTGGATGAACACCTTGCTGGGGTCGTTTGACCACAGTACTTTTTCCTCCCATGGCAGAGAGGTGGACTTGATGATCTGCTCAGGTCCCTTCCAACCCTACAAACTATGAAACAAAGATCTCGGCACCAAAGTAGTAATTTAGGTACTTTGCAAAATATTCACTGAGTGCCAGATCCAAACACTCCTGTTGACAAATTAGTCTGTCAATGACCTCCATGTAAGCCCATGGTCTTCAGTTGCATGGCTACAATTCAGTTAATGTACAAAAAAGAACACAGACTCAACAGCAGGAGAAGGAGGATTTAACAGGTATTGTTATGAATATATAGAGGCAGCTCTGCTGAGGAAGAAGATGCCTTTCATACAACAGAACATAACTTTTAGTAGGAAATTATAACAGTGTTTTAATATATTAAAACTGACTTTCAACTGGCCTAATCACAAGGTTCTGCACCACTTTGCACGGAGTGAGATTGTGCAGTTGGCTTTCTTCCGAATTTCCCTTTCACAAGACAGGAAAGGTTAGTGCAGTGTGGTAGCCACATTCATGCACAGTATCATCGAGTAGTTAAGTTGACGATGGCGACTTTGCTACTGGGCTGAAGTGTTAACTTCATTTAGTCTGAGAATCCATGAATACCAGTGCCAGATGGACATAGCCAAGAGGAGACCTTTCACTTCCCTTCTGACAGCAAACCACCTTTCAGAATATTACTACTGAATTTCAACAATGGGCACATATTTCTATCTTTGGTTCAATTCCATAGTGAAATTTTAATGTTAATCTAACCTGCATTAACCTCCCCAGCAATTCACCATGGTTTTTACTTACTTCTTCCCTAAAGAAACCTGGTTAGATTGATTGTTTTTTGGCACTGTTCCCATTCCAAATACATTGAAAGATGAATGTATGTTTGCAATGATTAAATATTCAGTAACGCTTATGTTTTTCTCTAAGTGTCCTTTCTGTCTCCTTAATACTCTGCTTGATGCCCTTTTCCATACAACTGGAAGGGAACATCTATAGCTTTGGCAAAAATCCAATTCCCCTTTAGGCAGTCAAGTAGTATGTAGTTAATGTTAGCTATGCAAGTGACATTTTTGGATCTATTGTGGCTATTGATGGTGTCTAGCAATTCTGTACTCCCAGAAACACGAATACACTCTATGTGAATTTCTGAAATGTTACTGACAGAAACATATCTAACAAATATTTGTAAGGGTCAACCTTTTATCCCAGTGTTCAGAAACTTTTTGCTGGTGAAGGTTGTAAGGGTCAAGTCACAAAATGCCAGCCCCACCACTGCCTTCCCCCAGAGCAGCTAGTGACCTGCATTTATCCCCCCTCTGCAACAACAGCAAGTGTAGATTCAGCAAAGCAGCAGGCTCTACAATGGAGGGCAAAAATATAAAGAAATTGGTAGCACAGAACTCTGACATGCCAGCCATTCTTCCATGCCAGGTCAGATCTTCACAAGACAGATATGAACTTCCTAAGGACCAGCTCCAAGCTGAAGATCATAGGTTGTAGACCCCTGTTTTGACCCAGCAGTCTAAAAGTTAAGACATTTGGCCGAAGGTTCTAGGTAACATTACCCAGAAAGGGTTTGACCCTAAATAACCCACTCCTAAAGTTTCCTCCCTACTAGATGCCATGGGACAGAGACAGCCAAGAGCATTTTCACCCCACCTGTTGAAACTGGTCCACTGGGAACTAGGAATAGGTATGGGGACAAAAGGCAAGCAAATCAGCGTGAGTGCGACTCAAAGTAAACTTGCCCACTGAAAGAAAGTAAATCATGAAATCTGGCCCTTCTTCAGCCCTGAAAGGGACAGAATCTATCCTACTTTGCTTTAGTTATTTTATCCAATAACTATGACATTTGAAATGCAGAGCCACTGCTTGGGGTCGGAATCCAGGGCCTTCTCCGTTGTACCATCATCAGCAATCCCTCATGGTCAAGGATAATCACTCCTATGGGTCAAGTAAAGGGTTGTCGATGAGTCTGTTGATGGCTAAGAAGACTAATACCTGAGAGTCTGCAACTTTAGGAGATGCCATAGATGGTGGTTAAAGGGAAGGTCAGATTATGGATTTCTTGATCTATTTCTGTCATTTTTCTGCCTCCAGCGTGAGATGGTTTTCCACAAAGTAAAATGCACCTTCTCTCACAAGGTGTTGCCATGTAGCCCTGTCCCAGGCTAATTTTCCCCAATTTGTGATGTCACTGCCACACTTAATGTTCACCTTGAGGGTGTGCTTGGAGTATTTCCTCTGGCTTCTATGTGTCCTTTGTCCTTGGCCAAGTTGAGACTATAGGAGTTGTTTTGGTAAACATACTTTTGGCATGCACACAATGCCCTGTCCATTGCAGCTGATGTTGAATAAGCAGTGCTTCCATGCTGGTGGTATTGACATAACCAAAGTCACTGACATTTGTATGATGAACCTCCCACTTTATGCCAAGGACCTGGAGGTAGCACTGGTGTTGGAGTTCTGTGCTTTTCAGGTAGTCCCTGTAGGTCACCCACACTGTGTCTGAGTCACATTCCCTCTTCTTAGCTTGCTTTGTGAACTCACATATATACTCCTCCTAGGCTCTCATTTGGCCAGCTTCAGCTGGGGGGATGGAAGATGTCTAGCCATTGTATACGTGTACACACACATGCAAACTTAGAATTAATTCTTATTATGAAGGCAACAGTTACAAATTAACGTGTCTGATATCTGTCGATCCTTTTTTTTAATAAAAGCTATTCAAATTTTGCCTTCTGAGTCTTGTTTTGTAATTATCCATATTACTCTTCTCCTGGATTATTTTTTCTTAGGTTAGGGAGACCATCTGTTACAGTTACTACTATGAAAGAAATGTGGAGAATCTCATGTGTTGAGGAAAATATTAATCAATGTAGACATTTCTAAACAATTTTAAGAATTGGTTTCCTTTTTACCACACTGAAAAGCTTCCTGAGAAAATGTTTCTATCCCAGGAAGAGTCCTCCATTGTATTCAGACTGTAGAGTTTACACTGAGGAATTCTTCTTTGGGATTCTTCCCCCCCTCCCCTTCTTATTTTTCAATATATTATAGTATAAATTGTGAAACTGATAGCACACAGGTAAAGTATGGATATAATATAAGCATCCACAAAACTCAAATGACCCATAAATCAAGTGATAGTCTTTTAGTTTAAAGCAAAAAGTTTTTCAAGTTCTGTTTATAACAAATTGCTTTTAACTCCAATCCAACAGCTCAGTAAGGAGAAAATTGGCATTGATGATAAAAGTCAAGATTCAACCACTGGCAGTGCATCTGTGCCAGTGCCCAGTACCACTCCCCCATCCCACTACCATTGCAAAGCCACCCAAACTTTAACTCAAAACACATAGAGGTAGTTCTTAACCACTCATTCTCATGCCTTAGGGAAAATGGCTAGGAAAGTTGTGGGTTTCATAGATTTCAAGCTTTACCACTACAGAGTGCCAGTTTCAGAACAAACACTGAACACAGAGAGGTAATCTTTCGCAATTGGTTAGGATTACAATAAATTCTCTCTCCCTTGGAGCAACGAAGAAATAAATCGCTATCAATTATGGTTCAGCACTATAACACAATACCGCACTTCCAAGAGAAATAGGAAGCACAGGTGGCTTTCTAATTCTGGGTTGCTCTGGAAGCTGAAATGACCCCAAATATAAAATTAGAAGGACCTGGAATCAATTCTAGTTCCAGAAGCCACCTAGGGCTGCCATATGGCTGATCAAGCCTCTAGGATCTCTATAACACTACATATTGAAGTTACAGGCCCATCCCCTACAGTGGGGATTTGTAAAGCAGTCATCAGAAGGAGCCTGTTAGTTGCTTTCCACTGTGTCTGTGCCAAGGGAATACTCCTTCTGCCAAATCTAGGGGCACCTATACATGTGCTGGAAGCTGCTGGAGCATGCCTATTAGCAGACATCCCTGTCATGTATTCAGCATCCTCACTCTTCAAAATGGCATTGGGGGCATTTTAACTAAAGCTCATTGATGAGCTTTAGTTAAAGCAACCCCACTGCCATTTTGAAGTGTGGAATGCTGAATACATGCAATGCTGTGGGAGCTTTAATTAGAATGGTTCTCAGAGCCACTGCACTTAAAGACCCCCTCCCCTCCGACACACATACACCATGGAGCACATGTAAAAACACTCCATATTTGTAAAGCCATTTATGCAACTCTAGCTCTTGCATATAGTTTGAAGAACTAGAGAAATGGTAAAGATTTCACACTTAATATATAAAATTGACTTTACAAAATACTTTCAGCATAGAATAGAACTAGTGACAGATGTGTTACTTTTAGTTCAGAACCTTGAATTCAAGTAGTTAATCATGAGCTTGTTTTTACATTCTTTACTGATCACCTTGTGTAAGTCACCATTTCTTTCTTAGACATGAAATGTTTTAAGATGGGAATGCTTATAAGGAGTTGTACAAATAATGTAACTTACTAAAGTAACAGTGCTTAAAGGCAAAATCCACGTTGGTCCTTTATGCATCTCCCATTAAGATGTCACAATGCCTAAAAATAGATGCCATTCCCCATGAGGCTGATTCATGTAAACAGGATTATGAATCCAAGTTCATTATGTGGTCAATAGCAAAAGATAGTTCCTTGAATTGTTCCTTGGAAGTGTCTACCTCTCATTAACCAATAACAAACTCTAAGCACAAGGATGTGCCCCAGTTCCCATCACCACTTTATTCTAGACTGTAGGCTCTTCATACTCCGGATCCTGAGTAGACCAAGCAGCTGCCTAATTTATGGTCTTGAAACAGTTGAAGTCCTTTTCTGAGAGTGGATATTGGAGAAGGTGGCTATATATTAGTGATTAGAACACCACCTAGTACTGATAAATGGGTGCAAAAACTATACCCAAACTACAGCACATGGTGTAATCATAGACTGGGTACAGCACATACATCTGCATGTACCTCTAGGGAGTAGGAAACATGGGTTTTAATGCACTCCAGCCATGCTGGACTGAAGACCCAGGGCTCCATTTCCTAAGTGTGACTTGGGCTGTTAAAAAAAAAGTGGACACCACCGCAAGTCATTGAAAAGCTAAGTCAGTCTGGATGCTGTATTTTATACTGAAATGAATGATATTTTCAGCATCTTAGATACCTACTCTATGGGTGTGTTGGACTTTAACATAAGGAGTCAGTTCCAGGAGGAGCTGGGAACCTAATCTCTGGGGGAGGGGAAGAGGCAGCAAGTCAGAAACAAGTCTGCGCCTATCATTCCTGGTGTTTTATACTAGATACTTTCCAGTGCACTGGATCTCTGAATCACCTTCAGAGGCAATTTCTGCAGATACATATGCTCAGTAGAAGCCATGCATAGTCTAAACAGTTAATGCTTCTCATGGATTGTGGCTATCCTGTATGCCTACCTTCATCAGTCCGCATGGCTGTTCTAGGGTAAGGCATTTAATTTTTAGGTGCTGCAACACTTGAATCAATTTGGATCTGGCCCTAAATGTCTGTCTTTTAAAATACAGAATAACTGATACATATGTACATTTAGATTTCCTGTTTGTTTTGCTTTTGAGCTTCTTGAGAAACAGATGTGAGCTCGGGTTACAAATGATGCATTATACAGGTAAATCAATATAAAACAGAGTAATAACAATTAAATAATATAAGGGTTTAAAACAGTTAATGTATTTATGAAAACATAGGCCCTTACTCCACAAAGCTTCATCAATTTCAGTGGAATCACCTGAAGATTCATTGTGTATCTTAACAGCTTGGATGCCAGAATCTGCCCCTGAGTGTATGAAAGTTGTTCAGAGCTAGTGTTGATGAACAACCTCACTGTATTTGGCAATTCATAATGCTCTATAAAGTGATATTAATTGAAACAGCATGCTGAAAGTGCATAGGAAATTCCCCTTAGTAATTTCCAATAATTCAGAAAAAATAAATTAAGTACATACTTAAATGCTGCCCTAAATTGAGTAGCTTCCTAAGATAATGGTATAAAAAATGGCCACTCCTGTGACTCAATACAGGTGAAAAGATCGTATTACACCATTATTACATCTAATTGGATAAAGAACTTACATTTGAAAATTTTAGCCTTAAGCCACTGCTTAAACACTAGTTGTGGAGGCAAAAAACTAGCTGGACCAGAATGTGATATGACAGAACATAACAACACAATGTATGATGAGTAATGTGACACAGCAGCTACAATGAAATGTGAATGCATGTTTCTCACTTCACAAAACCTGAATCCAGAGCTGAATGTTTCTCTTTAATCAATCGATGACAACATTGATTTAGTACAATGGTAGGAGCTGCATCTCCTATAATCTTTAACTGGATTTATATTATATCACCAACTTCAGCAAGGATTATGGAGACCCCAGAACCTGGCTTCTGGAAAGCAAGCAATAAAATTTAACTGTGATAATAATATTTATTCTGCTCATTTTCTGGCTTGCTGTCTTCTGTGTCTGCCTCTAATATTACAAACAGCACAAAACAGGGTTTGCATTTTGCACCTTATTAAGACCTGCCACAAAAACAGACTTTCAAACATATTCTTTTCTTTTAAATGCGTCTTTACATTTGCTTAATTGTTATATATTTAGATTTATCTTTACATTTATTCATTTTGAATAACAACAGCATTTCAGGTTTGAATGAGCATATGAGCACAATTAGTTGAAACAGAGAAAGCTAAAAATCAGTTCCCTGGACAGTGAATACCCAGAGACAGCAGTGGAATGGCTGATGTGTGGAGACTCATATAGAATGTCTTTGTGCTAATATGATACGGAGTGGTAGCTAAGTTCAGTGCATGCAATACACCTAATTATTCATGCACTGAACCATAAAGTCAGTATTTCACACACAAATTCTTAGCTTAGGACTGAATCCTTCCAGGCACTGAGTTCTTTCCTTCACAATTCTTAACTTGAGTGGAGTGCAAATTCAGGACATTCAGTAACTTACAAGGACCATTCTACACTGCATAACATGATGTCCTTTATCTCTTTGAAAGAAATATTGCAAAGGCTATTGTTTTATGAAAGCAAAAGGGCCCAAGGCAGCTATTGGGAAGCTTGATAAAACCTCTAAAATTATGACCTTTAATAAATGCGCTTTGGTAAAACGTTGTTTATACTGTTATATACACTAAAAAGTTCTAAGATGCCTCAGGCATGATAATGGTATTTATTTAAAAACACCGACCTTCATTTTCACTCCTCACCCCTGCCACCGCCGCCCCCCGAGACACAGCAAGGGAAGCTGGATGGCTGCAAATGTAGATGTTTAACGGAATCTATCTATACTTTTCACCTATAGCTCTGCCAACATCATCTACACACACTAGGCCATAGTATCACAAACAAAGGTGCAGACAGAAATTACATTTGTCATGTGATCAGCTCCTTGAAAGCACTCTAAAGCCACACCCTAACAGAAGGGCACAGATGTGGAGGCTACAACTGTACACCTTCATTCACTTCCATTTGCTCCAGGGCTGGGCTGCTGCAGCACAGCCTGGCCCCCAGTGCTGCCCCGAGGTGGGCCATTCCAATCTATCTCCTGCCCCACTCCAGGGCAACTGGAGAAGCCTGAAAACAGACCTCCCTCCCCTGCCTTCTCTTCTTCCCATCCTGAGTCATGACAGAAGCTGGAAGGGGGTAGATTTCATAGACATTAGGGCTGGAAGGGACTCAGAAGATCGTCGAGTCCAGCCCCCTGCTCAAAGGGCAGAAAGTCAGCTGGGGTCATAGGATCCCAGCAAGATAAGCATCCAATTTGCTCTTGAAGGTGTTCAATGTAGGTGCTTAAACACCCTCCAATGGCAGGCTGTTCCAGACCTTGGGGGTTCAGACAGTAAAGAAATTCTTCCAGCCTGAAACGGTCTTGCAGGAGTTTAGGACCATTCAACCTCGTCATTCCTTGGGGTGCTCTGGTGAACAAATGTTCCCCCAGATCCTGGTGGTCACCCCTGATAAACTTATAGGTGGCCACCAGATCACTCCTAAGCCTGCACTTTTCCAGGCTAAAGAGCCCCATATTTTCATAGACTTCATAGATTTCATAGACATTAGGGCTGGAAGGGACCTCGGGAGATCATCGAGTCCAGCCCCCCGCCCAAAGGGCAGGAAGTCAGCTGGGGTCATAGGATCCCAGCAAGATAAGCATCCAATTTACTCTTGAAGGTGTTCAATGTAGGTGCTTGAACCACCTCCACTGGCAGGCTGTTCCAGACCGTGGGGGCTTGGACAGGAAAGAAATTCTTCCTTATGTCCAGCCTGAAACGGTCTTGCAGGAGTTTGTGAACGTTCGACCTCGTCATCCCTTAGGGCGCTCTGGTGAACAGACACTCCTCCAGATCCTGGTGGTCACCCTTCATAAACTTATAGGTGGCCATCAGATCACCCCTGAGCCTGCGCTATTCCAGGCAAAGAGTCCCATGACTCTCAGCCTATCATTGTAAGATCTGTTTTCCTGACCTCTGATCATGCGCGTGGCTCTCCTCTGGACTCTCTCAAGCTTCTCCACATCCTTTTTGAATTGTGGAGCCCAAAACTGGACGCAGTACTCCAGCTGCGGCCTCACCAAGGCCGAGTACAAGGGGAGAATGATGTCCCCGGATTTGCTCGAGAAGCATCTATGGATGCACGCCAGCATTTTGGTTGCTTTACTAGCCGCAGCATCGCATTGCAGGCTCATATTCATCTTGTGGTCAGTGATGACCCCCAAGTCTCTTTCTTCCATAGTTCTAGCCAGCGTAGCACTGCCAAGCCTATAAGGATGCTGCAGGTTTTTCCTCCCAAGGTGGAGAACCTTGCATTTTTCAGTGTTAAACACCATCAGGTTCTCATCCTCCCATTTGCTGAGCCTGTCCAGGTCAGTCTGGAACATCCGCTTGTCTTCTGGTGTGGATGCTTTGCCCCAAAGTTTGGTGTCATCGGCAAATTTGGCCAGTCCACTCCTGACTCCAATGTCCACATAATTAACAAAGATGTTAAACAATATGGGTCCAAGAACAGAGCCTTGGGGGACCTCACTGATCACAGGGAACCATGATGATTGACTGCCATCAGTTACCACCCTCTGGGTCCGTCCATGAAGCCAATTTCCCAGCCAGCAGATCATGGTGGACCCAAGGCCACAATTGGCCAGTTTCACCAAGAGGTGATCATGGGATACCAGATAATAAGCTTTTTTGAAGTCAAGATATAGGACATCAATCTCTTCCCCCTTGTCCAGGTGATAGGTCACCTGGTCATAGAAGGAAATGAGATTGGTCAGGCAAAACCTACCCACAACAAACCCATGCTGGTTATCCCTTAGGATGTTGGCATCAGCCAGTCCATTAAGGATGGCCCCTTTAATAAACTTTTCTAAGATCTTCCCCAGGATAGAAGTCAGGCTGATGGGCCTATAGTTAGCTGGATCCACTTTCCTCCCTTTCTTGAAGTTAGGCACCACATTGGCCTTCTTCCAGTCTTTGGGCACTTCAGACTGCCAAGATTTTTCAAAGATCTGTGCCAGAGGCTGGGCTATGATGCTCGCCAGCTCCTTGAGTACCCTGGGGTCTAGATTGTCTGGGCTGGCTGATTTGAAGGTATTGAGCTTCTCAAGGTGTTCCTTCATGAGGTCAGCATTGATGGAGGGCAGGGGACCTTCTTCACCCAGACCGCTGTGTCCCATGGTGGACATTGGCATCCCATCAGACTGATGAAAGACCAACGCAAAGTACCTGATTAATAAGTTGGCTTTTTCCTGGGCATCAGTTGTCAGTTGCCCCATCCGGTTCAGCAGGGGTCCAGTGTTGCCCTTGCTTTTCCTCCGGCTCCCCACATATCTGAAAAAGAACTTTTTATTGTCCTTGATGCTTGAAGCTAGTTGGAGTTCAGTTGCAGCCTTGGCTTTCCTGGTTTGCTCCCTGCAGGACTGGACCAGTGCAGAGTAATCCTCCCTGGAGGCAAATCCCATCCTCCATCCTTTGTAGGCCTTTCTTTTTAGCCTCAGGAGGTCCGTTAGAACCATGGAGAGCCGGGGGGGGGGGCTGCTGTGCCTTCTTGCTGCCTTTCCTCTGAGAGGGAATCAAATTAGCTTGTACATTGAGGATCACTCCTTGAGGAGCAACCACCCTTCTTGAACTCCCCTCTCCCTGGGGTCATGTTTCCTTAGGGCCTCACTGACAAGCCTCCTAAGCTTGTCAAAGTCGGCTTTCCTGAAGTCAAGGACTTCCATGTTGCTGACCGACTTGCCAGCTTTACAGCAGATGGTGAAGGGGATCATCTCGTGGTTGCCATCACCCAGCTTCCCATCAATCACTAGGTTGCTGATTAGGTCATCCCCAGTAGCCAGTATCAGGTCGAACAGTGCTTTACCTCTCATTGGCCCATAGACTTCTTGAGTCAGGTAAAGGTCATCCACACACAAGAGAAAGCTTTTTGACCACACAGATTTTGCTGAGTGATCTTCCCATGAGATGTCCAGGTAACAGAAGTCACCCATGACAACCATGGTCCTGGAGCATGCGGCCTCAGCCAGTTCCCAGGTGAAATCCTTGTCAAGATTTTGACTCTGGGTGGGAGGTCTGTAGTAGACCCACCATTGTGTCCCCTGTGCCATGTTCCCCACAGATTTTAATCAAGAGGGTCTCCAGTCATCCACCCTGGTCGCCAACTTCAGCTTGCAGGGACATGTAGCTTTCCTTAATATAGAAAGCTACACCCCTGGCCCTTTTATCTACACGATCCCTCCTGTACAGAAGGGGCATCTATACCTGTGGTCCAGTCATGGGTGGAGTCCCACCAAGTCACCGTTATCCTTATGACATTGTAATTATTTGTATTAAGCAGGATGAGCTCCTCCTACTTATTCCTCAAGCTCCTGTCATTTGTGTACAGGCAGGCAAGTGTCCCCTTGGGGGCTCTTGACTTGCCCACAGATTGTATAAGGGCTGGGGCTAGGGTGGGTTTCTTAAGTGCCTTGGCCTGCTGGCTTTGCAAGGGTTGCTCAGCTGGCCAGCAGTGGCGGTAGTCCCCCCAGCCCCCAGCGGGCTTAGTTTAAAGCCCGGTGGAGCAGGTCAGCCAGTCTGGCTGAGAAGAGCCTCCTCCCCAGGGGAGAAAAAGTGGAAGCCATCTCTTCCCAGCAGCTCACTGCCTCTATCATCAGACAGTGGGCTGTCATCATGAAAGCCAAAGCCTTCCCTATGACACCAGCACCGCAGTCTTTGGTTGACTATGTGGATCCTCTGCTCCCTTCTCAGCCCATACCCTGAGACTGGGAGGATCAACAAGAACACCACCTGTGCCCCCAGACCCTTTAGCCCCACTCCCAAATCTCTGTAGCACCTCATGACATGGCTAGGAGTGCTCTGAGCTGTGTCATTGGTGCCCACATGAATAAGGAACATAGGATAGTGATCTGTGGGCTGAAGGAGCTTAGGGATCCTCTCTGCAATGTCCTAGATGCAGGCCCCTGGGAAGCAGCAGACTTCCCAGGCTAAGGGGTCAGTCCCCCTCAGGATGGAGTCTCCCACAAAAACACCTTATGTTTTGCCTTGGGGAGAGCGGGTGCAGTAGCTGCAGTTGAGCCTGTGTTGCCTGTGGGAGCTGGCAACTCAGCAGGCTCTGCTAGAGCAGCAAGAGGTATGAACCTGTTGCTAAGATCCTGCGGGGCAGGGGCCTTGGTGCGGCGGGCACTAGGGCCCTTGATCACCTTGGTCCATGCTGTTGACTGGACAGACTGGACAGAGTGGGAGGTCCTGGAATCCTCCTTTGTCCTGGAGGGATACCGTGGTCTACCCTCTGGCTTCCAAGAGAAAAGGGCCTGGCAGTAGAAGTCAATTTCCTGCTCACAATCCCTGATGGCATGCAGTCTCTGGATTGTGGCCTGGAGCTCCTCCAGATGGTGCACCAGAGACCGCAGTAGGGAGCAGACCCCACAAAGGGAGGTGGCCATGCTCCCGGGCCCTAGAGCCTGAAAAAGGGACAGGCAGCCCCCGCAGCTGAGAGTCAGAGGTTCCATCTGCATGGAGTCCAGAACCATGTGCTCCATCTGGGTGGTCGTCTCTGAGGTGCTGGGATGGGGGCTGCAGACCCCGAGGGGACCCTCGGGGTGCAGTGTGTGCCCATCCATGTCATGCCACTGGTAGGTTGGCTATGGTTGGGACTGTCTACCCTAGGGGACTTGCAGGCAGGGCCTTTAGCCCTCCCTTGCACCCTCCTGCACGAACTCCACGCTAACTCACACACCAGCAGACAAACAGGCTTGTTTATGCAGCCTGTTCATGCAGCTCCAGTCACGTGGCTCCCTGGATGACTGGATGAAGTAGGGGCCTGGGAGGGGCAAGACCAGGCCCAGCTCCACTCTGCCTCCTCCCACACACTAAGGGGTTAACTCCCTCCCACCATGGGCCCCACCTACCTCCAGCTGTGTTGGGGTTCAGCAGGGGGCTCCGCAGCTGCTGGGGGGCAGCAGGGGCAGCAGGGGCACAGCGGGCTTTCACCCACGTGTTTCTTGCCACTCCAGAGCCTAAACTGGGGCTTTTTTTGCTGTTGGCAGACCCTTTTAAGCTATGTGCATGCACAGTGGGCCTGCCGTTGGGGATGCTGCTCTTGGGCAAGAGGCGGGCCCTGCTGGAGGGGGACCGGTGAGTACCCCCCCACCTCTCTCTCTCCCTGGGGAGCTGGGCCAAGTAGGGGCCTGGTATGACCCCAGCCCTGGCAAGACCCAGCCTGGCTCCACTCAGCCACCTCCTCCCACTCACTCAGGGGTTAACGACCACGGGTCCTGCTTACCTCTGGCTATGCTGGGGGTTGGTGGGGGGCTCTGCTGCTGCTGGGGGGTCTCTGGGGTGCTTCAGGGGAGTGGAGGTGCAGCGGGCTTTCACCCACGTGTCTCTCGCCACTCTAGAGCTTAACTGGGGTTTTTTTTGCTGATGGCATGCCCTTTTAAACTGCATGGGTACATCTAGTGGAAGTGGCTGCAAATTGGAATTTGGTCTCCCACACTACCTACCCAACAGCCAATGTGTGTTACGTCAGGAGGATTGGTCTAACTCACAGTACTTTTTCTACAGCACCATGAGTTAGACCCTGGAGCTTCACTTCTGTTTTAACCCAAAGTCTCTGTTTCTCTTTCCAGGTCTGTGACAAGACAAAATGCTTTAACTCTAACACTATCTTAGTACTGCAGGTATTGTAAGTTTAAAAAAGCAGTTCTATCTTTGATCTGAAGGTGACAACTGTGACTGAAATTCTGTGAGCTAATAAAAACTGTTAGTATAATGTATTGGGATATTTCTGTATTAAGTACCCATTTAACCAAGAGCACAGTTTATATGAAAACTGATTGCAAATACTAGGTTATAAAAGGAAAACTAAATTATACCAAAACATTTGAAAACTACTGCAGAATCAAATTACACATTAAACAGCTAACTTTTTTTCCCCTATCAAACAAAATTTTAAATAGGACTTAGACTCTACTGAAGAAAAAGCATAATGGAGGTTTAGAGATGTGCTTTGGAGAATTTACCTACCACTAAAAAATATATTAAATGAAATGTTAACTCCAACAGTAAACAAGGCAAAATAATGCACTTATTGGCCTTCAGGATTATTTACATGTTGGCTGTTAAACCTGGTCAGCTAAAATAGAAAATTTGATTGTAGGAGTAATTGCAGTCAGGCTTGGTTGTTAGGATGACAGAGGAGCCCTAAATAAGCTCCAAATAGATTATATAATCACAAATCTTATATATCTTTTCTTCCTTAATTAAGCAAGTATTTTAAATGTAATTCCTACTAATTCAGTTAATCTCTTCTAAAGAAAATCAGAAATAAAACATTTACAAGAAGCTTAAGACTTGACAATATATCAGACTAAGTTTCACTGGCATTTCTACTACATAATCGATTCGTTTCCCCTTAACAAGAACTTGGTTTTCATAAGCAAAGATTAGATTTACATACAGATGACCCTACCATAGGCACTGTTCCAGAAATATGTTTAAGACTGAAATTCCAAACATCAAAAACTCTGAAAAATAGTCAAGGCTGAAACAAACAATAGCACATGTAACAAACTGCAAACAAGATAATGGGATCTTTTACCATCTTTGATTCTTCATAGTTTCATGGTTTGTAGGGTCGGAAGGGACCTGCCTTGGCAGGAAAAAGTACTGCAGTCAAACAACCCCAACAAGGTGTTTGTCTAGCCTTGTCTTAAAGACCCCCAAGGTAGGAGCCAGCACAACTTCACTTGGAAGTTGGTTCCAGATCCTAGCCGCCCTGACAGTGAAGTAGTGCCTCCTGGTGTCCAATCTGAATTTATCCTCTGCCAGGTCATAACTGTTATTTCTAGTCACTCCTGAAAGTGCTCGTGGGAACAGGGACTCCCTCAAAGCCTGCTGGTCTCCTCTGACTAGCTTGTAACAGGTCACTAGATCCCCCCTCAGCCTTCTCTTGTGGAGGCTGAACAGGTTGAGGTCCCTTAGCCTCTACTCATAGGGCCTGCCCAGCTGCCCCCTGATCATGCAGGTGGCTCTCCTCTGGACCCGCTCCATGTTGTCCAAATCACTCTTGCAGTGCGGTGCCCAGAACTGGATACAGTACTTCAATTGCGGCCTGACCAATGGCACATACAGGGGGAGGATCACCTCCTTGGACCTGCTTGAGATGCATCTGTGGATGCATGACAAGGTATGGTTGGCCTTCCTGACTGCATCCCCACACTGCCGGCCCACTTTCATCTTGGCATCAATGATGACTCCGAGATCCTTTTCTGCCTCTGCACTGATGAGAAGGGAGCTCCCCAGCCTGTAGGTATGCTGCTGGTTCTTCCTGCCCAGGTGCAGTACCTTGTACTTGTCAGTGTTGAAACTCATCCTGTTCTCATCTACTCACCCCTGTAATCTGTCTAGGTCTGATTGCAGCCTATTCCTCCCTTCTAGCATGCCCACATTGCCCCACATCTTTGTGTCATCAGCAAATTTGAACAGGGTGCTTTTTACCTCCTCGTCCAAGTCACTGAAGATGTTGAACAGTGCAGGACCGAGGACCGAGCCCTGCAGAACCCCACTGACCACATCCCTCCAGGTCAAAAATGACCCACCCACCACCACTCTCTGGGTGAGGCCCTCTAGCTGATTAGCGACCCATTTGACTGTGTAGATGTTGACACCAAAGTCCCCCAGGTTTTTTTTAATGAGGACGGGGTGAGAGACAGTGTCGAAGGCCTTCCAAAAGTCCAGGAAGACTATGTCCACTGCTACTCCTACATCTAAGGATTTTGTGACCTGGTCATAGAAGGCCACCAGGTTGGTCTGACAGGACCTGCCTCTAACGAACCCATGTTGGTTGCCCCTAAGCATAACCTCCCCTGCTGGCCCCTCATGGACATGCACCAGGATAATTCTCTCAAAAAGCTTACCCAGGACTGAGGTAAGACTAACTGGCATATAGTTTCCTGGGTCCTCCTTCCTCCCTTTTTGAAGATGGGAACCACGTTGGCCCTCTTCCAGTGCTTTGGCACCACACCAGAGCACAACGAGTGTTCCTAAAACTGTGCCAGGGTCCTGCAATGACCTCAGCTAATTCTCTCAGCACTCTGGGGTGGAGATCATCTGGACCAGCTAATTTAAATACATCCAGTCCCTCCAGAAGTTCCCTGACTAGAACCTCACTAACCCTTGGCCCTTCGGGCTGATCCAGTCCCTGCTTAGGAAAATGGAGGCAAAGAACTTGTTAAATAGGTTAGCTTTGTCATCTGGTGTGACGACCAGATTTCCTAGCGTGTCTTGCAGGGGCCCCATGTTACCTGATACCTTCTTTTTGCTCCCTTTGTATTTAAAAAAGGACTTCTTGTTGTCCTTCATCTGGGAAGCTAGTCCCAGTTCCATCTCTGCCTTGGTCTTCCTGACTGCCCCCCTGCAGCTCTGAGCAACCATAGTATAGTCCTCCCTGGTGATGGCCCCTCCCTTCCATTGGGTGTACGCCTCCCTTTTAGTTAGGAGACATTCCCAGATGCTTTTGGTGAGCCATGGGGGCTTTTGCACCTTCCTGCCCCCCTTTGATCTGTGTTGAAATTACCTCCCTTTGGGCTTGGAGGATTGTCTCCTTAAGGAAAGACCACTCTTCTTGGACACCCAACTCCCCTCCCCTCCAGGACCTCAGTGCCTCCCAGACTATTCTCCTTAGCTCATTGAAGTCTGCACTCCTGAAATCTAGGGCTTCTGCCTTGCTGCAGGCCTTTGCCACCTTGTGCTGGATAATGAATTCCAGCAGGCAATGATCACTGTCACCCAGGTGGTCGACCACCCGCAGCTCCCTCACCAGGTCATCGCCTGTGGCCAGTATCAGGTCCAACAGGGTGTCTCCCCTGGTGGGGCTGTGCACCTCCTGGGTTAGATGGAGGTCCTGCATTTTGGCTAGGAACCTACATGAGTGGTCAGACCTGTCTGACTGCTCTTCCCAGCAGATGACTGGAAAGTTCAGGTAACCCATGATGACCACATCCATTGACCTAACTACCTCCATGAGCTGACTTAAGAATTCCTGGTCTAGCTCTTCCCCTTGGTTGGGTGGTCCGTAGTAGACCCCCACTGTTAAGTCCCTTTCTCCTCAACTACCTTGTATTCTAACCCGAGCACTTCAGTGTGCCCCTCCTCTGACCCTGTGATACTTGATGAGGATGTGTATTCCTCCTTAACGTAGAGAGCCGCACCCCACCTTTCCTTCCTGTCCTGTCCCTCCTGTACAGCCGATAGCCCTTAATATTCACTGCCCAGTCATGTGTTGGGTCCCACCACATTTCTGTGAGCCCCACTATGTCTGGATTGGTGTCAGCTAGCAGGAGGGTAAGTTCCTCCTGCTTGTTTCCCATACTACGAGCAAAGCTCAGGACAGTTAGTCTAACAAAAGTTACCACCACAAAAATCTGGTGGAGAAGAGATGTTTTCTATGAAGATGTTGAAAGGAAGCTCTCTAGATTCTGGGTGGATTCTCTAGGTTATTATTCAGAAACAAAATTTTAGATACTTTACTCTTCAGAACAACTAGTTCAGGAACCAAAAAGAGGAGAAACAATAATTGATTTAGCCCTGAGTAGCAGATAGAATGATGTTCAAGCAATACCTGAAAATGAGCTTGTATCAGATACACTGCAATTCAATCTAATGCCCTTGCAGGAGGGAATAAGTAAAAAATCTTTACCACAGCAATACTGAACTTTGAAGAGAGGAACTACACAAGAACTAGTTTGTTAGAAGGAAATTAAAAGGTGCAGCCAAGAGGCAGAAATGACCTCAGAAAAATCACAAAGACTGGTAAAGAACAGTATAATAGGATGTACACAGACAAACAGCGATAATCAATACCAAATGATAATAATATAAGCTGTTACAATATAACTGTTATGTCTGCATGCTTCTGTAAGCCAGTTTAGTAAGACCATTGTAACTTTAACCCCATTTCATTCAGGACTAAAAAGTCACATACAAGGTTTTAATTAATTTGTACACTTCAGGAGTATGCAGAGAGAGCAATTACAGTGCAATTGTAGGCCCATGCCTCCAAGAGGAACGAAACCCTATTTTAAGCCAGGAATTGGACTAGACGACCTCCCAAAGTCCCTTCCACTCTACTTTTCTATGATCCTATGATTTACCTTATGTTATTCTCAATCCTCATACCCAGAAAATGAAATTTCTGGAAATCCTGGTTGCATTTGTACTGCAACAGGGGACGAAGGGGACAATCCTCCCACCCATTTACCTTATGCTTAGGGCATGAGAGACAAGATTCTACTCTTCATCTTCCTTAGCTAGAAAGGATTTCAATTTCCATAACCTACATAGTAGCAAATCACAAGGCTGTTAGGAGCCTGTGGGTGCATCTACATGTGCTCCCATGGTGCAGTTGTTACTGTGCTCTCATTTAGTATTTGCTTTAGGAAGTACTAAATGATGTCACAGTAACAGCTGTGATTGCTGCACAGTAATTACTGAGGACAATCGGCAAAAAAGGTTACTAGATAAGGGTAAAAACCAGAGTCAGAGATAGGCAAGCAGATTTAAGGGACAAGCCAGGTCAGGAAACCAGGAGATGAAGAGCTGAGCAAGATCTATGAAGGTCAAGCAGGCAGCAGAAAAACAAAGAGCAAAGTCCACAAGTGAGCTGAAGCAGGATACCAGGAAGCAGAGTTTTTGGGGATGGAGTCTGAGATCAGGATCTCTGCTAGCCAGACACATTCTGTTCCTCTCTGTGGGCTTATATAGGGAAAATCTAAGATCAAATTGCAAGAACAATCCACGAAGGTGTTGGAAAGTGTCCGGAGACTTGGGCACTGATGAAGGCTTTAGGTGCCTGCTTGATGCATGGAGTTGTGTTTGCAATCTTCAAGTTACAGGGCAGAGCCGTCTGGTTACCCCAAGCTTCTCATCTTTGCTGCTTGCCACATACAGCCAGGAAGGGACCTTTGCCCCCTCCCATTGCTGTAGGTGTCCAGGATTTCATTTGGGAAGACTAGCAGGATGACAGTTTGGGATACAAAGCTGTGCTGGTTAAGCCAAGGCCTGCATGCCTGAGAGTCAAAGCAGCAAGCAGACAAGACTAGCCCCACCTGGCCCTCATAACCTGGGTAGATGTGCCTGACTGCTGGTGACTTAATTATCTCCACCTGTCCCTAGTTATAAGCATAGGTGTGGCTGCTTGTATATAAACAGATGGCCTCCCAATTACCCTTGATTTACTCTTACCTGTCCAGCCCTGGATTACTGGTTTATTGTTTCCAATTCCTGGTCTCTGGTTCCTAGTCCCTTACTGACCGTTCCAGCTTCCAAGGCCTTGCCTACTACTTAGTTCCTACCCTGCCCCCAAGCCCAGATCCAGACAACAATCTGGATCCCAGCTTCTAATTCCTGACTCCCTTGTTTGTAAGTCTTTATCCCTATCCTCCAACCATCCACATTCTGCATGTCCACAGACAGCTTGAGTAGCCCTCTGAATAACACTTGCTCCAGGACACTGTCCCTCCCCTAAGGTTTCTAAACTGCCCCAGATGGATTTCACTTATGCTTGCAGAACTTTACAAAAGCGGGTGAATGCATTGCAGAATCAAATAAAGGCCCTTCTGCATGAAAGAGAAGTCCCAAGACCTTGGGCTACTCCTTAGCAGTGACCATTCAGATCCCTGCTAATCCCAACATGGCTCTGCCTCACCACTTCACCAATAACCCCCTTTAAGGGGTGAGTGATCTAATTTTTTAAGTAGTACTTCTATGATGGTTTAAATGTAATCTGTAGACACGGCCTGAAGGCCATGTTACATGTGTGGCAGACTGCAGAGTTGTTACTGCCTAAACAAGTACTAAATGACCACACAGTAACTGAAGTTACTGCACAGTACACAGTACCATCATCTCACGGTTTTTGCCTAATGCTATTGCGCAGTAGCAACAAGTGACTGTGCAGTAGCTTGTTTTTATTGTGCAGTACTGTTGCCACATGGTTAGTGCCTAGCAATGCTACTGTGCAGTAGCAATGAGCTACTACACCGCAGTGTGTCATGTAGACACACACTTAGTTTCTCAAGCTTTCGGACCCAAAATTGGTGCCACCATTCAAGGTACTACAAAGAATGGGAATTTGTATGATCTCTTTGTATATTGGATGTAGCGATGTATCTCCTTTTTACTGTTATAGTTGTTCCTCAATAGCCAGATGTTTTGAGGTTTATAGGACTCATTGTTTGTCTCAGATTTAATCTGCTAGATGTATCCTTGTGCTGGTAAACATTAACCTGAGCCCTACTGTTCAATTTAAATTAAACCATTACGTCCTGTACTTCCGCCTGCAAAATCCAGTTCTTCTTATTCGTGTTATTTTTGTTCCCATTTTACTTTGCTTTATTCAACCACATTGATAACTGATTGTATATGAACTCCTCTTTCAGTGTATGCTCAAGCATCCTAAATGCAACACAATGTTTGGGACCATGCTGCTTTATGTAAAGGCTGCATGACTTGTATCCTCTGTCTGCCTCTGCTTGCTCTTGCCAGTGCAAAATTCCATTCTGAGTTACCAGTGGGAAACTCTACCCTGTGAGTTGGCTTTTTTCTGGCCACATGCTTTCATGCCTGTTCTACGGATGACCCCTTTTGAGACTTTCAGCTCTGTAGCCTGGGCCTTCAGTTTGTACTGCCTTGTACATTTTGGATAATCTTTCTGGGACAAGTCTCCCTAGCACAATAGCTTTTCTTGGAATGCAGTGTTAGCAATGCCACAGACAATTCTATCTCTAATCAGAGAGCCTGTCAAAAGCACGGTTCTTAATCTCTTTAGTTCACTAATATACTAAACTAGTATTTTGTTCTGTTGTTTGTTTGCACATAAATCTGTCTTTCAAGAGCCTCATTCTCTTTCTTTTCTATGGCATGTAGTACTCTCCTCAAATTTGGACAGTATTACACTTAACTGTACTTTTTTTTTCTGTGCCTTTTTTGAAGGTGAATGTGTCTTATACAAAGCCAGAGCATCTCCTGCCCATCCCTCTACCAATATGTTAGAAGAGTGATGCTTTGATTTTTTTGCCCCTGTAGCTGCTAGGTACCACTTAAGCCTTTGTTGGAATGCCCTACAGTGCTCTGCTTTATTGCCTGACAGTAGAGAGACAGGCAGAGGTTACAAGACTTCCACGACTACCTGCAGGCACATCACTTAGGCCCTTATTTGTCTATGTCTACGTGGCCATATTGCTCCACCTGCTCTCAGTTTCCAACTTGTATATCTGTTTGGATCTCATAGATTTCATAGATTTCATAGACATTAGAGCTGGAAGGGACCTCGGGAGATCATCGAGTCCAGCCCCCTGCCCAAAAGGCAGGAAGTCAGCTGGGGTCATAGGATCCCAGCAAGATAAGCATCCAATTTACTCTTGAAGGTGTTCAATGTAGGTGCTTGAACCACCTCCGCTGGCAGACTGTTCCAGACCTTGGGGGCTCGGACAGGAAAGAAATTCTTCCTTATGTCCAGCCTGAAACGGTCTTGCAGGAGTTTGTGACCGTTCGACCTCGTCATCCCTTGGGGCGCTCTGGTGAACAAACATTCCCCCAGATCCTGGTGTTCACCCCTGATAAACTTATAGGTGGCCATCAGATCACCCCTGAGCCTGTGCTTTTCCAGGCTAAAGAGTCCCATGGCTCTCAGCCTGTCATCGTAAGATCTGTTTTCCTGACCTCTGATCATGTGTGTGGCTCTCCTCTGGACTCTCTCAAGCTTCTCCACATCCTTTTTGAATTGTGGAGCCCAAAACTGGACGCAGTACTCCAGCTGCGGCCTCACCAAGGCTGAGTACAAGGGGAGAATGACGTCCCGGGATTTGCTTGAGAAGCATCTATGGATGCACACCAGCATTTTGGTCACTTTACTAGCCGCAGCATCGCACTGGAGGCTCATGTTCATCTTGTGGTCAATGATGACCCCCAAGTCTCTTTCTTCTCTAGTGCTAACCAACGTAGCACTGCCGAGCCTATAAGGGTGCTGCAGGTTTTTCCTCCCAAGTGGAGAACCTTGCATTTTTCGGTGTTAAACACCATGAGGTTCTCGTCTGCCCATTTGCTGAGCTTGTCCAGGTCAGCCTGGATCACCCGCCTATCTTCTGGCGTGGATGCTTTGCCCCAAAGTTTGGTGTCATCGGCGAACTTGGCCAGTCCACTCCTGACTCCAATGTCCACATTGTTAATGAAGATGTTGAACAGTATGGGTCCCAGGACAGAGCCTTGAGGAACCCCACTGGTCACAGGGCACCATGATGAGTGACTGCCATCAATCACAACCCTCTGGGTCCGACCACGAAGCCAATTTCCCAGCCAGAGGATCGTGGTGGAGCCAAGGCCACAACTGGGCAGTTTGGCCAAGAGGTGATCATGGGATAATCTCCATTTCTTTCAAGTTCTCTCTCATTCACCACTTATGACACCTCTGTAAGGATCGCTGTGTTCGATAAACAGAAGCATACATGAATGAGAACAATGACAATAACCTTTAATTGTGGGACAGTAACTAACCACCATAGACTCTTTGGCTAGGGACAGACATTACACATAAACTGGTTTAAGTGATCAGAAACTGGTTTAAACCTGTAACATAATAGATGTTCAGTGTACATAAACCAGTTTGAAAATGGCTGAAACTGGTTTGAGATTAACCTGGTTGAATGTAGGGATTCAGAGATGGTTCTGGAGACACTGAGGGACAATGTTTGTGGATCTCAGGAAAAAAAAGGAAGACTTAGTGTGTGAGGCCTTGGGTTTTTCAGGACTATACCTATGCCTGGGTTAGGAAGGTCATTACAGATTGTTATTGTGGCATCACAGATTACCACACAAGTTGTCCAGTAGGGGAGTAGAAAGTTCCAACAGTGGAGAAGCATACATGGTCTCACCGACTGTCAGCTGCATATGCAGCATGGAGCTGTCGGGGGTCAGTTCAGTGAAGATTGTGCAGCCACACAAACAAGCTTCCTCCAGCTTCACAGTCTTGTTTCCTGGGTGCTCAGCATAAAGCTGGTGGGGGTCAATTAAATGGAAATCATGTGGCTAGGGGAAGCCTGCTTCCCCTGCCTGCATAGTCACACTGCCAGGCAACTCAGCTTCTCTCAGCAAGGACCCACTCATCAGTTTCAATAAGACTAGAGAGCTTCCCTGGGGCTGTCTGGTCTTACTGAAATTGCTGTGTCTCCATGCTGAGAGTGGAGCTTCTGGTGGTTAACTATTAAGTTTATAAACATGATTCACAAGATAATCCCAGAGATTTCAGATAAAAATCCATAGTGTTAAAAGTATTCTATTCTGTTGGGGATCATTCTGAGTTCATAGATGCTGGGTCAGAAGGGACCTCAACAGATCATCGAGTCCGACTCCTGCCTAGTCAGGAAAGAGTGCTGGGGTCAGTTCTTTGCAACAAAAGAATTACTCCATTGTTTTTCTATAATATAAAAAAAAAAATCAGCCTTAAAAGCTATGATTTACCAAGGAGTGCCTCGAGGTTACCAAGGGTGCCTTGAGTTGCACCTTGTCAAAGGTATTTAAGTGTATCCAGTTCACGGGAGGTAGAGGGACAGAGACAAATAACTGCTGAGAAAGCATGGCTGGGGACTACTCAGGCAGATAGAAAACACATACCAAAGCCATGCTTAGCTCTTATATGGAACTTGTCATCCAAAGCATTTTTAATGGAAGGTCAAAATCCTCACTCACATTAGGAAACAGGCAGAAAGGCTTCTTAACACCATACATCAAGCTAGCAGTAGAGCTGGGGCCAGAACTTAGCTCTCCTGACTAATGGATCAGAGCATGAGGCAGACAACACTGGGTGCATCTACACAAGACACTTTACTGTCCATTAGACTAATCTAATGTGCATGAAAGCATCACCATCAAAGTGCATAGCAATTACTGTGCAGCATATTGTCTAATGTACCATTTTCTAGTATCTGTAGATCCAGGTACTAGAAAAATGATACATATTAGTAATGCACCATACTGCAAGTGTAGATGCTGACCAGGAGCAAATTGCTCCTAACCAGCAGGAGGCCACATTGCTGCCTAGCTAAGCTTGGATCTCTGTGAGACAGGGGATAGTTGTCTCAGCTGGGTTGGCAGCTGACCCAGCTTGGGGAAGTTTGGGCTGGCCCTGAGCCCCTGACCAGAGGTGTAGGTGGAAAGGGGGGAAGGGAGGGGGAAACTGTCCAGCTGGGTGGGCAGCTCCCTTCCAGCAAGGCACATCTGGCTGATCTCCTCCCAGCTAGGAAGGAGCTGCCCAGCCAGGACAGTTTCCCCACCACCACTCCAGAACTTAGAGCTAAGCCCCCATGCCCCCTGCAAGCCTGGGGCTGGCACCTGGGGGGAGCCTGGAGCTTCACCCAGCTGTTGTAGGGGGGCAGAGAAGGGCAGGATCAACCCTGTACTGGGCTGCTCCTGTTGGGCTCAATTTGCTCCCTCACACATGCAGATGTGCTCAGGAGCACTTTAACGAGACTTCATCTGCTGTGCAAACACTGCAGTACCCTCATAACCCAGCCAGCCCCTCCACATAATGTTGAGCCAGGACAGAGCCACCCCTGGCTGGCAGGTTGACTCTTAAGGTCCCCTGCCAGTTGGGGTTGCACCACCACAGCTCAACATGCTGTGCTCCTGGGCACACATGTAAACACTGTACCCAAGAGCCAGAAGCTTCAGCACAAAGCGTACTGGAGTTTATTCTGTCAATTTAATATTCAGATGTAGATGCAGCCACTGTGTGGATAACTTCAAGTCTTCATTCTCCAGGACATCTTTAAACAGCCCTTTAATCAACTAGTAGTTGCCCACTGCATCACGATTCAAGATTACTGTTCTTCTCATCCATCTATGGCAGCTTACTGAGCCTAGTGATCACTGCATCAACTATAGTGCATACTGCAGTTTACAAAAAATAAAGAGTTTTCATTTTAGAAGAAATGGCAAAATGCATGGACCATGGGAAGAATATAGCCCTGTTGACCAGACATGGGGTACAGTTGAAAAATGTACCTTCCCCATATCTGGTCAAGGCCTCTCCCAAAGTGCATCCTTAGAACCTAGGTGACCCTTAGTCCCCTGGAAGACACTCCAAAGTGCATGTGTGCGTACTGTTAGGGGTCAGGGCAGTAGGCAGACTGTCCAACCCCAAACAGGCTCTAATTCCCTGGTTAGGCCTAGATGTGAGCTGCCTAGTTATCTCCAGACAGCCCCAGTTACAGAGCTGAATATAAGCAACTGACCTCCCAGTGTCCCTTGGGCTACTCAGCAGGCCATATGCCTCTGTGGCTAACCTGGGCATCTGGCTTCTTGTTCTTGATTCCTGGCTTTCAACTCATATCTGCTGACATAGGCATAATGAACACTTTTGCACCCTCAGCAGAGGCAGCAGCTGCCAGTCTTGTATAGCTTCTAATCTGATACCCAAAGACCACCCCTAAGCATCACCCCCAGATAGGCCACTGGTTTTTAGCCATTTTATCCAAAATATATGAAATTTAAAAAAAAGCTTTTGGGAGGCAGGCCCTCACCTCTCTTGCAGCCTCCTTCCCATGGTCTCCAAGCCCCACATTCTTGATTCCTCTTCCTTCACTCTTGATTAATTAGTAGTTCATCTTCTACAGGAGGATGGAAGGATATGAGTGTCTATGCATAGGTGCTTCTGGGAAATGGAAGTTAAATATTTAAGCTCCATTTGAGTGCCAGAAGTTGGGTTTCCCCACATTCTGGGCAAGTGTCCTGCCATAGACTCTTGAGCAAAAAGATGGGAGAGCTGCCTTTCTCCTCCACATTGTGACTTAGAAGCACAATTTAAACTGTGCATGCAATCTGAAATATCACATATGCAGCTAGTTTATCTGCAGAAGAGTTACTTACTTAAACAGTTACTTAGGTAAGTAATGTTTCTTACTTGCTTGTCTGAAGGTGGAATAAAGAGTAAGTGTATACCATAAATAAAAAGACAAAAAACCCCACACCAACATGGTTTAATGGTAATGAGAGCAGTTTTTGTTTCTTTTTTAAATATGAGTCATGCACAAATGTGGAAGATGGAAAGGCACAAATTCAGACATGTTAAATTTAGAACATGTAAACATGAAATGCAAGGCAGACAACAAAAAAGGAATCTCTTGCTAAAGACAACGTACATAATAGTTAGCTTTTAAGTACATCAGAATCAGTGGGGATTAGATGAGCAGGGTGTAAAAGGTACACTGAAGGAAAGCAAGGTCAGAGCAGAGTAGTTAAATAAATTATTTACATAAATCTTTACCTTAGCAGATGTTTGGGGTAGCAGTGAGGGTAAATTCCAGAACTAGATCAGTTCTTAAAAAGGTGAATACAAAAGAATAGAGGTGACATTAAATAACAACTTGGTCTGAAATCTTACAGTGAACAGTAAGAACTCATCAGGACAAGACGGTATTGACCCAAGAGTTCTGAAGGAACTCAAATATGAACTTGAAAAGCGATGCAGGTTGTTATTCAAGTCAGCTTCAGTGCTTGAGGACTTGAGGGTTTCCCCATCTAATCCTAATCTTTAAAAAAACTGAACTACAGACTGGGCATGTCTACTTGTGTTATTAATGCACTGACAGCTTACTGCACAGTAGAATACTATGCAGTAAGCTCTTCTTCCAAGTGTTTCTACATGTGTACCCATCAAGAGCAAATTTGCTCCAATGGGAGCAGTTCAGTGCAGGAATACTACCTGCTCTTCTCTGCTCCCCTACAGCAGCCAGGGGGAGCTCCAGGCTCCACCAGATGCCAGTTCCAGGCTGCCAGGGGGCACCAGGGTCAGGCCTGGGCTCTGAGGGGTGGGGGGAGCTGTCCTTCCTCCAGGAAAGCTGTCTCCTACTCTAGGCAGCTTCCTTCTGCCCAGCCCCCACTCCTGTATTAGACATGGGGCTGAGCAGCACACAGCTATCAGGACAGGGGATGGTGTCCCAGCTCCCACTCCAATGTCAAAATGAGGTTTAGTTCTCTTGCACCCCTGCTGTCTGGGCTGACCAAGAGCAAGTTTCTCATCAGCTGTCTATATGTGATGGTAAATATACTGCACAGTAGATTAATTTAGTGTGCAATAAATGCTGAGCACATCTAGACATGTAGATGAAGGCTGTTTGTACCTGAAAGCTTGCAACTAAAGGGTTTGGGGGTTTTTTTTGCAAAAATCTAGTTGATCTAATAAAAGATATCTCCTCTACCATAAGTCCTGATTCCTTTTTCCTCTACACCTGGATACCTGACACGTGTAGATTGTGGCACTTTACTCCACACTAGAGTAATCTACTGCACAGTAAAGCATGTCATATAGACATGCCACCGAGTGTCATTTCAGATTCTACCTTTCTTGAAACAATATTTTTAAAAGAGTTATTACGTCACAGATAAATAAGTAGGGGAAGACTGAACATCTTTTTCTACAGGCTTTTTGTCTGACTGATGTGATGGAATTATTTAAGCATTTTCACTAAGTATGTGGGTTACAGTGATTTAGTCAACATACTGTACTTGGATTTCAAAAGGTACTTTCAACAAGTTCCCTCACCAAAGAGTCTTAAACAATCTGAACTATATAGGATGTAAGGGAAATTGTTTAGAGGATCAAGAAAACATGATTCAAGATGGGAAACTACTTAAAGTGGGCATGTTTCACGTTGGAAGAAAGTAAGCATTCACCAAGGGTCAATCCTGTTACTCACATTGTTCAACATGACCATAAGTGATCTGGAAAACTGAGAAGTGATATGGCAAAGTTCTCAGGTAAACCTCAGGTTTATGATAAATAGATTAGACCATAAACTGAATATGAGCCATAGTAGGATCTTGTTCCAAGAAAAGCCAATAACATACTGTACTGTATTAACAGGAGTGTCTCTTGTAAATCAAGAAGTGATCCTTTTGGTTTATTCAGCCCTTCAAGAAAGAGACTGACATATTAAAAAGTTTAATGGACAGCAAGAAAAATAATTAGAAGCCTGGGAAACAGTTTAAGAGGGCGGGTTGAAGAAACCAAGATTACTTCATCAGTCTTCTCTTCTCCAGTGTATGGGGGAAAGGGATGGAAAGATTTTGATAACTCTTCAAATACTTGAAGAAGTTATAAAGAGTATGGGAACAGACTATTTTTTTTGTAACCATAAGAAAGAGAACTATAAAAAAAGTGGTCTCAAATTGCAGCAGGGGAAAATTTACTTTAGCTATTAGGAAGAACTTGTTCACTAAGAGGGTGAATAAGCATTAAAGCAAGCTACCAACAAAGGGTGCGAAATCTGCATCCTTGGTTGTTTTCAAGAGCTGATTAGACAAGTGCATCCCTGAATAAACTATTCCAGTCAAGTTTCTGCCTAAAACAGGGGAGTAGACCAGATAACTTCCTGAGATCCCTTCCAGCTCTACTTCTGTAAGATGCTGTGATATCAAATTATTCTGGGTAGTCAAATCCAAAATTGATAATGAAAAGTTACAGAGAGATCTCACAAAAATTAATAGTCAGTAAAGGGGCAGACAGAATTCAACACTGATAAGAGCAAAGTAATATACACTATATAAATACTTAATGATGGCTCCAAATTAGATGGTATCACTCAAGAAAAGTATCATATATTTATATCTCATATCACAGATAGCTCTCCAAAATCATTAACTTGGTGTGAAATAGTGCTTTAAAAAAGAAAACCCAAGTATTTTAGGAATCATTAGGAAAGGACTTGAAAACAAAAACAGAAAACATCATTATGCCATTATATAAATCCAAGGGGCACCCACTCCTTAAGTGCTATCTGTATTTATTGTGGTCACTCCATCTCAGATATGTTAGACCTGTAGCGGGGCAATAAAGAGGATCAGCAGTGTGGCTGGCTGGATATACTTCTGAAGTTGGCCGCAACACTCCTTGGTGTCTGAACTATTTGCCTCACTTATCATTGTAGAAGCCCTCACCATAGTCACATTTGCAAACCGTTGCCTCAGTTCTACCAATTACAGCCTGCTGACCCAAATTGTGTAATCATATCCTCTGACCTCCCCCAAAACCAGACCCACACCTCACAGATGTTACTTCATCTCTTTTCATTATGTCTTTCAGCTTCTCTCGGCCCACCCAGGTTCCAGCTCTCCTGTCCAAGCTGCAAACCCCTCAGCCTTACCCCTATTTCTATGGCTGCTTCAGCTTCAGCCCATTGGCTCAGACTTCAGCCTCAGCCTGCTTCACTTCCCTGCCCCCTACAGGGGCTCCAGTGGCCGAGTGCCCAGGTACTACAATGTCTAGCTTCCAAACTGTCCCTTATAGCCACTCCCAAGTCACTAGTGGTTAATCAATGCATTCCCAACTGAAAATTATAACCCTTATGGGTCAATAAAAACAAAATAAAACATACCTAGCTGAGTGAACAGAAGTTTATCTTAACAAAACCTTTACCCTGCGTCTAGGCACCCTGACTGCAGAGGGAGATTTCTCTTCCCCTTGATAGAAACCTCTCCTGCCCCCCGCACTTTCTTTCCTGCAAAGCCAGAACTTACCTGCTCTACCAAAGTACCTCTTTTTTCCTGAAAGCAGTTTATATGCCAGTCATCTGATCCCTGACTCACAGCCTGTGCACAATGGTTTTCTGTTCTTTTTTCAGTCACATTCCCCTGCAGCAGCAGGCCTGCACCTGGAATCGGCTTCTCTCCCATTAGCAGCCTCTGCACCATTTACCAGTCTGGAGCTCAAGCTTAGCCTTAAGCTCTGCTCCCTCTGCCTTGCAGCCTCTGATTAGGTACTCTGCCTCCTCCATTAGCTGGGGCACTGCCCATTCTTTCTCCCCTTGATAGGGGTTATTTTCTTTATGGGGTCTAAGGCTAAGTCTTTCACTCTCCTTCTCCAAGGCTTTGCTCCTGTGGGCCACAAAAGTTCAGCTCATAAAGGGGTCACGTTAGCACTTTCTTAGCAGCAGGGCTTGAATCTCCTATTACAAGGGGTATGGAACATTTCCTATAGAAGGAGAGGTTGAAAAAGACATAACTATTAAGTCTGGAAAAAAGGTGACTGAGACCATATCAAATCATGAATTGGGTGGAGGAAATATATAGGGAACCATTATTCACTATTTCTTGTAATACGAGAAACTAGGGTAACACCTGAAGAAATAATCAGACAGCAAGATTAAATCAAATAGAACAAAGCACATTTTTACAAATAGTTAACATGTGGAATGTATTAGCACAAGACGTTGTGAAGGTTTCTATTATAATAGGTTCAAAAGGGATTAGGACAAGTTTGTGGAAAATGTGTCCAGCAGAGAGCATTAAATGTAGTAGTTGAATGCATAGTGGTGGTCCTTTGACCAGCTATAATACTACATATTATGTCTTTATATTGTCACAGTTTCCTCCTACACACACAATTTATATGTAGTCCCATGTTTAATCCATAAATATACACAGTGACCTTTATATCCCTAACATATATACACTCCGAATAAAGATGAATGTACAGTACATGAGCACTTCTCATACAGTACCATGCATGGTGTTGCATACATTGTAGACTAACAGTGGGCAAAATAGCAGATGCAGCTGGCAGCTAAATTCCATTTCTCAGCAGCCCCTGCCCATGTCACTGCAGCCAATTTCCATGGATACCCCAGTAGCAGTGGCGCCGTACCAGTGTGAGGCCAGGGTTTCCAGAATAAGGGTGTGAATACTTGCTGTGAGTGAGTACTAGTTTAGTAAAATAAATCAGAGTTTCTCTTTGTTTGCCGTGCAAAAACCTGATTGCATAGAAATAGGTTACTGCCTAGCACAATATTACTAAAAAGGACTGAAGATTTTATTCAAACTTCTCCCACATTTTGGAATTCAGAACAAATGGAAGCCTGATCAAGCTCATCTAAAATTGCAAATAACTAGAAAGCTGCACACTATAACCACTTAAACCACCTTGATTTCCCCATTGCACTAATTGAATAAAGTAGGAAGTTTCCCTTTAGATAAGAGGGAAATCACTTCTGAACTCTACCACTGCTCTTGGTTCGAAGAGGGAGTAGAGTGGCAGGAGAAAGAGCACAAACAGTTCTGCTATCCCGAGATCAGTTTTGGACTAAGAACTATCTCCTTCATACTGAAGCATGTCATTTTGACTTAGGAGGCAACACTGGTGGTAGACTGGCAATTTCTTATTTTTAAATGTAAAATGTAAACTGAGATTACATGACGAGAAAAACCAATGACAATGCTGGGGAAGCGTTGGGATTTGGAAGGGCACAGTACAGGATAGTTGGATAGGGATGATCCTGTGTCAGACCAGGTTGTACTGGATGAATTATGGAGGCCCCTTCTAGCCCTACTTTCCTATGATTTCTATAATTAGTCCAGTGAGATGCTGGTTTTATTTTGAGATTCAAAAATTATTGAACTCCTGAAGCCCTCTATTTACATGGCAGGACAGGGTGCCAAGTTGCCATTTCTTTACCGTGCTTGCCACTAAATATGCCAGTGCTATAAAGCAAACAAGCTATTTAAAAAACTATGGTGGCTTCAAAATAACAAATAAACACATGGGGGGTGGGGGTCAGGACCTGAATCATAAACATTTGTGGTCTGTGCATATGCAGTACTAAGGCTCAGCTCTAAAGGACATACGCATATAAAAATGAAACATAGGACTTTGTTACACATTAATATTAGGCAGCTTGGGGAGCTCTTAATCCAGGAGTGGGCAATTATTTTGGTGGGAGGGACACTTAACAAGTTTGTGTGAGCTGTCAAGGGCCACACAAATAAAATATTTCAGAAGATATCATTTTAACAAGTTACAGATAAAAAACAAATCATATACTAAAAATCAAATGTGTCCTATAACATATTTTAATTTAATTTCAAAAACTATTTTTGTCCTGATTTATGTTTTTTTGAGCAGCGCATATAGATACAATTTCACAATAAAGTCTAACCCTTGTATATTGAGGGGGGTCCCTCCAGTGGCTTCTTCTACTCGGCACCACTCTGGGCAGGACAGAGGCTCCTGCTCCAGCATGCAGGGCTCCAGCTGCAGCTCCTGGCTACCCAGATTTGGAGCCCCACATGCTGGGGAGCTTCCTGGCTGCAGATTACGCCCCCCCCAGCATGGCTTCTTTAAAGGAGAAAAACATGGGAAACAGTGGGTTTCTCCTTGTAGACTTGCCAAATTCCAGCCTGCAGGAGGCTGTTTGTGTCTGAGGGGAGTGGGAAGAGGGTGACCAGAGGCAGGGAGTACCACATGCATGTGCACATACATGGAGCAGCTAGGTAGCATGAAGAGCAGTTCCTGTAGCTCCTTCTAAGTAGCTCTATGTTGGGGGTGCGCAGGTTGAGGCCCCCATGTTGACAGAGGGAGGAAAGGAAGGAGTAGGGCAGGGCTGGATCCGAAGTAACTGCCCAGCCAGGACAGTGAATGGGGCCTGGGGTGGAAATGCACAGCTGTGGGACCAGGCTGCGGAGTTGGAGGGAGCCATGGGCACTTACTCCAGAGGATGGTAGGGGCAGCAGTTCCCCCCAGCTGTGTGTACTCCCAGGGCAGGAGGCATGTCAAGGCTGCTGGGGGCCCCCTTTGGCAGGGCTGGCAGGACAGCAGCATGTCAAGGCTGCTCAGTCCCACAAAGCAGGGGGGAGAGTTAGAGCTGGACCCATGTCCTAGTGAATGAAGGGGGCAGGGCAAGCTCTGATTTTTTTATAATAAAAAAAAAACTAAGTCGAATGCAAAAGTATATTGGTATTTATAATTTATTTATTTATAATAATTGAGGCACTGGTAGACTTCCAAATTACTTTAAAATTCTAACTTTATCAATAAGACATTGTGTTCAACTGATATGTATATATATATTATGGCATTTCATTTTAATCATGGGAAAATGTGGATTTGGGGGTTATATCAGAGAATTTGCTATTTTTAAACAGAGACAACTAGGATCCCTAGTAATTACTCTAAACTTGAGTTAAATCTAACACTGATTAATATTTGAAGAAACTTAAAGTGTGAAGTATAACAAAGAGTTTGGGCTTCCTATTTTAAGAAGTTAGTCTTCTAAGCCCATGAATATAACAAACCATCAAGGACCTCTCATCAAATCCTTTGGGTGTTCCTTTGTAAGGGCTTAGTAGCCCTGTCTGCCCATATCTAAGTCCATTTTGAAATCACGAACTAGGAGTCCCTATCCTTATGTCCCACAAAGATACCAATCCAATACAGGGAGCCAGAGCACAGAACACTGATGGTCCAGGACAGAAGCACAGCATCCACAGTGACTTTAAGTCATGTTATACCTCTTTCTGCTGTATGATTCCTTACAAAAAGGCATGAGCCAGTGAATCCTAATCTCATGTGCACAGATAACTCAAGGTGCCACATAGGCCTTGAGTCAAGTTACTCTTCGGATATATCCTCCTTCCTCCTGCCATCCCAGGCTTAATGATTTCTATTGGCTACCTTCCTGAGATCAAGGTTCAGCAATCTGGCAGTCGCAAGTCCCATTCTTAAGTTCCTAACTGTCTTCAGGCACTGTCCATTAAACTTAGACCCGACAACTTAGGTTAGTGAATTTAGCTTTGGGAGCCAAGTACCTAGAAGTTAAATTTGGCAATGCTTAGATTTGCCATGCCTGAATTCCTTGGACTCTATGCCTCGTAATCACATGAGAATATTACTGTACCCTGTTTCTATCCCTTTCTGTTTCTGTCCCATTTTCTGTTTATAGTAGTTTTGTTTGGTTGTTTGGGGGGTGGAGGGGGTTGCATGTTTTTCACCACACTACTTAAGAATAAAATATCATTGTACCATGTAGTTAGTAATACTCCTTCTAATAATATAATGTTTGACTCACTCATCATCCACTTAGTATAATTTTCCCTTCAGATGGGAAAACAAAGACAAAACAGAGTGAAACAACTTGCTTAATAACACAGAGATTATCTGTCAGTAGCCTCCATTAGAAATCAGGGGTCCATACATAAGCCAGTGGCACCTCTCTGATACCAGCATAGGTAAAATGGTCAATAATAGTAGCTCTCCTTAGGATGACATGCTGTAAACTGCAGAGTAGCAACAGCAAAATTCTCCAAAGAAGTCTTCATGTTGGTGAATGCCCAGTCACATTGTGACAAATGGTAGCTATCATGAAAACCAACTGCTGTGCAATCCAAATCATGCAGCTGCATAGGTTTGGAGATTTCAGTATTCAGAATTTATGTAGGCTTGCATTGGTGATTTTTGTGGTGGTTTCCAGAAAACTTTAATCAAATTCATGACTGCAGCTGACCCAGCAGTTTGTGTTTCTAGCCAGTTATTTGTCCCAGCTTTATAATATTGCTGAACTGGTTTATGTGCACTTAGGGTCATACTGACAGATTCCAGTGGAATCTTTAATAAATGTGGAAGTTATAATATACCTGGCTTCAAATCCAGTATGATAAGACAAATACAATACAATGCAAAGGTTTGAAAAAGTTTTAACTGACCGAGTCCAGGACTTGCAGCATGGGTTACCCCAGTTTTCTGAGACACAGCTGATTCTACATAATGAAAGTGTCAAGAGGCAGTAAAGGACAACAACTATATCTATACATTTTACCATTCTTTGGATATTGAATATTGGCTTCATCTCAACATGGTACAAATGCCTGCATGGCCCCAGTGCAGATTCTCTTCTCCACGGTAAAACATAATTCAATAATTCTTTCACTGCAGTCACCACAATCTGTACAAGCTATAAAAGCAAACATGTCAGATTATTAAGGACAAATAAAAATGCTGCTGTTGTCATTTTCTTACTATTTTTCTGACACCATAAGTAAACAGCGAGCTCTGTGAACATCCTGTTTAGGAAGGCAAAAGATTGTCCACTGAAATCAGACAGATTTTTGCTACTGACTTCAGTGGTGCCAGGACTTTTCCCCAGTCAGCTCAAGACACATTGGCCACAGACAAAAGTGACAAGTTTCACCTGACCTGGCCATAGAAAGTGATCTATAGCCATGACCAAACACAAGTCCATAGATGCAGACCACTTAAAAATATGACTGATTGGGAGAAAATCTGAATCCTCACTGCATGAGGGCTCAGATGATGTTTCAAAACATAGCACCTTCTGTAACTTGTGTCTATCTGTCTGCCAGCCTCTGAGCTGTTTTCAGGCTGGGAAAATGGGAAAGGGAGCGGAGGCAGTTTCAGTCCAGGGTTTCTTCAGCCATCACTGGAGGCTGGAGTAGGTGTACTGGAGTCCCTCCCAGGGTGGGGTGGGGAGCTCCAATTCACCCACCCCAACCTCCAGTGCTAGCTGGGGAACTCCTAGAATGAATACCCTCTGCTTCCTTTCCCTCCCTCCCATTCTGAAAACACTGGAGGCTAGTAGGGAAGATGGGCCATGGCTAAGGGAAACCAAAAGCAGGCTCACAGCCAGAAGCTAGATTTCCTTCCCCGCTGGAACCAATAGTGAACTTCTGTTTAGTTCAGGGAATTGCTGTAACTCAGAATGCTTCCTGCAGTGGGGAGCTGCACTTCTGTTCGTGTCCATTTAGTAAATGCAGCAAATAATAGTACCGGGAGGGGGTGGTGGGTTGATAGAAAAAGGAGACAATGCTGTAGGAAGAGTATTATTTATGTTTGAAGAATGGATTTGCAATCACTAGGATTATCTTTTCTCCCTAGTTTAATTATTTTCCATTTTAAGTTACTTAATTATTGTAGCAAACCTAAGACCAAGCCAATGGGGGACAGGGAGGGAGACAAGTACTATGATGCTAGTTTTTAAGAACAGGTGGAACAGGTAGTTTTAAAAAGACAGTGGAAGGACAGCTCACCTGGCACAAAAGAGGAGAGAGGCTATGCCAGCTGTAAAAGGAGGCACTAGTAAAATAATAGAGTAGCAACTTGGTGAAGGCATCCTGGATAGACTGGTATAGACAGCATTTTTGTTTGGAGACATTTGGCAGACAATCTAGCATCCACCTTACTGTATAGCAGTAGACAATGTATTACATTTAATGATTCCATGAGTCTAAAACAGCAAACCATAGATCAATCTGCCCAGCACTTTGTTCAAACTTGCTGTGTAAGGATAATCATATACAGTGCCTATTTTCAGTCTTTTATCAAAGACTCTTTTTTCTTCTATTCAGCATCTTACAGTAAATCTGCTAAACCATACAGATTTACTGAGTTGGGGCACTTTAGTGCAACATAAGTCCATTTCCCCTTACATTTGTGTTATTAAAGTTGTCTCTAACATACGTTTTTTGACATATCTAAGTAGTAAAGTATATTTTAGTTCACTGTAACCGAGAGAAGGCTTTACCTGGCAGCATCATTTATCTCAATGCTAGGACTACAATGGAAAATTTGTATTACAGCTGAAGTCAAGCAAATTTCACAATTGTGTTTACTTTCTGTGTTTTACAGAAGCTCAATGTCTTCAGCTACCCAAGGCAAAGGGTGTCCAACAAGCTTTCTCATGAAGTTGAAAAGACCACCAGAGGCCACCCAGTGAAGATTTCAGTAGGCTTGAATAGTCATGCATATCAGGTCAGCAGTAGCCTCCTCACTGAAGGTCTTTATTAAGAAGGTAAGAAAGAATGGTCTCTAGTTATCTCTGTCTTTCCCTTTCTTCCTTTTATTTATCAGTTTTTCACCTTGTCCCTCTGCCAAAGCCAGTCCTACTAATTGGTCACTTCCCATTTCTCTCTGATATAAGCATACACTTTCAGCCTGGATGACTTATTTTAATCCAGGCATTTCTTTTTCCTCCTACTGCCTATAAGAAACCTATTAGATCCCACCCATTTCAGTTACCTCCCTGATCATCCCTCTATTATATGCAAGAGAGTAGGAAAAGATGTGAGGATTGGAGAGAGATGACCTCTAACTGCTTCTTCATTTCCTGGTTCCCCTAGAATTTTACACAGACATCAGAATGAGAGCTAGTTAGGAAATGTTTTGCCTATTCCACAAAGATTTCTACCTTTACAAAATCTTCCCATTCTGCTTCATGTCAAAACCAAAAGCTTTCAAGAACAAAACTCATCCACAAGAAAGTGGCTAATGGCCTGATAGGAAGGACACTCACATGGGATGAGGTGTCCAAACTGGGTAGAGTAAATACTGGTGCTATTGAGGCAAATTCTGTGTCCCTTTACATGCCCAAATGACAATTATTTAACTATGAAAGAGACATAAGTGTGCATGTAGCTGGATAACTGTCCAGCTAATGTGTGGCCTACTGCATATGCTTGGTAGCCATGTGGACACGTATGCTCTCACACTGTACATCACAGAGTCTCAAACTGTATGTTAGTCTCAAAAATGCCAACTAAGTGTCCTCAAACTATCATCTGGATGCCCAAAGGAAAGTAGAATTTGGCCCTTTGTCTCCTTCATTAAAGGCAAATAAGCTAACTCTGGGGCTAAGTACAGACAGTCAAAAAGCCCGAGGCTGAATCAATTCAATCTTTGCAGGTTAGTTTAAGCTGTGTAGACTGAACTGATTAGCAAGTGAACAGACATTCATTTTTGATGCCAGAAATGTAGCCACATGCCTGCAATGGCCCAGGCCAGAAGCCAGGGGACACTAGAACACGCCTCCCTGCTCTGCTGAAGCAGACAACTTAGGCAAGGCTAGCCTGTGAAAGGGGGCTTTTGGGGGAGGTGCAAAGCATCGTGAGATGCTGGGACACTGTGAGTTATGTTGAATCTGGAAGGAATAAATCAGTTAAGTCTGATATTACATCCATCAAGGTTTATCTTAAACTGGTTTGGGTCATTTTGAAAGTGGTTTATTTGCACTGAATTCCTGTTGTGTTCAAGATTTGAACCAGTTTCTGATCACTGATACAGGTTTATGCATAATTTTTGTCCTTAGCCTTGGCTATTCTGTGGGAGGTGAGTTCCTCTTTGATTTTTACCATAAATTATATCCTTGTCAAAACTGAAACCTGTATTCCCACCGAAAGTTTTAGTTTTGATCAATCAATATTTTCCAATTAAAAAGAATGGTTTTAGAAAATTTACAGCTGGTTGTAATCATCAAATAAACATTTTCTATGTCCCCCTTTGATTAGCACTTGAAGAAATCATTGAAGTGGCCCAGCATGAAACTGAGGAAACAATGTAAAAAAATTATAAAATTGCTGATTTCTTTCTGATTGAGCTGTATTACACCAATAGCTGCATAATAAGAAAAGAAAAATAAATTGCTGACAACTAGTTCTGATTCAGATTGCCAATGCAGTTTCGTGATTTGACTCTCAGGATTGAATTTGTTTAGGTCTGTATTATTTCTTTTTGGCCAATACGTTAGCTTCCTTACACTATTTATGTATTTTTTTCAAAACCAACTGGATTGGAATATAAAAAAAAATTGTATACAAGCAGTTCTTGACTTACAATGTTTCGCACTTATAACGTTTATAATTGACACCCTGTTGCAACTTACTGACACCAGTTTCAGCTTTACAATGCTTGATCCAATGAGACTCCATACCAGTGAAGAAGTTCACTGCGTTGTCCATCTCCCTGGAGAACATCTGTCCATACTTCCTTGGGCACTTTCTTTAAGAAAGCAGACAAGACTCCAGAAAAATCTGCAGCCAAGGCTGCTGAGAAGACTCCAGCCAAGAGCCCCTCAAAAAGCCCAGCAAAGTCACCTCAAAGAAGTCCTTCCAAATCAATACGATTGCTATTTACAGTATAAATATGTTAATGCAGCTATATTACTAATCTATAATTGATTGAGTACAAAATTCTGAGTTATTTTTGGTGAAAATAGGGTATCAGGCCCTGGTTCAGGAACCAAACGCCATTTATAACATTGTTTCCTATGGGAAAATCAGTTTTGAGTTACAACATTTCGATTTAAGACGTGGTATTCAGGAACCAATTGTGTCATACGTCCAAGGACTGCCTGTATTTATTTTATTCCATTTTTTAAAAATATATCATTATGATAGGTGTTCCGTTAACCTGATGAATCCAGTGGGTAGTCGTTATTCTTTGATGTCCTAATGACATAATCAATTGCTAGACTGGCCTCCTGTCATGTTGCTGCTAATCAGCTGACTGTGAACTTTGTGCTTTGTGCATTCTGATCTAATAAATGGCTTTAAACATCATACTTCATTTTTACTTTTTCCACGTCAATCTTCCATTGAGCTGGCCAGTGCATAAATACAAGCTTTACCATGTATGTTACCTTAAAGTCTCTCACCTTTGCATTTCTCAGTAATACTTCCCCTCTCTACTTAGCTGTTGTCCTCCACATGCTGCCACAATGATACTGCTTTCAATCCTCCTTTTTCTTCAATGAACATTTTTCTCTTTTCTCCCATGTTGACCTTCACACCTAGAATGCCTTTCCTCAGTGCTCTGCAGATCCATTATCCTATCTTCATGTGAATCCTTCTTCAAGACCTTTTCCTTCTACAATACCAAAAAAGAAGATAGCTGGATAAGTTATCTATCATTTTCTTTTCCAGGTCCATATTCTGCATTTCTATTCATGTGCATATTGTCATTGAAATGAATAGCATTTATTTCCCCCCAGAAAAAGGAATGTTTTAAACTGATTAAGGTAAAAGAATATGGCCTTTCGTGAGTTAACTTACCATTTTATACAAGGAAGGGATTGAATGTTATGAGCAAGGGGCCTACAGAAACTGATATACAATATTAGTTTGTCAAATTCTAATTCAATTTTTCCACAATACATGAACACTTAGACATAAATCCAAACCTCAAATTCAATAAAATGTATGGCAGTTTTTGATTATGCTAATCAATGGATTCAAGGATAAGATCATGGATAACTGGTGCTGCCTTAGTTGGGGGGGCACGTTTCCTCCCACCCCCCCAGGAACCAGTCAGTGATCCCCCCACCCCCGTGGCCAATCTCGCTAAAGTGGCTGAGACCACTTCTGGGAGTGCCACAGCCCTCCCACTCCCAAGCCAGCGCTTGCAGGGGGGCACCAGCACTCCCGCCTGCCCCCCCCCACCTGTCACTTAAGCGAGGACTGCAGCTGGCCAGGGGGTACACTGGTGCTCTCAGGGAGTGCACATGCACCCCCATAAACCCCCTACATGTTGCCACTGCATAAGATATATAAGGAAAAATGAAAAAGTAGATTCTGCCAACTTCAGCTACCAGATGCATCTACAACACTTTCTAAATTTGTAAGAGACAAATGGACACCGTTAAGTACCATTTTTTTAAAAATGATACGCCACATATGGAAAATATTTTAAAAGTTTACAAGACAATTAGTATCTTCTTATTAAACTGGGTAAGGAAGGAAGTTAACATAAATAAAATTAATAAAACAAGTTCTGATAACAGCTATTTTATTAGTTCTGTTGTAAGTGCATAATATTTTCTTTTCAGAGAAAATAAGAACATGATCTATAATGTTTTGTTCCTATCCTGACTCATTTTCAATAACATTGATATTTAATTGATGTTATACAATAGGGCTTTGCAGCATGAATAACAATTTATAAAAGCTTATAAGAAAACTTCAATTATACAAAGTAATAATGTGAACTAAAATTACAATACCAGTAAAATGATACAGATGATATTTTTCTGAAACTCTCAGATTACTTTATAGTGAAACGGTGCCAGGTTATAGTGATGTTGCTTCCATTCAACATTAATGAAGAAATGTAATTCTGATGGCTTTCTGGCATTGAAAGATTAGTGACAAGTCACAGCATTTAAATAGTTTAGGCACAAAGCGTAAAACCACCAACTCAATAATCTCTCTTCTGTGTCAGAATCTGATCCAAACCCTATTGTAGTTAATTGAAAGACTGGTACCAGAGACCATTGTATCAGGTCTATACCATATAGGAAGAAAAGAAGCAAGTTGTAATTACAAATTGCATTTAATAAACATACATACAACAGTAAATTCTGCACACTGGTCACAATTTCTTCACATACCACACTCACTCTTTCCCCTGAAAATCAGGCCCCAAAACTGGGGGGAGTCTTCAGCAGGGAAGCTGATAATTTTTTCACCAGAGTAGAAAAAATGTGTTGCAATATGCTTCCAGATTCACTCTCAGCAAAGAAGTAGGAGGGTGGGAATCCAGTGTTAACCATTACACAGTAATTTTTACCTTGCTGGCTGCAAGTGAAGCTGGCAGCCTTTTTGCAACTCAGTGGGTCTACGTGGTCATTAATGCGCTTTTGCTACTGTACATTAAATTTAGTACCTCTAATGTGAGGCACTAAGTGCACATTAGTCTGACCTAATACACAGTAGCAAAAGCACACATTTTTTCAGTGATGCTTAATGCAGAGTAGCCTAATTTTACTGCAAATTAATGTATTAGCATGGTTTTTGCTGTGATTCTCTAATGTGCAGTAAATAAGCTACTGCGTATTAAAGTGCACATGTAGAATGCCCAGCATATCCATGTAAAAGTCAAATCTAAGTCATGACTTTGGAAAAACAATCTTGTTTTCTACATTCTGCATTCCTAAAACAAGGTGCATGGCTTTTTGGAGAAGTGTGGTATTAGAGAAAATACAGTATATTTGAGAGTTTTTACTATTCCGCAGAGCCTTAAATGGCAGCTATCTGCATTGCTAGGATTCAGAGCTAAAACTTGGGATCCAAACTAGAATATGATTAATTTTACTTTTAATTATTTAGGGGGACATCTTAGTCTCAATGAAGTCAAATGGAAAACTTCCAGTATGTTCACTGGTACTAGAACTTCACTTTTAGTGAGCCAAAGCATTTGTGTGTTTTGTAGGAATAATCACAACAGTATCAACACACTGAAAGTAATATGGATAGGCTGACCTGCAGGAGTTAAATCAATATTCCAAAACTTACCTCATCTGATTATTGTCCAGATCTGGAGATTTATTGAGAGAAGGCACACTGCAAAGTTTGAAACCTTTTCAGAGTTCAGAGTACAAAATACAATGTTTGAGTTCGGGATGATCTCTAACCAATACACTGAAACAGACGTTTTATATTCTTGCTCTTGAAAACAATTTAGCTGTCTGGTAAGAGGAAAATGATTTTTTTTCCAATTTGTTTTCACTAAAGTATTCATTTGTGAATGAAAGAAACAAGAACACAGAGACACCTTGCTTTGATTTTTACTATAACGGCCTTTCAATATCAACAACTCAGAGAATGAGTTCTGAAAAAAAATCCACATCTAAATTTAAAATAGATTTAATTTAAACATGCTCATGGTGTTCATGTTGTTTCTGTCTTTACCTTCTGTAGATATGTGTGTGACCTTGCTTAAAGCTAATTGTAAGCTTTTTTTTATCAGAGAAAACCAGGATCCCTGGAAATAAGTGTGATGACTCATGATGAAGGAGGTTCTGCATGGGTACAACATACTCAAGCACAGTGAGTTAAACATGAATCCGCCCACAGCATCCCCAGGACTTGACTTTTCTTCCAAGGGCAGCTGCCGTACGTATGCAGATAGGAAGATAGGCAATCCCAGCTTTGTCACTAACTAACAACAGGAAATCACTTCCCTACAGGTGAAGCAGGACATAATGCTATATCTACTGCCTTTATAGAGGTATTAATAAAATGCCTCTTGATCCTCAGATAAAGATTTTGCCTCAGTTGAATATGGTTCTGTATTGTTATGTAATATTTATGACCTCTAAATGCACACAACATTTTTACACAATGGGTTAAAAACAGGTTTTTGGGTAACCTGCCTAGGGCAACAAATTATTTTTATGGCTAAAATGTAGTGAACACTGCAGGAGGTTTTCACCAAATGGGATTTAACCCCATCTTCTCAATGGCCATGAAGCAGATCTCTGCCTATGCTGGGCTTGCAAATACTAGATATGGTTCCAAAGCAGAGACTTTGATTTGTTTCTGTATCTGTTACAGGAAATGTGTAGAGTTTCATACTGGTGCACATAAGCAACTGACTTTTATACATCCACCATACAAAACTTCTGAAAAATAAATGCAGAATAGTAGAAGAGACTTTTGATCAGTATAGATGAAGCACTCACTTTTTTGGTGAACATTTTGTTATAGCTCTCTTCTTTAGGCTATATCAATATATGTGGAACAATTTCTTATATACTACATAGTTCATAAAATGCTAAATACAACTAGGACCAGATCCTATTCTGTTTAGTAAATGCATAATTAACCTTAAGTGGCAAGTGTGACTCTATTCCACCCTATCTAATTCCCTGAACATCACATTAAGACCTCTATCTTGTAATTAATTGCTATCTTACTCTTAAGATCAAATCACAAAAAAATGTACTGAGGAGAAGATAGGTTCACTATCTTTTGTATTAATAGTTTTTCAGGTACTTGAGCAGGGTGGCTTAGCATTTCACTGAGGCTATAAATAGACATGGTGATTAGGGTGGGATTAGCTGGGCTGGAATGTGTCCTGGCACAGTTGATCCATTTCCCTGAATGACACAGACATCCTCTTCTGTGACAAGCTGGAGTAAGGTTACATAATACACACAATGGGGCACCTTCCATGATGGGGGGTTTCCAGGACATATTTCTGCAAGTGGGAAACCTGGGAAGGCGCTCTTTGAGCTTCACAAGCTTGATTCTGCAAGGGAGTTCCCAGAGCACATAGGATTGGGTCCCTGAAACCCTAGAAGACCTTCTAGGGCTGTTGCAGAGTACATCAACTCTAAGTTTAGAGTTGCCCATATTCTCTCACCATAAAACAAAGTGGCACAAAAAACAGCACTTTTTTAATGTCTATTGTGGTGACCACAATTTTGGGCATTTGTGGTGCAGAAGGCCTGATGTATTTGCACCCTGTGGACTAACCAAAGTATGCATGTGCAAACACATACACACTTTAGGTTTCAGCTTACTCTATATATATCATAAGTTTTTGTGTACTGAAACTCACTTCCTCAGATGCTATGAGAGGACGTGCACAAAGATATATATAAGGAGAGAGAAATATATAAGTATCCCACTTGAAAACAAAAGGCAGAATGGAAGGGGATTAAGGGGAAAAGAGGAGGGGGATGAGAGCAATACTGGAAGAGACAAACAAGCAAACAATAAGCCCATAGGAACCAAGGAATTATAAAAGCTAATTCAGGTTAGTTGGATAAGGACACTAAATCACACTTTGCACAGTCTAGTCTTTGGCTGATTTCTTGTTCCACAGATTACCATTCAAATAATTATTTATTAAAGGTTTGCTGCCCCAAAATACCCACCTTCAGGTCATCAGTAGAGCACCCAGGGAGATTCCAACATTCTGCTACAGGCCTGTATGTCTTTCTGCAACTGATGTCAAATTGGTGTATGTTCATTCTTTCATATGGAAAGTACAGTCTGTCCAATGTAGGCAGTAGAGGAGCACTGAGAGCAGGTGATGACATATGACACTGGTAGAATTGAATGTGAATAAACCTTGGATGTTATAAACTGTGTTATTCAGTCCAGGGAAGAAGTGGTCTTTATCAATATGGGCACAGAAGGCATGTGGGTCTGTTGCATGGCCTGGAGCCTTGGTGAGACTGGGAATTAGGTAGCCTGTTTCTTGAGAGATGCTCTTTGACATTGGGGTGAGGCCAATACAGTAGGATAGGTTTGTCTCCATGACTACTTTCGGACAGTTTTTTTCAGAAGTGTTTGGCAGTCATTAATGAGTATCATACAGAGGCAGGTGGAGATTCTCTCTGGAGGCAGGCAGTTCCTTGATCATGAGTTTTGAGAGAGACAGCAAGTTTCAGATGGTCCAGCTCCTTTCTCTCTCTGAGTCTTCCACATGGCTGCTGCCCCGTCTTCCTGGACAGTCCTTAACTTATATAGCTTTTATGACTTCATTTACCTGGCCAGCACCTATTGGCTGTCAGCCAACCAATTTTAAATGCATCACTAGTTGCTGGGCAAACTGGCAGTCTCTAGCCCACCAGGGAGCCCAAGCCCCTCCCCCAGGTATGTGATGCCAGTCACCTAGGCAGAGGAAGCAGGTTTCCTCCCTCCCTCAGGAATGTATCCAGCTCAGGTTACCTAAAGAGATAAGGTAAGCTGTGTATCCTCTGCTGGGCCCATCCTAACCAAATTGTCACAGAGCAGATTTTTTGGGGAGAAACAGAAGTGGCCTTCTGCCACACAAAGTATGAGAAGTCACATGGTAATGCTTTCAACGAGCTCTGACAATCTCTGAACTGCACAGTGGGTATGTCAACCTGTTCATTAGAAAGGTTTTTGACCAGCACACAACTGTGTAGTGTTATTAAGGTACTGTGCAGTAAATGTCTCATGTAGATGCACCCAAGTCTGTTTTGCCACTAGCAGTCATGCCAAGAGCAGTCACACCACAAGGCATCTCTATTGCTCTCTCTGTACACTGGCTGGGCTGGGCTGTCAATTTGGGGACCCCGGCTCAAACGTATCCTCTCCCCCCATTAGTGTCTTGAACCCAGATTAACTTCAGCCTAGATGACAAGGAGCCACCAATGAACATGGTGAACTCTATATGAACATGAGCCACCAATATGATGCTGTAACTGGCAAAGCAAATAAAACTCTGGCATGCATCCACCGATGCATCTCAAACAAAACTAGGGACATTTTCCTCCCACTCTGTTCAGTCTTAGTGAGGTTGCAGCTGGAGTACTGTGTCCAGTTTTTGGCCCCCCACTTTAGGAGTAATGTGGATAAGCTTGAGAGAGTCCAAAGGAGAGCCACCTGCATAATTAAAGGCCGAGAGAGCAAGCCATATAAGGAGTGACTGGGGGACATGGGACTCTTCAGTCTGGAGAAGAGAAGGATCAGGTGGGTGCACTAGGATCTAGGAGAACAGTTGTTCACCAGGGCTCCCCGAGGATAACAAGGTCTAACAGCCATGAACTTCTGGAAGGCTAGTTTAGACTGGACATAAGGAAAAACTTCTTTACAGTCTGCATGTCCAGGGGCTGAAACAGACTCCCCCCAGAGAGGGTGCAAGCACCTACTCTGGACTCTTTTAAAAAGCATTTGGATGCTTATGTTGCTGGGATTATTTGACCCCAGCAGACTTCCTGTGTATGGCAGCCGGGTTGGACTTGATGATCTCACGTGGTCTCTTCCAGCCCGTAATGTTGATGAATATATGAGATGAACTTCATCCAACAGTGCTGAAAGAGCTGGCCAAAGTCATCATGGAAACCCTGGCAAAACTCTTCCAAAACTTGTGGTGCTCAGGAGAGGTTCCTGAGGACTAGAATAGAGCCAATGTTGTGCCCATTTTCAAGAAGGGGAGGAGAGAGGACCTGGGTAACTATAGGCCAATTATCCTAATTTCTATCCCAGGGAAAATCCTGGAAAAATTCATTAAGGAGTCTACGTGCGAAAGGCCTGCAGAAGGTAGGATTCTGAATGACAGCCAGCATAGCTTCATCATGAGCAGCTCTTGTCTTACCAATCTCATTGCCTTTTAGGGCTAAGTAACTTGCCACCTGGATAAGAGACAGGAGGTCAACGTTGTATAGCTTGACTTCCAAAAGGCATTTGATCTGGTATCTCATGATGTTCTCACAGTAAAATTGGAGGAATATGGGCTTAACTGCATGACAGTTAGTTGGGTAGGAAGCTGGCTGCAGGGTAGGACCCAGAGAGTTCTAATGAATGGATCTGTCATTCTGGCAAGAAGTGGCCAGTGGTGTCCCTCAGGGGTCCATGCTTGGTACTTTTCAACATCTTTATCAATTATTTGTATGTGAGGATGAAGAGCTCACTGGCCAAGTTCACAGATGAAACCAAGTTATGGGGGAGTGTGGTCACACATAGAGATAGGCTGTAGATACAGGTATACCTAAACAGGCTAGCAAGTTGGGTGGATTGGAACCGGATGGACAAGCCATACGAGGAAAGGCTGAGGGACCTGGGACTCTTCAACCTAAAAAAGAGAAGGCTGAGGGGGGACTTGGTAGCAGCTTACCACTGTATCAGGGGAATACATAAGCAGCTTGGTGAACAACTGTTCACCAGAGCACCCTTGGGGAAAACCAGGCTGGACCCGATGATCTTGTGAGGTCCCTTCCAGCCCTTCCAATCTATGAATCTATGAACACTTTTTGTGCAACGTTTGGTGATTACTTGAACTCCACAAGCACATGGGGACTTCTTGACAGAGAAGACTAGGAAGGAGGATTTTGCAAGAGAGAGTGTCACTAGGACTCCCACAGTCCTGCCTTCTCACATTGCTTGCCTGCCGCTGCAGAGGCTCTGCCTGTTGCATGCATTTGTTTGCAATGGACCTTGTAGTGACTGCTGGGAGTGGGGAGATGGGAAGTGAAACTGTTATAACAACAGAGCTTCGGCATCTCCCTGTTCAGTCACTATAGCCGCAAGATGCTGGTCATGCTCACACATACACACACCCCTCTTCCAGGAGCCAGACACTTACCTTGTGAGGAAGAGAATCAAGGTGATGTACAGCCTCACTGCTGGAATGCTGCACCACACCTCATGATAGTCCTCACTGCTCACACCCATTATTCTGGGTGCACAACTCCAGCTGCAGCTGGCCAGGCCAGAACATCCCTTGTTGTGTGCCTCCATGGTAAATTGTCTCTGCTACTTCCCCAGGCTACTGCCCCACAAGGACATCATAGCAGCCCAAGTTGGTATAAAATCCTTCCCCAAGTCCACCTGTCCTGGAGCAGCAGCAAAGGTCATGCCATGGGGATAGGCAGCAATGACAGCTTCAGGGTAAGACCACCCCCATGGGCAGTAGAGTGCTAGCAGGTAGATAGGTAGGCAAGGTTCTTTGGGTAAATCTAATATCTTTTTTTAGACAAACTAAAATATTTGGAAAAATTCTTCTTTGCAAGCTTTCAGGTACAAACACCCTCCTGCAGGTAGTCCACAAACATTTTATATCTACATCTATATCTATATCTATACCTCTACTTTGTTTAGTCTATAAGATACACATCTACTCTGCTTTCTACGTGACTTCAGACTAATGCAGCTAACCATGTTTCTACTTGTGGTGCAACAAGGGAGATGCAGGTCTGTTTACTTAGGCTTTGTTCGGCCATAATTTTTTTTATGGCAGCACAAAGGTGACTTCTGTTTCAAGCCTAAGGCACTTCAGTCCACTTATCTGCTTACTTTATCATTAAATAAATATACATTGTCCCTTTGCAGACAGGAATTTTAAATTATTACTCTAAGGCATAAAATAGCCTTGGTGTTAGTGAATATTGTTTCCTCTTTTTCAGGAAAGATAGAAGTAACAGGTTATTTTTGCTAAGGGAATAAATAAGTAAAAGTGAATCTGTAGTTTTCACTGAAGTAGGTAGAAATTTTCTGGTAGATACCTTATACTCATACATGTGATTTCCAGTAGCCAATTGCTATACTTAATCTCTCTTATGTATTTCCAGTTTTTTCTGTAGATGTACCTCCTTTTTTTTTTAAAGGTGGCAGTTTCTCATAAAATCAGGATCAACTGACCAATCTTTTATTCTACATCTCTGTGTGTAAATAAAACAGGCCTCCATGATTTAAGTGTTAAGGCAGACAAATGTCTGGAACAATAACATAAGAACCATTTGTTTCATTGAGACTTATTCTAGGAACTGTAATACATTGAAAACCTTTATTATTTTATTTTATTTTTCTTTTATTTTGTGAATGAGAAGACCTCTGAACTAGAAGAGAAGGTCAAAAGCACCATTACTGTTCACCAGCCAAGCATGAAATTATTATGAATCCTTTCATTAGATAGCAAAGAAGGTTAAAAAGACACTGCAACATACTATAATTATTAAGTATGATGAAAAATATACAATAGTTTTTTAGATAAATCAGCAATGCTTTTTTGTAGCCATTGACCCTTCTAATGCTCCCATGCCCAGAAGATCGGGGTTCAAAACCATGGAAACAATATTTCATTTTGCTCCTCTACCTTCTACACTATCTGTAAGCATTTTATTCAAGGTTTTGTTCAGAACACCTGTAATTTTTTGGCTTAGGTAAGATAAACGCCTTCAGGAATACCTTTGTAAACTGAGGAGGGAACCAGAACACTTAGCTGTGAGGATTTTAAATAATTTAAATCAGACTTTAAAACTGTGATTCTTATCCTGAAGATGCTTTTTGCTTAGACCAAAGTTTCACTCCTGACCAGAATCTCCTTCCTTATTAGCCTATGCATATATATCATTAAAGGGGTAGGGAGGGCATGTTTCTGCAGTAGAGAATAAAGGTAGACCAAGACTTATTGGTCTTGAATTATTCTAATAATTTGAAATCAACTGGTTCAGTTTTTCAAATAATATAAACTAAACAGCTTATTATTCCAGTATGTACTCATCATGAGTAAACATTTTTTCCACTACCAGGTGGCACGTATTTAACTAAAGAAAAGGCTTAGTTTTAATCTTCAAAAACATGAATTAGCTGACCAGTTTGCCATCTGCTGGATTCCCACATGCTGGAAATCAGAAGTAATTTTAGGACACACTGAAGTCGCTTTCTTGTAGCTCTTAACTGTATAGTGATTGGCAACATACTTGGTTAAGATAAAATCTAGTTCATTGTTCATCCTTGAAAGGGGTATAATGAATAACACACAAGCTTACTGTGAATTGCTATACTGCTGTGGAATTGTCTGTCAATCAAGCTTGCAGAAGCCATACCTGTTTGTTATTTTTTCTCATTCATGCCAATCTCCTGGTTATCATTAAATTCATGGTTTCATAGTTTCATAGTTGGTAGGGTCAGAAGGGACCTGAGCAGATCATCAAGTCTGACCCACTGCCATGGCAGGAAGGAGTACTGGGGTCAAACGACCCCAGCTGGTCCTGACAATCTCCACCCCAGAGTGCTGAGGGAATTAGCAGAGGTCATTGTGGACCCTTGGCATGGCTTTACGAGTACTCATGGTGCTCTGGTGTGGTGCCAGAGGACTGGAAAAGGGCCAATGTGGTTCCCATTTTCAAAAAAGGGAGGAAGGAGGACCCAGGAAACTATAGGCCAGTTAGTCTTACCTTGATCCTGGGTAAGCTTTTTGAGAGAATGATCATGGCGCATGTCCATGAGGGGCCAGCAAGGGAGATTATGGTCAGGGGCAACCAATACAGGTTCATTAGAGGCAGGTCCTGTCAGACCAACCTGGTGGCCCTCTATGACCAGGTCACAAAATCCTTAGATGTAGGTGTAGCAGAGGACGTAGTCTTTCTAGACTTTAGGAAGGCCTTCGACACTGTCTCTCACCCCGTTCTCATTAAAAAACTAGGAGACTATGATGCTTACACCTACACAGTCAAATGGGTCGCTAACTGGCTGGAGGGCCACACCCGGAGAGTGGTGGTGACGGGTCTTTTTTGACCTGGAGGGATTTGGCTGGGGGAGTCCCCCAGGACTCAGTCCTCAGGTCCACACTGTTCAATATCTTCATCAGCGACTTGGACAAGGGGGTAAAAAGCACCGTTCAAATTCACAGATGACACTAAGATGTAGGGGGAAGTGGGCATGCTAGAAGCGAGGAATAGGTTCCAATTGGACCTAGACAGGTTACAGGGGTGGGCAGATGAGAACAGGATGGGTTTCAACACTGACAAGTGCAAGGTACTGCACCTGGGGAGGAAGAACCAGCAGCATACCTACAGGCTGGGGAACTCCCTTCTCATCAGTACAGAGGCAGAAAAGGATCTTGGAGTCATTATTGTTGTCAAAATGAACATGGGCCAACAGTGTGGGGACACGGTCAGGAAGGCCAACCGCACCTTGTCATGCATCCACAGATGAATCTCAAGCAGGTCCAAGGAGGTGATACTCCCCCTCTATGTGACACTGGTCAGGCCGCAGCTGGAGTACTGCATCCAGTTCTGGGTGCCGCACTTCAGGAGGGATGTGGACAACATGGAGAGGGTCCAGAGAAGGGGCCCTCACATGATCAGCAGGCAGGCCCTATGAGGAGAGGCTACGGGACCTGAACCTGTTCAGCCTCCACAAGAGAAGGCTGAGGGGGGATCTAGTGGTCATTTACAAACTAGTCAGACGGGACCAGCAGGCACTGGGGAATCCAAGGTTTTTGTGACCTGGTCATAGAAGGCCACCAGGTTTGTCTAATGGGACCTGCCTATAATGAAATTACCATTAATAACTTTATAGTATATACATTCTTGTATATCAGTTGGTTTACAATCTTTCCTAAGCAGATAGGACCACATACTAATTCACTGGTAACCTACATATAAGTAGCACTTATGCAATTTTAGGCATCCAGGCATCTATATCACTAAACATGATTCTACTTCACCCTGTATGGCAGCCTGAATTCCATTAAGATGCTTACATTGCTTACACAGCTTTGATTTTGCTTGGTTCACTTTAATTTGTGCTGGCTTGAAAATGTTCTAAAATGCTTCCTAGGTATCTAACTCCATGTATGCCTCATTGTGATTCAGTTTTGCTGTGGAAGCACATACATTTCAGCAGTCCCCTCCAAAACATAGCAGGGGAAAACCTCAGTGATTGCTTCACACTTCTTGCAGCATAGGGCTGGTTGTGGTGCTCACCTTAAATCCAATAGCCTACTAGTAAAAGTAGGTATCTAGGAGATGGGAGACCTACAAAATAAGCTGAACATAAAGCTGAAAATAAGCTGAATCTACTCTCTCCCCTGTCAGGTGTTACCTGAAATCACATTTCTCTTGTGATACTTCTCATGACACATGGATCTGATACAGAAGGGTATGTTAAAGATTGGTGATCAATTTATTTTCAGATCACCTAGTGCGGTATAGACCAGACCTCTCACTTGCATTGATGCAACACCATTGGGCCTGATTGTATCATATATTATCAAATTGTAATCCAGAATAGTACCATTACTTATGATGGCATTATTTCAAATTGACATCAATGTATATTTTTCATTTTGCATTAAGTAAGTACTCTCTGGACAAAATGCATAAACAGCATTAGGAGTGGGGGCTACAGCCAAACAAAGAACTCCCTTTCTGGCAGCACAGTTTCCACCTCGTGGTCTATTAAATTGGGCTGTCTTTTATTGGATCTTTTCTTTCCCTCATGATTCTTTCTTGCTTGTCTGCCCAGGTAACCAACTTGCTGTATGCCACACGGAGCGTTGGGGGGGTGGGCATTGCACTCTCCTCCACCACCTTTTATGCTACATGTGTCAGTGTTTTTAGTTTATTTGTATTTAAACCTTCCTCAGTGGTATTGGCTGATGACTGCAATCAAAGCTGTGGATTTTGGCAAGGGTGTGACAATGCTCCTGCTGGGACTTAGACCCAGAAGTCCCTGGTTAGAGCATCTTGCCCCTCTGCTCAGGGCCAGACTGATAGCCACATTTGGGGTCAGTAAGGAATTTTACCCCCAGGGTCAGATTGGTATAGACTGTGTGGGGTTTATCTTTCCTCTGTAGCAGAGGGCATGACCCTCTTCCTGGGATCTCTTGAATGTAAATTCACAACTTTACAATGGGAGGATGTTGGCTGCTGTAGTTTTCCTACTTAACAGGTTAGTAGTGTTATGTCTTGTGTTGTGTCATGGCTGACTGTAGTTTTGCAAAGAAGTTAGATGGTGGATTTATATAAGATGGTTTGGATAGGGATGATCCTGCCTGAGGCAGGGGGTTGGACTAGATGACCTATGGAGGGCCCTTACAGCGCTACTGCTCTATCATTCTGTATAAAAGAAAGGATGGAGGATGCTGCCAGCTTCATCTGTGCTATGATTTCCCTAACACATAATGGCACTTTGCTGGCATTCAGAAAACATGGGTCTAATCTCTTTGATTCTGAGGAGGCTAACAGCCTAAATCTCCTAGGTCCTGAGCAAACTCTAACCACTCCTCCCTATGGAGAGGAGGGTTTACTTGACATTGAAGTCAGTGCTACTGAAGTGCCTGTATTCTTTACTCAGAATCTGGACCCTGCTAAACTATTTGCCTCTTAAGCCCTTAGCAACAAATAGACTGCAACAGGATGGAGGTGTCTCAGCACAAATTAATCCTTCCCTTTAAGACAACGGAGAGTTATGTACCTCATGAGAGGAAGAAGATTCCCCCCTCAAAGAGTCTAAATGCTGCTTATTTAAAAGAATGAAAGATACTTGTGGTCTGCTGAGGGAAATAGGCTCTGCTCTAGGGTCAGCAATGAAGCTCCCCATTGAGAGAAGATGACTCCTATAGGTATCTTTACATGTGTCCCAGGGTAGGGTGGGCTCCTTTAATTAAAGTGACTCTCAGTGGTACCTAATGTATTCAGCATCCTGTGCTTCAACATGATGGTGGGGGCGCTTTAAATCAAGCTCCCCCCACTGCCATTTTGAAGCTCAGGGACACTGAATACATGTGGTGCTGAGGCAGCTGGAGCATCCTGGAGTGTGTTGCTGAAGCGAGCTGGAGCATGCTAATTGATTAATCAAGTCTGCTCCAATGCGTGCTAATTAGCATGTGTCAGAGCAGGTGTCTGGCACATGGATAGGTGCCCTCTGTGATTCTAGAAGTGAAATAACATCAGAATGTTGCACCTACTCATTTCAACATAGAACTTGGGGAAGTTAAGTCATACATATCTTAGCAACAAAACATGATCTGACCCTTAGAGGACAGAAATGTATATGACTGTTTTTCAATATGCTTTGCAAAACGAATATCTTTCCTCCTGACTCCTAGTATGATTCCTTCTGTTCTCTCCAGTTCTTCTAGCTGACATTTTCAACCTATTTGCATAATCATAAATGAAACTCTAGATTATCATAATAGTTCCTTCGTCTCTGAAAGACTCTATGTTTAGGAATCTTCTCAGTCCACCAAAACTTGAACATGGGAAAATGAGCAAAGAAAATGGCACTCTTGAGCCATGGAAAGGAAAATCATTTAAAACTTGTCAACTTGTTTCTCTCCTTTTCTTTCCATTGAACTGGTCATAAAGCCTCTTGCTCCCAGAATTGCCCTGCAGTTGTGTTTACACTGTTTACGTCTTAATTTTTTCAGAGAAAGAGGGCTTCATAATCAGGTCCCTACTAAGTGTATGTCATCCATGGTATAAAGAGATTCAATTCAATTAACTTCAGAAGGGTTGCATTTATAATCACAAAACAATGAGTTTGGTTTATAGTAAATTTATATTCAACCAAAATTAGAGCATATTTGGAACAGGAAGAAAAAGAAAAATAGTCCCAGGGTGCATCTACATAAGATTCTGACTGTGCAGTAGCCAAAAAATACTGCACAGTATTATAACAGGGATACTGGTTTTCGCTATTTAAAAAATTCCCCAATTTTTGGTTTTAAAAAAGTAACTTGAAATCCACATTTTTCAATGATTAAAGTGATTAAAATGAAACAGCACTAGTATATTTTATAGAGAGAGAGAGAGAAAGCGAGAGAGAGAGAGAAACAGCCTAACTTAGTAAACCAGGAAGTGGAAACTGCTGCAAGAAAGGGAGTTCTCTGTCTGGCTGTAGCTCCCAGTCTGAATGCTGGTTTGCATTTTTCCATGGTTACAATGAAATGCCACTATAGGTAGATAGATAGATGTTTAGTTTTAATCACGGAAAAATGTTCAGTATTTTTCGGCTACTGCACAGTCAGCAACTTGTGTAGACATGCCCTAGGACTACTTTTTCTCTTCTTATTTTTTCAACTGAAAATTGGGGATATATTTAAATCAGAGGAAACCAGGATCCCTGATTATTAGGCTACTTCACAGTAGTGTCACCTAAAAAACATTCGCCGGTTCTAATGCACAGTGACTCCATTTCCTGTGCATCGATTTAGTACCTGTACAAGTACTCCAATACATGTATTAAGTAAATGCACAGTAACAACTGTGCAGTAGCGCCTTGTGTAGATGCACCCCCAGAAACCTAGAATGACACCATGCAGGAAGGCAGAATGACATCTGGGAGGAAGCAGGTTCATAATGATATGCATGTTCAGCCTTGTAGAAAGAGGCTGGATACTTTTAGAGAACAGTTATTGTCTAAAAATATGTTCAGGAAAAGGAAATGGGGAAGGGTCAGATAAAAAGAAATAAAGCAGCAGTTTTTTTCCTTGACTGTTGTCCTTCAATACAGGACTTTCTTATGAAGTGTTCTAATAATAGTAGATGGTTACTCTTTTGTCTTTTGATGACTAAATATATTTTAGAAAAACTGTAATGTTTAAAAGCAATAATGCATTTCAGCAAAATAATATTAGTGATTTGTACACAATATGGAAAAAATAGATCCTGAAGTGCTTGTTGCCAGTTTAGCTTCCTAATAGCTACGTGAAACATACAGAAATCTCTCCATTTTATAGGATGAAAAACTGACATTAATAAAGCAAATGAATTTATTTAAACAGCCAAGGACACAGGCCCTAGAAACAGATTTGGAAACAAGCAGATACAGCTGAGTTAAATAGCTGATGTAATTAATTAAATAGCGTATGTTGGCAGGTATAGGGCTAAATCCTGTTTCATTTTTATATGCTTCAGGGGCACTTGAATAGCAAGTTTTTGCATTTACTTATGTTTTGGGACCAAACACAATCATGATTTTGTGGATTTTGTGTTATCATAAATGCCTGTGAAATCCAAAGGAATTAAAAACCTACTGAAAATAAAATTCTGGTTCCCCAGAGGGAGTCAGCAATCCTCAGAGTGCTACAGCATCCCACTGGGGCAGGGACAGGTGTTGTGGGTAATATGGCTACCATCCCTGCCCCTTGCCACTGATTGGTTGTGAGGGCTGCCTGTCATATGACTCCACCCCTTTCTACCAATCAGCAGCATGGGGCAGGGACACATGGCAGGCAGCCTTTGCAGCCAATCAGTGCTGAGGGGTGGGGGCACTGAGGCTCCTTGGCCAATCAGAGATGTGGAGGCTGCTGGGCCTCATGTTCTGCCCATGAAATCAGGGGCCAGCCACCCAGATTTTGGTAGGTCTCTACATATGTTTTATTTTCTCACCTCCCAGCCTCTCCCCATTGGTGGAATAGGATCATCCTGGTCTGTGTGTGGCTTCTCAGAGAAAAGCTCTCCAACAGAGAAAAACCCTCCCATCTTTTAGATGTAATGGAGAGTCAGGTTTCAGGCTTTTCTTCATACAGAGCAGCTCTGAACCTATATCTTCCAAACTTCTTTCCAAGTACTCTAGCCACTAGGTGTGGACTAGGCCTTGAGTTCTCCTGTTAAAGTTGGTCCAATAGGGAACCAAGAGGGCAAGGTATTCGGGAGCAGGAGGAAACAAGCTACAGGGAGTATTAACGGATGCTGCTCTACAAAAGGCAAGGTCCTCAATTCAGTTTCCAATGGCTTTTTCTGCTACCAATAGTCATTGAATATAGTGGATAGACAAGAGCTCCCAGTGAGGATTAGGGAGTAGGTCCAGAAAGCAGTCCCTTCACTCTCCAAGGTCACTGCCCATTACACTAAGCCTTACTAAGGAGGATTTGACCCACAGTACAAATGCAGTTGTTTTCTAGTGATGAACATGGATTGCTTTATAGAACTATGTAAATCCTAAAATGTCACCTTAACAGGCATTAATATCTGAAGATGAAATCCTGGTTTCATTTGGAAAAACTGTGATTTCAACTGGGCCAGAATTTCAAGCTGGGTGTTTAGAATGCTTATGGGTATATTACTATGAAATATGAATGAACTTCATGAGATGAGTTATTCATTGAAGAAATGACACAAACCTTACACTCAAGTGGAATACAAAGTAAACCATTTCATAGGTTCTGTCACATCCTATTCAGTTTTCTTTACAATAATTTTTGTTCATTTGCTTTCCTTTGCACTTTCTGGAACTGTTCTGGTGAAGAGGTAGAAATCCTAAAATACAATAAGAAAAAACATTCTCACTATTTCCAGCCAATCCGGCACCAGGAAGAAAATCTGTTCTCATAAGCTTTCATAACCGTATTTTGCAGACCTCAGGGATTCAGGGAGTTCATAAAACCCTACAAGGATTTGTGTATTTACCTGAATTGAATCAAACTCTTGAACCTTTTAAAGTTAGCCCATCCCTAACTGCTATTGCTTTTGAGTGGCCATGCTGAGTATACAAATAAGCAGGTATTAGTTGGACTTTAAAAAAACCCAACAACCAATGTCTCATTGACATTACCAAACCAGTAACAACACAGTTATTATAAGTGAAGTACACTGGAAATAAATTAATTTAACTATAGAACATCAAATGTAGGCCTTTGCTCATAGAAAGATACCTGGACTCACAAGATTATAAGTAGTTTAATTAGGGGACCTTGCTAAATTAGTAGGGCAAAAAATTCTAATCCCTTTCAAAGCAAGAAGTTAATAAATAAAATCTATTCATGGTCTTTACCAACTTTTATTTTTAAAGAATATATAAAATGCACAGTTCATAAACCACTCATTGATTTTTAACAAGCAGTTCATAAATTGCTTGAAAGTCTGCAGAATAGCAGTGTGTTTATAACTATACTGTCTCATCCAACTTTTTAACAACCAATGTTTTGACCAGAAAAATAGTCATGAGAAGAATTCCTTCTTGAAGGAAGGAATGTAATATTAAAAGAAATATTAAAGGGACTGCCCAAAAGCCTAACAATCACAATGTCATGTTCAGTTCTGTTCTAGAAAAAAACGTTTTTGGGCAATGTTCTCTTTTGGAAATCAAGCACAATAGTAACTATGGTAACACTGTGAGAGAGGTTCAAATAAGGGTGAATAATAGGTGAGTTCCTTTTGTCTTCACCTCCAAATTGATACAAGAATAACAGAATAATACAATCATAGAAAAATAGGATGGGACTGACTTCAGGACACAATGTATGATTCTGTTATTCTTGTATCAATTTAGAGGTGAAGACAGAAGGAACTCATCTATTACTCACCCTTATCTGAACTTTTCTCATGGTGTTTACAGTTACCATAGTTAACACTACTTTGGTGTTTGATTTCCAAAAAAGGAGAACATACTGGCATACAGAGATGCATTAATAGGACCGTTGCCAGTAGTTCCAGGGAAGTGATTATTCTCCTCTATTCAGCACTGGTGAGGCCACACCTGGAGTACTGTGTCCAGTTTAAGGCCACCACTACAGAAAGGATGTTGACAAATTGAAGAGAGTCCAGTGGAGGGAAACAAAAATTATTAGGAGGCCATGACTCATCATCATGACTTATGATGAGAGGCTGATTTAGTCTAGAGAAGAGAAGACAGACAAGGGATTTAATAGCAGCAACTATCTGAAGGAGGGTTCCAAATTGGATGAAGCCTAGACTGTTCTCAGTAGTGGCAGATGACAGAACAAGCAGTAATGGTGAAAAGTTGCAGCAAGGGAAGTTTAAGTGAGATGTTAGGAAGAATTTTCTCACTCTTCTTCAGCAATCCTTTGCAGTCAAGGATGATTATATTCCACAATTGTCTTATTTGTGTCTGAAGATAACTGATAAGGTCTATCTGGTATCAATAGACTCTACTGTAGCTCAGATGTGTTTCTGTAGGAGAATGTGGCTCTGGATTCTTGATTTGGTCCACAACACTCTGTTTCTGCCACTCCCACATTTCCATCTCCTGTTGTTGTTGTGAGGCTTCAAAGTACAGTCTGCAGCAGATTCTTCCTCCATTTGGAGCAGTGTTACTGATGGTGAGTTCATGTTTTGTGGATTTAGTTGAGAAGAGGATGCTGTTGAAGTTAACCTTTCCTGCTTCTTCCTTGCCAATGGTTCCATTCCAGAGGTTTGAGTCCCTTCCAATTCAGCACTGAATCACCAAAAAGAATAAGTCTGTCACCCTTTGAAACATCAGAAAGGACTTGGACAAAGCTGATATAGTTTTCATTGGTGGAATGAAGCATCAGGGTATTGCACTGATTGCACTGGCAGATTGGCTCCCCACCAGTTTAATAAGGAGAGTCATGAGGTACTCATTCATTCCAATAGGGGGCAGCAGGGCAGAGGAGAGGCTACGGGACCTGAACCTACTCAGCCTCCACAAGAGAAGGCTGAGGGAGGATCTAGTGGCCTGTTAAAAACTAGTCAGAGGGGACCAGCAGGCATTGGGAAAGTCCCTGTTCCCCCAAGCACTACCAGGAGTGACCAGGAATAATGGTCACAAGCTGGCAGAGGTTAGATTTAGGCTAGATATCAGGAGGCGCTACTTCACGGTCAGGGCAGCTAGGGTCTGGAACCTACTTCCAAGAGAAGTGGTGCTGGCTCCTACCCTGCAGGTCTTTAAGAGGAGCCTAGATGTACACCTTGCTGGGGTCATATGACCCCAGTACTCTTTCCTGCTATGGCAGGGGGTCAGACGTGATGATCTGCTCAGGTCCCTTCCGACCCTAGAGACTATGAAACTATGAAACTCATTCAGCTGGATTATTAATTCATTCTTAATGGCAAAACCAACTCTGTGAATTCGGTGTTCTCCTTCCTGTTTGCCCTTCCAGAAGAAGGTATAATTGCCTCCATGTCCTTTGAGCTGCCCATCTCCCATTTGCTGGGCCTCACTTAGTGCAGCTACATCAGTGTTGCGTTGCCTGAATTTTAGAGCCCTGATTGCAGTGCACCCTTAGGGTTGTCTGTGAAAGTTTTGACATTCCAGGTCCTGAAAATAATGGCATGTCTTTGCTGGTATTTTCAACCATAGTAAAGGTGATCCCACTGGACACAGTTATCCAGTTAAGAAGAGATACAGAATACTGTATTAGACAGGGTATGTTTAGGGCACCTTTCCTAGCCCCTTCCCCATGTGGGGTGAGACGAGTGGATACTGAATAAGGCTATTTAGTCACAGTTACAGTTATCAGTTTGCACTCCTGTCTCATCCAAGTGCTAGGCAACCTTCTTGTAACAGCTGTCTTCATGCCAGTTCATATCTAGGAGCTTCCATACCTCACAATCCTGCTCCCATCACCATTACCTGGTTGCCAAAGGACTTGAGGAATGTGCTGGAAAAGCTGTTTTCATGGAAGATGCCTGTGCATGACTTTATCATGGAGAAGCTGCTGCACATCAGCTTCCCCACAGCTCTTGACAGAATGGGATCTGATCCAATGGCAAGGAGACCAAGAGAACTAGGAATCTTGTTCCACTGCAGCCTTCATCCACCTTCACAACCATTGAGATTCAACATCTTCTTCTGCTTGCTCTACTGTTAAGGACTTATAGACCTATGACTGGGGACTGGGCAGGCTTATTATACAGGTGACCTGGACTGACTATATCACAGCACTATCAAAAGATGTATGTGGCTTTTCAGGAGGGAAAGCAATGCTATCTGATGTCCTCACTGCATCCTGGTGCTGGTGCTGCTGCTTGGTCCACAGCTGATTATTCATTAGAGTTACCCCTGCTTATTTCACAGCTAACTTTCTTTGAAGGTCATTCCACTATCTGCCACCTGTGTAAGTGCTGGGTAGCAGCACAGCTCTATCCCCACACTACCTTTCTCACTAGGAGGGTAGCAAAGCATTGGAACAGGTTACCCAGAGAGATTGTGGAATTTCTCTCCTTGGAGATTTTTAAGATCTAGCTAGACAAAGCCTTGACTGGGATGATCTAGGTGGGGATGGTTGTGTTTTGAGCAGATGGTTGAACTAGATGACCTCCTGAGGTCCCTTCCAACCTTAATTTTCTATGATTCTAATCCCATATAATCTTCTCAAGATAGGAAGTAACTGCCTAGACCATCCTAGAAAACATCTGTCTAACCTGTACTTAGATATTTTTAATGACAGAAATTCCACAAGCCCTCTAGTTAATTTATTTCACAGTTTAACTATATAAATATAAAAGGCAGGGTAGAGATGCACCTTATAAACTAACTAAATAAGATAAATCTTAGTTTATGGGAACCGAAACTCAATTCACTAAATGGCTGAAATGAGTTCAGGTTCAGGAAAGCTTATTCATCTGTGATGTAATTAGTCTATCAGGCGCATCTCTACTCTACCTTTAATATGAGGATAGTTGAGCTTTGGAACAGATTAACTAGAGCTTGTAGCTAACTACCTCTCCATCCTCATACAGTCACCTGCACCCCCTGTGTCCCTTGGTTTATTTGTGACCACCCAGCCCAGAGACTGGCAGGAGCCACAGTGGCAGCAGTAGCCAGGCAGACAGGTTTCCCTTCCCTGCTTTCTCCCTGGAACAATGCCAGGAACCACAGATAAGCTGTGACCTGTGTTCTGGGTCGAGTGGGATGTGGGACATGGAGGGTCTGATATGGGGCTGGCAGGGGCAGTGGGCCAATCCGTGTTGGTGGCTCCACGCCTGCCCCTCAGGTTTTTCCCCTCCTTCCCTCCACATCTCCTTGCCCCAAAGGCTCCCCCTCCACACTTCTCCCCCCAGATTGCTTGTGGATACTGGTGCTGCCGCCAGGGAGGAGACAGGGAAGGGGATTCTGCCTGCCTGGCCATTGTCAATTCCTCTGCTGTCATTGACCTGTCTCTCTTTTATCAGCTGAACCTAGCCCAGAGAGTGGCAGTGGCAGCAGCAGCCAGGCAGGCAGTTCCCCCTTCCATGCCACTCCTTTGGAACAGTGCTGGCAACTACAAGCAAGCTGAGGGACAAAGGAGGGGGGGCTGAGCAGGGATCTGGGTTGCTGGGGCATGGGGGGATGACGAGTTCAATTTAGTCGGGGTAGCAGGACAATCCTGGTTGGTGGGGGACAGGTGTGGGGGAAGTGGGCTGATCTGGACTGGGTGGTAGGGGACAGCAGCCTGATCATGGGGGGGTGGGGGCAGAGGTCCTGATCTGGGCCAGTGGGTGGGTAGGTGGGTGTTTACACTAATTTGTAGCCTAGACTGGGGACACATGAATGTCACACAAGCTTGGTAGCACAGTTCAAAGATAAACCTAGCCTTGAGTGCCATAACTTTATGCTGCCTAAAAGATGCTTAAAACTAGTTTCATGTGTTAATGTGTGGACAGTCCAGGGGTTAAGAGCTCCGAGAGCCACCTACAATTAACATGTAACAAAGCCATAATGTTTTTTGTTGTTTTCCTCTGGTGCTCAGAATTACAGAGTACTCAAGGTGAATCAACATAAATGCCAAATAGAAGAATCACTTTCTGCGAGCTTATACTATGAGCTACTGTATACTTGCAATCCAGTGACATTGTAGAGGACAGCATTATACTGTTGAAACATATACAGCTTGCATTCCACAATAACAAGCAGATTGTTTTCTGCAGTCCTGTACAGTGTCATTGGATCACAAGTATACTGTAGCAAGTATAGTTGTTTGGATTGTTTTTATTAAATTTCATTCTCTGTATTTCATACCATTTTTCTAATGTATTGATTGGAAATGAAATAGCAATTTAAATTCTAGGGTTTTGCAAATCTGCTTTTGGTCACACTACATTTTAGAAATACTTACCATTATTTTTTCCATGGGGTACTTGGGAAATAATAGCTCAGTTGCCTATGTTTTTGGTTGCTTATTTTATTAAAGGCATGTTTAAGCTAATTAAATAAATAATTAGTACATCTTTTGTACTTTTGCAGATGAAACACTTCAAGGACAGAATATCTTTTGGGCTGCACTCTAGGTTCGGTGCACTGACTAGCAAAGTATCTTTAGAACTTCTTTGTTACTTTAATGGTCTCCACAATTGTGTTTTATTTTATGCTAGATATATATACTATGTATCTAGTAAAGATATAGTTATCTTAAAAAGTTCATTATTTTTATCATGCCTGGTATGTTTGGTAGGAGTTTAACTATGAATTCTGGCTGAAACTCCCATAAATTGTAACCTTGAAAATACTTTAAGATAAACAGAAAAAATTCTTGAAAAAAGATCTTACTTCAAATGATTTTATAAAGTCAAACTTCATTCAAGAAAAATGGAAATTTTTAATTCACTTCTAATTTTCATTGCTTGAAGGTGCAACTCTTATTTACATTAAATGTTTTAATATTGTGATATTTGAAAATGTTTTGTATCAAATGCAACTATGTAAAATAAATTCTTGCTGTTATCATTGCTAAGTGAATATTATCATAGAACCAGAGAATAATAGAACATTCAGGTTGCAAGGCACCTCAGATTGAGATGTCTTATGTCAGTATGGAATCAAATGACAGTGGGTATACTGGCTACTAGTGTAAGAAATCATTTGAATACCAAATATCAACAAATTCAACTTCCTTACTACATTCAAGAAGGCAAAAGCTGTGTCTCATAGAAGACATTCTGTCATGCACTATGACCATTAATTTTAAAGATTTTTTAAAGTATCATTTAAGTATAAAAACTATTTTATATGCTTGAAGATTTTTATATTGAGAATAGGAGCATCAGGTCTTACATGAAAGATAATTTCAATACATCCTAAACACTAATAGAATCAAAAGTATATCTCAGAAAAATGAACAGAATAAAAGAATTAAATTCTTTATTAGAAAATCTATATAAATTAAATCTCTTATTCTGGAGGCCAGAGCTGTTGTCCTATGCAAGTCATGGGCAATTATTTTGGGTGAAGGGCCAGTTAATGAGTTTTGGTGACCTGCTGAGGGGCACATAAGTAGCTCCTCCCCTTGACAGTTGCCCCAGCCCCACGTCACCATCTTGGGCCCAGAAGTCCCATGCCCTACCCCCTAACCTTCGTCACCATAAGTCCTTTCCCTTGCTCCCTGGAAATACTCCTTTTGGGAGGGAAGGTTGCCATCTTGGAACCAGAAGAAAACCAAATCATACGCTAGAAGTTAAACACCCACTATAATATATTTTAATTGTATTACAGAAAATATTGTTGTCATGATTTGTGTTTGCTTAATGTATATAGAGGTGATTGCATAATAACTCAAAAATAAATTCTTATTTTTGTATATTGTGTGGGGCGGGTGTGTGTATGCAGGGCCAGTCCGAGGGTAATTGGCACCCAAGGTGAACTGTGTACCTTGGTACCCCCACCATAATAGAGGAAAACAAGAAGTCTAGACTGAACTCTTACCTCTGAGATTTTTCAGAGGTCTTTTTCCCTTACCAAACCAAAGGTCTTAAACTAAGGTGGAGCTGTACTCGGCCAGGGCTGTTATTCAGAATGATGTTCCTGTTATATTGTTCTGCATATAATTTTGGCACCCTAGGCAACTGCATAGTTCACCTAATGGTTGGACCAGCCCTGTGTGCATGTGGTGTATGCATAGTATGGGGGGGATGTGTGGTGAGTGCATGTGGGGTGTGTGGTATGTGTGGTACGGATGTGTATGTTGTGTGGTGTGTAGGGAGTGTGCATGGGGTATATGTGATGTGTATGGTGGGGTGTGTGAGTATGCGGTAGGATATCAAGATGTGCCAGAGGAGGGTTGTGAGGGGGTGTGGCTGTGTGTGGGGGGAATAGGGTATGTTGGGGGCTTATGTATATGTGGGGGTCTGTGGGGGTAGGCTGCGGGTGTGAGAGAGGTTGGGGGAGGATCCTACACCCCCCAGTAGAGAAGTAGTAGGCGGGGTGCTCAGAGCACAGGTGCCTGGTGGGGTGTGGCTCCAGCCAGTGCTGCAAATTGCAATGTGGGGCTCAGGTTCTCCGCAGCTGCCTGTATTGCCAGTGCTCCCTGCCCCTCGTGTACAGCCCCTGCACTTGCACAGGTGGGAGGGAAGCCTCATGTGCTGAAGCCAGGTGCCTTCTCGGCCGGGGCTATGCAGTACCAGAGCGAAGCCGCAGGAGTTGGAGCTGGCTGCCTTCCCCACGGGGGCTGTGCTGCAGGGAAGGGAAGCCCCAGGCAGGGAAGGCAGCTAACTCCAGAGTCTGAAGTTTCTCTCTAGTGCTGTGCAGCCCCAGCAGGGAAGACACCTGGCTCCAACACATGGGCTTCCCTCCCTGCTGTGCGAATGCAGAGGCTTTGTGCAAGTGACAGGGAACACCAGCAATACAGGAAACAGGTGGAGACTGCGCCCATCGCTGCAATGTGGGGCACTGGCCAGAGCTGCACCCCACCAGGCGCTTGCACCCTGAGCACCCTGCCTGCTGCTGCTGCCACTGCCTGCTGGGGCTGCACACTATGGGGAGATGGTCCCCACACCCCCCAATCTTCCTCACACCTACATGCTGTCCACCTCAGCTCTGAGCTGCCACCATCCCCTGTCCCCCTGGGCATGGGCTTTGTGCTGCCACCAGCCCCAGCCCTGCTTTCCAGGCTCCCTCCCAGCTGCAGCCTGAGCCCCACTGCTTCTCTACCTGCTACCCTGGCCCACAGGAGACCGGGAAAGTGAGTAGGTCCTTGGGGCTGCAGCAGCAGCAGCTCCGCACAGAAGATGCATGCTAGCCAGCCAGGTCCTTCTGCTCTCAAGGGTGGGTGACAAGTAATAGGTACATTTTGGGGGCTGCATGTACACCTGGGAGCCTTGTTCCCACCCTCATGGAAGGCAAGGGCTAGGTGGGACCCCTTCGGGGGGGCCTGTGGGTCAAATGAAAGTGCTTGGTGGGCTGGATCTAGCCTGAAGGCTGTATTTTGCCCACCCCAGCATACATGCAATTCATAATGATATAACAATGAAGGGCCATTCAGTAAGCACTTCAATCAAGATTCAGCATTGCCTAGATACCAGTTAGAGTGCATCTAATAATGTTTGCTACATTGTTAAAGTGCCATGAAGGTCTCCAGGAAACTGTAAATGTTGATTAAAGGGGCTCTGGTCTGGTTCTCCATGCTGGGGGTAGTGCAGGGGGTTGGTAACTCTCCCATGTCAAAAATTTCAATTACAGTCTACAAGAAAAGAAAGCAGGTGGAAACAATGGTCTGAAAGCTTTTGAAGTTGGAACAGGCAATGATGCATAAACCATAAGGTGAAGATGATGATGATTATGACAAAAAGCTATAAAAAAAAAATAATCTTCAGCAGCAAAGCACAGGTTCAACTAGTATTATTAGAATTTTTACCACAAAGACAAAAGCAATTCAACAATAGAATATATACAGCCTTCAGCCTTAATACATATGCATTAGCATGATGTGTATTCATAAGCTGAAGATGCTACTAAGAACATTTCATAAAGATGTTGAGCCAATGAAAGTTTGACAGTGACTGGCACTTTGATCCACGCAGGCTCCTAAACGTGGTTTTGCTCTCCCCTCAAATAGGATTCTGAAAAGAGACAGATGTCATGGTGACAGGGCAAGCTTAAACTCTATCCTTTCTCATTTCTCCGAGTAGACTTTCTTGTGATTTGGGTCTTTTCCTTTTGCCCATCACCGACTGGAAATCTTCACTGGACCCTGTCCTTTGTATCAATTATCTTAGAGTTGTGATTGAGTTCTGGCACCTACTGTTCATCCTTTTGGGAGTTTGTGATTAATACCTTATATATATCAAAAGCCTTTCTTAAAACCAACCCATTGCTTATTTTAAAAGTAGAAGCAAAGCATTTAGGGGAGAAAAGATTTTAAAGCAAGGTACCATATATGTTGCTTTCTATCTTACTAATCTGTGGGCACAACCCAGGCAGGTTTCATTCTTTAAACATGACCAGGAAGCTCCTTTGTCTCAGCTTTGTTATCCTAGATAGTTGCATTGCTCGTTAGGAAGTGCTACTTTTAAAACCTCTGGGTTTCTCACTCCCTCCCCACCTCTTGTGTTCCTAGAACTTTATACTTTCTGGTATTATCTCTTAAAAACTCCCAAATATTTGACAACCGGCTTATCCTTCCCTTTTGTTTTTTGTTTGTTTATTTTGGGCAGGCCCTTATTAAACTAAACAAACATATATGTAGCAAAAAGACATTGACAAGTCAATCTATAATTCATATTTATAAATTATGACAGAGATGTTTTATACCATCATAATGGATATAAACCTAACCAAATTGAAATACTGTGTCACCACTCTCATCTCAGTACTCACCTTGTGTACTCATACCTGAATGTTCACTTCATCTAATTCAACTAAGTAAATAAGAAACAAGTCAAAACAAAAAGACAAAGAAGCCATCATATAGCATTAAGCAGCAGCCTTCTAATTCAGTATGATGATCACATCAGCAAGGCTTCAGTATTACTGGTTTGCAAAAGTACTGATAAGCAATGTCAAAGGATTAAATTTAAAATTACTCTTGAAATAACCTTAATGGAATATTGTAATGCTATTACAATTTATAATGCTACCAACTTTTTGCTGTTAAATATTGTTTCCTCTCCACATCTTGTATTGTGGAGAGGAAACACGTTAAGCTCAGAGAGTGGTCAGACAGAAATAGGGACACTTAATTTGAATTGAACATAATTAAGTCTAGGTTAAAAAAAAGGACATCGGTGTCTAAAGGAAGCTTTAGGAAGACTTTAAATCCAAAATACCTATAGTTCTTCTCCTGTAAATCCCAGAACTGGCCCAGTCTGAGCACTAGACACATAACTCCCATGTCTGATCAGCAGGGATCCTGTTTCTTTTCTGATTAAAAAAAAATCCCCAATTTTTGGATTTTTTGGAAATACTTGTAGAAACTCTTCTTGTCAACCTTCAGCTCCCTTGTTTAGATGCAATTCCAGTTGTGCTTTAGCCTTCCTGATTTCCTTCCTGCATGCCAGAGCAATATTCCTATAGTCCTCCCGAGTTGTTTTTCCAAGATTCCACTTCTTGTAAGCTTCCTTTTTGTGTTTTAGCTTACTAAAGAGTTACCTGCTAAGCCAAGCTTATCTTCTGCCCCATATGTGCTAGTCTTTCTGTACATCAGGATGGTTCATTCCTGAACCCTCAGTAAAGTTTCTTTAAAATAAACAGATGATTCCTTTTCCCCTCACACTGGCCCCACAGGGTATCCTGCTTATCAGTTCCCTGAGTCAAAGTCTGCTTGCCTGAAATCCAGGGTCCATACTCTGAAGCTCTCCTTCTTTCCTTTCCTCTGGATCCTGAACTCATTCATCTCGTGGTTGCTGCATTCATCTCATGGTTGCTGCTGCCTAAGTTGCCATGCACTTCTTCAATCCCAACTTGGGAGGAGTAGGGACTAAAAGGTTGTGGGAGTAGGGACTGGACCCCAATGTTTTCCTTTCCAGGTAAGCACCCTAACACGAGAGTATAGTATGAGACTTTCTCCTTGTGTGTCTAGCCCCATAAACCTTTCATTCTTTTCTGAAACAGTTATAGAATGGGATGGAAAACCATTCCTTTCTCTGGCACAACAGTCTAGCTAACAGCTTTGCAAGATACTGTCTAGAGAAGTAGGATTTGAACCTGGATCACTCACTTCCCTCTCACATGCTTTAACCACTAGGTTAAAGGTTGCTATTAAGAAAAGTGATTATCCAGAATTGACTTACTGGGGAGAATACTGTTTAAACATGTGTGTCTAAGTAGCACTGGCCTAGCTACATAAGTGGTATTGGTGGTACTGGTTCGCAGTTTTCCGTGTAGGTGTGTAAGTTTACATGCATAGTCTTGGTTTACTCAGTAGGCTTTACACTGTCTGGGCACGTAAATGCACGTAAAGCCACATACCTTGAGATTAGATCTCAGAAAAAAAAAATCAGGAAGAGGACCCTCCCCTATTTTAGCCTCCCAAAAATGGCAATACCCTGTTCTATGGGCCATCCACCCTACTCTTGCCCACTGTGCCTTGAAGTTACTAGATATATATGTTTTGGGAGGCTGCCCTGATCTTACTATAAGGACCAGTTGACTTGTGGTCATGACCTTATGGGCCAGTCCCATGGATCTGTATGTCCCCTACACCATGTGCCATGCCTTGCAGATGGCAGCTGTACAAATGGTCCTTTCACTGATACAACCCCTCACTAGACCTTCCAATCCCTCAGCCTCTCTCAGACCCACTCTGGGCCTTCATACCCCTCTTGGCTCTACTCAGGTTGCCAGACCCCTTGGTCACTCCTTTGGCCCCTCAGACCCCTTGGTCTTGCACAACCACTCCCCAGATGACTAGGCCTCTTGGTCTCTCTTTTGGTTCCTCTCCAAACTGCCAGTCCCTATCTTGCTCTCTTGTCTTAGACCCCATTAGTTCTTCACTCTCCCGGCCACCCTCTAGGCCTTCAGCTCTGGCCGGCCCTACACTCTGCTCTCTCACCCCTCACTAGGCCACCCTTTACGGTTCAGACCTCCAATACTTTACTGGGCTGCACTCCACTGGAGCGTACTCCTCTCGCTGGATCACACTATGTGGCTCAGGTGCCTTAAACCCATCCAGTCCACTGGGCCTCTGGACCCACATGGTCCTGGTCTTCTTTCACCCCTCACTGGGTCCACATGGTCCTGATCTTTCTTGCAAGTGCTTTTCTGTTAGGGTGTACTCCCCTAGCATTCCCCCTCCACAAGGTTACTCACAAGGCAGTGGGAGTTGAGGCTTTCCACCACCCCATCCTCGTCTTTCCCTGGAGTGACCCATGTGTAGCCTTTCATGAGGACTGCACCGCAACAAGCAGGCTCACCACATCAACCAACTCCAGTAAGGTACATATTTAAGTCTTACCCAGGGCTGGTCTTCAGGCCTACCTGTTCTTATATCTTCCTCTCTGGGCTCCCCCTAGATGCCCTATACCCCTTCTGGGATAACCACTGAGCCCCCTGGCCCCAGTTCCATCTCACATCTGGGTCCTCCACCTCTGACCCCAGCTCATGCTAGGACCCCTATCCTTCCTCTGCAGGTGGCAAAGCACTAGCCATCATCATCTTGGCTTGAAGGCCCTTGAGCCCTTTGTCTTGGTTATGGCCCCCCACAGACCTTTGGCCTCTCCTAGGCTTTAGTTCCATCTCAAGGCCAGTTAAGACTCCAGGCTCCTAGTTCTGGCAGTATCTCACTGTAGTCTTTTTCACCCTTCAGACCCTCCTGGGCCCTGGCCTCAGCATGTCGAGATTATCAGGGTCAATCCACCAACTGTCAGTCCTTACATCTCTGCGTGTCTACCCTTGCAGCCCCTTCCATAGCTCACTCCCACTCTCTGGAGTGTGCATGCTCAGTATATTCAAGAAACAATTATGGGCATCTTGAAATGCTTCAGGGTGAGGTGGGGACACTTTGATTAGAGCAGGTCTTGGGCCAACCACAGCATCTTCTATATTCAGAGTCCCATGCTTCAAAATGGCAACGGAAGCTCTTTAACTAAAGCTCATTCCCCTGCTAGGCCATGAGATCCTGATTTTGCTTTCTTGCACACTAGATAGCTGCACTTATATTGTATATATTGAATGTTAAGCACTAAATAGTAAATATTTAAATAAGGACTACAATTATAAAAAAAAAAATGAAATTTTAGTCATAACAGAGGTTCCACAAAAAGAATGGAGGTAAAGGTGAAGAAGGTCAGGAGGTGGTGTGCTGCCATTGCTGGACCAAGCTGAGCTTGGTCACCTGGCTTCATGTTAGTCCTTAAGATAGGGGCAAGGTTTCATAGCAGAAGAATTGATATGGAAAGGTTCTGTAACGTTAGGAAGTTTGATACCCACTGCTTTAGAGAATAAAACTATTTTGTGTTTCTTCCCTTTCCTCAAATTTACAAATCTTCAAATAACTTTAAAAATATTCCCCTACCTTGCATAGGTTTGTGAGCATAAACTTGTTATTGCACGTGAGATGATCAGATTCTAGTGATGAGAACCATAAAAGTATATTGTTAGAAAAATTGTTTTTGTTTTACACCTCTGTGCTATTGCAAAGATCTTGTTCTGATTCTGCTCTCATTTACAGAGTTATGAATCTGTACTAAATTCATTAAATCCATGGTGCAAATGAAAAACAGAACTGGGTGTTAGGGGCTATACATGCTGTCTGTGTAAATTTATGTAGTTCCATATGAGTCAGTGGAATGATAACAATTCAGACTAAATGAAAATCTTCCATTATTTACCTTGTAATAATAAATCAAAGGTGATGAAAAATATCATTAAAATTAGGTTACAAATCAAACTTAACAAGGCACCATTTAGTTTAGGAAAGTTTACAATAAATTATGTGAAACAGTCTTCAGAAGAACATTAAGTTAAACTTACTGGAAACTAATTGTTTGCTTATTCCAATAATGTCTTCTAGTTAACTTTGCATTTATAATAGCGTAGAAATATATTTACCTGACTGAGGTGAGGATCTATTGTTTCATAATTTTCATAAAAGTCACTGAAGTAATCAAACACACTACGCACCGAATAGATTTCTTTTCACTATGTGTATACAGAAACCTAAAATGCATCACTGTTATGGCTCCCAATCTCCAGATCTTTGAAATTTAAGTATTTCATTGACTTTACTATGTTATGGATGAGTCCTTCACATGAAAAATTCAAGAAATGACTGATTATATACCATTTGAATTGCCAACAAGAATAGAAAAAACATATTCAGAAGAGATAATCATTATGTATGTGATGACAGTGATGCCTGACAGTAACGTTGATGGCATCTTGGAGTTAGCACCAGCTTAGTATGAAATGAAAATGATTGCTTTCTATAATATCCTGTTGGAATAGTACTTCTGCATTGATTACCTTCTTGTTGCTTAATAACAAACTCAGCACTTACACAGCAAAATGTATATTCAATTGATTTTAGATAAGTATCACACCATTTTATCTTTAATTTCCTTATTCCACAACATCATGGGCAGTCACTTGGAAAAATTATAATTTGCATTGACTGTGGTCTTTCAAAATAGTCAATTATATGCCATGGTTTGCTTTTTCTGTGGTTAAATCTTGTTAGCTGTAAAGAACTTGTGGTACTTGAGAAAATGGAAAATAACATAGATCAGTGAACTAACACCAACCTGCCAATAGAAGAGAAAGTTAATACTCTGAGAATAGTAGTAATACTCCCATCCAATCATACTAAGTGGTCCCACTCTATTTTGTAAGCATAGAATATATGTTATTGTTTGCTTTATTTTGTTTTATTTTAAAAGCAAAATTGAATGCTGCTTTATAATCAAAAAGGATTTTGATGTTAAGGAATAATTAGTGAAAATATTAGTATATATAAGATTTTTCAATTATGAAAATATTTTGAATATATATTTTTATTTTTAAATGTATATTATAATTTTTATTTAATCAAAAGACCAATATCTGTGGTTCTATAAGCTGTTGATACAAGATCACTGTATCATAAATACGATTATTTTATCACACAATAATTGATCCTTCTGTATTTGCAGTCATCTTTGAATTTAAAGGTTGTATCTTGCGCCCAATGGAAGGAGCATCAGATATAAAGTATTTTAATACAAGTACATCTCAGAAGGATATAAAGATGATGAATAAAAGTAAATATTAAAGATATATTGTACAATAACTAAAGTTTTCCAGTGTATAATATATGATAAAACTACTGTATTAAATCCAAGCAAATAAAGAATATCGATATTTTTTTAATGTACCCTCATTTTCAGCTCAAATTTAATTATTTAAATTTATTCAGTGCCCTTTTTTCATTTGGAATGATCACATCTTTATGAGTATTCAGTGTTTTAATTGAAATAAACATTGTGTATATTAATTGAAATATGAACTATAAAAGCGATAACAGTTGATGGTTCTTAACTCAGAAGAGGCACCTCCCATTGTTTCTTCTCTTATATCGGGAAAAAAAGTTTACGTTGTGCAGTCTGCTATTAATGAATATGACAAATGTCAAGATTCCAGATTGTTTAGAACAATGAAATATATTGTGCCAATTGACTAGATGAATGAAAAAGGTCAAATTTCAAATGTGAGATCTTTCAGTATTTAGAGCCCCCTGTCTCCTAGCAAAAAAAAGTGTACAGATTAATAGCAGATACTGAGATCCTATCTCAAAGAAAACACGACAGTTATTTGTTTCTGTCTCCCTCTAGGAGCTAATTATATGGAAAGTAAAAGCTGGTTACCTACAGCCCTTATATAGGCTAGCATGTTAAAAAGCAGCAACCATGCTAAATTATTTAACTCGTGTGAAGTGTTATTGTTTGGTTCTAGCTTATGTTGTCATTTTACAGACAATCCCTGTATTATTATCTCTTCTTGCTATTTTTATATTAACTGGTCTACATGTTATTTCATTTGTAATATAAACATTTCTACTGGTGATTTATAGGGTTATCCAAGTAAGGGAAGACAGCCTGCATGAATATTGTTTTACAGAGTTACATTCTTACATTGTGGATCTTTGAGTTACAGCCAAAAACCAAACCCAACAAACTAAACTAAAGAAACAATTAAAAACCCATCTAAAGTTAGATTATGCTATACATCTCTGACTGAATTCGTCTATAACATGCAAGTCTGCCATGCCTTCTGAATTATATTTAGGAAGCTACTGAAATTGGGTTTTTAAATTTTTGGACAAACCATAAAGAAAGGTGATCTCCATGAAAAATAGCATTGGCCACAATGTCCCAGGAAAACAACCAAAAACATAAATAAAATGCTGCCCCACCCCGCCCCCCATCAGGAGCCAACAGTCCTCACTACCACTGCAGCCCAGCTTTGCAACCTGCCCGGGAGGAGAAAGCACCAGCTAGCAGGGTAGCATAAAAGGCAGTAGCCAAGATGGCAGCTGTCCCCTTGTGCCTGTCTGCCCATCAATGCTGAGGGCCACACAAAGGGTAGCCAGCAGTCAACATAGTGGCTGCCCCTTTCTTCCTTCTCCCCCCCGGGGCCTCTCTGCCAATCATCACCAAAAGGTGGGGCCATCACAAAATGACCACAAAATTAGCTCTTCAGCTTGCAATCAAGCCTTGAAAATTGCTTTCTCTTGCTATGAGTGAGGTAGGTTCCTAATGATATTAAATAGCCATTGCATAAAATATACAGACAGCCCTTGGAGGAAGGACCAAAACCATAAATGGCACTAACCACAAAACGTTCAGCACTGATTCATGCTATGAAACCACTGTTACCAGGCATTGGGCCTTCTGCATTTTCAGGAATGAGTTCAACATTTTAACTAGATCAGAAATAGAGACAGAAACCAAAGACTACTATTCTAAAAGTGAAAGACAAGTTGAAATGAATGTGCTCGGAACCCACAAGAGTCCCTTAAACAGTCTCTTACTGTTTGGCTTTAGGGGATATTTTGAATCTGTCTGAAAGTACTAGCTTTATAAGGTAATGTGTCTGGTAACAGAATTGTCATACCGTGAGCCAGCCTTGTTTTCAAGGATAATACACTATTTCTGGGAGCAACAATATCCAAGGCAGCAGCATCCACCAGTTAACAAGGGAGCTGGATTGGCAAAATAAAATTACTGGGCTGTGAATCCCTCTGGGTGAATCATCACTTATAATGTAGCTTGAGAGTGAACATCAGACCAAGATGAACATATAACAAGTGAATAAAACAAAGTAGTGAAAATACAGATAACACCTGGTGTAACAGAGAAAGGAAATAGGCCTTGAAAGGCTAAACAAAGGAGGATAACACTGAGGTAAAATGGTGTGTGAATAAAGGGAAGAGGCTGTTTATATGAGCTGTCAATGCTCAGAAATATCATTTAAATATATTTTTGAAAGGTAAATCAAGAAACTTCTAAAAGTAACCTCATTCAGTAGTATTTTTAATACTCAGTACTCATTACTTGCAAATCATTACCTACCCCTTTTGTAAGAAAATAAAGAAATGGTGAAATAGTTTGAAATCATGCTCTTACTCAAGTATTATGCTTCTCTTTTGTCAAGAGTCCCAGCTCTGAAATTTTAACCTTTATTGCTAAATATAGAACTGAAATAAGTATGTTGCCTGTAAAACAAAAAAGTGGTTATTGTTGTGTGTTTAAATTGCTTTTGATTTCATAAAGGGCAAGAAGCCCTTTCATGTTGTTTTAAAGAGCAATTAGAAACTCAGCATTTTGGAAAATGACAGAGACAAAAAAAAGTCTCAGGCAATATGTGGCTGTTTCTTGTCTGTTTTACACTGTAGGTTCTATTCACCAAGTAGTGAGCCGCAGGCATCCAAATGTCTTGCAGTAATTATCCCCAAATGTTTGGTATTTATAAAAAATGCAGTTTGCTATAGAGGCTACTTCACAAGCTTCACTATAAAGGCATGTCAGAACAGTGCATTCTAACATCACTATAATTATTTGTCTGTCACTGATTCCTTTTTTTTCAGAGGCTGTTCTGTAGTAAAATTTGCTCCGGGCTGAAACTTAGCATTGGAACTGAAAAGAGAACATTTCTTCAAATCTAGGAAACTTGATGTAATTTGGAAAACCAAAGATTGGGCCACAATTGCCCTTGTGAACAGGAACAGTGGGTCTGGCCCAGGTTTTATTTAATGACACCATCCTCACAGGGCAACTCAGAAACAGAGTCCAACACTCTGTTAGTTCAAGTGTTAGTTCTTTTGCTTTGGAAAATAGACCTAGGTGAGAGAAACATCAATAATACTGGACTGAATAGTCACACAGAGAAAGAAGGCTCCTTATGAAGCCTTATTAAGAATCACCAGGAGTACATATTGTGCTAATGGAAATCTAAACAGAACCAGAGCTCTGCCCTCACAATGCTCTAGAGTCTCACCTAAAGGTGTTTTCCTGCTACAACCTCGAGAAGCTTCAGGAAATGAGCAGAACATCATATAAACTACTGGCAAATCACTATACAGGGCTTTGGATATATTTAACTTTTTAGGCAATAATATTTAGAGTCAAACGGTGCCTGTAAAGGTGTGGGATGCCTGCTCCGACACCATAACTACATTGGATCGGAGCAGACTCAATTAATGGCGCCTGCTGAAATGTGCTAATTAGCACACTCCAGTAGCCTCAGTGCCTCATGTATTTAGCATCTTCATAATTCAAAACCATGGGAGGACCACTTTAACTAAGCTGGTTGAATAGGATTTAGTGAAAGCACCCCCACCACCATTTTGAAGCATGGGACACTGTGTACACAAGACACTGTGGGTGCTTCAATTAGAGCAGTTCCCGTAAGCCACTATCATTAAAGTGCCCCTCTCTCTACTCCCAGAGCACATGTAAAGATGCCCAAACAGGTTATACTACAAAAAACCAAACACTTTGACAGACTTTTGTAAAGATATCTGTAAATGTTGGCCCCTCCTAAGCAATAAAAATCCAACCCTTTGACTTCCTGAGTGATAGTAAGGAAGATAGCATTTGATCCTGAGAGAATGTGATGGGCACTGGTTAAGGAGCTTTTGTTTGTTTGAGGAATATGGGGCTGGTTTTCATATGGTGGATAGGCATTTCTTGAGGTGTTAAGGGATGATCACTTTATCTCTTATTTTAGTTTAACACAAATAAAAAGAATAGCAGTCAGGTGCCCATTAGCTAGAATCTAGGCTGCAAAAATGCTGGAAAATTGTGTTTTTATGGAGAGAGATTTGTCCATTATTTAGCAAATCCAATCTTGGAACAAGAACCTAAGAAAAGCCTAGCACCTGTGGGTGAATGTACATGTGTGCTTTACGGCAGTTTGACTAATTAGGTCCACAGTAAGGTGCCATTGTCCAGCTGCCCCTTCCACTGGCTAAATCCTGATGCCACCACCCAGAGCCTATGGCTGACTGCACAATCCTGCTGCCAGCCTGGGGGCGCTCTACCCAAGCTCAAACTGCTATGATCCTGGGCGCACATAAAGGCACTGTGCCCAGGAGCAGCTGACTGGCACGAACTGCGCTAGAGTGTATTGAGTCACATTAATAGCTCATGTAAAAGTACCCCATAGCTATATCCAGATATGCATGGATGTTTGGTTCCCTGGGGACAAGTAGCAGTGGTATACCATGTGCCACTACTACTTGTCCCTGAGGAATGCCTGAGGCATGTGCATTCTGGGGCTCAACTGCTTACCCCAGGTGGGGTAGGAGATACCGAGGCCAACAACTGTGCTGGCCCTAGAAGCCTTATCTGGGGTCTTGGGGGCTGGAAAAGCTGCAGTTGTGGTGCTTCTGCAGCACAAGGAACACCTGAATGTGCAGCATGTGGCGCTGCAGATGTATCTCTGGCCCTACATGGCCATACTTGTCTGGATGTGGCCCATGAGTCTGAAATTACCACATTGATGTTTGATTTTTTTTCCTCCTCTCAGGCTCACACCTTGAAGTGGTCAATGCACTACATATTCCAGGGGTCACCTGCTTTGAACACATATCAGTACAATTTGACAAGAAAATTATTGACCACTGTGGTCCTATAGTTGTCAAAAATTTGACATGTTAGTGGAAGGGTGGGACTGATTCAAACCCCAGGGGCACGTCCACACATGCAGGCACATGTGCTTGCAGCAGCTCAAATAAGAGTGGCACAAATTTGCCTCAGCAAACATGCCTGAACATGGACTTTGGTACGAGGCAAGTTGTGCCATTTGGGGCAAAATAAGCCTGCCTAGCTCCTCCCAGACCCGCAGCCAAGGAGAGCTGAAGCTGGGGGTCAGCACAGCAGTATAAAAAGCTGCCCTGGCAAGCAGCTCAGGGCAACTTGCTCTCAGAAGCTTTTCAGCCCCAGCCAGTTGGTATCTGGGAACACTACCCGCACCATGCCTTCCCCTTTGCCAGCTGGACTCCTGCAGTGGCCTGTGCACCCTCTATCCATTGTAGCAATCTGGCAGTGGGGGCTGTTGCCTGGCTGTGACCTGCTGTCACCTGCAACAGCATCCACCCCCTTGCATCATCAGCCCCATGTCTGCATGCCTGCTAGACCTGGACAGGGACCATGCAGGGTGCTACAGACGTGCATTGCTATAATCAGGAAATAGAGCCAGGTGAAAGGTAAAGAAGTATACTGTGCTTCTGAACCTTTAATGCTAGAACTGGTGTTCTATTGAAAACAATCTAAATCTCTGTTACCATGCCATGCATATTTACAATAGAGTTAAGGACAGATTATATCAATCCAGACTTTCAGCTTTAATTTTTGTTGTTTGTTTCTTTGGTTTTCCCAGGGTTTGACTGAAACCAATTTTCATGGCAGTTGTGCACAGAATTATAGACAGGCAATTCACACTGGTTTTAATGGATACAGTTTCATTTTACATAGACTTTTAACATTCTCTGGCTTGCAATAGTCTCTTAAAACCTTGAAAATAATATGTTTTTATTTTTTTATTCCTCTTGTTAAATACTGGCCACAATTTTTGTCAAAATGGCACAATGGTCATAATTTCTCTGTCCCTTATATTAGGGTAAATCAGGTTTGACTCCACTCAAGAAATGAAAGTTGCTCAAGTATAAAACCATTGAGAGTGGAATTAACCTTAAATTGTTGATGGAAGTCTTCCAGTTTACTTCATGTGACAAAGGTGTTTTCATTTACTCCATTACAAACCATTTTCATTCCTGTTATAAAATGATACTGATCTTATTAGAACTCAAACAGAAATTAGACATAGAAATCCAGCTAAGACATGTTTCCAAAGTCTTTCCAATCCAACCGTGTTCAAAGGATAACACATAATCCTGACTTGACAAATATTTCAAATCTATGTAATATTAAATATCAATAATTTTCAAAAGACCTGAAATATAACTAGGAATATAGTGATTTATCATTATAATTATCATGTCATTGAACAAATTTACCAATCCAGGTAAGTCTCCTTTATGCATTCATTTAATGTTCTAACAAACAGTAACTCTCCATGGTATAGGAGTAATGTGAGAAATATAATAGCTTGTGAAGCCCTCTGAAGTTTGAAGTATATATTTAATAATAAAAGTGTTTTGTTGTTGTTTTAGAGTTGAATAAGAAATGGTTTTCCCATCCTGTGCAAGTTTTCAAGATTTAAAAAATGCATCTAAAATCAAGATAAAAAAAATCTCAAATATTTTCACAAAACAAAAAGCTGAGGAAATCTTGAATGAGATCAACCAAAACTGCCATTTTCAAATGTAAAGCAAAATTTTTTTACATTTTTGAATGCTTTTGTTTCAATTATTTTTTAAAGGACGGTTGTATAAATGACTCTTTTCCCACAAAGAAATTGTTTTTGATAAATTGGTAATTTTTGGCAAAAGAAATGTTGTCTTTTTTTAACATTTCTATTCAGTATTGGCCTAAATCTGTTTGTACTGAAGTTCAGAGTAGAACAATTTGAAAATGCTACCTTTAATCCCTGCCTATGCTCTATTTGTTTACTGAAGAAACTGGCTGGACTTCTGTAGATATAGTACATAGATTCTAAAGTTTCCCTTTAAATACGGTTTTTATCTCTGGAACCACGTGATATATTGAGAATTTTCCAGGGCCCATGCATTTCCTTCTGTGCGCTAATGTTTTTATCACTTCGCAACCTGAGGGAATCATATGACTTTGTATTCCTTTTGAATTTAATTTCCATTAGATAACAAAATAACAATACATATGCTATTGTGTTGATTATATTAATTTAATTACATCTCTGTCCACCCTGCAGAACCTGCCATTTTTTTACATCAATGTCAAATGTGGAAGTCCCATTTCTTGCTCTTAAATTGGTGCTGAACACCTGTCCCACAAGAACTGACAGGTTTAAAGCCGTTCAATTCCCACTGTCACAAAACATACCAAACACCTCCTTCCACCAGCATGCTGTGGTACACTGGTAGCTGAATTTCTTTTGACCATGGCAAAAGAAATGGTTATTATATTAACTGGAGGCAGTGGAGCTGGTGCTAAAGTCTCACTCAAATGTTATGGTTTGTAAGACTGAGAAAGAAAAGAAAAGTCACTTCCTTGCCAATGCCGTTTATGCTGTACTCTCATTGCAGTGTCCTTTTCTTCACCAGTTGTAAGTGGTATGCTTCACCTGTACGTTATTTACACAATTGTCTGTCCTTCATTGCATGTTGGATCCTCTCAATGTAAAGCATAGGCAATGCTGTATTTAATGCAAGAAGGAGCATAACATTTACAGAGATGATAAACTGTTAATGAAAAAAAAAATCTCATTTTGGTATGGATCCACCAGGAGAGAAACCCCTATGCACAATTCCAATGAAAATCTATATATGAAAGATGTTATAATATTTATAATCCAAAAATTATATAACAGATTATTTTCAAAAGGTAAGTAAAGTTCTAAATTACACTCCCAGAGATTAATGAGTATCTGAAAATAGGAATAAAGAAAACTTGCAGATTTGTCCTAAGGAGAAAGGAATTAAGTGGAAATAACATTTTCCAAATGACACATTAAAGAGGTAGACACTAAACAGAGGAGCTAGTAAAGCCACAATAAATACTGAAGGCTTGCAAAATTACAGTGATAATAAGCCTGAGCACAAAATCTACTTATCTTTTATCATAATGACTAATGACATTGAGAGAACGTATAATATTTAACCTATTCATCAAAAATAATTATTTGCCATGGGTAAGTAGAATTTTACAAGGATGAAAGGAAAAAATAAGCAGGCTAAGCAAAAACAAAAATAAGGTTAAAGCACATTCTTGAGAAAATAATATATGTCTCATTTCAGAGAAATCTGAACTGAATTCTAAGTGATAGTACATAAAAATATATTTAAACCAAATGATTCATGATCAATTTTAGCAGTGCTTCCTTAGGACCTTACAGGTAATTCAAAATAGCAATTCTAGAGAATAAAAATTGAACAGGGTTCTAGACCAGAGTGCGCAAACCTCATAGTGTTCCCTTTCTGAGATTTCTGCAAACCGCAGGTCACAGCAAATATCAGCTTCCTTAAAGAGTTTCTTTGCAGTTGACAGCAGTGAATGACAATTCAGAGATTTGCCTGAAGGCTTATTAGAAGCGAAACCTCTAGTACCATTTCCATCACCACCACCTTACAGAGTTTTGATATCAAAAACATTTCTCCAGTTTGACTATCCTGATTGAGAGGTGGTATTTCGTGCCCCACATTCCCAAATGCATACAGATTAGTGCCAAAACTGGTATTTACTTTCATGGGAGAGGCAAGGATTTCATAGAGTCATATATTTTACTGATAGTTGTGAAAGTTAAAGAAGCTTTAGAAGGCAAGACATTCTTCATCAGAAAGCTTATCTAACACATAGGTCTTGAACCATCACAGTTACCTCATCACTTCAGCACTATATTTTTTTTTCATGGCATCTGTGAAAAACTCTTTTAGGGAGATGAGAGTCTTGAACTACTGATAGTCCAGGAAATATGTAGAGTTGAAGGGTTTTTGTGATATCTTTTATTGGAGCTAGGAAAGTTGTTAAAAAAAAAGCTTTTGGGCACAAGTTACCCTTCTTCAAGAAGAAGCAGACACAACTTAAACTAAATAGCAGATAGACCAAAAGTATGGGCATTCTTCCATAGTAGATGAAAACATTCTGCTATTAACAGATCAAGTAAGACAGGGGTGCTCAATTCCCAGCCTGCAGGCCCGTAGCACCTTATCGTCAGTAGCCTGCAGGCACCCTAGCACCTTGTCATCCAGCCTGCAAGCTGTGGTCCTGGTTCGTAGATCTGGTCAGGGTCCAATTCTGGTGCATGAAAATTGGCAGAGGTGGCACAAAGTCCTGGGGCCCTGATCCCAGCATATGGAGCCCAGCAGAGGCAGTATAGACTCTGGGGCCCTGATCCTGGCATATGGGCCTAGGTTTATGATCCTAGCACACAACACCATGCAGTGGCAGCACAAGCATGCAAGCCCAATCCTAGGACATATGGTCCAATCCAGCCTGCAGCCTGGCCCTCCAGCTTTCATTTGGTCCACAGAGCCAAAACACTGTGTACCACTGAAGTAATAGATATGCTTTTGTTCAAGCTGAATATGAGCAGCTCAGACCCCACACACAGACAGGGCGGATGCATCCAGACGAGTCTGCACATGCCTCTTGCAGTGTCTCAAACTTTTTTGAGATGTTGCAAGAGGCACATGCAGGAACAGGAATAGGGTCCTCCCACTCCAGGTTTGTAGCATGAAGGAAAAATTAGACCCCTGGATATCTAGGAGTAAAAAAAAATGGAGGTAAAAAAAGTGACTGAGGCAACTAGAGGCTGGGTCCTTCACAGAGATGCACTAGATGCCAGAGCATCTCTGTGGTTGACCTTTGCCCTGGTGCTGAAGCATGCTGCCTGCTCCTGCAGGGCAGGCAGTGTGCCAGCAGCAGGGCTCCAGTGCCTGTAAGTAAGGGGTTGGGGGAGCTGGAGGAGGGAACTATGGGGGGGGCAATTGGCCCCGCCCACTCCCCCAGCCTCCTCAATCCCTGGCCTGCCTGGCCCTACCCCTCCCAGCCCCCTGAGGCCCCTGATCCCTGCCCCCTGACCCCAGCATTCCCACAACCTCCCTGCCAAAAAAGCCGGTGCTTATTGGCAGTTTGATCTGCCATCTGGGTCACTGGGGCCCTGCCCACACAGCACGGAGTAGGGTGACAGCCCCAGTGGTCCCAGCCCGGGCCCTGCTGCCCCCCACTTCCCTGTGCTGCCCTGGGGGGGGGCTTTGCTGGGGGGGCTCTGCTCCACAACAAAGTGCATATCCAAGCATGTGTGCTGAGGCAAAAAGCCCCGGATCAAATTTGCACCACTTTTATTTGAGCTGCTACAAGCTCTCATTATGTTCTTGTGGAAAGCTATAGACAATTTAAATTGCTATTTGTGGTCCTGGCTGACAAGGTTCTTTGGGTAAATCTGATATCTTTTATTAGACTGATGCAAATACTTGGAACAATTCTTCTCAGCAAGTTTTCGGGCACAAATGCCTTTTGTCAGGCTCAGGAAGAGTCTGCAGATGGTCCTGTTTGTGATCCTGTTAATTTTTTGGATAAATAAGAGGAAAATGGATCTCTTCATTGATGGAAAATTTTAAATACTGGACTAATGATAGAAATAAAATTTCACTCTTATCTAATAGCATACTGATTGCTGTATGATCCCTAGGCAAATTTGCATTACTTGCATGAAGAATAAAAGCCAAATTCAAATAAAATTCCCATTTTATCCTTTTTTCTACTATTGTATATTGTTTTATTTTATTTATTTTGTATCATCTCATATTTAGCTCTATTTTAATTTTGTTTAAATTGGTAGTATGTATAATATTATTGTATCCTTTTAACAATAGCCATCATTTTGATGATCAACATTTAGATGAGTTCATAGTTTCATAGATGTTAGGGTCGGAAGGGACCTATTACATCATTAAGTCCAACCCCCTGCCCTGGGCAGGAATGAGTGTTGAGGTCAGATGACCCCAGCTGTCTTCCAGTTTGTGGCCATTCTTTCTAGATACCCCGACAGGCACCCTGGTAAACACTGTATTCCCTATTTCTTGCTGGCCCCCCCGATGAGTTTGTAGGTGGTCACGAGATCACCTTTCAGCCTCCTCTTGCAGAGGCTGAAGAGGTTCAGGTCTCCAAATTGGTCCACACAGGGTTTTTTCTGTAGGTCTTTAACCAGATGAGTGGCCCTCCTCTGAACCCTCTCAAGGGCATCCACATCCCTCCTGAAGTGTCGTGCCCAAAACTGGACACAGTATTCCAGCTGCGGCCTGACCAGTGTAAGAAAGGGTGTGGTTAGCCTTACTTATTACGTCATTACACCGGTGACTCATGTTCATTTTGGAGTGGACTACTACTCCAAGATCTCTTTCTGCAGTTGTGCTACTTAGAGTGATACCTCCCAGGCTGTAGGAGTGTTGATGAGTCTTCCTCCACAGCTGCAACATATCACACTTATCCTTGTTAAACTGCATCCTATTCTGTTCAGCCCATTTTCCCAGCCTGTCCAAATCAGCCTGGATTCACTCCCTGCCATCTAGTTTGTGTACCTCCCCCCATAGTTTGGTGTCATCAGCAAACTTGGACAGGGTGCTTTCTACTCCCTTGTCCAAGTCACTAACAAAGATATTAAATAGTATCGGTCCCAGGACAGAGTCCTGGGGGACTCCGCTGCCTATATTTCCCCAGGTAGAAACCGACCCATCCACCACCACTCTCTGGGCGCATCCCATAAGCCCATTTTCTACCCACCAGACTGTATAATAATCTACATTAAAACTGTTTAGTTTATTTATAAGAATTGTGTGTGACACTGTGCCAAAGGCCTTTTTAAAATCTAAGTAAATACCATCTACCTCTGTTCCTTCATCCAAGCATTTTGTGACCCGGTCATAAAATGAAACCAGGTTAGTCAGGCAAGATCTGCCTCCTATGAACCCATGCTGATTGCCCCTTAGCATTATTTTACCCTCTGGTCCCCCACAAATGTGATCCTTAACAATTTTCTCAAAGTATTTTCTTATAAACTTCTATTATTGTAATATGCATTATTTTTTGTCAGTTTTACTGTACTGTCTTAGTGAAACTGGAAATAAACTACAACTATTAGCTCAAGCTGTGTCTTCTTCTCCAGGAGATGTGAAAAAGGGCAGTTTGTGCCCAAAAGGTTGTCTAACCTTTCTCCCAACTATACATTGGGTCCAATAAAATGTATCCTAAAAACCTTCTAGGGTTGTACAGTCACCCTTAATTTCTATGAAATCCAGAAGAAAAGGCTCAAGTTTTTATCCCAAACTTCCCAGAACATATTGAAGGGCATTTGTAGACAAAACATTAAAGCGGGTGAAATTCCCTTTTGTACCACTTTAATAGTGTTGTTGTTTGCACAAGTTTTCAAATTCAGAGGCATTTTGCCCCAAAGTCTCCTTAAATGACTTTGGGGCACAGCAAACTAAAACACCTCCAAGGAGTTTCAGTTTGCTACTTTACATCCATGGAGGAAATCACCAGGCTCTGTGTGGCTCAGGAACTGTGCAGACAGCCCCAGCAGGCAGCCCAGCAGCTGCCCACAAAGGCAGGCTGCACTGAAGGAAAAAACCAAAAAGCAGCAAGCCTGATCCTTTTTTTTCCTTCCCTGAAGCCTGCCTGCCTCCCTGAGCCATTCAGGGGCCTGGTGATTCCCTCTGCAGCTGTGGTACCCCCCCGGGACCACCCAAGCCGAGTGCCTGTGCTGCCTGTCGGGGGGAGGGACCCGCTGCCAGAAAGGGAACAGAGGGAAACCCTCACCTCCCCAGATCAGACACTATTTGGCCTTCCGGCAGCTCGCTGTCCCCTCCCCATTGCTGGAGAGGCACATAAGGACATGGGTGTACATGACACACAGGTTTATTTCACCCTAAACTGAAGCGGTATTTTTTAAAAACCACCACTTCCATTTAAACTCCCGTGTCATCTACAAACGCCCTGAAACTATAACTCAAACCCTGATAGGAGATATATGCTGATAATTTCCCTGAGGGCTTGTGGGAATAAAGATTGTGAATGGTTTGTGATCATACAAATGTAAATCTTTTCATTGTTTCAAGGTTCTTAATGACATTTTTATACAGCCTTTTTGAAAATTCTCCATTTTGAAAATAATGGTCTTGCATATTTACTTAAACTTAGTTGCTATGGAAGTATTGTCCAGAGTGTAGCAAAAAGGGCTGGGACTCCAGGAAGCTTTCCTGAAATGACTTGTTTGTTTTACCTTGATTAAGACATTTCAGCAACCTTGGTGTCTGTTTTTTCTTCCACCCTTTGGCTGATCTTTTGATTTAGAGAATAAACTCCTGGGAGCAGGGTATACCATTGATTACAGCTATATCAGTGGGTAAACACCAGGAGACATATCTACAGTTCTATCTTCTATTGATTTCAACCAAGGAACAAGGTACACATTTTATTTCAATGTATGTCTGGCAAGATTTGCTGACATTCCAGTTGAGGGTACTGGTGCAAAAGATGGAACACACTGATACCGTGTCCTTCCTGTAATGTCCAATTTTCCCTCTAATCAATGCCATGGATAATGCATCTATGCTGCTAACTTTAAATTATGCATCTATGCTGCTAACCTTATGACTAGTCAGTTTTAATTTCTATTTATCCATGGAACACTTGTGAAACTGTCTTAAACCTGTTCTTCAGTGATATAGGAATGTGTTACTTAGGAAAAATGTGAAATTGCCATTTCTGAGAGGAAAGATTTCTTATCCCTTTCATCATGGGCCTGGCATGTGTACTTATTTCTTTCCCGCTTGTCTTCCATCACTTCTTGGTCATACTAACCAAACCATACTCTTTAGTACTTATCCATGACATTTCTAAAAGTTTGGGTAAGAAAATGTAACATAGTCACTTGGTTACAGTATAATGATGCATAGGTTTACACAATTAATTTATTGCATATACCAGAGATTGCCAACTGGGGGTATGCATGCCCCTGGGGGTACTTGGAAAGGGGCTAGAAGGTGGGCAGGGAAGGAGCACTGCCACCTACCACCCCATGCCACTGCCTCCCAGGAGCACACACAGGCACCACCCAGCCACCTGGCCATGGGTGTGGGGGAAGGTCACACACAGCAGCTGCTATCCACCACCCTACGCTGCTGTCATTCCACAACTAGCCAAGTGCCAACCCCCCCACCCCCCTCCACATCCGGCCACCGGGGGTACACTTATTTTAAAAGGTTGAAAACCCCTGATATATACTATAGATATAATTTGGATTTTTTACCAATAGGGAGAGTCTTAGGCTTTGGCATTTTAATAGTATGCTTCCTGTTATGCCTCTTTTGCTTAACTTGACTCAGTGTGATGTGTTAACTCCAGATATTTTCCTGAAATGCCATTTGAAATGCATACAAAGTTACTAGTACTTAATCACAATCCTTAATCACAGACCAGGTAGGCCCCAAATAATTCCATGGTTAGAAACAAGTGTCTGTCCCTCACTGTTTTGCATGCCCTTGGCACACTGAGATATCCATCTTGATTAGGAGCTCTAGATATTAGTGCAATACAGACAATAATAATGGTTCTGAACTGGAGGCTGCTTTCTTCACAGGAAATTGCCACCAATAAATTTTGGCCCCTGAAATGAGTCTGACATGGGGAAAGGAGGGGTCTTTAGCAAAGAATAAGACAGTTACAGAAAGCTGCCTAAATTATGGAGGCCTTCAGCTCAGCCCTGTGAGACACAGTGTTTCTGCATTCTCCAGAAATGTGTATGATAATAAAAGACAAAGTTCTTTGGGTAAATATGGTATCTTTTTAAGACGGACTTAATAGTTGGAAAAATTGTTCTTTGCAAGCTTTCAGGTATAAACACCCTTCTTCAGGAACAGCGAGAGTTTGTAAAACTCAGGATATCACCTTTACCCAAAGAACCTTGTCTGCCTATGTCCTTAGATCAATATGGCTATAATGAACAATCCTACAATACTAACATACCTTTCTGCTCCCAGTTCAATCCCTAGTTTCCAAGCCAGGTCTTGTAGGGGATTCTTTGTATGACAGCCTTCCTCAGTTATTGTGGGGGCATCTACATGTACAATTTACTGCACATGCAGACGCACCCACAATAACAAAAATTAGTTGACCAATTAGCTCGGCAGTAAAGCAGCACTGTCTATACATGCACCAGTACTGTTGGGGACAGCAGTATCTTCTGGAGGAGTAATTAAGTGTGAAAAAACAGACATGTAAATGGTGGCAGGAGCTAGCCAGGACACACAGGTGCTAAAGTGTGGGAGCTACCTGCTACACAGCTCCCACACTTCAGCACTCTCATGCCCCAGCCAGCCACTATGTTGCCTGATGCTGCCACCAGGACCCGAGGACTGTCCCCCACAAGCCTGCTGCCAGCCCAGGACTGCTCCACCCCAGCTCAAATTGTTGCTGTGCAGATGCAGCACCTGGAAACAACTAACTCTGGCACAAAAAATGGCACCAGAGTTTATCATGTTGCATTAAATGCATGTGTAAATGCACTTATGGATGGCATAATTCTTACCCCAGTCAGAATAGGGGCCTTTACAGTGTCTTTACACAAATACATTTCTTCCCCTGACATCTAAGAGAGAAGCATAACCTCTGAGCTCATCATCTCATTTTGGTACAGAGTGACCATATGCCATCCCATATTTCACCAGGTTTCAAGCTCAGTATTTGATTCTATCGTAGTATTTAGTCTCAGTTTATTGAAGGATGAGCTAAAAAAAAAAATTTAAATAAGAAATCTACCCAAATTTCAAATCAAAAGTTTTTTTTAAGGCTTGGAGGAGTTCAGAGTCCAGATTTCCAGGATTATTTTTCTTTTTCTAGAGGTAAGACTAGACCCAGAAGTTCCGAAATGGTTAAAAACAACCCTGTTCTTCCAAGACTCCTATTGTTCCATTGCTTGCTTGCAAGTTAGTCTGATAGTTCAGATAGAGTCATTTGAGGCATTTGGAGAAATGAGTTAATATCGGAATGTTCTGCACACCTTATCAGAACTCTGAGCATTTTGAAGTTTCCTGGTATAACATTTATTCAATTGTTTATGGCATTTTGCCTTATCTTTTCAGTTTCCTTGTTACATTTGCATATATATATATGCTCCTTTGGGGATATTGCATGTAAGCTATTCCCCTTCATTCTCTGACTCATCCTAAATCTTCTGGCTAGCAATCTGAAAAGTGCTGTTCAATTCAAAACACTTGTTAACTGAGAGCAGTAGCCTTTAAAATGTTATAGTTATGCAAGCTCTCAATATTCTCTCTCAGGCACTTGCTCCTGCAACTCCATACCATGCACTGCATATTCTTTCAAGTATTATTCTCCAGATAGATATTTCCCTCAACTTTCTTCAGTGTTACTTAAACTACCTCTACAAAGGCCACAAGAGAGAACACTGGCCATATCAACTATTCACAAGACTTTCATTTTTAAATGATAACGATGAAGTAGTCTAGTGAGAACAGAACTTTCTGTTTACTATAGCTTATCTGGGAATGGTCTCCCATACAGTGAAAACACAGTATCTGGAAATGCAAAAATGTCCTTATACACCAAAACACAATCATTGAAAATATTTCACCAAAGAAGTATAGCCCAGCTTTCAGAGTCCTCATGGAGAATGTGGGATACCCTGATGGATCCTAACCAAACAGTAGAACCTGGTTCCCTCAGGTAAGCATCATAACCACTAGGTTAAAGAGCCAATTATCCTTTCTCTGAGACAGTGAATATGTAATTACCACATTTTTTTGCATACCGCACTCATATAAGACATACACCTTGCTTTTGGAAAAGTAGAATGAAGAAAAAAGTTTTGCTTCCATTTATGGCTGCATAGAAGAGCTTAATTATGAGCTAGCTCACCCTCCCTTTCCTGCTTAACCAGATGCTGAAACCTTAACTGCTGTTGAAAACTGGTCTTCAAGGGTGGACCTATGGTTTTGAAAAGAACTGGTGACTGGTGGCAATGACACTGGGATTCTTCAAAAAGTTCGTAGAATTTGGTTTACTGGAAGAATCATTAGTTTCCCTGGTGCAGATTAGGTACTGATGTTTGGCATGATGTGAACACCGGACATGTCTACAAATGCCCCTACAGTGCCATTGTTACTGTGCTATCATTTAGTACTTCCAAAAGTACTTCCATTCCTTTTGAAAGTACTCAATAATGGTGCAGTAACAGCCTGTACTATGCCGTGTGTATGGCACATGGTTATTTTAAACTGCTACATCGCTGTAGTGACACACTATACTGAGGGAATGCGTCACTATGGTGACGTAGCTGTAATGTCACGATTTTTGCCCATGGACACTACATCACCATAGTGGGTTGCTACAGCAATGTAGTGTCACGTGTAGAGGTACCCACTGATCCACGGTCAACCAGAACTAAAAACAGTCAAAAAAAATATGAAAGAGGAGAAGAGAAACCAGGAGTAGCTGAAGACAATAAAACTACCAGAAGAAAGGTTAACTTGATTAGCAGGGATCCTAGTTTTCTCTCAACCCCCCATCCCCAATCCCCAATTTTCAGGTTTAAATAATATGGATTTTGGGTTACTTATTTTAATCTGAAAATTGGGGATTTTTTATCAGAGAAAACCAGGATCCCAGCTGATCAGTAGAACATCAAGACCATTAAAAAGGAATAACAATTAACACCTATGGAATAAATGGTACTACCTCACTTGGAGGTCTTCAAGAGGAGGCTTGATAGTCACCTGGCTGGAGTCATCCAACCTTGGTCCTCTTTCCTGCCAGAGGCAGGGGGTCAGACAGGATGATCCTTTGTGGTCCCTTCTAACACTACAAACTGAATCTATGAAATAATAATAAGCCATTAAGTCAATTGGCTCCCTCATCTCCCTGAATAGAAAGCTCACTGGTGCTATGAGTACAGAACAAAGCTGGAGAAGGAATCAAAGCAGGTGATTCTATCTGGGGCAGAAAATAACTTTCCCTGTTTAAGACAATTTGGGGGGCTGATATTTGGGTGTGTGGTATGGGACTAAATGTTGAGTTATACTGGGCACACCTTCACTTACTTACCCTTTAATGTGCATTAGCCTATTTTAATGTGCATTAAAGTGTCACAAAAAACTGTGGGCTTTAGCTAATGTGCATTAAAATAGGTTAACATGTGTTTTTCTAGTACCTCACAATGGAGGTACACGTACTCCAGGCATTGCACTTTAATTAAACAGCTTCGAGAGTGCCTCTAATAAAAGCACCTGGAGTGTTTCGTATCGCGTTCCCACGCTTCAAAATGGCATCAGGGGCTCTTTATCTAAAACTCATTCGACAAGCTTTAGATAAAGTGCCCCTGCTGCCATATTGAAGTATGGGGACACTGATATATGCAGGGAACTTGGTTTTCTCTGATTTAAAAAAATCCACAATTTTCAGTTTAAAAAAAGTAAACCCAACTCCACATTTTCCCATGATTTAAATGAACCACCAGTAATATGTGTGTATATATATATAGTGGTGTTTCATTTAAATGCTTAATCTGCTTGACTTGTTTAATTGACTCTTTTTTGATGTGCTGTAATTACAGTGTGTTGGAGAAGCCTCACTGCTTATGTATAGGTGCCCAGAGGTACTAGATTTAATGTGCATTGCAACTGCATTAATGAATGTGTAGATGTGCCCACTAAAACTTAAATCCTTAGTCCAAATCAGATTTGAAGCTTAATCTTCCATATCCTAGGCTAGTGTCCTAGTTATGAGGGCTGCTGAAAGACTCAAAGAACACACTCCGACCTGCCCTCCTCCCCCCCCACCCCAACAACCCTGTGCTTTACTGGAAGAAGCAGCATGTTCATTCAACCTGGCTCTGCAGTGTCTGTATAGACCAGCACTTCAGTGGGGTTTTTTGATGCTTTTATCTAATCACTGATTCAATCAGCAATTAGATAAAAGCACTTTAAAAAGCCCCATTAAAGCTCCCAGTTTATACAGATGTTGGGCAAGCCAGGTCCAACTAACACAATGCCTCTTCTGGGCTTGTACTGGGCTTGGCACGGGGGCATGCTGAGTTTAAAATTCAGCACCATGGGGTTTTTTTAGATCTGTAAGCAGCCAAAGTGATTACTTAGTGGGAAATAGAGGGGAAACTGTTTCCTGGAGCCAAGAAACCAATCTTCACAAAAAGTTACATTGAAATAGGTGTATTCTGGCAAAGAAAAAGAACAGTTTTCTTCCAACAATAAGCATTTATCAGAAATGTTCTGTTGAGCACCATTCCTTAGATCATGGGTTGGCCAACCTGTAGTACACATGGCACAGGTTGCATGGTCAGCATTTGTGTGTCATAGCAGGGTGGGAGTAGCGGACAGAGCAGGGAGCAGAAAGCAGAGTGTTAGATTAGGCAAGGGAAAAGGATTAGAGTGACTTGGGAGGATGCTGGATTTAAATTGTGACATGGCTGACAAAAGAAATGGTCCCTACTGCCTTAGATATTATTACTTGTTCCCCTCTGTGTGTAATCCAGTCTCTTTAACAGATGCCAGTTACAGTATTTAGTGGGAAATAGGAACATACAAAGATCTTGTAAATAAGGTCGTAAGTAGGGATCCTAGTTTTCTCTGATTAAAAAAAAATCCCCAATTTTCAGATTAAAAATGTGACAAAATATTATATGTGACAAAATATCAGACAAAATATTGTATGTGCTGGCTCTGTGGCTTAGGGGTTTCTCCCTGCTGGCTACCTAGACCAAAGGTTGTAAATATGTCAAAAAGTAACCCAAAATCCACATTTCTCCATGATTAAAATGAAACATGTTTCATTTGAATCTCAAAAAAAATGTGAACCTTGGGTTACTTTTTTAAAACTGAAAACTGGGGATTTTTTATTATCAGAGAAAACCAGGAACCTTGGTCATAAGGAAAATGTTAAAAGAGCTCATTGTGGATTATGTGTTTTACATTTATCATTTTCATCTTTAGGGGAAAGCCAAGTAATTTTAGAAATATAGATTTTAAAAAGCTGGCATAATATGGGTTGTACCATATGATCACTGTACCAATGATCCCAAGGAAGAATATGCAGGATTGAATTGATTTCTTGTTAATCAAGTAAGCTGCTCAAAATGCAGTTCTGGAAGCCATAGTTTGCCTTTGCTTACTTGTAGGGAATTCTCATTTACTCCAAAGATTCCACATTCTTTTTCCTGTTTTGCCTGCCAGCCATACTTTTGCTGTTCCCCCATTGTCTGCCCTGTTTTTATGTTGTTATATACACAAAGGGCAGCCATATACTTTCAGTTTGAATTACTTTCCTTTAGATAAAGGGAATCAAAACAGAGAGAGAACAAAAGTAAAGTCCCCATGGGAATGCAGTGTGTATATTTTCGGCTTTACCTCACCAAAAGACAGCTGTCCCTTCAATCAAGATGATACTTATAAAAATGAAAAGGTGTGGTACAAACAAAACAAAATATTAATATCTATATAGTTCAATAACTACTATTCCCTGTTTCCCAATGAAAATATAGGAGAACAATTTAAACCCCTCATCCTTTTATTGTGAAGTATTAGCTTATTTGAAGTATTAATCTGCTTTGAAAATCCCCTCCACATATGTCACATGGGTATTTTCAGTCATCATCAGGATGATGGGTTCATTCTTAAAAGAGGACCTAGTGTAGTCTGTATTTTTTTATTTTTGTGGCAGGCTTGCCAGCAGCAGCCCGTCGCACTAGCTTTGGAAGTTTGAAATGATTGGTGGAGTATTTCCCTTTCCCCCACCAATCAGGTGAAGGCAGGGGAGAGACTAGTCACACCTTTACTGTGGGGCAAGGCAAAGAGCCGGACCTGAGAGGGGACTAACCCCCCCCCCCACCCAATTGGTCCTTTTCCAATCTGGGAGCAGAACCTGCAAAGGGAATAAAAGAGCAGCATGCCTGGCACATGGGCAGCTGCTTCAAGGGATGGAAAAGAGGGCACAGAAGAGGTGGCAGAGCTGGCTAGTGTGGTGAAGCTGTTGCCTTAGATGAGCTGGAAGACTTTTCATCGGACGAGGAGCATCATAGATTCATAGATGTTAGGGTCGGAACGGAGCCCAAAAGATAATCGAGTCTGATCCCCTGCATAGGCAGGAAAGAGTGCTGGGTTCAGCTGATCCCAGCCAGATGCCCATCCAACCTCCTCTTGAAGACCCCTAGGGAAAGGGAGAACACCACCTCCCTTGGGACCCCATTCCAGACTCTAACTGTGAAGAAGTTCCTCCTAATGTCCAGTCTAAATCTGCTCTCTGCTAGCTTATAGCCATTATTTCTTGTGACCCCCAGTGGCACCTTGGTGAGTAGAGCCTCACCAATTCTCTTCTGCACCCCCCAATGAATTTATAGGCAGCCGCAAGGTTGCCTCTCATCCTTCTCTTGCGGAGGCTGAAGAGGTCCAGGTGCTTTAGTCTCTCCTTGTAGGGCTTGGCCTGCAAGGCCTTAACCATATGACTGGCCCTTCTCTGGACCCACTCCAGGTTATCCACATCCATCTTGAAGTGTGGCGCCCAAAACTGCACGCAGTATTCCAACTGTAGTCTGACCAGCGCCCAATAGAGGGGAAGTATCACCTCCTTGGTTCTGTTTGTCATGCATCTGCTGATGCACGATAAAGTGCAGTTAGCTTTTCTGATGACTGTCACACTGACAACTCATGTTCATCTTGAAGTCCACTAGGACTTCAAGATCCCTTTCCGCTTCTGTGCTACTGAACAGGTCATTTCCTAGGCAGTAGGTGTGCTGGGCATTTTTCCTCCCTAGATGCAGCACTTTGCATTTCTCCTTGTTAAATTGCATTGCATCAAGCACCCGCATCCCCCAGCCCCACCATGAGGAAGTGCAGCAACAGTGCACAGCCAGTGCAGAGAGGGTATGGGAGGAACTGAAACCCTGGGAGCTGCAGACAGCAGCTTGGGTCTCCAATCCTGGCATGAGGCTGGGAATGGGGTGCATGAGTCAGTGCAAGTGGTGCATGGGTCAGTGCACAAAAGGGAGTGGACCGAGATCCTGGAGCCGCACAAGGTGGCTAGGGTCCCCACCACTGGCAAGGGGCCTGGTACACATTGTACAGACGATGCACAGAGATTCCAGGAGAGAACCAAGACCCCAGAGCCACACATGATGGCTCAGGTCTCCAACCCCTTGCACAAGCCATGGCTGTCAGTGCACGGGACGGTGCACAGGGCCCAGAGAGGGCTCTCCAATGCCGGAGGGGCCTCAAGAAACTGAGGACCCCTCTGCTAAGAAATGAGACACCTTGGCTGGAGGAACAGGAGGGCCTTGTTAGACCTCGGAGAATCTTGAGTTACTGGAGAGAGGGTTTCCCACAGGGGAGGAGGGATTTCCCCTCCTCATTTGCGGCTAGCGGCTGGAAGGGAAGCCCCAAATGGGAGAACTCCTGGGTTGTGAGGTCCCCCTTGTGAGCGATTCAAACAGGGTACAGGGGGCTATAAGGCATGGAGAAACTTTTCCTGCTTCTTATCCTTGGGGCACTGTTATTGCACCAGGATAACATGGTCTATCTGTCTGTTTTCTTGGGAATCTATATTTGAGCATGCTTTGCTTTGCATCTTACATTTTGTAAATCCTGTGCCCCATATTTTGTGTACCTGTGCCTTATGCTTTGTGACTGTTACATCCCATTAGAGTTTAAGACTACATGATATTTTAATGAGACTGTTGCCTTGATCGTCCCTTATTCTTCACCTATATATTGAGTATTTATATCGACTTGTATATAAGCTGTCTATGGCTCCTATATTTCATGTGTAAATATGTTAATAAGACTATATTTATATCATATTAAAATTTGTACATAGTTACATTTATTGAGTGTCTTAGTCTAGTTCTACAGGGGGAGGAGGGAAACTATGTGCAGCCAGCAGTTTCACCCCACAGCACACCTACCCTGCTAGCATTCCCCTCAATTGGAGAGGGGAGTACATAAATGGGTACTACCTAGGCTACATTTAGTTTAATAATGAGGAAGTGTTTTGCTGCAGTAATGTTTTTCTGAAGTGCTCATTTATCTGCATGGCAAAACACTCTATTGCTCAAAGGGGAGATAAATTATTGGTGCCCTTTTATGCTCTAGAAAACAGTAATTGTGGAATATCAAATTTACTCAAATCCAAGATTTTCAGGGTTTAATTTGTCAGAAAAATTGTGCACCTGATCTAAGTGAGTTCACCTCAAAAGGCACACTAACTTAGATCAAGAAAGAGTTAATTTAATCTAGGAAGGGGTTGATTTGATTTAGCAAAGGCCTGCACATGTTAACATTGCGGCCCCGGGCTGGCAAAGCCCAGCCACTCACCCCAGATACAGGACTGTGCTGTTCCTCCCCCACACCAACCCTGACCAGGCTATTTTTAGCCTCCTGAATTCCCTCCCCTCCCACCAGGCAATCCCGCACCCCCTGCCCTGTGCACCCACCAAACCCCCAGACCTGTCAGCCACCCAACCCAAGGACCTGCCAATGACACACTATTCCCTGCAGACCCACCAAGCCATCCCACCAGCCCCTCTTGCCACCTCTAGTTACTTACCTCAGGCTCCCCATATCACTCTTGGCAGCAGTGAATAGTTGCATGTGCCACACCAGCAGTGGCCAACAGCTGCCCATACTGCTCCTGATCTAAGTTTAGGCTGCCTAAAATAAGCTGCCAAGTCCTGGACCAGGTACTCTGAACACTTATCCGTTCACTTGTATACTTTGGCACATAAAAGGGAGCTAATGAGTCATTTTAGGTTCAGCAACTGAGCCTTTTCCCAGTATTACAAAAGGGCAAAAATTGTTCTACACCAAGTATTATTTTCTCCTCTTATGATGTCTTCATACATTTCCATCAGAATTTTGGCAGACAGCAGTATCATAAGAATATAAGAATGTAAGAGATGTCATGCAGGGTCAGACCAAAGGTCCATCTAACCCAGTATTCAATCTCACAGTAGCAGAGAGTGGATGCTAAAAAAAGTATTTATATACCACCTACCAGACTAAGAGGCATATTTATACATTGCCTACACCATCCTTTGCCCCTCTTCCCTTAAATCTTCCCTCACTGAGAGGCCTAGGCATCCCTTTTATAAAAGCCTCTCCATGCCCTGATTACTAACTACTATCATGCTAGTATTCTGAAGTTTATTTAGCCATTTTAACCAAACAAATCATCTACAATATGTTTAATCATTAATTGATTGTAATAAATAATGATGATGTATATTTTCAGGCACAACTACATTGGTAATACCTACCTTAACATAGGATCACTTCCTTCAGTTCTCAGCTATTCCTACCTTCTCCTTTTTTTAATCCTGACAGCCCCAGCAGAATACTGAGCAGAGAAATAAAAGCTAAATGCATGACCATGTGCTTTTCACAGCCTCTTGTCACAGTGTCAATAAATATTATAGTGCAAAATTTAAAACTAAAGCTTTTATAGTACAGCAAAAGCCAGATAAAATATTTAGCGCCACTATGGAATTTGTACCTCATGCCATCAGAGTTATTTGACTTGCTTTTACCTATGACCAATTGTTCAAATAGATGTTTTTGTTAAGATACAAGTCAGGTAATCCAAGCATGCATATTCCAATTGGTTACTTAATGCCACATTAAAAATGCTTCCATGGCAGCAAGTGCTGATTAGAGACATAATAAAAAAATATAAACTATCCCTTTAAGGTTAAAGCTTTTCCACAAAGTAGGGTTTGTTAGTGTTCCACTGGCACATTCCTAATTTACCCTCATAGTTATTCATGTCACATCCAGAAAGCAGGTGATTTTAGGTAGTAATAAAACATCCACTATGGTTACTGAAATTCAGCATATAACTCTGACTACAGTAATATTAGTAACAAAATGACCATATAATATATACCATTAAGCATCACCCTGGAATAATAAATAACATTTAACTACATGGTTTTAGTGATGATGGAACTGAAAACTAGAATAACCTTGCCCATTAAAAATTTCAACTTCTGTGGTGTAGATATTGGCTTACATTCCTGAAGTTATATATTTCTAAAACTATTCTATCTGAAAAGGCCTTTCGCTTTTCTTTGTGATAACCACAGTTTGTGCCACGTATCTGCACACACTTAAATTTTATAGTATTTATCACAAACATCATCATCCAATTTGTATAAATCCCCTTGCACTGCACTGAAAAGTTACTCTGCATAAAGCCATTTAACTTTTCCTAGCTCTGAAATGTAGTTCTAACTGTTACTAACAGGTTTTCAATAATATTTAAATCCCAACCAAAACAACAAAAGCATAGCCTCTCTTGATGAATGCACTAAAAAAAATGGATTGAAAAATTGAAAAGCTGAAGATACATCTCTTCCTCCCAACCTACTCTGTCCAGTTATATCTTCTTAGCTCTAAATGATAATCTGAAGTATTGCAGCAAAATATAGAAATCTGCCATCATAAGAAAAAATACATCTTCTATCAAGGTTTTCTACTTTATAAGTGAAGTTTTGAGTGTCATATTTTCTAAAACTGACATCTGTTCTATTTAAAGGAGAACATTGATGGTACTGAAGTAGACAAACATATAAACGGCCTTTATGGACCCAGGACATTTAATCAACTGCAAAAGTTGTTTACTGCAAGTATACTCCTGTGCCACACACATTATTGCTTTCAAGGGGGTAATTCTAGGCAACACACCATACAAAAATGCAATTTTTCTTCTTTTGTGGGTATTTGGAAGCAATGCAATGTTTTTCTGTCATCATCTTCCTAAGACTTTGAAATGATGCTGACGTAAGACAGACAGTTTGCTTTGGATAAAAAACCTGTTGGACCGTCTTTAGTCTTTAACTGTGACTGGGATCCTTTCTTTGCTTATATGAAAGGAAAAGGACAGTAGTGTGAATAGGGTATGACAGCAGAACCTGGGAAACATGATTTGCCATTGATCTGCTATGACCTAGAGTAGGGGTAGGCAACCCCCAGCATGTGTGCCAGGGAGTTGTATGGGAAGGCATTTTACTTGGCATGTGTGCCTCAGCATGGATTGTGGGGGAGCTGCAAGAAGCCTGATCCTTATTGAGACAGTGAAGCCCTGGCTCCTTCTTGACCACCCAGCTCAAATCATGTGTGCACCCGCTGCCGACAATGACCCAGGCTGGGGCTCTGCGGACCCCAGTGCATCTGCTTGCAGTCTCCTTGCCACTTGCTGCAAGCAGTCCAGGCTCTGTAGTGGGCAGTAGGGGACTGCCCAGAACCAGGCAGGCAGCCAGGAAGCTGCAAACAGTGGAGCCAGAGTCTTCAGGGCCCCGGCCCAGCTCATTCCTTGCAGCAGGTGCATGCACACCTTTGGGTAGATGGCACAGAAGGCCCCAGGGCTGCTTCGCCACAACAAGGATAAGGTCCCTCATGGCTCCTCTGCTACCTGGCTCTGGCAGGCCAACATCTTACAAGTTGAGGTTGTCATTGTTTTTTGTGCTCTGCAAAAACCCTTGACCTACAGCTAGTGCATTTCAACCCCTAACCTAGAGCTAATCACAAGTAGTGATGCATGGGAGGTACGTATGCACCCCCTTAGATCACTGGCTCCCCCTAATAGCCAGCTTTCCCTACTTAACCAGTGGGGGGGTGGGCAGGCAGGAGGGCTGGTACCCCCTCTGAGAGTACTGGCCAGGGCATGGGGGTGCCAGGAGAAGTGTCACTGGCACTTCTGGGCATGCCCCTGGCACTTCTGGGTGCACCTCTGGCACTGCGTGATTGGCCTCACGGGGCATCAGCACAATCGCCCCCCCAGTCGCTGACTGGCTGCTGGGGAGGCAAGTGCCCCCCCGACTCAGGAGTCACCCGTTACTCATGCTAATCACTTGACTTCTTTGGGCCCTTGTTTCCCCTCCCTTTCTTTGTCCATCTGATCTCTTGCATGATTGCATATTCTGCTTTTTTTGCCCCCATGGTACGCCTACTATTCTCCGCTTGCATTTCCCTGGAAAAGATTAACAAAATCTTGCTTTGTTTATATACATAGGAAATAATACTGGAAGACCAGACACATGAGGAAAGCAGGCTATCAGAGCCATAATCTAACATGGGAATTGAGAAGGAGAATTTTGCCCTCACTGATACAACAAATAAGTGTTTGGCTGTGTAGTTAGGGAGTAATGGAATCGGATTCATTGTAATATTAGTTAATATGCTGGGTTTTTTTAATTAAAATTTCATAAATATGTGTGCCAAAGAATATGGGGGCTGTAAGTGCCAAGTCAAGCATACATATTTGGAAGATTAAGCATTCATCATCATTTGTAGGGAGTATTGTTTAATTTTTTTCGAGCTGTGAGTACCTGACATTCTTTCCATGTGTATTTCAAAGGTTCTTTTCTTTTTCAGAACTGAGTTGTAATTATAAGGTTGGGGAATTGTTTGAGGGCTTAGGGAGTTTTAGTTTGTTTTTGGATGTACTTTTAAGTTTGTCAGTGGCACATAAGACATTTTTAGCATTTGAATATGTTTTAGCATAAATATATTCAGTCAGAGAAGCTAATTCTGAGTGCCTATTCTTGTTTTGATGATCTGCAGTTGATTCCTATGGCAGATACTGTAATTTCATATGCTCAGAGCAGATTCGTTTTCACTTACAAAACAAAACAAACATGCACAGGAAGAGGATCCATCCCCCATTTATTAATAAGTTTTGCAGGGACTCAAGCTGGGTGGAATAAAATTGCACTTAGGCATCTAAATTCAGGTAGAATAGAATCTGGCCCTATATGCAGTTATGTTGGTATTGCGTGTTTATTGTAACTTAAACAACACCATTCAAGCACTGAAAATGTTTCCAAACTCTGCAAAAGGTGAAAGCAACAAAGAATTATACCTTTATTTACCAAGACAATCTTCCGGGACAATTTTCCATGGGGCATAAACATATGGTATGTTCAAGCAATAATGAAATCTATTTAAGTGAGTTATTGGACCACAGCAAGCTCAGGTAAACAAAAAAGTTTATCCCTGAGATAAAACCACAGTGCAGAGCACATTAATAAAGCTATACATAGGATTTCACTAAATGAAGATATCCTATTCAGCACAAGAAATATTGTTTGATCATTTCTTGATAGGATCATGTCTTGATAATATTTGTAAGTTGGTCCTGGCATAGCCTAGAGGTCATACTGTAATAGTTGGGCGTCTTACATATAAAATATCAGCCAAAATGGAAAATACAAATCTCAGTTTTTATCAAAACCAACATTGATCTTAAAGTGTTTCATTTTTATTATAGTTTATTATTACAGCTGAGAGCATCTACTCTCTGTTCAGTATTAGAACTATGAGTACTTTGAAGTTAATGAGCCAGAGTTAAGCTCAGACCTCACAAGGTTAATTTAAGCTTGTCTTACTCTGTGTTTTTCTGGAGTTTTACATTATGCAAATTGTAGGTGATGATGTGAAACCTTGTAGGAAAACCTACAAGTCACTATGATGGGTCGCAGGTACAGAACAGGGACTAGAATGGCTGATGATCAAAAGTAACGTCCCTACCTTGTCCCTCTCTGCCACTCATGCAACTTTTTCTCTTTCTTCAGGAAGCTTTTGCAAAGCTGCTGCTTTTATCTCTTCTGTAAGATTATTGGAGACATAAGCTCCTTTAGAGGCAAAAAAAAAAAAAAAAGAAAAAGCTCTCAGAGTTAAGGCTTCCAGAAAAAGGGGGGGAAAAGAAAGAAAAAGGAAACTTTATGGCATGTAAAACTGTGAATCTGACTTCATATAAACAGAAGTGAAGTACACAAATAAAAATATAAGAATGAACATATATAAAACATACATATAAACACATAGAACAATGTATTTCTTTTCTGCATAGAATTTAGTCCAAAATAGCATTCCACTAAGAAACATCTTAACCGGAGCTATTTTGTCACTTTTTATTAGCATAACATCCCAGAACAACAACAAAAAAACCACAGGAGAAAAAAAAATAAGCATATGCCTCAACAAGCGTATATCTGTGTAGTTCTACTGACTTCACTGGAGATACTATTAACCAGGCTCTGGCCCTACAGCTTCAAAGCTGTATTTTACATTATGTGTTTTGGATGCATTTTCTTTTTGTGGATACATTATGTAAAATTAATATGATTTTTTAAATGCGATTTTAAATGGCCACATGCCATGATGTTTAAAATCCATAGCATGATGCAGCATCCTTTTATACACATACAGGTAAATCAATAGCACATATATTTTACATGCATAAAATATGAACAAAATATATTTTGTGGAACAGTCACTAAAGGTACTTTGTTTATATTATAAGTTACTGTATTTATGATGTCTTTCCTGTCTAGGAAATATGTCATTGTTTAAAATTCAAAGGAAAAAATAAATCAAGGAAAAGCTGCACCTTGAAAATAGTAACAATTCTGGACTGGCTGCCGGATTTTTGCTCAGTATTACTGTAAATGGTAGATTATGATACTTCATACTCTGGGGAAATGCAGCCTCATCACCTTCAAAGAAGCTCCCAAGAGTTTGTGCCTTTGGCAGGTCTGATTTTTTCAAAAATTGTTCCTTCTGCTGGATAGATGCACGATATGATTCATCTATCAGATTGACTGCCATCACTCCAGAGATCATCTGAAAAATAGAAGCCATAAGCCACATCTGAATACTTTCTGCTTTTAATCTTCTATTTCTTGATTAGCAGAAATGATCAGACCAGATGATTATTAGAACACAGACCTGGCCTTCCATAATTGCAGAAAGCCACCTTCTCTCTACAACCACATTCACTATTACTCCCATACGCACAGTCCAAGTAAGTGAGACATGCAAAAGTAACTGTAAATCACTGACAAATCATTCAGGATAATTTTATCTCATCTTGAAGCCTGTGGCCCATTCCATGATTGCCACTTGTTCAACTATCTTGCATGGGATGTGTGATCAGTTTGGTTAGAATGGTTTCAATCCATAGAAGACACCTTCATCTGCTCCTCCTTACCACCCTTAAGATCCAGTCATGAGCCTGGCTGCCACAGGGTACAGAGATATTGCAATGACCTTCTGAACCTCTTCTCTGGGTGATAAGGATGGGTACATTGGAACTGTACCCATCCTCATCATCCTCCACTGACATCCAGGAAAGCCACTTATTGATCATTACAAAGTAAGCTCCTCAAACTTCCACTAAATACAAATTGTCCATTGTTTCAGTCTGGCTCCCTCCTTTATGCTAGGAACTCTGACTGATCCGAGTGAAGCTGAGGATGGGACCCCACACTCCACAATTATAATTTTTTTAGATTAATTATTAAAGAATAAGGGTAGAATCAGTCCTGTCTTATCACTCCCAGTGGAGTGACTAAATGAGGGTTAACTTGCATGCCCTCATCTGGTAAATATGTCTTAAAATGCTCAGCCACAAGAGAAATGAAAAACAAATTCACTATAGGAATTGTGGAATCTGGGAGAACATGTCCTTAAAAGAAGTTCCTATTCTCTCAACAACTCCCTGGTCCATCACCCATAAACAGAGGAGATGATGGGTTGACCTGCAAGAACTGCTCAGTACAGAGTGCAAGATATGCATACCAGGATACCATTTGTTCAGAACAAAGTCTTTATGCACACTACTGTCTACCAATTTGGGATTTGATGGCTTTTTATTCCGTTAGTCCATGAAATATTTTTCCTCTCAGGGGCATGAGGAAACCCTGAAAATCATCCCCAACTGCCTGACAGCATGATTCTTTGTTCTGCCCAAAGAGAATATGTGTTATTTTTTAAAGCAGTGGTTATTTTCCTGTTGCTGCTCCCTGAGGGACTGCACTAACCACCCTTTTGAGTGGTCATCCTGGTTCATAATGAAATCATATCTCTGAAGACCTGATAGTGTGTAGTCAGACTAAGGCACTCATTCAGTTCACTGAATTTCTGCGTTGATATTGAGTTTGGTATTCCCCTGAGTGCACAAAAGATTTTACTACCCAGCACCCTCTGCTAAAGATTTAGGGGGTTTTTTGTTTTCCTGTTTTCATGCAGGAAATGGTTTTTCATTTTAAAGATGTCACACCAACATAAAATTGATATATTTATACCAAAAAGACATTATATTTCCTGTGAGCAATTATGGAAGTGATACCGCTTAAGACAAAAGAGTTATGAAACCTTGGGGGGAAAAAAAACCTCACCTGGCAAGCAGGTTTGCTTTTTCAAAAAGAAAAGTAAATAAAAAGCTCAAAGCTTGACTAATGTACAATGCTAGAATATAATTAAAGTCAACAGAGAAAAATTTCCAGTAAAATAATGCACACAGATAAGACTGCTTGTTCCCTTTGCAGAGTCTGGCAGATTCACTCATGAGTTATGAGCACCTTCTGCCCCACTACTAATAAAACTAAGCTTTCGAGATGCTATACAAGGGAATCCCCAGTGTAAGGGGATTCTCACTGGTATAAGTCCAGTGCAGTAGCTAGTAGTAGTGTGCGAAATGGGCGGTATTTAATTTGGATTCAGCCTGAATCAGGGACTGTGATTGGATTTGTTGATTTGGATCACTGTCCCCAATTTGATTCAGCCAAATCCGAATCTGAAGGGTCAATGCTGATTCAGAGAATCAGCAATTTGGCCTTAGACACACCTTTAAATGCTTTTCCTACATACCTCGATGTACCACGCATGGCTTATGAACACTGCAATGCTGAGGTGGATGGAGTGTCCCACACGAGCATGGGGGTCCTTTGTGTGCTTAGTGATGAACCCAGAAGTGGACCAAAAATACTTTCAGTTCACTTCCAGGTCTGCCAGGGAGCATGCTGGGGACTTCCCTTGCCTCCCCAGCTCAGCAATTGGCTGTGGGGGGACCCTGGGTGCCCCTCCCCAGCTCCAGAAGCCACCAGGCGCCAAGCTGGAGAGGCATGGTGAGAGGTCCCCCTGCATGCTCCTTGATGGACTGGGAAGTGGACCAGAAGTGCTTCTCATCCACTTCTGCATGGGTGACACATAGGGGGTGCACATGCACTCCCTAAGCATGGCAATGCACCCCCTACAAAAAGGCACCGCTGGCACTGCTGATGGCACCTGCGAGCAGTCACTGCTCACCACCCTGCCGCGGACAGTGCTAGTGGCATCTGTAAGAGTTCTGCGCTTACCACTGCCACACTTCCACCGCTGAGCTTCTGCTACCACCAAGCCCTCCCAGCCACTGGGGGCACACACCATTCATGCACTTCCAGATCTGCTGCTGATTGTGCTGGGGAGTGGCCCACGCTCCTGTGGGACACTCCATCCACCCCAGCATCACAGCATTCATGAGTCACCTGGTACCTTGAGGTATGTAAGAAAAACATTTAAAGCTGTGTCTATGTCTGAATCACAAAATCTTTCTGAATCTATCCAAATCAATTCAGAGGGTTCTGATTTGATTCAGAGAGATTAAAGGGTCTCCTGACTCAATTTGGATTCAGAGATTCAGCCACTGAATTGGGCCAAATCTCTGCTGAATTAAATCATGGACTGAAGCTTTGCACAGCCCGAGTAGCTAGTTGCGGTACCATACCCAGTTGCCATTGGAATAATATGGGAAAGGGACCAAAAATAGAGACTTCTGTACCCAAGCACTCTCCCCATCCAGTGTACTAGCCTCTTGAAAGCTTTTGTAGGAGTGGCTTAAATGCACTTTCCAAGTACATTCACACCCATACCTGAGGTTCTGGACCCACACTTTGCTTTTTTTCATTACCACTGGACTTCGTATATGCATATTTAGAAAAATCCTGCTCACACACAAGCAGATTCTTATTTCATTTCATGTGCCTAAATGGCAATTACCCAGCCATGTAATTGCAGTTTTTGGCACTTAGACACAGTTGGTGCTGCAGTGTAAGCTGAATGTGGTTGTAGTTTGACCATACACTCACCCACTTATATGCACGAGGACAGGTGCTTCCAGATGTGCTGTTCAGAAAGAATGCTCAAAACATTTCAGTATGCTGAATCCCTACAAGGTGTGATATCAAGCCAAACATGAATTAATTTACTCTTCTTATTTTACCTCACTCATATTTTCCTCAACTTTTATCACTTCCATTAAGATCTTTATGGAAGATATTGAATTGAAGCAAGACTCTTAATCAGGAAAAATTTTTTTTTTTTTCTAGTATTCAAATTTTAGAAACATCTTTCCCTGAAATCCAGTTAATGACACCATAATTTGTTATAGTAAAAACCTTTCTAAAGCTCTCATATAAATTTGTCATAATAAATAATCATCACAGTGTGTTCACTTCTATTCTTCACTTTTTCACAGTAACAGAGCTGCATTGAACAATAATTCACTGTGTTCAATCAGCTTTATGAGGTTGTACTCTTCATCTACAGGCAGGTTTCACCAATCAGGAAAGCATCAGTTTATATCATGTTCCTTGTCCCGTCTAAAGTATTACTACCATTCAATAGTTGGATGAGAATGACAGTTTACAATAATATGACTGCACAGTACGAGGGCATTACCTCAACATGGAATTAATGAATAATAATGAAGACGGCAAGCAACTCATTCCCTGTTTATCCCCTCTGTCAGCTCTCAACTTTGTTCCCTTTCCAAAGGAATAGGACTACTTTCATGGACAACTTTTTGCCTAATGGATTTAAGTGGCCTACATTCTGCTGATACTTACACCACTAAAAGCTGAAGTGATTTCTTCAGTGCTTCCTGTAATTTGGCAGTTACAATGCATCCCTTGATTTCTTAAGTGCCACCTGGGTAAGTATTGCAAATACTTTGACACTTTGATGGCTAGAGAGAGAAATTACACACAAACTGGCATAAGTGATTGGAAACTGGCTCATATCAGTAAAGTAACAGAAGTTCAGTGCACATAAACTGATTTCAAAATGGCTGAAACCAGTTTAAGATAAACCTGGATGGACATAGTATCTGACTTAACTGATTTAGATTAAATTGGTTTATTGAACCTCTGTACCAGATCTCCTCCAGATTCAAGTAAACTCACAGTACCCCAGAATCCCATGATTCTTTGCACTTCCCCTGCAAATGCACTCACAGGGTGGGCTAGGTAGCCTTGGCCCAAGCTTTCTGCTCCAGCTGAGCAGGGAGACACTCAAATTCCCTAGGCTTCTGGACTGGGCCGCTGCAGGCATGTCGCTGCATTTCTAGACTCAAAAGTGAACATCTGTTCTCTAACTTATCGGTTCAGTCTACACAGTTTAGACTAACCTGAAAAGATTGAGTCAATTCAGCCCTAGCCTTTTTGACTGACCATACTTACCTGATATGTACAAGGTGTTAAATTAGGGCCAGATTTTTCATCCCCAGGTTACTCACTTTTCACTGAAGTGGCATCAAAAAAGCTGACATTGATCTGAATATGCAAAATAGCTAATTTCTACAATGCCTCCTTGCTGTCCATTGTAATTCATTCATTCAGTGTTGTTTGTCTATACACAGATAATGGACAGTCCCTTGCAGACCACTGTCATTTGGTGTATAAGAGCAGCTCAGGATAGAACACAAGACAGTGAAGAATCAAGGGAGTAACTTTTGCTGATGAAACAACCATCCTAGTTAAAATAAAGAATCTGAATCCAATTCTCCTTAACTATTTCTGTGCATGAGTAGATAAAAAATGGTAGCATTTTAGCTCGGTAGTGTTTTATATTCACTTTTAATGGGTATGAATAAATACACAAGGTGCAAAAGAATGAGACATACTGACTTCAGTAGAATTACTGCAGATACTACTACTAACAAGGTGTCCATGTTACAGATGGATACAGCACATGGCCCATTACACTCTGTTTCTTTTGTCCTCGGCCCCCCACCCCTTCTTAGTTTCATCAGTAACTTTGTTTTAAACCATGGGTGCTCAACCTCTGGCCCACAGGCCAGATCCAGCCTATGACACCTTGTTATGCAGCCCACAGGACTCTCCACAGCTCTGGAAATGTGTTGGCAACAAAACAGTGACACCACTCTCTGGCTGCCAAATTTCCAGAGCCATGGGAAGCCCCAAACCCAGCACACTTGACCAGGTTCCTGATCCCAGCATGCAGGACTGGGCTAGGATGGCACTGGTTCCCAGGCCCCAATCCTGGCACGGGGGACCATGCTAGGCCCCAAGGATCAATCCCAGTGTGGGGCCCAGGAGAGGGCAGCACCCAGCCCCTGTGGCCCAACTCAGGTGAGTGGGAATGGGAGGGGGCAATGCTAGATCAGTCCTGGTATTTGGGGCAGGAAAGGGGCAATGAAGGGCCTCTTGGTATGTGGGGCTTGGCTTAGGCCATGGACTAGCTCCACACTACTCATCTGGCCTGAAGAACCAAAAGCTTAAGCATCATTGTTTTAAAATTTTGCACCTAGATGCACAGTGATGGCTCACTGCACCTTGCTGAAATAAGCTAAGATATACAGTAGCAAGAAGACAATTTCAAATCCCATGGGTAGGGAAGCAGCTCACTTTTCACTTTCCTACTGAACTCTAACAGAAAGACCAAACAAGCTTTTCAGAACTCATGAGCTGACTGCCTTTTGCCCCATAAACTCACTTTTCATTACAAGCTTGATTGTGCTTATTAGATTTTCACAAAAGCAATGTCTAAACAAATCTGGAAACACTGCGCCAGAAAACTGATTGAAAATTCAAACTTAATGTCACCAAGGGAGCTGTAAGAACTGCTGAAATGAAAGGTAATATCAGAATTAGAGCACCATATCCTCATCTCACGCTAAAAAGGTTTATATGGGTGGATGTTAGGCATGCCTCAGGTCAGGCTGAATGCTACATGAGAGAGAGCAAGCATGGGGAAAAAAAGAACTGACTGAGCAGCAGGTTGGACAGTATCTGTGCTTCTGTGAACTAAGTCAGGAAGACTAAAAGCCATGTTCTGCTGTCTCATAAGTACACCAAAAGATGGTTGTAAGTCTAAATATTCTTGCTCCTTCCCTTCCCGCACTAAATTTGTGTAAACTGGGATACTGAGTACACTTAGAACTAATGATTTCCTTACAGGAGAGGTGTAACAGGAAGCCAGGGACTCCTGTTACTGTGAGAGAGTGTCTGAAGCAGAAAGGCCCCAGGCAGCTCAATAGGAGTTACCTGCTGGTGGCAAGGCAACAAGGGAGCAACTGCAGCCTAGGCACAGTAAGTGGCCCATCAAGCTGGGATGACACCTGTGGCTAGTCCAGAGAGCACCTGACCAGAAGAGGAACAGCTCAGGAGCCTGGGTTCCTAAGGCTGAGTGGCAGTACAGCCCTGAACTCTGCCAGGGGAAGCGCTCTTGCCAGCACAGGTAGCCTGCAGCCACAGCAGGCACCCCAGGGGCTGAGAAGGCTAGACATGGGGGAAGATGTATGGTTATTTAAAGCACTGGGCTGGCATTCTCTGTATCTGTCCTCTTCTCTACAGAACTGCAGCTTCCCTCTCTTGGGCCATTCCCAGCTCCTGTTCAATATCTTCCCACTTTTTATACCTAGCCACCACTTTTCATTAGGTTCTCCAGCTTATGGGCATGTCTCTTTTCTTGGTTGAACTCTGTCTTGAACTCTTGTTGCTTTAAGGCCCAACTTTTCACCAAGTGTCTGGTTCTCCTCTGCTAGCCTGGCATTGTATTCTTGGAGTCTGGTGAGCCAGTGGTGGAGGACACTACTATCTTTCTGCCTCTGTCCTTGTTTCTCTTGACACCCACCCTTTATGACAGCCAGTTCATTCCTATGATGTTGGCACGTGCAGTCCACTGGCATTAGCTCTTCTCCCAGGGCCTGAATGCTAGCAAGTTCCTCTTGTACTGATGGCAAGAGCAATTCAGTCTGAACATTTTCTTACAGTTTCTGACCTTTTGGCAGATATCTCTCTAGCACACTCCTGATCTTTTAGTTGCTCCTTCAAGGTGTCCATGGATGTTTCCTGTTTCTCCCTGCCCTTTGAACTTTGCAGCTTTTCTATCCTTGCACTGTGGCCCTTCTCTTGAGTAGCAGTTGTTACTTTTTTTGGTCTCTGCAGCAATTAGGCATCTTAAAACTTTGCTCCTTACTTCTTTCTCCCTCATCTACAGGTGATGTCTCAGTGACATCACTTCTACCTTGACTTGTTCATGATTACTTCATTCAGCAGTGAGCTCCCATTGCAAGGCTGTTGGATCTCTGTACTTTGCCTTGGTGGAACTCTGATGTGCCTGGCCAAAGAACCCTCTACTTCTTACTTCCAATTTCCTCTCTGCCCTTGCTCAGCCCAAGGGTTCTTCCCCACTGGTTAAGGAAACTGAGTTCCTTCCTGTGCACGCTGTTTCCCAATACACCAATGTAGCAGGTCCTAGCCCCTGAGGGTGGCTGTGATTACCCTGGTGGGATCTTAACTCCTCCCCTACACTCTGGTTCCTCAGGGTATTGTCCACACACCTGCCACACCTTCATAGATTTCATAGACATTAGGGCTGGAAGGGACTTCGGAAGATCACTGAGTCCAGCCCCACCTGCCCAGGGGCAGGAAGACAGCTGGGGTCATAGGATCCCAGCAAGAAAAACATCTAGATTTTTCTTGAAGGCGTTCAAAGTAGGTGCTTGAACCACCTCCGGTGGCAGGTTACTCCAGACCTTGGGGGCTAGGACAATAAAGAAGTTCTTCCTTATCTCCAGCCTGAAATGAACTTGCAGGAATTTATAACCATTTGACCTTGTCATCCCTTGAGATACTCTGATGAACACACATTCCCCCAGAACCTGGTGAGCATCCCTTATAAACTTATAGGTGGTCACCAGATCACTCTTGAGCCTGCACTTTTCCAAGCTGAAGAGTCCCATAGCTCTCGGCCTCTCGTCGTAAGGTCTGTTTTCCTGACCTCTGATCATGCATGTGGCTCTTCTCTGGACTCTCTCAAGCTTCTCCACGTCCTTCTTGAATTATGGAGCCCAAAACTCGATGCAGTACTCCAGCTGCAGCCTCACCAAGGCTGAATACAAGGAGAGAATGACATCCTGGGATTTGCTTGAGAAGCATCTATGGATGCAAGCCAGGCTTTGGCTCACTTTACTAGCCGCAGCATCACATTGAAGGCTCATATTCATCCTGTGGTCAGTCCTGACCCCCATGTCCCTCTTGTCCATAGTGCTAGCCAGCATAGCACTGCCGAGCCTATAAATATCCTGCAGATTTTTCTTCCCAAGGTGGAGAACCTTGCATTTTTTGGTGTTAAACACCATCAGATTCTCGTCCGCCCATATTCTCAGCCTGTCAAGGTAAGCCTGAATTGCCCCCCTGTCCTCAGGTGTGGATGCTTTGCCCCAAAGTTTGGTATCATCGATGATCTTGGCCAGTCCACTTTTGACTACAATGTCCACATCATTAATAAAGAGGTTGAACAATATAGGTCCAAGGACAGAGCCTTGAGAGACCCCACTGGTCACAGGGCACCATGACGCTTGACTTCCATCAACCACCACCCTCTGGATCTGACCATGGAGCCAATTCCCCAGCCAGCAGATCATGGTGGGCCCAAGGCTGCAGTTGGCCAGTTTTGCCAAGAGGTGATCATGGGATACCAGATCAAAGGCTTTTTTGAAGTCAAGATACATGACATCAATCTCTTCCCCCTTGTCCAGGTTATAGGTCACCTGATTGTAAAAGGAAATGAGATTGGTCAAGCATGACCTACCCACAACAAACCCATGCTGGCTATCCCTCGGGATGTTGCCATTAAGAATGACCTCTTTGATAATCTTTTCTAAGACTTTCCCCAGGATACAGGTCAGGCTGATGGGCCTGTGGTTTGCCGGATCCACTTTCCTCCCTTTCTTGAAGATAGGCACCGCATTAGCCTTCTTCCAATCATTAGGCACTTCACCAGAGTTCCAGGACCTCTCAGAGATCCATGCCAGGGGCTGAGCTATGAAGCTGGCCTGCTCCTTGAGTACTCTGGGGTGTAAATGGTCAGGGATGGTCGACTTGAATGTGTCCAGCCTCTCAAGGTGTTCCTTCATAAGGTCAGTATTGATGGAGGGCAAGGAATCACCCTCACCCAGGTGTCCCTGTCCTGTAATGGGCAGGGGTGTCTCATTGGACTTGTGAAAAACTGACGCAAAGTACTAATTAAGTAAGTTGGCCTTGATGTAATTACTCTTAGTGTAAAAGGGAGGTTGCCCACAGAGACCCAGAGTGAGTCAGGCCTGGCTCCACCTTGCCCCTCAGACACTTAGCTGCAGCCCTCTTAGCCTCATTAGTGCCACATGGACTCACCTTATGGGCTATTTCTAGCCTCTGATCACTCCTACAGTCATGCCCATGCCTTGCAAATGTTACCCTTGATCCACACACCAGCTAGTACAGGCTTCAACCCTCTAGGATTTAGACTGCTGGTTAATCTTGCTGTAGACCAGTCTAGGTCCATTTCCTCTGGCCTGGCTTCTGAGTCTGTCCCTTGGCTCATCTAACTCTGACTCAGTTTGGGCCCTCCATCCATCCCATTCTGTTTTGGTCCCTGACTCAGTTTGGGTCTGTCCATGTCTCCCCATCGGGGCCCGGGCACTGGCCCACTTGGCTGAAGCCTGCCTTTAAAAAGGCTGAAAATCTGAAGTGCTTGCCAGGCACCCCTGTGTGGCCTCCTTTCCTCCCATTTAGCCACTATCTAGTCCTCCAGTTAAACTAAAACAAACAATGCCATCCCAGTGCTTTCAATAGCCAGGCCACTATAGAAGCCTCTTTCCCAGTCCCCAGGCCTCTTTGAGCCTCTGGGGTACCTGCTCTGGCCTGAAGCCTCCACCCCTTGCCTGCCTGTGTTGATAGGAGCTCTTCCCCATGTAGAGAGCAGGGCTGCACTGCCCCTCTGCCTCAGCAACCCAGGCTTATAGCTCCTGAGCCACTGGCAATGCACAGGTGGTGCACAGGGATGCACATGCACCCCCAAGAGTGCTGGTGCACCCCATCACAGGCCATGCTCCCCACTTAGACAACAGGCAGGGGAGACAGTTGGGAGCACTGGTGCCCCCCACCCCCCATGAGCACCGGCCAGGCAGTGGGAGCGCCACAACCACCTCCAGCAATGCCATGCTCATTTCTGGGAGTGCTGCGGCTGCTTTGCAATTGGCTGTGCCACCCTTCCCCCCCACCCCAAACAGTGAGATTAGCCATGTGGGAAACTACTCCTGTCAGCGAGATTGGCCACAGGGGGACACCCCCCCCGGTCATTGACTTATCAATGGCAGGGCATGTGCCCCCCCTTCTAAGGTAGCACCAGTCACCCATGTCCTGAGCTATTCCTCTTCTCGTCATGTGCTCTCCTGACCAGCCACAGTTGTTCTGCCAGTTGGATGGGGCTCTTACTGCACCTAGGCTGCAGTTGCTCCCTTGTTGCCTTTCCTCCTGCAGCTAACCCCTCTTCAGCTACCTGGGACCCTTTCTGCTGAAGTCTCTCAAAGTACCAGAAGCCCCTGGCTCCCTTTTACAAGAGGTTATAAAAGGGCCCTGTCTAGCCCCAAAGAACCTGCCTAGCCTGAGGATTACAATATACATTTGGGGTCACAAAGGTAAATATTTAAATAAGGACAGGCATGATTCTGGGCCTCTTGAAGTCATGTAGCACTTTTTCCCCAACCAAGTAGTAAATATTTAATCCTATTTGAGCATTCATGTGAATACAGTGTACTCACTAGAAAAAGTCCTCTAATAAAGCTGCTTGACTTTTTGTTTCAGTTTTAATAATGACTAAAAGGAGACTGACAAAAGTTTAGTGGCCAAGGCTTCCCATAAACTAACATCTGAATGAGGATTGGGTCTATTTCTTTGGGAATTGGCTGGAGCATGTACTATGAATACAAAATACGAGAAATATGGTACTATAACTGGAGGCTGAAGCCTTACAGACAGATGTTATAAATTCTTTTCTCTTGTGGCCCATTTCCCTGTGCCACATTCTGCTGTCTGACACTACAGCCTGGGAATAGGCTTGCACATCCTCTCTGCAAAAACAGAGTAACATTGATGTCAGTTGTACAACCCTCATGCCAATATTATTGCCTTCCATGGCCAATAGTTATCTAGCCCTGATAAGTGTTTAAGGGAAAACTTTGTACCTTGGAGGAGGCAGAACTGCCCACCCTAACATAACAAACATCATGATCTTACTTGTAAATTGCTACTTTTTTTTTCTTTAATTCACTTTATATGTATGACTAGCAAGGTTTGTTTGGTTTTTTTTCTTTCAACTATAAGGTTTATGAACTTACTTTAAAAATAAAGGACAATGAAAGACAGACAGATGGACACACTTTTTTCTTTTACTTTTATGTGTTTGACTGTATTATAAAAACCTTAAAAAGTTAAAAATACATATCAGCATTAGAGCACAGGGTCCCCATCTCACACTGAAAAGTTTTGTATGGGATGTATGTGAGGCATGCTGGGGCTGGGTATGAAAGCACTGTCAGTCAAACTCATACCAGAACCAGAGACTGAAACTGCTTCCCACCCATCCCCAGACCATTTATGAAGTCATACTTTTAGAACTAGCCAGTCATCTTCCATCACATAGAGTGACTATTAATGGCCCAGTGCCACTCAAAATGTCTATGAAAAATGTGGATTGGGGGGGGTTAATCCAAAAATTGGGGATTTTATTTTTTATCAGAGAAAACCAAGATCCCTGATGATCACAAGGCTGCACTAACAAAAGGGTAGAAAAACTGTTCCAGCATTAAACCTGCTTCAAAGCAGAGACAATTTAGGTTATTTATTTTGCCGCAGTGTCATGCACATGTAACAGCTGTACACTGAGCAGCAGTACACCCTCCCCTTTTGAAGCTGCTACATGTGTATATTTGTCCATGCCCAAAATGAAGTTCTCATAGTACTGGCAACTCAGATGAAGATGTAGAAATTAGTTTACATGAACTCCTTCAACAATCTCAAGATATATAAAGGTATACAAGGTTCAATGTAGGCTTTATAGAGACATTTTAGCTATTGTGGTAGCAGTTGTGATACATAATTGGTTCTCTTGACAAGTTGGGTATATGAGCCCAGGCAGAGTTCTATGCTAGTGCTGTTATATTGCTGCTGGTACCCAAGCCAGCTCATTCAGAGTTAACATGGTTAACTCTTCAGCACAGTGTATTGTGCTACAAAGTCTTTCCATCAGCTAGTCTCTGCATCAGCCTCCAGCTGCTCTGATTCTATGTCCCTATACACTCGAAAGTAAGTATGGTTACAAGAACAAGTTAAAGTCTAAAGAGAGAAGGGGGGAAAATCTTCAGAAAGTCAGGGGCTCAAAATAGCACATATATATTTATATATAATTTATAAAGAAAAATGACCAAGTGGATACTGAGGAATCCAATAGATTTCAGCTTACAAGAAATGGCTTAACACCCTCAGAAAAATCAAACCTGGAAATGAAAACCTTTGCTTTTAGTTACTTTCATAGGGGTGTCCATGTTGTCATTTAATTCAAAAGAACAAGGTTCCGAAGACAAAGACCCAAATTGTTTTACAATGATGGGAAGTATGTGAGTTAGCAGATAGCTACATAGGTCAAAATTATCAAAAGTAACTAGCGATTCAGGTTTTGCAGTTTGGGCTATCTACACTGAGACAACATAATGAGTGGGGCATCAATGCTCTGGAAAACCAGGCCTTTTATGATGCCTCAATTTAGACACTCTAAACTATAATTTTGCCAAATATTTTAAATCTGCATTCTTCCAGTTTTAGGCCAGGAACAATCTTTTAATAGTGCTTTACACAATGGATCCTCAATCTTATGTTAGCTCTCACAGTAAAAAGAATGACTAATAAGAGGTGGTGAGAGCATTTTGAAATACTAAGCTATATTTCTCGTTTGTACTTATTTTGACTATAAGGGAAGTAGGAGTTTATTTTGTAAATCAAAAGACTTGCCTAGAAGAAAAAGGTCAAGGGTGGCATCCTGGAAAAACTATGGGCATTAATGAGATTGAGATTTCTCCCAACATTTATAGTATATTTTTTTACCATAAAGATTTATGTTGTAGTCTGAGATAAACCGAAGACAGCACAGAATCAGGGGATTCTCAATTATAGGACAGTACAGTTTAAAGCATTTTTTACCACTCTAACCAAAGAAAGGAAAGGTCTTATCTCCTGAACAGGGGATTCAATTTTCATCTCTGAATATCAGTCATTAATGGAGGGTTTTCATTGTTTATTCTTTCCATGTTATTGATTCCTTTTAAGCTCTCTAGTGGGAAACTGACTCAGTTATAACCAGACCAAATGTAATGCAAAAGAACAAATAACAACTCAGTAAATTGGGCTAAAAAGCCATTAGTTTCTCAAATGCCTTATCCATACTTCTTTACAATCTTCATGGGTTATTTTGGTTCATAAACCAAACTTTAGTTTGAGGATCATAAAACCATGTCAAACTGATCTCTACTAATAATTATCTACTAATAATTGTATCCTGGCCAGAGGCAGTACTTTTTATCTTTGAAAAAGAGCTGCAGTAAAAGGAGGAAGAAAAAAAGTTCAGGTTAAAGTTCTACAGATGTCATTTTAAAGATGTGATGCACACATGGCAAAAAATGTAGTGCATCTGGAAACCTACAAAATCTTTTTAGAAGAAAACTTCAAAAGCAGCAACAGTGAGGATTGGTTCTCACATGCCCTTCTTTATTCATGCCATCTGAAGAGGGTCTCCTTGTGGCTAAATATATTTATTGGTGGCATTTTTCAATTAAAAAAAACACTTTGTATTTGGAGTTGAGCATGGCCCTGGGTAGATCCAGGATTTTGTAAAAGAGGTGCAGGAGCAGAAACCAGTACTCCCCTGTTCACATCTCCTTTTCCCCCATGAGATGGGCATAGCATGCTGCAAGAGCATCAGCTGGAGACTATTTTTTATCCATGAATCAGATAACAATCTGCCCTCCTTTCCCTTCCCTGCTCAGTAGCAACCCTGCTCTCACTCCGGTCCTCCCTGGCACTGCTGCAGCTGCTTTGATTGAACTGGGGATAGGGAGGAGCTTGAGAGCTGTTCCTGCCCTGGTACAGCCATGCTGCACAGGGAGCTGGACTCAGAGACACTGGCAACAATTGCAGCAGCAGTTGGGTACCCTCTTCTTGCTCCCAGACCAGTGGGAAACACTCAGAGGGGACCTGGCAGGGGGAGGATCTGCCCACTGCTGCCACTGCCCCTGTCCTGCCTGGCTGTCTATGCAACCTAGTTGGAGCAGAGCAAAAGCAGCTCTGGAGCTCCCCTCAGCCCACAGGGCTGCCAGGAGCCATGACAGTGGTAGGCAATGAAGCAAGGAGTGAGCTGGGAAGTTTAGGGATATGCTGTGGAGCCCAGAAGTAGAAGAGGGGGAAATTCTTGCCTGCTTTGGGGACTTTTACATTTCCCCACTGCTGATCCCCACTGCTAATATGGTCTAAAATAGGGGGGGCGGGGGGGGGGGAGGGGTTAAACACAGTACTGTATCCCCTCTTGATTCACCACATAGCATGGGTTACATTCAGACATGGTATAGCTCGATTTTGCATGCTTTTACAAAAGAGAAAATTGCATTGCTAAAAGAAATGTTGCGATATCTGAGTTAAAAGAAGACTAAATACTTTAAGGCGGGGTTTACATACAGTCTAAGCAGCTAGGGTGAGATCCGGAAACCACTTTAGGGACCTCCATCACAATACTCAGAACTTGGGCATACACTAATATGAACCACTATTAATGGAAGGTCAGAGAAACATTTAAATATTTTTTGTGTAATGCACAAGTGAAGAATGAATGTTTAAATAGTTTTCAAATTATGTTAATTGAGACAATAGTATCTGAAGACGAGTCAAAATTCCAATAAAACCCAGCAGTCCATCAGGCTAGCATGGTTAAAGGTTATTTTGGTTTCTGTTACCAAGGGAAAAAATTGAGTGACATTTTTAGAATCGTATCTAGCCACCTTTGACTCCCCAGATCTGTTTACAGCTGGGTCACTGGGGCTTCTTTTGACACACACCAACAGCAAGGCTCAAATTCAACTCTATGGAACTATAGCAAGACACCTTAAATCATCCTGCTGCCATACTGTGTTTTAGTAGAGCAGCAAAGGAAAAGATTTTTTCATCTAAGGCATAATGTTACCAGAAGCAGCACACAAGGTATCAGACCACCTTTTAGATAAAATCAAAAGACAGTGTGTTCATTATGAGTTTTATTTTTTTTAATAGATTGCTAGAGAATGGTCTCTGATTGTTCAACAAAGAAAACAAAATAGTTCATACATCAAAGACAAAAGCTAACAGCAATGGCAGTTCCTTAAAATTGGAATCCAATTCATTAATTTCAAACCCTGGAATATTAATTAAAATGTGCACTGTAGAAACATCTGAAGCAGTCTTCAATAGAGTGACTGCAGTTCAAATTTAAGATAAATAGGAACTAGATTCTTGCACTCAAACCAAGCTCATTCATTTTTTGCCATAAGCTCTCGTTTTCCTTTCCATGACCAATGTTAATTCTTCATGAAGAGAGAGCATAAATCAAATCAAATAAACTATACACGGAGCGGACTATTTCATGTGCTATGGAAATGGCACTACAGACAGGGTAATATCAGATCAGAATAACCATTTCCGTTTTTTTTTTGTTTTGGTATTTGACTTGAGCAAATATTGGAGAACCAAAAAAAGAAGAGTTGGGAAAATATGCATTATTTAAAAATATTATGGCCAGAATAATTATTTTCAAGTACATATGCAGTTTTATATAGACTATGCCTCTACGTATGCTAAGTGCCATTTGGTAGTATTAAATGGCACTTAGCATTTGGTATTAAATACTACCAAATGGCATTTAGCATATGTAGAGGCATAGTCCATGCCCTTAATAAAATAGGGCAAATTTCCTGAAACAAAATGCACTGATGAAACAAAAGGAGTTGGGATTATTTAAAAAGTGGGGATTTAAATAGGAGCTTGATGCATAGAGTTGTTGTGTGCTGCTCAAACACAGAAGGACCTGACTGATAAAATGAAACTCAGAATAGGAAAAGAATTTTATGAAAAGAGCAGTAAGGTGTCAGGCATGACGAGAAGATTGCTGGAGAGGGGTGGTAGAGAACAGGGATAAGGACTAAGGAAAGAATTCTTGTGCAGATTACAGTCAAGGAACTATAATGGAAAGTGCATGGCTAGATTTAAGGGAATCAGATGTAATTGCAGCAACAAAAAATTAGCTACTTAAAACAGAAACAGTAATGTACACCAACTAGATAAAAATTTAATTAAATGGAGTGTTTTTCTCACTGTGGAAATTTTTACACTGCAGAAGCTGATTGTGTCCAGTAGGTCTTTACTAGTGCCTTATTGTAAAATATACTATTAACTTTAAACCAAAAGCATCTCCAATAAAACAGTCACTTTCAATAAGATTCCAGGATGAATATGGTCAACTGTATGGCTGTTTACAATTTTTGCTCCTATTCTTATAGAGCTACTTGGAAAAGTAATTGTGTTTCAACTTTAAAAAAAGGAGTTGCAGAAGTTAGAACTTCTGGAGTTCCAGGAGCAAGACTTTTATTTGATTGAATTTACATGTCTCGTTAGCATAGGAAACACATTTTGTTTATTGGAGTAACTGGCAAACACCTAAAGTAAATGACTAACAGATCAAAACTCTACCCTTGCAAAATGAGTAGGGTACAGAATATATTAAATCCTATTAAAAAAACACCAAGTTCCTAATCCTGTATATATGGATGGGAATGAATGATATGCCTTAATATATAAAGATTCATTAGTTTGGAGTCACGGAAACCCATATTCAGATGATTCTAAGCAATCATATTCAGTTCTGATATGTATGGCATTCATTACTAAAAAAATCAGGTGATGATTAGTGCATGAGTTAGTGCCAGTGATTTTAATAGGACTGACTACCTGTAGAGTGATAAACTACTTTGCATCAGTAAGAGTTGTTAAATTGAGCTCTCATGTACTGTATTCGCTCTCCTAAACTATGCTATTTGAAAGAACATGCTCTGTATTTGTTGTTTTTAAATAATGTTTTATGCATATTAACTTTTCACTTTTATTGATCTTTTTGCCTATTTTACACATAAATAAAGTTGCCATTTGACCTACATGGTTTCTCCAATCTTCTTCTTGATTACAGTAATTTGAGATTTTTATTGTAGCAATTTAGAAATTTTGCTGCTATTATAACATGCAGTATTCAATATAGTCAGATTGCATTTTACTGCTAAAGGCATCTGGTTATTTTTTTATTCCCTAAAGGAGACTCATAGAAAGATGATTAAACCATCAGATATAATTAAGGAAAATGGTTTTGCACCATGTTGCACATAAAATATGAATTTTCCTGTAAAACAACACCAAATATGAAAATGCAGGAAAGCCTCTCCCTCCTCCTCTCTTTCTCTGTCTGTCTCTTTTCCTCGGCCCAGTTGTGCAGAGTGGCAAGCACATTACAAAAGCTTTCTTGGTAGCAATTCTTAGTTCAGTCTGCTGAATCATTCCGTCTGGAGGCTTAAGAGGGCTTAAGAAGTCCATAGGCCTTTTTATGGCTTTCTGCACAGGACTGAACTTCACCCTTAATCTCTGGGAAAATAAATATAGGACCAAATTCATTCTCTGGGTTAGTCTACACAACTCAACTGACTTCAAGCTATCCCTATGGTTCTCCATATAAATACTAAATAAAAATATTGATGGAGTGAAGCCTTGTTTTCACAATGAGTAAATCTGGTATAGATAGGACAAGTCTACACATTCATTAGCGCACCTGAGGTACTGTACAGTTAGAATTTTATTAAACAAGTACTAAACTAACTAAATGTGCAGTAACTAGAGTTACTATGCAGTAGCACTGATGCATGGTTTTTTGTGACACTGTCCCTTAGCCTAATAACATTGTGCAGTAGGCTGTTTGCAAGTAGACTATTAGCATGGTTTTTAATTGCCCCATTGCTGCTCATTGTTATTAGACTAATGCTCAGTAAGTCACATGTACACACACCCATAAAATACTAAAACGCTGTAAACTCAATACTGACAACTCCATGTGATACTTCCGGATGGTACTAGCATTTGTTTACCTGCCAAAACTTCCTACTGGAGCCCTTTACTTGGATAAATCTAAAGTTCTGCAAAAACTCTGCTAGCTCCTGTTTCCTCCCATCCTTTTTCTGGAGATAAAATGATCTCTTTCTCTTACTGTTTTAGAAATGTATATACCTGCCTTTGACTATTTATCCTGAAGCTGCCATAGAATGAAAAAAGAAGAGAGAAAAAAAATCTTTTTATGAGATACTGTGACTACATTTCTTCCTTTCCCTCCTATTAAACTTGACCACAGATCCAAGGCCAGTAGGTCTACTCAAACTGAGCCAGAATAAATGAAAAAGTTGACTCTGATGAGGGAACTGGTCTGCCCGCATTTGACCTGAGCAAAACAGTAGAATCCTAGTGAACTAATGAGATCCTATTACTCCACCATGATTTCCCCCATGCAATGAATTAACATACATAGTACGTTAAGAGTGGTTAGGTTACAAACTGGGCTTCAGGAACCCTCGCTGTAACCTGGCTTTCTTGTTGGTTCATTCTACTAGCAAAATGCTACTGACTTGATTAGAACCCACTACACTGCCAATTACAATGAATGGAAAGACTCCTACCAATTCCCTATTAAGAGTTTGCATGGATAAATTTAATTTTTGAAGGTCACTTAGGGCAAAAACTATGTTTGTAAACAAGCCATCTAAATAAGATTTGGCTATAATGTATACTTATAAGTTAAAGAAAGGGATTCAGAATAGGGATTCAGAATACCCGCACTCTAGCAATCATATCTCCATTTCATAATTTTGCAGCCAATAATGTAAGAGCCATTGATCCAGAAGGGACTGAGCAAGAATGATCCCTGCTTCTATAGCTAGGGGTTTACCCAACTCAAGAAGGCAGCCAGCTAACTTCACAAGCAGATTGTGGGGCCAGTTGCCATTGCCACAGGCTTATCATGGTGGCATCCTCCCTGCCACCATGCCTCTGACTGGCTGAGAGGCCCTGTCGGCTTTGTCCCCCACCACTGATTAGTGGAATGGACTGTTAATGAGGATGGGGTGGGAGACGGTGTCAAAGGTCTTGTTGAAGTCCAGAAAGACTACATTCATGGCAACACCTGCAGCCAAGGCTTTTGTGACCTGATCATAAAAGGCAATCAGGTTGGTCTGACATGACCTGCCCCTAATGAAACCGTGCTGGCTGCCCTTGAGCATCATCTCTGAGGCTGGCCCATCACAGATGTGCTTCATGATGATCTTCTCAAAGATCATACTTTCTCTTTCTAGTCCCATTTGTTTTTCATTCTTGGCTTCCCAGCTCCCTGTCTTCAACAAGAGGTATGAATTATTCTTCAGACAGTGTATTCAATAGTCCAGTGAGTTTGAATTCTTTCAGTATGAGTCAGGCATAACACCCACGATTTCCACTTTTTGAGTGAGTATTCTAACCATGAGGCTAATGTACAAAACAGTGGGATGCAATGGCACCATGACTGCCTCTACAATGACATCAAGTATGCACTTACTCTCAGAAAAGGATTCTGTGTTCTGGAGCCCAAATGAAGGGAGGCCTCCAGTGATCCCCTCTAATTCAAGTGTCTAAACTCTAGACAGAGACAGAAATTCAAAAATACCCCAGTCCTCATTTTGTTGCCTACAGCTACCTTTCCAGTGTCTGGGTTATTGAAATAACCCTTTATAGACATCTAAGTTTCCCCATTGACTGCTTAAGGAGTCTAGGCAGCTAACTCTATTCCTTTTAATTACTTTTTGTGACCAGGCATCTAATTTTTAAGCATGTTAAAGTCCAAATTGTAGGTAACTCTGGAACCATTCTACATTTGGCCCATAAGCTCTGTCTTCATTGCAAATTAGCTTCAGTTTTAAACCAAATACAGTCCATACAAAAGATACAGGTTTAGCAAAAGTGCTATCAGAAAAAAGTAGGCACTAATTCAAATCCTTGCTTTACATCAGATGCCTGAACTTGTCTCACATATCCCAAATGAGGTTCTAAAAATTGACTATTGGATATTGTGGTTTGCCATTCAGCTGGTTTCTAAGGTTCCTTTCAAGTGCCTAACTCCTTCAATGAAGTATGGGAAACCTGAGCGTCTACCTTAGGATTCTAAGAGAATGCACATATAGATTGCATAATGCAATGTTAGACCTGGACCTAAGAAACCTGTTCCATAAATAATTATACATATATGTAATGTATTTGATAAATCAGGTCAATAATTTGTACAGAGGAAATGTGTTAGTAAAACTGAGATTTACAGTATGTCTGGATTTTTTTATTTTAGGAATACTGTTATGAGATTCCCAATTGCATCATTTGGTGAAATTCTCTGGCCTGTGTTCGAATGAGGGCAGACAAGATGATCATCATAATCCACTCTGACCTTTGATTCTGTCACACCATGGCCTCTGCCAGGATAGTAGTGATGTCCATAGGGCACCCATGGCCATGCTGGCTCCACCCGATGGGCACCTACTAATCTTGCCTGCCATATTTTTCTGGTATAAGCGATATGTCAGGAGACTGCCCTTGAGTTGCTGCTCAGTCACAGTCCTGACAGACGCCTCTAAACCCTGTGGGTTGTTGGGTTGCTGTCCCCCCTCTGCCGCTGGGCCCTCTGCAGCCCCTGTCACTGTGCCCTCTCTGGCACTGGGGTCTCCACATTGTAGTGTGCCCCAATAGTGAGGTCTCATCCTCCCCAATAGCCTCATCCCAGTCCACCGGTTTAAATAACAACAGAAAACACGAGCCCCTGGGCTGCAACACAACAGTAACATAGGGTCCACACTCTATCCCTTTGTAAGAAGGCAAGCTTCTCTCTGAGTGGGGGACATATGAGAAGGCAAGCTTCTCATATGTCCCCCACCAGCACATATGAGTTCCTATAGACCCTTAATCCTACCAGCATCAGAATAGGCAGTCAAGCATCTCCATCAGCTTCCTCTATGACAGCTCCTTGTCCCTTGGCTGCTGCCAGAGAACTAACCCTCTAGTCCCAGCCCTGGGGTTTATATGTGCCCAGGGCCCTGACTTCTTCTGGTCAGCTGACTGGGTGAAGGTGAAGGCTAATTTCCTTTTTAGCCTGCTGCCACAGTAACCTGCACCTGTGGGATTCTGCCTGGCTCCTAGGGCCCTCTCTCTAGGCAGTTTCTGCCCTTAAAGGAGCAAGCACCTTACTGCCCTGTGACAGACTCTATTAATAAACTTCCACAGATACAATGATAAGTATTCCTCTATTATAGTTCTCAATGTGAATATAAATTCAAAGAGCAGCCAGAATAGGAAATATGGCATTGAGCAAAATAGGATATGAACAACGTAAATTGAGGGAGGAAAAAAAATATTAAAGGCTTTTCCAAATGGAATATGGAGAAAAGGAAGGATATAAGAAATAATTTAATTATCTACCTTAGGGTTTTATGATACTTGAGAAAGGCTCAAAACACTTTGTATATGTGATATTCAACAGGTTAGTGTGAAAGAAGAACCAACTGTTCTTTCTGGCTTTTTTTCAGCTGAAATAACATGAATTTTCATTTCCTCTAAATAAAATAGTGGAAATTATTTTGTATAGATCATACTTAGATATCTGTTGGTTCTAATCCTTTATTTCAAGTCAATGAAACATCAACAAATGCTTCAGTGAACAAATTCTTTCTGTTAGTGCTCCCATCAAGCAGAGAATATAATAGTCCCATTTTCCAGGAACATTTTATCTCTTTATCATTTGATATTGCCTTGGAGGTGAAAAAAAGAGATTTTATATATGATCAGGTAAAATTGAAAAATGAATAGTGCCAACAGTTATGTAAATAGACTAGGACACTATGCTGATCTTGTTTTGTTTGCTTTAGCCCTCAGGATATTTTTCACAACAAAATTCAAATCATACTTCTTAAAACCATTTTACATAGGAAAGTACAAAACTATACACTCCGATAATGGCTATCTATCTACTGTGCTTAATGGATTCAGGATTAGCAAAGAAAACTAGCTAGCAATCAAGTTAGTACAAGAACTCAAATTACAGAAACTCATGTCAGTGCAGTTTATCAGAGACATTAGGAGGCTTGGGCAGAAATTGACTGGTAATTGTTGACTCGTCATAGTTATAGAGGTTTATTTTTTGGGAAGTACCAAAAACCTAAAAAAAATTGCACAGATGGAAAACAAACCCCAGAAGCTATATCACATCATTGTGTCAATATATTTAATGTATCTCTCATAAAAATTTAAATACCTGAAGCTGGCAGGTCATTTTAATAATTCCACTAATAGTATTTTTATTGAAATATGATGCAATGTCAAGCAGTATTTCCAAGTGACTGTGTGCATAATTATTCCATCACAACCAAAAACTATGTTAGAGTATGAACAAAAACCTTAGCAAAACATCTCAACAGAGAGATAGTCCTATCTGAAGCCAATTTAGGGGCTCTTGCCTATTTTTAGTGCATAACTTGATGGAGATAGATTCTGGTTATCTTATTCATACCAAGTATAATCCACAAGTGGTATGACTGAAGTCAGTGGGGTTATTTGTAAAATAAAATGCCAATCAACAAGATTAAGTACCTTAAATTCTGGCCTTCTGTGATGTACTGTTATAAACACCTGCTTCACTTGGAGTTTCCCCATACTTGGTAGCCACTTCTGCTTGTGTTACAGTTGTTAGTCTGTGTCTTTGGATGGAAAGGATACAAAGGTTTGAATATGATTCCCTTCTCTGAGGTAGCTTCATGGAGCAAGACCTTTGCTAGAAACATTATGATTCAAACTAGGTAGTTCATGTCATATCCCTTTTGGCAGAGAGTTTGTCCCATAAGGCCATCTCAGAGAGAAACACTGGAGAGAAAACTTTGTTTTCCATCCAAAAGCATTAACTACTGACAATGTGTAACACAACCAAAAGTGTTATAAACATGAGCACTTTGCAGTTACCTTGAAAGACTGCAGGGTAGAAGACAAGGAGAGGCAGTGAACTTGCTTGTAAAAGGTTTATATCCCTGGAGAAATTCTTTATGCTCCAGGACAAAGTGGGGAGCTGGTGAATCCATGCCACTGACACAACCCTTGTGCAGACACTACTGAAGTAAATGTAACCCTGTGTATATCCATCTTTGTGGGTTTTGTTAAGGTGATGGAGAAAGAACAGGAGGAATCTAGCTGCAGTGCTATCATTTACCAATCTCAGTTTTGATCCACATTATTGAAATTAAATTCTATGGCTATGAAAAATATTACAAATGGATCTGACACAGTACCATTACATACCTCATTACACAGCTCCTTGCTGATGAAGTAAATAATGACCCATAATATTTAATAAAAATGTTTTGGCTATATCTTTCACACTTGAGTGCTTAGTCAGTGTCGCCAATTCTCATGATTTGTTTTACCATAAAACTCCTAATACTTTGGTGCTTTAATAAAATCCCAGCTTCTAAGTGATTATCTGGAAAATGATTCTTTCACAGAATCATAGAAGTAGGGTTGGAAGGCAACTTGTAGATCTTCAAGTCCGACCCCCCGCCTGGGCAGGAGAAAAAACTGGGCTCAAATGATCCCAGCTAGGTAGGCATCAAGCCTCCTCTTAAAGACCCCCAGGGTAGGAGCCAGCACCACTTCCCTTGGAAGTTGGTTCCACATCCTAGCCTCCCTGACTGTGAAGTAGTTCTTACGGATGTCTAATATAAACCTACTCTCCAACAACTTATGACTGTTATTCCTTGCTATGCCAGGGGGCACTAGGGGAAACAAGGACTCTCCCAAACCCTTCTGGTCTTTCCTAGTGAGTTTATAGACTGTCACCAGGTCCCTCAACCTTCTCTTGTGAAGGCTGAACAGGTTCAGGTCCTGCAGTCTCTCATTGCAGGGTCTGCCCTGCTGTCCCCAGATTATGCGTGTGGCCCTCCTCTGGACCCTCTCAATGTTGTCCACATCCCTCCTGAAATGGGGCGCACAGAACTGGACACAGTACTCCAGCTGTGGCCTGACCAGCGTCGCATAGAGGGGGAGGATTACCTCCTTGACCCTACTTGAGATGCACCTGTGGATGCATGACAAGGTGCGGTTAGCCCTGCCAACCGAGACCTGGCATTGTCGGCTCATGTTCTTCTTGAAGTCAATAATGACTCCAAGATCCCTTTCTGCTTCCGTGCTTTCAAGAAGTGCATTTCCCATCTTGTAAGTGTGCTGCTGGTTACTACTGCCCAAGTGCAGCACTCTGCACTTGTCAGTATTGAAGCACATCCTGTTTTTTTTAGCCCACCCCTGCAACCTATCCAAGTCTTGCTGCAGTCTTTCCCTCCCTACTAGCGTGCTTACCTCACCCCACATTTTGGTATCATCAGTGAATTTAAATGGGGTGCTTTTCACCCCGTCATCCAAATCACTGATAAAGAGATTGAACAGTGCAGTCCCAAACACCAAGTCCTGGAGGACTCTACTGCCTACTTCTCCCCCGGTCGAATATGACCCGTCCACCACCACCCTCTGAGTGTGACCCTTCAGCCAACCTGCAATCCATCTGATTGTATAGGCATCAATGCCACAGTCACCCAATTTTTTAATGAGAATGAGGAGGGAGACGGTGTCAAAGGCCTTGCTGAAGTCCAGAAAGACTACGTCCATGGTGACACCTGCATCCAAGGCTTTTGTGACCTGATCATAAAAGGCAATCAGGTTGGTCTGACATGACCTGCCCCTAATGAAACCGTGCTGGTTGCCCTTGAGCATCATCCCTGAAGCTGGCCCATCACAGATGTGCTCCTTGATTATCTTTTCAAAGAGTTTCCCTAGGATTAAGGTAAGACGGATGGGCCTATAGTTTCCCGGGTCCTCCCTCCTCCCTTTTTGAAAGATGGAGACCACGTTGGCTATCTTCCAATCATCTGGCACCTGGCTCGAGCACCACGAGTGCCCTGCAATAACCCCTGCTAGCTCCCTCAACGCCCTGGGGTGGAGAACATCTGGACCCACTGATTTGAATATGCCCAGCCCCTCCAGAAGCTCTCTAACCTGGTTCTCCCCAACCTGAGGTCTGGAGGCGTTCCCCTCGAGTCCATCTTGCATCACGGTGGGGAAGTCCTGGTCCCTGCCCAAGAAAACAGAGGTGAAGAATTGGTTAAAGAGATCTGCTTTCTCCTCTGGCACAACCACCAGATTGCCCAGAGTATCTTGCAGGGGCCCAACATTTCCCAGTGCCTTCTTCATCCTCCCTATATATTTGAAAAAGGACTTTTTATTATCTTTGATCTTGGACACTAGTCCTAGGTCTATGTCCACCTTAGCTTTCCTGACAGCCCCCCTACAGGCCCAAGCAGAGGAGATATACTCCTCTTTGGAGATAGCACCCCCCTTCCACCATGTGTACGCCACCTTTTTGGCAACCAGACATTCCCGGATGCCCTTGGTGAGCCAGGGAGGCTTTTGGGCACTCTTGCCCCCCTTGCTTCTTGTTGGGATGGTCACCCTTTGGTCCCTGAGTATCGTCTCCTTAAGGAACGACCACACATCTTGGGCACTGAGTTCCCCTGGCCTCGAGAACCCCAGCACCTCTCCCACTAATCTCCTCAACTCGTTGAAGTTGGTCCACTTGAAGTCTAAGGCTACCGCCTTGCTGCAGGCCCTTGACACCCTGCACTGGATGGTGAATTCCAGCAAGTGATGATCACTATCACCCAGGTGGTCAAGAACCTGGAGGCCCCTTACCAGGTCATCTCCTGTGGTGAGGACCAGGTCCAACAGGCATTTCCTCTGGTGGGACTGTGCACCTTCTGAATTAAGTGGAGGTCCTGTATCTCGGCCAGGAACCTCCTGGAACGGTCCAACCTGGTTGACTGTTCCTCCCAGCAGATGTCTGGGTAATTTAAATCACCCATGTTCAGGTAATTTAAATCACCCATTGGTGTCAGTTTTGTTTCATTTTGTTTCTATCCCTAATATTTGTAAAGAAAAGCAAATGGACCCAAAAGAACTTTAACCACCACCACCCCCAAAAAAAGAAAGGAAAAGAAGCCAAACTTTGTTTAATATTTAACTTAATAAATTGGAAACTAATTTAATAGTTTTTGAAGATGAAGGACCAGATCCAATTGTTCTGACTAGTGCTTCCAGTTTTGCTTAAAAAGTTCCCTAAATGTCCAGCAGGGTGCTCATATGCATGCTCAGAAATGATCCAGATCAACCACCTGGAATCCTATCTCTTCCAACTTAGATCCGTTGCAATCCAGATCACCATCTGGATTGCTTCTAAGGTCTGCTTACTTCCCTGAATCCTAGCAACTGACACCAATGCATGTATTTATTAGAAAACACAGCTGTAATTCATTTATTTCAATTCATTACAAAACACAGCTACTGATGGAGGTATGGGTATCACTCATCTGTTGCCCAATACCTGGTCAGGAAACTGGACCTCTGGGTTCTAGGTACTTCTCTTCTGGAGGCAACTCAAGATTACACTTCCCAGGAGAGTGTCCTAGCCACTAAGCTATAGAATAAGCCCTAGCTTTTGGAATTCCTAGTAATGCTCCTTGGGAATGGAGAAGCCTGAGTCCAGATGTATTCCTGGATTTAGCATTTCTCATTGGCTAATTGTAGGCACCTGTTCTCAACATATCGATGCTTTGGATTGCCCTTATAAGGTGTCTTGGTGTAGGGACCACAGGCACTTAAACTACTTGATTTGTATCATACCCACTCAGGCAAAGTATAGGCATTACAACAAGTAAGTGGAAGCATCTGCAAGGTCAATTTAGATCTGGCCTTAACTCCTGATTTATAGTTTTTAAAAAACATTTCGGGTTTGCTATATTGTATAGTAGGCATCAAAAGATACAGTTTTACCTAGGTAAAAATATCCTTATATTCAGTGTGACTGATTACCCATAAAACTTCTAAAAAATGAACAAGAAATATGTTTGTGTAACCATCCAAAAATGAAGTCATATTTGCATAGGCAACTAAACACAAGCAATTGCCTTTGAGTGTGTAGAGTAGGATATTCAAAAGCTCTTAGTTTTGGCCTAACTAGTCTGTAACTGAATTCAGTTCTACAACTAACTTCAGTAAGAATAGAGTTAGATCAGGACTATGCTTGAATATCTAACCCTTAACTTTTTTTTGAAAATCTAGAACTACCTTTCCCCCCGCTTTCCTGGCACAAAAAGGGAGCATACAGTCATTCAAGGAAGTTCTTGTGGATGAGAACTAGCTCTTACATGATAAGTTAGATTCTGACTTCTAGTGAAACTTGAAAACTTTGTAAAGACCCTTGGAGTAATAATGAATTTCTTGCTAAGTCTAGACAGTTACCAGGAAGATCTCCATCTTCCCAACCTAATTTGAATAGCCAGGAAAAGTGGGGAAAAGTAGGTCTAGATTTCAAAAAAGGAAAAAAAAATAAGCTCATTAGGTTGTTTATAAGTATGCAAATGTGTGGTTTGATATTTTAATATATTGAACACCAAGAAGTTGGCATGAAAATTAGGCTTATTATTAAATATCTACATATGAAGATGGGAATGATTTCAGGCTCCATGTTGGAAAACTTTGGCTTTAAATTTTGAGGCCCTGTGTGATAAAAGATTAGTTACGTACATCTGTAGTAAGAAAGAAGGGTGAGATTTTCAAGTGTTCCCAGTTATGATCTAACATTAGTTGCTTATACAAATATAACGTTTCTCAGTAGAGACTCCCAGTATCCCATAGCCCCTGCTATCCAAGGGAAAGAGAGGAGGGAAAGCACTGGCTCCCTGACAGCTAGGGCTCTTCCCAGCCCTACTTCCATGTGTGTCTGGCTGCAAAACTGCCCATTGACAGTCTGACTCTTTTTCAGGCAGGGAAGAGGGCAGGCGGTCAATCAGTAGACTCCCTTGAGGGTGGGGGTGACCCAAGGAGCAGCCATCTAGTGCCACCAGCACATTTGTGTAGTTTCTCAGCCAGGATGCTGGAATACATGCATATTTGAACTGCCAGTTTTTTTCTAGCAGTAGGAATTTCACAGAAAATCTGAAATGAATGTCTGCCTATGGCCTTAGTGAGAAGTATGCACCTATGAAGTCTGGAATGGAAAGTCTGATTTCTCCAAGTACAAAGAGCGCTTACCTTTTTTTTTCAGTAAAAGGAAATCTATACTTTCTCCTGAAAAAAATCTTATGTTCTTAAAAGTTTTTGTTTAAACAACCATTCAGCTAACACCAACCAGAGAATCTTTCTATTCAAAAGGTGAAATTCCAAAATGTAATGAATAGAAACTAGGGGTGGGTGGTTTAGAATTAAAAATCATCTCATAAACTTAACAATAGCATTTTCCTCCTACCATGAATGTCATAAAATATACAAATGGATTAAAAAAAAAACCTCTGGTAGAAAACCATATAATAAATATTCTGTGAGTAAAAATGAATTGAAAAAGTAAAGCTTTACAAAGAAAACTTTGTAAAGACCCTTGGAGTAATACTGGATTTCTCTCTAAATCTATCTAGACAGTTCAGAGAAGGACGGAGAAAGTCAACAGAATGTTGAGATATGTGGCTATAATAATAGAGTATAATTCTAAAGTAATATTCTTCAGCAAATCTCACTCAGAATGTTATAACTTCTGGTCATTACATTATTATAAAGATGTAGCACTTGAAAAGGTTCAAAGTAGAATGATACAAAATTTACAAGTATGAGCTATTGTGTTAGCCATGCCAAAAAAAAGAAAAGAAAAAGAAGAAAAAAATGCCTAAAGTCTGCTGCTTTAAAGTGGCTTAAGATGTAATATGAAATGTATACATTTTCAAATGACATCAGCCTGGGACACTACTGCTATTCATTTGGTATAGATAAGCAAATGAAGCAGGTAAAAATTCAAAAGATTTTTAAGTTGTTTGAAATCCCTCATGACCAGATCGAGAGAGAGAGAGAGAGAGAAAGAAAGAGGGAGAGGACACTGTTTCTTCCACCTGAGTCCTATAAGAATAACTTTGATAAAGCATAAGCTACTAAGACATAGGACAATAGAGGCAAAGAGTATGCATGGAGATAATCAGCAGAATAAGTTTATCCAAAGAAGAAAGAGGCTTATGCCCTTGCTTATATAATATTACCTATTTCTGAGTTGAAATCCCGGACTAAATTTATTCTGGATGTAACTTCACTAATATCAGTTAAAGGCAATAGAATTACACTAGGACTACATTTAACTCAGTATTTGTCCTGTGATCCTTGATGGTGAAGTAACTGACAACTGCCCCAATTCTGCCTCTGGCTGCGCATGTCAATGAAGAGTGTGTTTATTCAGTGAGTTTCATATATACATCTCAGTTCAGTTTGACCTTAAAGAAATATGTTACAGTTGCACTTGCAGACATATTATTTAGTTTTAAATTAATAAAGCAAAAATAAAAGAAAGTTAATAAATTAAGTAAAATAAAATAGTGAAAAAGGGTAAATGATAAAATGATGCTCCCTTGCCTCTAAAGCAGAGGAAAAAATAATGTGCCCATTTTATAGCTAACTTGAAAAATGCAGGCTCAGGCATTGGTCAGGTGTAGGGAGCTGTGTCTGTATCACTGCCATTTCTGATCTGTTTGCTGAATGCAATACTAGGTTGTGTCCATTAAAATAGCCTAAAACTAAGCAAAGGACCTCTTAGGCATGCAGTAAAAAGTAATCCTCATGCATAAAGATATTTTCTCTTTTCTTCATTTATTTTTATTTTTTAAAGATGCAGCACAATTGCTGAATGCCGACAGGTCAAGTTTCAGTACAAATTCAAGTAATTATTTTCTACAAATTTGGGTGTACAGCTCCCTTTGTAGGGAAATGGTGAATTAAACTGTCTTCCCAGAACCAAAGACAGGTGTTTGATAGTTGTCCATCCTATTTTTATCTTGTTAGTGACCATAGGCTAGCTTTAAAACTCATAGAAATCAGTAGGAGACATAGGTCATAGCTCCGAAACCTTGATTTGTGTGCTATTATTACAGTATCTTCAAATGCTGTTATCCCTGTTTATCCATCTCCCATCAGTCATAGTGAGAGTGATATTTCTATAAAGAACACAGGATGTAGCAGGCATGTATTGTGTGAAAGAAAATCTCAATCTAAACATTGTTACAAGATCAGGCTTTCTAGCAGTGCTTGGTTGTTGCTGTTCTTTTGATGCTGTAATGTAGGATCCAATATAAAGGATACAGAGGGATTTAGCTATCCAACAGAAAAAGTTATAAATAAATACAGAGTATTTGCCATCCTCATTAAGATACATATGCCTACCATGTGTTATAATCTATCTTTTATTGCTACTTAGTTTAGGAATAATGTGTTGAGAACATGCCACCGTGATCATCCTAATTTATTAACTGTTCTCCAAGTCTGTTGGGAAACTTTCTAACATAGCCATTTCAAGAATAAAGTATACCCTTTCATAGTGCTCTGTGGCTTTACAAAAGGCACTGCATAGATATTAAAGTAAGGCTTTTAAGGCTTTCAAAACTATAAAGATTTTATTCTTCCCTTGACATTACAGGGTAGCTCTCTGTGCTGTTTGGCTGATGTTATGTATCTTGCCAAGATACTCCCAGCCACAAATCTTTTAAAATACACAGACAACTAACAAATTGCTAAAAAACAATCACTGTAACTTGTTCCTTACTTCTTGCTTTGCATGTTTAGAGACATAGGTCTTATTGGAAAAGCATTATATATTTTGCATTGTAAAAAGTAGTAAAAAAATGTTTTTTAATCTGATTTTTTTTAAAGTTTATCTAAATATGGCTTTCCATCACAAAACTCCCTTCAGCCAACACACTATCATGCCAAACACAGAATCTGGTGAAAATGACATAAATAGACATATGATTCACCCTGAAGTCATTGCAGTAGACTCCTAAGAAATAATATCTAAGTATCTAATTTTATGGTTATTTATTTATGCATTATTATTAATTGCTTCAGTCTTCAAAGCAATCATCTCTCCCCTGTTTCAAGTCTTTAGAACTTGGAGACATTTTTGTTTTGTTGGCAATGCAATTTTATTATAATAGTCTTTTAAAATGCATGGCAAATCATTCAATGTTCCTAGACAACTGAACTGGCCATTTTACACTAATAGCTAGCTTTCCTTAGTCTTATGACTTGTCCTCATATACATTTTTTTATATTTATTTTTATTCCAATTAAAAATATTTATTTCAAAATCCAATGAGGCTGATGGTGATAACAATTTATTTGCCCATCAAATAATTTACAAAATCTAAACATTTTTTCAGCAAGAAACAAAATTAAAGTAATCGTAACTCTCACTGCTCAACTAATAAATATACTACTTTTTCTCATGTGCAAAAGCAGAAGCATTTAATTTTAACTTCTTAGAATTAATGTTGACACATTTATTTTAATCATCTGAATGTTGGTATCCTAATACAGTTAAGCGATCAAATGCAAGTATGTATCTGTGTTTGATCCTGAAAAAACTATATTAAAAGTTGCAAAGTAAAGCACAGAAAAATTAGGACCTGCCATAAACAGGGTTTCCCTAAGTACTCTGAATACTTAAAACACTCAGAAATCAAAACCTAAGTTATCAAGTCACACATCTAGAAGTAAGGAACATACAGTTAGTGATCATCTGTGACAAATTTGGGTTAAATAACTTTCCTAGTTTCATCTAGGAACTGGGGGTGTGAGTCTGTTTTCCAGCACATGGGTATATTGGACACTTACCCCTGCACTGTGGATGTGCGAACATGTCTGTGTAGACTGAGCAGGAACAGTAGACTGGATATACAGTAGCAAAACACATGAGCAGCTACATATCCATATTCCTAAACATAAGTCTGGGGAAAAGGAGGGAAGACTTCCCAACACAACATTCTAAGCACCCACTGAGGTCTTTGCTAGCTTGCACTCCTTTTGTATCCAATCCACTGCCCCTAAGCAACCCAACAACCCAAGCATACTTCCCAAGCATCCATCTAGGGTTGTTGGGTAAAATGGATTAAAAACAGTGCAGGATCCAAATTAGAGCCCAGCTCCCACGTCCACCAACCTAAGGCAGATGTCCATCTCACTGAGCCACATACCCACTACCTAGACTGGTCCCATTTTCCTGGCCCAGGAGACCAAGGAGTGCTGTCAAGGTGCCTTGGGAAGACCTCACCCATGGTATGGCCTTTAGAACAATGTCAAAAACACAGGTTCAAATCTCTCCTAGGCAAGGGGGAGTGGTGGTTAAAGCTATGGTCTTCAGTTTCCTAAGCAAGTGCCCTTGGGGCTAGAATATGGAAGTGTCTCTCTTCTCCTTGTCACACCTGTTAGTCATAGATTTCCAGTGTGGTATATTTCTGTGACTTGTTCACACATGCAAAATAGACATGCATACATAGCCATGTATCTGCCCAGTCAGTGCATAGTTTATTCTCCATGCTAAGTTTTACTTGTGCATGTTTATGAGAACAGGGGTACAGGGGTAATAGAGACTTGGAATTTGTGTATAAGTGCCAAAAAAACCATTTACAAAGCTTGAAAACTTCCATGCAGGTGCACTGAGAGTAGTGGAATTCTGCTTGTTGTGACAAAGGAATAGAAAGAACCTGTTTCTGTAGCACAGCAGTCAACCGTGTCTATCACAAGACCATCTTCCCTTCTTGCAGTCCCCTGCCTCATTTACTACACACATTCCAACTTCTGCCCCTGACCAAAACAGTTCTCAACCAGCCCGAGGATGCACGGAGAAGCACACACAGCCTGGAAGTGGCTGGACATGCAGACTTCCCCATGCAGTCTGGGGCTGGCTGAGAACTGATCCAGTCAGGGGCAGGTCCCAGCCCCATACCCCAATTGCATGTTCAAGGCACAGGGCTTGGAAAGAGCTGCAGGGGTGGGATAGCCCCCTTTCCTGATCTGCCATTTTGGCAGCTAGCAGCAAGTTGCCTCACCAGCAGATCGGGGCAGCAGGCTGGGATTTGCACGCTCCCTGCAGCTCTTTCCAAGGCCATTGCCCCTGTTGGGGAGACAGGGCCAGGAGCTCCCTGCTGCCAGGATGGGGGATATTGTCCCTGCCCCACAATAGGCAGCTCCCTGGGGCAAGGAGACAGCTGTCTCCTGGCCCAGTGCTCCCTGCCAGCCCCTGGGATAGCACCCGGAGGGAGCCTGGAGCCCTCCCACTGCCAGACTGCAGGGAACTAGAAGGAAATTTTCTCCCTAATCCTCACATTAGTAGATCTCCTCTTCAATGTCAGTCAGGTTAGTCATTGCTTTCAACACATTATGCTCCATACTTACCAAGCATACATCTAGGGTTGTTGGAGTTACTAATCTTGTGTCTCCAAACAGACTGTTGTTTTACTACATGGATTCTGAACCTGGATGTAAAATTGCTAACAAAAAGAGTATCTACACTAGAAGTCCCCTCACTGAAAATCAAATATCCATACACATCAGAGTTCCCGCCTCACTCTAATTCTAAATTTTACAAAGTTGGTCTTGCCTCCCTTTATCCAAATCCAGACCTCTTATTTTCAATAAAGAAGAAATGAAGATTTATTGAAGCCTCATGAATCAAAGCCACCTTACCAGTTTCAAAGAGCTAACTTCCCTCCCCCACACAAGAGAAAAATCCATTTAGTCATCTCAGATGCTACACTCTAGGATCAAAGAGCAAGTTTCTCCCTGGTTCTATAAAAGATTTACATAGAAACCATTCTGGACAAAGTACAAACTTATAAAAGACATAAAAATGGCATATGTCTTCCAATACCTTGTTTAGAGACAGGCCTTATGCATAGATTATGGTGGGGGGCGGGGTGGTCCTGCTTTTTCATGATATGCATGTTATGATGGCTTAGGACATTTGATCAAATATATTTTATGCTATAGTTTGAACCTTTCATTGTCCTTTTTAACATTTCCAGGACACAACACATTGCTAGCCAATATTGGAGTATGCCTTCTTTCAGCTGCTAATTTCCTTCCTTTTACACTGACAGCTAATCATCTAAAACCTTCCCATTCCTCAACAGGAATGCTCTCCATTTTTGAGGGGGTGGGAGTTGTTTTATGTCAAACAACATGCTGTATCTATGATGAAAGAACATAAACATTAGAGAAAATAGATAGATTTCTATACAAATCTTCATTTTGTCAAAAAAAAAAAATTGTCCAGGATTTTTCATGGAAATTTTTCAGCCAGACCTATGGACAGCTTATTTGTGATGTCTGCTACCCACATAATGATAGGAAAGGAGTTTATATGGAAGGATTTCCACCTGTAAAGAAGTGAGGTTACAGTCAGAAATTAAACATGATTTTTCCAAAGACACTTTTTGTCAGCAGCACTTAGAAATGCAGTTTCTAATGGCTGGTAATTTTCTGGACCTTAGTTCCATTTTTTCAGCAAGTATTATAAAGTCGGTTTTGCTTAACTGGCTTAAATATCCAAAACAATTTGTCCAACAAACAAATGAAAAGGGGAACAAAGCTGATCAACCAAAATAGAGTTAATTTTCAAGTATATATTTGGAATAATTTTGCTTATTTTATGTTAACATCTATATAAAGAAAAATGAGTATAAAAGTGCATTTCTTTTCAGTAGAGTCCCAGGCTTTGATTTCCAAGGCAGGGACAAAAACAATGGTAACATCACTGAGATGATCAGCTCATTCTTCTATACACATATTGCCAGCTTTTATATAATATCACATATGGCAAATCTGTTATTTTGGTGTCATCACGGAAATAGTAATTTTTCCTTCTCACAACAGTAAATGCACTGAAGCAGCAAAGAGGTATGAAAAAATCAAAATGAGAGAGATAAATCAGATGTATCATAAGACAAAAAGATATATGTTAATAGAGGGTAGATGGGGCTTCAAAACATGTCTCAATGTATAAATAAACATTAAGGTATGGATTTTATATTGGGGGATTTTTTTTTTCTGTCAACAATAAAAAAACAAAAAACCTAGAGTCTATAGAGCGCCTATACATGTGCAGTGAGGCTGCTCCAATGCATTGAAATTACAGTGCATCAGAGCAGACTCAATTAATCAAGTGTGCTGGAGCACAGTAATTACCATGCTGCACCAGACTCCAGTGTCTCGTGTATTTGAGATACACACAGAAAAATGGCAATGGGTTTTTTTTTAACTAAATCAACCCTGCCACCATTTTTTAGTGCAGGGATACTGATACATGAAATGCTCCAGTCGCTTTAATTAGAGTGGCTCTTAGAGCTGCTTTAATTAAAGTACCCTCCACCACACACACACACTCCTGGAACATGTGTATAAATGCCTTAAGGATTATTAGCTGAAGAAGCAAAGTCAATCTCAGAATGAGACAATCCCTTTAATGGCTAATTTATGAACAGGGCTAAAGAAAACATTTATTGAATAACTTACTTGCAATGGATTATTTTCTCAGACTACCAAAGGGTGAAGCTATTATTTTAAATGGCTTAATGCAAAGGAAACAAAGCCTCAATAGCATTGATTGCAGAAGGAGAAGAAGCTGAACAGCTTCTCCTATTTTTTGTCATGAGATGATTTTATAAGGAGGGATTGAATAGAGGCCAAGTGGCCAGAGAAAAAATGAACAGTAAGAAAGTGAGAATTCACATGGGTATTTGAGAAATACTAGCAAAAAATTATTTAAAACCAATATTTTTATGCTGATTTGCTTATTTTATAACAAAAATGTCAATTTTATTTTCTAGTTTTCTCTGGTAATTGGAGATAATATAGGCTTTAGGACTTTTTTCTTTTAAAACAAAGGGATAGTATATAAAAAGGAGTAGAGAAAGAGATACAGAAAACTCTTTGGGGTTTTGATTTTTAAAGATGGATAAAGCAACTGTTATAATTGTCAGATTAGAAACAAACTTTTTGTGTCTGCTTAGACTTCTATTACATTAAAGGGGGCACTATGTTCAGTGAACCTCACTATCTAATATCAAGAAGTTGGCTTATACTGGACCCACAGTAGGTTATTTACTGTGAGCTAGGATGTGAGCTTTCTATACCTACTAGCATTTCTAGTAGCCACACTGTTGCTGGCTTCTGTATCAAAGAAGGAATATTCCTCCTTCAGTTTAGGCCCTGTACTCTACCATCATGCTTGTAACATGAGAACATGCTCAAGGGCAACCAGCATGGTTTCATTAGGGGCAGGTCTTGTCAGACCAACCTGATTGCCTTTTATGATCAGGTCACAAAGGCAATGGATGCAAGTGTTGCCGTGCACGTAGTCTTTCTAGACTTCAGCAAGGCCTTTGACACCGTCTCCCACCCCATCATCATTAAAAAACTAGGCAACTGTGGCATTGATGCCTACACAGTTGGATGGATTGCAGATTGGCTCAAGGGTCACACTCAGAGGGTGGTGGTGGATGGGTCATATTCGACCTGGGGGGAAGTGGGCAGCCGAGTCCCCCAGGGCTCGGTCCTAGGGCCTGCGCTGTTCAATTTCTTCATCAGCAATTTGGACAATGGGGTGAAATGCAACCTGTTTAAATTCACTGACGATACCAAAATTTGGGGTGAGGTGAGCACGCTAGTAGGGAGGGAAAGACTGCAACAAGACCTGGACAGGTTACAGGAGTGGGCTGACATAAACAAGATGCGTTTCAATACTGACAGGTGCAGGGTGCTGCACTTAGGCAGTAGAAACCAGCAGCACACTTATAGAATGGGAAACTCCCTTCTTGAGAGCACAGAGGCAGAAAGGGATCTTGGAGTCATTATTGACTCCAAGATGAAAATGGGCTGACAATGCGAGGTCTCAGCTGGCAGGGCTAACCACACCTTGTCGTGCATCCACAGGTGCAACTCAAGTAGAGCCAGGGAAGTGACCCTCCCCCTCTATGCGATGCTGGTCAGGCCACAGCTGGAGTACTGTGTCCAGTTCTGTGCGCCCCATTTCAGGAGGGATGTGGACAACATTGAAAGGGTCCAGAGGAGAGCCACCCGCATGATCCGGGGACTGCAGGGCAGACCCTACATTGAGAGACTGCAGGACCTAAGCCTGTTCAGCCTTCACAAGAGAAGGCTGAGGGGGGACCTGGTGACTGTCTATAAACTCACTGGGGGGACCAGAAGGGTTTAGGGGAGACGCTGACAAGGAACAATGGACACAAGTTATTAGAGAGTAGATTTAGATTAGACATCCATAAGAACTACTTCACAGTTAGGGTGGCTAGGAGCTGGAACCAACTTCCTAGGGAAGTGGTGCTGGCTCCTACCCTGGGGGTCTTTAAGAAGAGGCTTGATGACTACCTGGCTGGACTCATTTGAGTCCAGTCTTTTTCTCCCACCCAGTTGGGGGGTTGGGCTTGAAGATCTACAAGGTCCCTTCCGACCCAACTTCTATGATTCTACGATTCTATGAACATTTCAAACCTTCATTATTCTGCAGAGGCCTTAGTCTGTAATGTGCAGTATCTAGAATTCTGGCTTTGTATGTAATTTTAGGCTAAATGTTCAGATGGTATAAAATGATATTACTGCACTAATCACTAGAGCTATGTGATCTTATATCAGCTGAGGACCTGATCCAGATTCCTTTTATATCTGTAAAAACTATGTAGTCCAGAGCATTATCAGCAGGGATCCTGTTTTTTAATTATTTAAAAAAATCCCTCATGTTATGACCTAAAAAAAAGTAACCCCAAATCCAAATTTTTCCATTATTAAAATGCAAAAACACTAATATATATATATAAAAATATATTTATCATTGGGGGGGGGGTGTGTACATACAAGCAAACTGCCCATCAAGAATGATGGTGGAGATGGAAGGGACGGAGAGGGGCGGGCGGGCAAGACCAGAGCTGCACCGCTACCACCTTGCACCACTTCTTCCTCCAAGGAAAAATTAAGAATTTCACTGGTGTCACCTAATTTAGAAAATGGCTCCAAATGACTAATGCTCCTATTTTGACCATAACTGCTCCTCCCAGATTGCAAAAATATAGTGTGTACCACTAATTTACATGCATAAGTGTAACAACTAGTAAACAAGCTTCTCCAAGCTGTACAACCCTAGGGTTCCCCTTTTCTAGGCTCAGAATTTTTGGAGGCCTTAGTATGGACACACTGACCTTGGTTTTCTTGGTTTGATTTTTAATTTCTAAAAATATTGCTAAGGAGTGGCATTTTGATCTTTTAATTTTGAAAATGTGAGCTTTCCTTTTCCTAATGTTGGTTTTGACAGGTACCTCGCTTAAATCATCAGGGCAAGTCACCTGATACTGTATACTGCTCTTGCTACTTACTGCTCATCCAGCTTTTTGGTTCCTTTAATTTTATGAAAGGCAGCCTTCCCTTATAGTACTGAGAAGCTACTGAAAGGAAAGAATTAAAGAAGAAAACAACCTGACCAGCTCTGCCTGTGTACGTGGATTATAAACCAGGCAGCCAATTTTCTATCAATGATGTTCATTTGAACTGTAAGTGGACTGTGGTATGTTTTCTGATTCTTTCATAATAACCAGGGATCATAAATAATCCCCGATTTTCAGATTTTAAAAAAGGAACCCAAAATCCCCATTTTCGCATGATTAAAATGAAGCACCAGTATATATATATATATATATATATACACACATCTATATATACACACATCTATATATACACACACATACATGCATATACACACACATACATATATACATACATGTATATATATACTGGCACTTCATTTGTATATAAATATAAATTTGTGGCATTTGATTTTAATCATGGAAAAATGTGGATTTTGGATTACTTTTTTAAATCTGAAAATTGGGGATTTTTTATCAAAGAAAACCAGGATCCCTGGTAATAACTATACAAATGTTTTCCATAGTCAGTTTTATTATTGTTCCTATGCACTTTACAAAAGGGAAATATCAGTATCCCCATTTTACAGATTAGTAAATTGAAGAAAAAGGGATAAAGTGACATGCCTACTATAGAATCAGTTTTATCAACCTTTGCTGCTATAATCCATCACCAAATCAGAAAACTTCAGCCCTGGAGTGACACCTGAATCTATTAGAGGTTACAAGTGTTTCCTTATGAAGTCTTTTCCAGTGATAGGTAACCGAAGGTGAGCTATTTTGCTGACACCTTTCCCACATTTACATAGCTAATCTCACTAACGAGTGAGAAGCCAGGGGTTACTGATTAGCTACAGATACATGGTTCCTTCCAGTCTTCCATTAGAAACCCCTCAAATGATCCAGTGCACAGAATGATCCAGTTTGTCCTGTAGGATGGGAAGCCCCTGAGTAAACCACTAGTAAAAAGATGTATCTTTAATATCAGGGCTGTGTGAAATTTCACCAGTGGTTTTGTTCTGACGCTGTTTTGACTCATTTTGAGCTTGAAACAGTGAAATCAAAACAAAATGAAGGGATTTAAAACTGCCTCAGAATGAAACAAGGGCAGTCAAAACATTTTGAAAGTTCCAAAATGTTTTGAGTTTCAAAGCTCAAGCGGGGCTTGCCTGCAGGGAAACAGAAAGTAAGGAGAGACATGACAATAAGCAGCAGCACCAGCACCAGAATTACAGTCTCCTCCGCTCCCGTTTCACTTCCCATGCTGAGCCTTCCAGTTCTAGAGGAAGAGCTAGAGCTGGAGCTGGAGCTGAGTCCCCTAGCAAGGGAAATTCTGGGGAAGCAGGGGGAATTAGCTGAGTTTGTGCTCCACAATCCTCAAGTTTACCCTCGAGCCAGATATCTTTCCTCAGAAGGCACTTCAGAGGCGGCTGAGGTGGAAGTTGCGGACACAAGCGGCTCAGCTGAGTCCACTCCTGTTGTGATGCCTCTGCTAGCTGAGAAGGGGGAAAGTGCAGCATCCACACATGCACCCACACCCCAGAAGCAAGTGGGTAGTGTAGTCTGGGATCATTTTGAGCTGGCAGATGATCTCACATACGTTATCTGCCTGTACTGATAAACCAAAACCAGCCAGGACAAGGGAACAAAACACATGAGCACCATGGGGATCCTGATGCATCTCCACAGGCACATGCCCCTTGCCCTTCCTCCTCCTCAGTCTGGCATCAGTGGGAGCATGCCCAAAGGGAAGTCCCCCTCTTGCTGCAAAGCCCCCATCCCCCACAAAGCAGAGGCAGGCCACTCTGAAATAGTGGATGGATAGAAATTGGGGTGCGTTGCAAGTGCAAGCGAGATGACCTAATGCACTGGGGAGAAGCTTGCTGTCAAAGGCCAGCCCTTCTCCTTAACTGAGTGGCCAGAGTTCAGGCAGCTCATGGAGCTCATGGCCCCGTCCTACCGACTGCCCACATGTACCACCTTCAGCAGGATGGTGGTGCTCTCCCTGTATGAGGCATTCAGGGAGTACTTGGGGGTGGAGCTGTGCAAGGCAGGTCCTCAGGTGGCCTTACACTTCACCTTGGACATCTGGAGCAGCCAGGGTGGAGATCACACCTACCTTTCCCTCACAGGGCACTGGTATGACTAGTGAGGTCATCGGTGGGCTCTCCTTCAAGCTGAGGTGATGGATGAGTCCCACACGGAAACAGAGATCGTGGGGGTCATGAACAGATTAATGTAGGGGTCGCTCATTGGGCAAGGTGAGTTCACCCATGAGTTCATGGTCTCCGACAATGGCACCAATATAGTCAAGGTGGTCCGTGATGCCAACTTTGTTGGCATCCACTGTCTGGCATGCACGTTTCACCTCATTGTCAAGGAGAGCTTGGAGGAGGACATGGCTGCCGGTGATGGTGCCAGCACCACTAGCAAGGTCATTTCCAAATGCAGGAAGATGGCAGGCTACTTCCACCAGTTCATCAAGGGGGGCAAGATCCTGCAGGACAGACAAGCAGAGCTGAACATCCCACAGCACAAAATCATGCAGGATGTGGAGACTCAGTGGAACTCCACACATACCTAAATACTTGGCAGCCTGGTGGAGCAACAGAAAGAAATTGCTTGGGGAGATTGGGATCAGTGCCCGCCATGTGTGACCCAAGGGTGGAGGACAGTGTATGCAGCAGCCAAAGCCTGAATCAGTGAATGGAGGTGCTGGTGAAGAGAGTCAGGGAAGCAGAACAGCAGAGGCGGGCCTATAAACTTCACTTCATCAGCCTCCTAGTTACAGAATCTCATGGAGTGAATATAGACATTTGATTTATGAAACACTACAACCTGCCTGACAATTAACAATAACATGCAAGTGTCAGTGTAGAGTGAAGCTCTCACATATTTCAAATTATTCACCTCTATCTTAAAATGCACATCAACAAAGTACTGCCGTGTCAGTTTGCTAGATGAATGCAATAAGCTGAATGGAAGTTTTCTGGCAATATGGTAAGGCACAAACTAAAGCATAGTAGCTTTGTTTTGCACTCTTGATTAGTTTTATTGGTGTTCTAAGCCTATGCAGAAAGCGGGATGCAGGGCTCGCTGGAGCACTGAGCTATATATACACAGGCTTTGCTAAAGTATTGACCAGTGTCGGCCTGACCAGCAAACCTGACAGATGCATGAGCACCTCACAAAAACCAAACTTATCATGTGGTCCAGACTGGCACTCATGACAGAAGATGGGAGGAGGTGACAGCTGTACAAGGTGCAGGATAGTCCAGTTCCAAGATGATAAGACTAGAACAGGAACACCCAGGTTAGCATGTGAAACAAGCCCATGGTACAGGACAATTTGAGATATTTAAGATACAGACGGAATGCAATATGTAATTTGTTTCTGATTATTGTTTAAAAGGAGGATTAGAAAGTCTGGGAACTTTTTAGTGGCCTAGGAGAACCTGCATGCTGTTGTGCCAACTACATTATTACAGGTAAAAATGCCTTAACTTCTGGTCTGATGTACTTGTTAGGCCCAAATGTGTTAGAGCTGTATTTGTAACAGTAAACCTAGTTGAATATTTGCCACTCAACCAAGTCTGCAGTTGTTCTTTAAGACAAGACTGGCGTTAGGATCTCCTGCTTGTAACTTTCCAACACCACAGTTCCTAAAACTCCAACACTATCAACACTTCAATAACACCTTACAAGAACAACAGCAACAACAATGCTAATAACACCCGGTAACACTGGACCTGACAGAAGAAATAACATACATCAGTGGATCAAAATTTAAATTTAAGATACAGTTGTAAGTCCAGGCAGAAGAAATTGCAGGGATAGTATTTCATGGATAAACAACAATGTACATGTTAGCTAGGGGAAACAAAACCTGCTTCAACTTCAGATACTGTTGCTGGATTATAACCAGAAATCCTGGTTTTCTCTGATTTAAAAAAAAATCCCTAATTTTCAGTTAAAAAAGTAACCCCAAATCCATATTTTTCTATGATTTAGATGAAACACCACTCATATATATCTATATTGAAAAATGGAATATTTTTCTTGAAATATATGGATTTAGGTATGGAAAAATGTGGATTTGGGGTTACTTTTTTAACTGAAAATTGGGTTTTTTGTTTTGTTTTTTTAATTAGAGAAAGCCAGGATCCCTGATTATAAGGTGGATCATGATGTATAGGAGATGCTATCTATCTATCTATCTATATGTAACAGCTGTACATTTTACTCCTCTCTTATCAGCAGCTGCCCTAACATTTTCTTTCTGCTCAAATCCTTGCAGATTTCTGTAAGCTGTCATGTTTAAGTCACAGCTTGCACGTATTCCATTCAAGTCCTGCAGTAAATATAGCTGTAGGCCTTCATTGTAGGTCTTAATATCCTCTCACTGAGTGCTTCTTCATTGCCCGCTACAAACAGTTGGCCATAACTCAACCTTTCATTATTGCAGTTATAGCTCCATGAAAAGGCTATGGTCCTAGATTTCTTGGTGTATATATATATACATCATTCTTGGTGTGATATATATACATCATTTGGAGCAAACATATATATATATGGAAACATATTTGGAGCAAACATATACATATATGGAAATGCCATTGCATTGTTGTAGCTTTAGAGCTTGTCAATGTAGTGCTTTGCAAGCCTGCTACCTAAGGCAGCAAGTTTCTCAAAGAAAGGAGGTATATGTGAATATGGCAGATTTACTTTGCCATTTTGGCAACATTCTTGAAGTAGCTGCCAAGTTTCTTACTAATAAAATGTCTTGTGCCATAGTATCAGCAAACTAATGCCATATATCTAGTGCCAAATATAGTAATGTTCATTGCAGGGTAAAACATACGTCTCAGTGAAACTGATGATGCTGGACAGAATTTTATCCTGAAATTGACATATTGTCTAAATGCATATTAACAGCATCCCCCCATTTTACCTGCTGATTTCCTAACTGTCTTCTTCTGTTTGTACAATATGATTCATTATGCATCAAGTCATTGTCTTCCTGATATTTGGCAACAGGTGGCCTCTTTTGCTGACTTTGGTTATTATCTGTTACCATTTTACATCTGTATAATAGCAGATGTAGATTTTCTGCTTTTGGTTGTTTCAATATTTTATACACACATAGCAGGAACAAAGGTAGTATTAACATTTTAAAACACACTGGTAGTAACTTAAACAGTTATTTAGGGGAAAATGCAGTATCTTGTGCAGTTATTTACAGCTTAATTTATCAATAAACAGCAACAAAAAAGAAAATATAAGAAATTGTAATTAAAAGGTGTGTGCACACAGTTTGTTTGATTTGGGTGGTGTTAAAGTGTGAGGTGAATAAAAACAAGCAGAGATGTGCTTTGCAAACAGACTTCAGAGTCTACTGAAGCCCAGCACTACCTGCCATATTGCTTATGACTTCATAGGTGGCATGTGTGCATACATTGTATTGTGAAATGCTCAGTTGATGGCTACTTTGTCATTCATTTATCATGTTTTTTCATTCATTATTTGAATTTTGTGCAAATCTACACTTTAAAAAGATAAATAATACATGGGTATGCAGTAAGTGCAAATACCTCAAAACTTTCTTAGACCATCCTTAATGTATAGATGCCAATATGCATCTGAAAGCAAATAGAACAAAGCCAATCAGATCTGAACTGTTAACCTAGAGGCAAAGAGTTCACTAGTAGGGCTGTGCAAAGCTTTGGTTTGTGATTAAATTTGCAGAAGATTTGGCCCAATTCAGAGACCAAATCTCGAAATCTGAATCAAATCACTTGAAGCTTAAAACTTTCTGAATCAATTTGGAGCCTCCAAATCGATTCGGAAAAGATTTGGAAAAGACTTAGAGATTTGGAGGTGGTGTTTCAAGGGAAACAGAAACTTAGAAGAGGGAGGGAGAGCAGTGGGGGGTGGAGGGGGGGAAGGACTGATATGTCTAGCTGGCCAGTGAATGTGATTTCTCCTTGAGTCCCCTTCCAATCACAGTGTCTGCCGGGGGGAGAGTGGGGATGGGATAGAAACAGCATAAAAGCCTCTGTCTGCAGGCTTTCCATGTCTTTTGTGAGTTGGTTCTGAGCAATAACCTCAGAAAGGTACTGGACTGGCTTGGCTTCCTAGTCAGTAACCTGCTCCTTTTTGCTTTTAGAAAGTATTGGATAAGATATAGCTTAGCTTAACTTAGATTCCCTCTACTTATCCAATTCATTTCTTTGAATTTATATTTGTTCTCTTCTTTTTCCTAATACTTTTTAAAAAGAAAGCTTGGTGTTTTCCCCTGCAGTGTGTCCATCACTGTGCAGGGAAGCACACTTTATACACACATCATAGAAGAAGTCAGAAATTCATAGAAGAAGAAGAGATTGTAGATAGTTATTAGTTATTAATATTATTAGTTATAGTTAGTTTGCATACAGATTAAGGACAACACGAAAAGAAGTCAGATAGAAATTCAGATTGATATTAACACAGAGTGCTAGAAAATGAAGATATACTATTATTTAGGTACACATCACAGAAGAAGAAGAAGTAGTCACACATTCACATTAATAACACATCACAGAAGAAGACACCCTATACAGTTATTAATAATCAATCATAATCACAGCAAAGCCCACACACAACACAGACTAAAGAAAACACACAACACAGAAGAAGTCAGACACATTTTACAGCACAGGAAAGATTAATATGAATCGTGCTAGAAAGGCAGGTGCAAAATCTTTTGGCAGAGGAGGGAGAGGGGCTAGAGCTAGTACAGGGAGAGCTAAAGCTGCAAGTTCTGTGCCCCCCCCCCCACACACACACATAGATGCATGCTCTTTCCTGGCAGTCATGAATCTTCTGCTGTCAGTGGAAGCACGGAGGTGGGAGCAGTACTTGTCCCTGCACCTGCACTGCCTCCCCTAACTGCAGAAATAGGCACCAGCCAGAGAAGGACCATCTCCTCCACCCCAATTTCATCTCACAGCATGAGCCTCCCACTGCCAGAGGAGAAGCTGGAGCTGGAGCCAGGGGACCTGAGCACCCTGGCTAAAGCAATTCTGGGGACCAAGGAGGAATCTGACTTTGTGCTCCACACCCCTCAAAGTTCCCCTAAACCCAGGTCTCCTTCTCTGGAAATCACTTTGGGGGAGGTTGGGGTTGTGGAGGCTCAGGCAAGTGACTCAGCTGAGTCAGCTCCTCCTGCTGTCATGCCTCAGCCAGCTGATGGAGGAGGGTTAAGTCAGGATCCCCACCCTCAACCCAGAACTGGGGGAGTAGTGTAGTGTGGGATCATTTTGAGGTGGCAGATGATCCCAGGTTTGCAGGATGGTGGTGCCCTCCATACATGAGGCATTCAGGGAATAATTGAGGGAGAAGCTGCACAAGGCATGGCTGCAGGTAGCCTTGCACTTCACCTCCAACATCTGGAGCAGCTGGTGTGCCGATCATGCCTACCTCTCTCTCACAGGGCACTGGTGTGATCAGTCAGGCTGTTGGTGGAATCTCCGCCAAGCTGAGGTGCTGGATGAGTCCCACATAGCAAGGGAGATCATGGTGGCCATGAACTGCATGGTACAGGGGTGGCTGGTTGGGCAGGGTGAGCTCACCTGTGGGTTCATGGTCACCAACAATGGGGCCAATATGCTCAAGGCTGTCTGTGATGCCAACTTTGTTGGCATCCACTGTGTGGTACACAGGCTACACCTCATGGCTGCACCTCATAGTCAGCGATGCCTTGGAGCGGGACAGGGCTGCCAGTGATGGTGCTACCACTACCACTACCAGCAAGCAAATTTCCAAATGCAGGAAGGTGGTGGGCTACTTCCACTGCAGCATCAAGTGGGGCAAGATACTGCAGGAGAAACCGGCAGAGCTGAGCATCCTGCAGCACAAAATCATGCAGGATGTGGAGACTTGGTGGAACTCCTCATACCTAATGCTGGAAAGGTTGGTGGAGCAACAGAAGGCCTTCCTTGGGAAGATTGGGATCAGCAGTCCACTGAACAGAGCTGAGTGGCATATCATCTCCCAGATCTTGGTGCTCCTCAAGCCCTTCCTTGAGTCCACCAAGACCCTAAGTGCTGGCGATGCCCTCCTTAGCCAGGTGATCCCTGTAGTGAGGGAACTGGAGAACCAAATGAAGAAGTTCCAGGGGCTGTCACCAGATGTGCAGGCACTGGTGAGGTGGCATCAGGAGACGGCTGGATGCCTTGTGGTCCAGTACAGTCCACATGCTGGTGGGCATGTGCGACCCAAGGCTGAAAGGCAGCATGTGCACTGGCAGCACCAAAACCCTGGACCACTGGATGCAGTTGCTGGTCAACTGAGTCAAGGAGGCAGAAGGGCAGAGGTGAGGGGATGTGAAAGAGGGGGATCTACTTTCCCGTGACAACACTCCCAGCACCAGCACTGGCATGAACACCAGCACCAGCCAGTTTCTTCCATGCCAGCCACTGCCAATGTGAACCAAGGGCATGTCTTCAGTGCTGGGGTCCAAATGCATCAGACCCTGGCCTCGGGCAGATAGCACTGAGGCTTTGGTGGCTACCTATCTTGCTCATGATGTGGAACCACTTGAATGTGACCTCTTGGGCTACTGGACAAGACACAGCCAGATGTGGCTGGATCTGGCCATGGTTGCCCAGCAACACCTGTCCTGTCCACCAACTGGTGTTCCAAGCAGTGCTGATGATGATGTGACACCCTGCCACAACTGCTTGTGTCTTGGTTTGGTGGAGTAGCTGCTGTTCCTGAAGGTGAATCTCCCACTGCTGGGGCTCCCCAAGCTGCATCTGCAGATGGACTGAGTGCCACCCTCCTCACTCCATGTGCACCTATTTCTGTTTTATTATTTTACACCGGTTAGTGTTACTGCCTGACTCTGAGAGCCCAAGGGGGCACTCATTGCATCACCACTCAGCAGAGGAAGAACATGTCCTTGCTGAGTTTCCATGTCAGGATGAACTTGGAGGTATGAGCTGGGGCAATGGGGAAAGAGGAGGCTCCATGTCCTGGGCATGACCACTCAAACTGCACTGTTCCAGGGTCAGGGAGGCCTGGTGGTATTCCTGGTGGTACAGCAGCCCCAGAAAATGCCAAGACTGAGGATTCCCTTGGTGAAAGGTGGATAGGAGGCACCAAAACCTCCAGCCACCACATGCATGTACACAACCCTGGCTGGGGAAAGCCCAGACCCATCATGACTTTGAGAGGCCAGAGGCTTGCTGGTTGCAGTGGAGTTGTAAGGCTCCAGGTGAGCTCATTGTAGCTGCCTGGGATGCCAACTTTGGGGCTGAAAAACCCTTTGTCAGGCTGAGGAACTACCTGCAGTTGGTGTTTCTGCTGGTCCTGGATGGAAGGAATAGTAAAGAAGTGAAGAAATGCTAAGGTACATTTCTCTACTTATACAGTTGTCCTACTAAGAAAACACCAGATTGTCTTACCTGTTGTCATGTAAAGTGATGGACTGGATTGAGGCTGTAGGGGAGTAGGAAACCTCACTGGGGCACACTACCATGTTGTGTAGAGGCCTTGGTGCCAGTGAGGGTGCACCTTAACACATAGTGTCACCTACCCACGTTACGAATTTTGCCTGTTAACAGCCAGAGGTGTACGGCCCCAGAACCCCCCTACACCTACCTCCTTAAAAGCTGCCAGGCTTCACGGGGCAGCAGGCCTAGCAGGCCTGCAGTTTTCACCCCCCATGCCCTAACACAGACACAGTCACACAAGCACCCATGTCACAAGTTTTGCCTGTTTGCAGACAGAGGTGCAGGGCCCCTGAACCCCCTGCACCTATCTCCTTGAAACTTTGCAGACTTTGTGATCTCAGCAGGCACTACCATCCCTGCAGTTTTTACCCCACTGTGGCTTAACACATACATGTAACATGAGTTTTGCTTTCAACAATTTGAGGTGCAGTATCCCAGAAACTCCTGCACCTATCTCCTTGAAGCCTGGCAGGCTTCATGTCCATGGGAGAGGCTACCAAGCCTGCAAGTTTTGTCTAAATCAGCCAGAAAATGGCAAAATTATAGATATTTCATTGATTCCACATTATACTTGAAGGCCGAATCTCCGAATCTCCCCAAACTGGTACTTAATCTTCCAAAGTTGATTCAGCCAAATCAATTTGGAAGAGCGATCCACATCTCTGAATTGAATTGCTAACCTCTGAATTAGCCGAACCCAAATCCAAATTGAATTGTTCCCTATTCGCATAGGCCTACTCAGTAGCTCATCAGCAGACCCAACCTTCCATGTTAAGTTGTATTGTGACTTTTTATTTACACAACTGTAACTTTTTCGATGTAGTAGTCATACATATTCTTATGAAAAATTCCACTTTTTGAAGTAAAAAAACCCAACAACAAGTTTCATGACCAGGGATCCTGGTTTTCTCTGATTAAAAAACAATCTTCAATTTTCAGATTAATAAAAGTAACCCAAATCCACATTTTTCTATGATTAAAATAAAACACCAGTAATATATATATTAGTGATGTTTCAATTTTTAATGTAAAAAAATGGATTTTGGGTTATTTTTTGTATTAAACATTTTGGGGGGGGTTATGTCAAAGGAAACAAAAATCTCTGCTCATGACAATGGCTGTTCTGAGGAGTTTCTGATCAATTTTAAGCAGCGACTAGAATACAGGTTGTGGCAGGCCAGCAGGGGGCACTCTTGCATTGAGCCACCCACCTCACTGTGCCTGGCCACCTTCCAGGCTCCCAGTACCTCCCTGGGGCCTCCTGACGTCTGGCCAACTCCTTTCCTGGAGCACACCCACTAGCCTGAGAGTTCCACTGCCACCACCCAGGGCTGAGCTTGATTCAGGCTCTGCGCACGCTGGGAAACACAGGCCTAGTGCCCCTTGAGGGTACTTGATTCAATTCAAGAACTCGGGTTGTTTTCCTCAGTCAGAAGCACAAGTAGTGGTCTCCCTTAGTCAGCCGAACCAAGGGGACCCCAAGGCATAATCTAGACCCACTCCCAATAATTTTCCCACACTAGGTACAAAGGAGAACTTTATTGGTTACATGGGGTAGGGTTGAAATAGGATACAGGGTAGAGCAATATCAGAGAAATCCCATGGAGCAAACTCACATAGCTGGGTAGCCTTTGATCATGCAGTTGAGTTACTGTAAGCTATATATCTAGTTAGATCTCAGGTAGCTTACTCACAAGTATCATCCAGAGGCAGGTGGAAATTCCCTCTGGAGGCAAGCAGTTCATTGATCATGAGTTTTGAGAGAGAGAGCAAGTTTCAGATGGCTCAGCTCTTCTCTCTCTCTCTGAGCCTTCCTTATGGCTGTTGCTCCCTCATTGTGGGCAGTCCTTAACTTATATAGCCCTTGTGACCTCATTTACCTGGTTTAATGGAGGCCAGCACCTGTTGGCTGTCAGCCAACCAATTTGAAATGCATCACTAGTTGCTGGGCAGACTGGCAGTTCCTAGCTCCCCAAGGAGAAAGCCCCTCACCCAGGTATGTGATGCCAGTCAAGTAGTCAGAGGGAGCAGGTTTCCCTCCTCCCTCAGGAATGTATCCAGCTCAGGTTACCCAAAGAGATAGGGTAAGGTGTGTGGTGTATATCCTCTGCTGGTCCCATCCTAACCAAATTGTCACAGAGCAGAGTTTTTGGGGAGAAACAGAGGTGGCCTTCTGCCACACAAGTCCCAATCCAGAATGAAAACTGTAGCATGTGGTTCATATATGGAATCCTGCATCTGAAAAACAGACATTCTTTACCTTTGATAGCATTTGGATGCAAGGTTTTGACTTTGTCTAATTTTCAGCTGATATTACAAGGGTCCTACCATGTTCAAATTAAAGTTGGATAGGAACCAGCTATAGAGTTGTTACACATGTTCAAGCACTAAGTTTATAGCTGGTTGTCTCTTTTTATAGCTGGGCAGGCACTTTATTGTGTGATAATTACTTTGCATGTGTGTCTGGTCTAAATGTATTGTGTGATTACCCTGTGAATTTTGCAATATATGTAACACAGAGCAAGGGCCTTTATATTACTGTTTACATTTGTATTGATACCAGGAAACAATACTATTTTTATATATTCCCTAAATTGAAATAAGATGGTATTACACATCTGTTCATATGCAATTTCTTTACCCTCACTCTTAAAACATACTGGAACATACAGTTTCTTTATGGCTTATGTAAAATTGATGACACCTTAGTCCCAGGGGAGATAATAATCACAGGAGTATATAAAATTGTGTATTATCATTGAGAGATTATACCAGAACCATGCTAGAATACTACTATTTTGCATTTTTGGGGAAGGAGATTATACTTTATCAAATCTAAGCTTAAATTTTACAGTGAGGAATTTTAATGTCATGATTATTTTTATGACACAGGTACTAAGGGAGATCCTTGTAAAATAGATTTTGGACTGCTGGTAATGTTTCTGATCCTTACTTTGACTACAATTGCCATAGGAAGGCAGGGGACTGGTAAGATGGGTTTTGGACTGCTGATAATGTTTCTGATCCTTACTTTGATTAGCATTGCCATAGGAAGGCAGGGGACTGGAATTCCCCATATGAGGCTTACCTGTGACTGTTACAATAGTAGGAGTTAGCTAAAAATCGTATTTTTTATGAGAGTGAAAACAGATTAGGGGGTATTTTGGCTTAGGGCTAGGCTGGCCTGTCATGGCCAAACTAAGCAATTAAAGGGGTCACATTTCTAGAGCTAATTGGTTGGTGCAGTAAACTTGTGTTTGGAAGGGGTAGCAAAATAACTATTGGCAGCCCTGGGTTTATCAGAAATTGCACGTTCCTCCAATGGATTAGGACTTATGATAAAAGTATGTAATAATACTTTGGCCATCTATGTAAACTCTGCCTAGCAGCTCTACCTACATTTTATTAAAAGGTACAATAAAATCTTAACTGGGTATCTAGAAAACATAGAGTTAACACTCCACATATCCCTCCAAAACCCAGAATTGAAAGCCTGGCTCTAATGTATGGAGTGTTATGACTTTATGAAAGATGACAGTCTTACTCTCCTCACGTTTACACCAGTGCGAAACTGAAGTAATTCCAAAATATCAGAAACAAATCTGTCTGCGGTATGCCATACATTAATGACTTCCAAACTCTATTATTGCAACGTATTACATCTGGGAATGAAGCCAAACAGCCACTAAAAAGAATAAGTCTCAAAATGCAGCAGCCTGCCTTCTTGGCAACATACGTCTCTAAACATACCATCCTGTGCTCTCCTATGTCCATTGTCTTCCTACTGAATACAGAATCCAATTTATAGTTTATCTTAATATTCAAAGCCTTTCATCGAAAAGGACCAAGCCTCTCTCTCCACAAATCATGATCTCCTTTGGCAGCCATTACAGTCAACTGGAACTGCAAAGTTCTCTGCCAATAGAGACTCTTGAGAACAGCAGACAAGTTTTGTTAGAGCTTCACCTAGATTACTGAACTCCCTTTTACTGGAAATTTGAAGAATTAGAACGGAGTCTACAGCTTTTGGATCAAAATGCACAATCCATTTCTTCTGCTGTAAATCACCCCCTCCTACAGTGTGTTTAAGGGATATACAAATACCCAGATAGTATGACTCAATAGTTCAGTTCTTTTTCTCCATACTTCCCTCCCACTCTCAAACCATGGAAGTACTGAAACACTATGATTTCTTCCTATCTCTAAATCTTATTTATAGTATAAAACCACTTACTGTGCAATCTATTTAAACAGCTGACTCTTAAAATCCTAGAGTTCCAAGATCCTCTTTATTGCTCAGGGAACATGCTTCTCCAAACACAACAATCAAATCAAGATGGGCGCACCCAAGCCATCCCGCAGACAGTCTGCAAGTAGACTGAGATGGCAAGTAGACTGAGTTCCACCAATTCCATCAACTAAATATGACCCATCTTGTCCTAGAAGAAGTAGAGGGTCATCTATGTCCATATTATCAGATGGGCAGAAGTGAAGTGGCAGCTCTGAAAACCTCACCATGATCCAGAATGGCTAAGCACATCCAGTACCCAGCAGGATTTTTCAGCAGTATTAGGAGCTGACCAATGGCATAACAAGCAGGAGCTGTTTTCTAGGTTTTCACAGTGATATCCAAGATCTACGGCTGGTGCAGGTGATATTGAAGACGGCCAACATGCATCTGCGGCACGCTAGAAAAAGTTCAGGGTATCCTATGTCCCTTTCATTTGAAACTGGGCCATTGGGTAGAAAGAAATCTAAGAATTCCAGAGGCTGTAAGAAGAGTATGAAGCAGAGGTCCTGACCATGTAGCTCAGTGAGGGAGGCTCTCTTATAACTCGGAGGCTGCCCTGGCTTTGGGCCCCAGAGCTGTTAGCCACTGGATAACACTTTTAATGCAAAATCCCTTGCTCCTTTTGCAAAGGGGATTTTTTTGGGGGGGGGAAATAAGGCATGAGAGTTCTAAGGCTTTCTCAGTGTAGACAGATCTAGGACTTTCTGAACATGTTCCTTAAACACTAACTTCTTTGGAAAAGGAGGAAACCACCTGCCATCAGTGTCAAAAGTTATCTATGGTCTGTCCCTTCCTATTAAGGAATCATAAACAGAGAGGCATTCAGTACTTCCAAGAATGGGATTGAGTCACTACAGAATTTTGATGCTGGCCTAGCAGTCCACCTTAGCGGTTTTGCATTATTGCATGTGTGGTATACTGTTGTAGTTAATGATTTAAACACCAAAAAGCTACATAAGTACCTATAGATATCCAAAAGCCTAAATGGGATCTGAATTATGAATGTTTATGTCAATGAAATATTACTATTATATTTAATATTGTACCCTGGTACTTAAAAGTGTTATATTCTGAATAGCTTTTGTGAACCAGCCTTGCACCATTGCAAGGAAGAACATATATTTTAAAAAAATCGAAAGGTCTGCAGACACATTTTATGACTAATTCCTATTCATCACCAGGGCAAAGACAGGATACAAATTTTTCAAATGCTTTTCTAGTTTTCCTTATACTATCTTTTACTAATGGCCTGAAGGTATAAGGCAGTGACTGACAGGGGGAAAAGCCACAAAGTTACAAATACTCCAGCATTTGTGTAACTTGACTCATCCAAGAGGTTCTATTTAGGCCAGAACCCCAGACCTCTGCTGACAAATTGGAACTATGTTGACTTAATTTGGACTGGGATCTGGGGCACATATTAACAGGAGCAGGACCTTTGTTTTAATCAACACAGTCTTAGCCAAACAGGGACCCTATCAAGAGGGATAGGTCCCAAACTGTAGATTTATTAGATTGTTCTGAATTGGAAAAGCAATAAATTGCTATCTGCTGCCCCAAAGTAAAGGTGTTAAATCTGATAAAGTAATAATCATTATAAGTGATGTGCCTATAATAAATTTAGAGCATGTCCTTGTATATTCTGTTATTCTGAGAAGGCAGCATATTGAACAGAACATGAATCCTGTTCTCAGAAGCACTTATATTTTGAGTGCCTTACCATCTTGCAGTAAAGTAGCCATCTAGTACAGAAGTGTAATATGCACTTAAACTGGAACATGATAGTAAATCAATCTTTTGGTATGTCATACTGCTAGAGAGTCCAAGTAAGTGAATTTTGTAACTGGGGGGTGGTGACTTCACCACTTTTTGCCATTAACAGTAAGATGTGCCTTTCCTGACACTCCTGCCCTGCTCTGCCCCAGGCTATATGGCCATATGGCCTTGGCAAAAACTACAGGGGGGAGTGGACCCAGTACCCAGAAGACATGAGAAACAGCCAAAGCTTCAAACAGCCAGGTAAATTTCCAACCATTTTTGAAGACATGTTTTCTGGCCTTTGCTGACTGACTGTTAGCTGCATCATAGAAGCTGGGTCTCCCATTTCCTGGGCAAGGCTAGAAGATGGGAGGGCCCTCCTCTGTCAGACAGTGACTGAGGTTTTTGTGTGACTAATATTTCAGGGGCTTACACAGTATTTATGGGTCTTCCTGAGGGAGAAGAATTGCTACAGAACAGGGGTGTCAAACATATTGTTGATGCTTAGGAGGTGCACGTACATCCCCTGATCATAGCAGTGTACCCCCTATGAAAATGCACCACTGACACTGTTGGCTGGGGCTGTGGGCAGTTGCTGCTCACCACCCCTGCTGCTGACATCACTGGCAGCATCTGCAGGTGGTTAGCAATTGCCACTGATGCTTCCAGTGGCATCAGTGGGTGGTCATCAACCCTTGGTCAACACTCACCACCCCCCACCACCGACAGCACTGGAGGCATCTGCAGGAGCTCCCAGCTTACCGCCACCATGTTCACGGTATCACCGTGTCCCCCCAACCGCTAGGGGCATGCATCGTTCACAGTCAAACATATGGCCCTCAGACCCAATACAGTGGGGAAGGAACCTTGGTCTTGGGGCCAACAGCAGAGTTCGCATAGCCTCCACTTAATCTCCATTGCCTCTGCTGCCAGAATCACTATTTCAGCTAGGCATCTCCAGCAGCTCCTGTGATGGGTTTGAGCATGAGACAAATGAACTCTTTGGCTGCTGGTGCTGACACAGAAGCTCTGGAAGCTGTGGCAAGAAGCCCCATGGGCTAAATCCAGGGCTGGGTTGCCCAGCACATAAGAAGACCCATGGCCTTGATCTGGCCTTCAAGCAGCTTCACAGTCTGGATCTAGCTTGCAAGGTCATATTAATTTGACACCCCTACTCTAAATCATATGTATCTGGGATAGAGCCCTCTTAGCAAGTTCAAAAAATGCAAAGCAAATCACAAAGTAGAGAGTAGGATCTGCTGCTTACCCTGCTAAGGTAAGGTTTTATTTGAATGTGTGAAGCTATGAGCACAGTTCCCCTGCCTTTCCTGCTCTTTAGGTACTAAAAAACAAAACTGAACACAATTGAGTAGATAGAGATACAACATTAATTGTACAGGGCAGAGAATTCAATTGTAAGAAAATCCTAATTAGCAAAGCCAACCAAACTTCTGTGTTAAAGAAAAACAATGACTAAAGGCAATATACCAAACTCATTCATATTCTACACTAGTTTGTCAAAGGAGCTACCAGTACTGTGTATATCGTCCACTGAATTGTTTAATACTTATGTAACACATTAGTTCAGTGTTTAAGTAATATAAAGGGCCCCTGAAGGCCCTCTGGTGAGCTCAACTTTAAATAAGTGTGTAGTTTTTTCCAGTAATCATCTTAATAGTGTACATTTGCATGCATGCTGATAATAAGTAATTGATTTCTGTTGAGATAAAAATCACGATTTATTTTCCCCTAGGCTAAGAAGTGCCTGAGGCAGAGCTAAGTTAACTCCTTAGCTATAGGGATAGCATATCTTTGTGTAATTTCATGGATAGTACTGTATGGGTGAAGAATAACAAACAGTGCCTTTATTGAAGAAGAGGAAGGGGAAACAGAGCTGCTGCAGACTAATCTGAAAAAGTATGAAAGGTTTTTAGAAGCCTTTTGAAAGAAAGATTAATTAAAAGCACAGAGGAAAATTGAATAAATCAGAACATGGGCTTGCCAAATGTCGATGTGCAAAACTACCTGATCCCTTTCTTCAGTAATGTGCCTGAATTTCAGTAAAACATTTGATTTGGTGGCTGTAGTAGGACCTGACCTCCATGACCAGCCATAGAACCCCCTACTTTATGGGAATTAAAGATTCTTTTGTATGTTTTAGTAAGCCTTGTGTATCTAGGTGTAATTCTGTAATGGGGGAAATAAACAACAAAGCTCTTTCTTGGTCTCTGCCCTTTTGATATTCACACAGAGGCCCTACTTGCCTTGCTTTCTTCCTTCTGCCCTCTCAGGATATCAGTCCATCTTTACCTTCATGGAAAACTGAGGAGTCTTCCCTAAAAAGCCAACATGACCTTTCTGGACAGAGTCTTTCTCCAACAACCCCTGAAACTCATAGTGTCTCTCTGTTGGAGGGAACTCTCAGCATCTCTTTCTGTGGGGCTATCTCAACACTGTATTGGTCTTCTGGCCCCTATTGTCCCTAATCATGGTTCTTCAGGACTGCTTTAAGAGCTTTAACTGTAGACTCCAGCGGGCCCCACAGCCTTGCATTGTTTATGTCCTTCACCAGGACCTCTAGTCCTAGACGGATCTCAGCCCAGTGAGTCCCTGAATCTTTCCAGGCTGTTACCTTCAGTGCATGAATGACCTAGCTTTGGCCCATTAATCCCACTGGGTCCCAGACTCTTGCAGAGCTCTTTTTTTGGTCTCTGCTTTTTTTTCTGTTCACACAGTGGGCCCCTAGTCTTGTCTCGTCTCTAGCTCATGCAGACCACTGATCCTTAACTCTTGTAGGGCTCTATCTGGACCTTAGCCCCTTATAACATGAAGTTCTGCCACAGGCAGCCACCTGTGGCCTCCAAAACCACCGATCAGTCACACACAAACTTCCAGTCTCTTGGTCTCTAGGTCCCAGCAGCCTCCATTCGTCTTCCCACTCCCTATCCATGACTTCCTTGCATACCTGGGCTGGCTGGGTCCTCAACCTTAGCATCCTTTTTCAGGACTTATTTTCTCTCCGCAGCTTAGGGCCAGACTGCCTTTCAAGATCTGGTGCTAGATTTTAAGTATACCAGGACTCCACCCCTCTCCAGTCACTTGACCTCTGCCTTACTCAAGGTTTCTGTTAAGCCTAATTTCTTCACTTACAATTACATAATATAAATAAAACACATTACATGGGGACTGCCTAAAATTTCCCACGTTTGACTGGGCTCCATCCCCGCACAAAGATAAAGATGTCAAGGTTTTAATGGCAATTCCCAGATGGAATATTCCTCCAGGAAAAGCAAACATTGTGGAAATAAGGGATTTGATGATTGATTTATTTTCCCTATTACAACAAGACATACAAGGCCCAGTAAAACATGCAAAAGAGTCTTTAACTCCTAAAGCTGACCTCTTACAACAACAAAACCAGGACATAGAAAAGGTGTGAGAAGAAGTTGAAACACCTTGGGAGGCCATCCTGGAAGATATTACCTTACATTCAATAGTCAGAACATTAAGTGTAGTATTAATACTGATACAAGGAAGAACTGTAATTGTGCTCATTGGGATTTTTGTTGTTCTGGAATCACTAACACCAGAATGCTAAATTGCAAAACCAGATTGGAAATGTATTAACTTCAGGTACAAATAAGTCTGTGGTAACTAATGATAACTACTTTGTTGAATATTTATGCCTATTTGCTAACCACTACTACTCTATTACACTTGTGGATTGTGTAATATGACTAGGCATCTTTCTTCAGTTGTTACATGGTTGAGTTATATTTACAGATGCCTTTTTTTCCTTCTTCTAAAGGTATCGGCTGTGCCAAAGCCAGCAAAACTGAAGCATTTGCAGAAGTATCTGTTATGAATTTTACATTGAACAGTTGGGCCAGAACCATGGAATTTAAGTGGGAACACAACCCATGGAGAACATGATGGTGTTAACCTGGAAAAAAATCAGTCATTGTAGAAAATCAAAAAAGGGACTATAATCAATGTTGCCCACTGCTCTGGTAGAGTAATTCAGTGTCAATCTATTCTAATATCAGAAAACCCTGCATATTGGGGAGATTCATTTAAAACCACTATGAACCAGGGAAAGCTAATGCAGAAATCATCAGCGACTGGAATGCCACCTAAAATACATGAAACCAAAACCAACGTAGCAGCACTGTTAAGAACTTTGGGTTTCTTGGGTTTCTAACTTTGAGGCTCTATGTATATTGCATATACTCATATATCAGGGGTGGGCAATTATTTGGGCCCACGGGCTACATAGGCAGTTCTGGGGAATTGGCATGAATAGGACAGTATCCCTTCTCCTCCACAATAACCTGGAGCCCACATGCCCTGCGGCTCCTCCCTTCCACTGCCAATAGTGCAGAGCCCCAGCCCCGACCCTGGCCAGCCCCACCTTTCTAGGGAGCCCAGGCAGCAGTGGTGGCTCCTTCTAGCTGCCATTGCCACATGCTCCAGCCCCAAGGTACTGGTGGGGACCCATGGGCACAGCCTCAACCGTGGCCCACCGTGTGCCCAGTCTGGGCTCAGCCTGATGGAGCAGACCAGCACTGGACCAGCTAGAACCTGCATGCACAGCCCCAACCCAGCCTGCCCTGTGCCTGCTCTGGACTCACCTGGCCATGCTGAGCAATGGCAGTGGCAGTGGCCAGGCAGAAGCTGCTACTGGGCTTGGGGGAAAAGCACACCCTTGCCTTGCTACTGATGGGCCCTTCTTGCTACAGCTGCCTGGAGCCCATGCCCAGGCTGCCCTGCCACTTCTCTCTGCCACCATTGCTGCCAACTCTGGGCCACCCAGTGGGGCAGTGGTGGCAGTGCAGAAGAGCCACAGGGCAGCCTGGGCATGGTTCCAAGCAGCTGCAGCAAGGGGTCAGCAACACAGTGAAGGGGAGGGGCCACTTTTCCCTTGTGCTGAGCAGAAACTTTGTCCAGCTGCCACCACTGCTGCTGCTGATCAGCATGGATGGATAAATCTGGAGCAGTTGCAGTGCAGGCAAGCCTCGGGGCTGCATATGCAGATTTTGGCTGGTCTGGAGCTAGTCTGCTCTGCCAGATTGAGTCCAGAGCAGGGATGGGGTGGTCCAGGGTTGGGGCTCTGCATGCTGCCCCACAAGTACCACAGGGCCGGGGCGAGAGGCGTCAGCAGCTGGAAAGAGCCACCACCACCTGGACTGACTAGAAAAACAATCCAGCCCTGGAGCCACCACAGCTCTGCTGAGTGTCCAGGGGGTGGCAGGTTGGGCCATGGTCCGTGCCTGGGTCAAGCAGGACTAAGGGACCCACTGCAGGCTTGTCAAAGTCCCTCCACAGGCTGGATCTGGCCTGTGGGCCATATTTTTGTATATAGACATGCCCAGAAAGTCATAATGAACCCCCTATATGAACTGAAGTTTCAGTGTGTATACATGGTCAGGATGAGGGCACAAGCTCTGAACTCTTATAATGAGATGGGTAGAAGGGATAGTTGTGCTAGGTGCAGGATAGTCCACTACCTTCATGATAAAACTTGAGCAGGAACACCCAGAACAGGATGTCCATGAAGCAAAGGTACAGATAGAATGTAATACATAATTGGTCTTGATCACCAGGGATCCTGGTTTTCTCTGATAAAAAAAAATCCCCAATTGTTGGATTAAAAAAGTAACCCCCAAATCCACATTTTTCCATGATAAAATAAAACACCACTAGATAGACAGATAGATAGATAGATAGATAGATTAATGGCATTTCATTTTGATCATGGGAAAATGTGGAACTGAGGTTACTTTTTTCAATCTGAAAATTGGGGATTTTTTTTTTTATCAGAGAAAAAACAGGATCCCTAATAATTAGTTGTAAGGGCCATATAATGTTCCTCAAATAACTGTTCTGGCACGTATTGTTGGAGTTTGACAATGACCGAAAGTTTGGAAGCAACATCAATGTAAAATAGGATCAGAATAGGAACAGGAATAATTGTATGGTCTCGAGGACTGGAGAGGACAATGATAGGATGAACTATGACAATGCAAAGCATAAGGTTGTGCAATTTATTAAATGCAGCAACCACACATCAGACATGACATGAGTGACCACATATCAAACAGTAAAACACAAATTTATGACTTTCTGGGCATGTCTACATGAGATGCATTAATATGCATTAAAATGGCAAAAATCATGGAAAAATATGGATTTGGGGTTCCTTTTTTTAATCTGAAAATTGGGGATTTTTTATCATAGAAAACTAGGTTCCCTGATAATAACTACTTTTATTAAATGATTACTAAAAGAGTATGAGCCACAAATTTGATGCAGCAAAGGGCACATCAAGTGACGTATTTTCAGGAGAGCTAGGGAAATAATTGTGCCATTATATGAAGTATTAGTAAGACCTTATCTAAGATACTGTGTATAACTCTGATTGCTTATATACAAGAAAGATTATTTCAGACTGGAACAGATATTGAAAAGGGTTATGAGAGTGAATGATCAGGGGAGTGAAGCATCTTATGAGATTAAAAGAGCTTAGCTTGCTTATCATGGTAAAATTAACCCTGAGAAAATAGATTATTTCTGTATAAATGCATAAAAGGTTATAAGACCAAGGGAGGGAGAAATGGTACTTATGATAAAGGACAAGGTACAGATAAGAAAAAAGTATATACGCAGGCCATGAATAACATTAGCTTTGAAATTAGAAGGTTTCTAACCATAAGATCTTTGAAGTTATTGAACAGCCTTCCAACAGACAAGAAAACCAACCTAGTTTAAGATGAAGCACAGTAAATGTATTAATTGGACCATAGGACAGCAGGAATTTGGACTTTATAATTTAGGATGTTTCTTCAGTCCCTATGGTACTATTAAAGTCCTAACCCTCATTGATATTAAGGTCATTTTCATAGAATCATAGTAAAAACAATTTAATTAGTGATTTCCAGAGGTCATGTACATAAGAAATGTCATAAGTGGGTAAGACCAATGGTGCATCTATTTCAGTATGCTGTATCTGACAACAGCAGGAGTGAATGCTTTAGAAAGAAAGCACCAGACTGGATATAGCTAGAGTTATATATATCCCTTATCCATTACCCTCCCTAGCATCCACCGGCATTAGTTTAGAGATGCCAGAGGAAACATCTCCAGCCATTCTGTTCAAAGCTATTAACAGATCTATCATCCATGAATTTTTCTAGTCTGTTTTTGAACCTGATTGTGGCATCTGCCTCTACCACTTCTTGTGGCAATGCATTACACAAGTTAACTATATATTGGACATGTCTACATGAGATGCTGACTGTACACTGGTTGGGAAATACTGCCCGGTAGCGTGACATGGACAGTTATAATATGCTACTGTGCAGTATTATTAGGCCAGTAGCATCACCTAAAAGATGTACGCCAGTGCTAATGCACAGTAACCCTGGCTATTGTACATTTATTTAGTACCTGTATTAGCAAGTACTAAAAAATGCATAGTAACAACTGCACAGTAGTGTCTCATGTAGATGTGCCCATTCTGTAAAAAACTTTCTCTTGTTAGTTTTAAATCTGCCTCCTACTTATTCCAATGGGTTCCTCCTAGTTTTGAGACTCAATGAAGAGTAGTTCCCTGTTCACTTTGTCCACACACTTCGTGTTTTTATAGACCTCTATCATATCCCGCCTCAGCTTTCACCTTTCTAAACTGAAAAGTCCTGGCCTTCTTGGTCTCTCCTGGTAGCACAACTGCTCCATACCCCTGATCATTCTGGCAACCTTTCTCTGTACCTTTTAGAACTCTACTACATCCTTTTGGAGATGCAGAGGCTAGAATCGCACATAGTATTCAAGATGTGGGCACACCATGGATCTGTATAAAGGAATGATGATGTTCTCTTTTGTTTTCAATTCCATAATTAAAGATGCCCAACATTTTATTGCTTTTTTGGTTGCCACTGTGTTCAGCTGGCATTTTTAGAGAACTATCTATAATGACCCTGTGGTTTCTTTTCTGAGTCATAATAACTAATTCAGAACCTAGCACTGAGTACGTATAGTTGCAATTATTTTTTTCCACGTACATTACCTTGCAGTTGTTGACACTGAAGTTATTCTGCCTTTTTTTTTTTGCCCACTCACTCAACTTAGTGAATTTTTTCTGCAGCTTCTGTCTGCCAGTTTAGGATTTGACTACCCAGAATAATTTAGTATCACCTACACACTTGGAGCTTTCACTGTACACCCTTATTTCCATTTATTCATGAAAACATTGAACAAAATAGGGATCCCTGTGGGACTCCATTTTTTACCTCTCTCCATCTTAAGAAGTCCTACCCTTTGCTTTCTATCTTTTACCCATCTCTCAGTCCAGGAAAGAACTTTCCATCCAATCCCATGGGAATTCATGTTTTTAAAAGCTTTTGGTGAGGGTCCTTGTTGAAAGCTTTTTGAAAGTTCAAATATATTATGCCAGCTGGATCCCCCTTATCCACATGCTTAACACTTTCAAAGAACTCCATCAGATCGATGAGGCAGGATTTCCCTTTACAGAAATCATATTGACTCTTCCCCAGTAGATCTTATTTGTCCATGTCACTGATCATTTTATTCTTTATTATAGCTTCTATCAGTTTGCCAGGATGGAAGTGAGATTTGCTGGTCTATAGTTCCCAGAATCATCTCTGGAGTCCTTTTTGAAGATGCATTTTATGTTAGCAACACACCAGTTCTCTAGCACAGTTCTGCTACTTCACCAGTGAGTTCATTCAGAGCTCTTGGGTGAATGCCATCTGGTCCTGGTGACTTATTACATTTAATTTATCAATTTGTTCTAAAACTTCTGTTGTCACTTCAGTGTGGTCCAACTCTTCAGACCTATCTACTGGGAAGAATTGATCTGACATGGGAATTTTCTCAGTATCCAATCTCATTCTTAAGGGGGGATCATCCCTGTCTAAACCAATCTAATCAATAGGGATCCTGGTTTCCTCTGATTAAAAAAATCCTCAGTTTTTAAATTAAAAAGAGTAGCCCAAAATCCATATTTTCCACAATTAAATATATATATAGAGAGAGAGACAGAGAGAGAGAGAGACAGAGAGAGAGAGATCTATCTATATCTATAGATATAGATATAGATATAGACATATTAGTGGTGTTTCATTATAATCATGGAAAAATTTGGATTTGGGGTTTACTTTTTTAAATCTGAAAATTGAGGATTTTTTTTTTTTATCAGAGAATTCCTGCTAATCAAGGATCCCTGCTAATCAGGTATTTGGCTAGCCTGATTCCATGACCTCTCTAAGTAATTTATTCCAATGCTTAACCACCCTCATAGTGAAAAAGTTCTGCCTAAATTTCTCTTGTTGTAACTAAACTTATTACTTCTTATCCTGTCCCCTGCGGACACAGATAATTTTCTATAATTCCTCTTTATAATAATCCTTTATGTATTGGAAGCTATTAAATCCCACTTTACTTTTCTCTTCTCTGGACTAAATAGCCCTAGATCCACTGACCTTGCTTTGTTTTGTAGACCTCTAATAATTTTTGTTTTTCTCCTTTGGACTTTTTCCAGTTTTGAAGTATTGTGCTTAAAACTAGACCCAGTACTCCAGAAGAGGCCTCAGTGGTACTGGATACAGTGGAAGAATTGTGTTTGGTGATGTGTATGCAAGGCTAAAAAGGGAAATAAAGGAAGTTCCTTGCTACATGACTGAAGCTCTCGAGAAGAGAGTGCACCCGGCAACACTTTGGAAGCTTAGACTAATTAGGGACCCACAGCCCCAAATCCACAATTCTTAATTAGGGCTCTAACTTTCCAAAAGCCTGTTTTGGCTAATTTCATTAACCACAACTTTCTCGTGCATGTGTACTATGCCTTAATTCAGTAGAACTAAGAATGTAATATTTATCCAAGCTTCTTCACATTCGTTTGTGGTAGTCCCATTAAATTCAGTGAAACTAGTGAGGAACTGGCTATCATTTAAAGAGAGGGTTTTCCTAGATGTATACAAAGTACACATTTTACAGAGACTTTTTATGATGAAAATGATGAGTTGCTCAACAGCATCTGCTTTATTAACCCATTTCAGATGAATTATGTGTTATCTAGGAATAGCAATTACCCTGAATCCTGACCTTTCTATAAAATAAAAGAGTTGCTTCTTGTCAGAGATCCTTTAGGTTGAAAAAGCCAATATTAATCAAGCCCAAGAATGTCAGCCAAGACAGGAATGTCTTTGTTTGACCAGTTTTATCATCCTTTATGATGATTTAAAAAAAAATAACTGCCGAAGTATTTTGGAATATATATATACATATATTTGAGAACTGTGACACTCGTCACTAATTGTATCTGGGGCTACTGAAGAAGAGAAGCAGGAATATTTTTTTCCTATTGCCCAATAATAAAAAGGGATTATTTCCTAACAAAGAACGTTGTTTTAAAAATAAAATACAGAAGACGATACAACATTATGCAGACTAAACTGACTCAACCCAATTCAATTTAAAAATTGTGTTGATGGGATTTAGCAGGTGTTGCTTGAAGTAATTAATGTTGTAAATGGACAGTATCAATTTTGAGTTTATATTTTTAGAAACTGCTTTTCCTTTTTTACTATAACTTTAACATTCAGATGCTTTAGTGTGTTTCAGAGTGTTGAAAAGGAGGGGAGAAACCAATCAAATCAAAAATCTGTTTTTCAATAATAATGCATCTTTCTAGGTCCAGGAAGATCTTGCTTAAAATAATCTTTTTCAAAGCCACAGATCAAGAAAGAAAATGTGGTAGAAGAGAAAACAAATCTGCTCCTAGGTGCATTTTTCTTTTTATGCTAATGAATGGATACCACCTAACTGACATTTTAACAATTGATAGGTTTTTTCAAAAAGACTATGAAATTAGAATGAGGTACTCAGAAAAATTAACCAAGGCTGAACGTGTAATGTATTTTACATGGAATTTGAGCGTGTAAAAAAACACACACAGAGCCAAGAACCTGAGCAGTAGTGTTACTTTGAGAGGGAGATAACTGTTGTAATAAAGAAAGACCACTTCACTGTTTCCAGGACAATGCAAGTTAGGCACTCTTGAGCAAAGCCAAGTTTTGTGCTTATGACTGGAAACTCTAGGGAAGATAAAGATGATCCAGCTTAGCGTAGGAGTTTTAGTCGTGCTAGGCTATAGTTATGCTAAGTAGGGCTGTGCAAAACACCATCATTTCGTTTGGTTGTCCATTTCACCATTTCAAAGAGACAGTGTTTAATTTCATTGTTTTATTTCATTTTGAAACACTGTCCCAGTTTGTTTCGCCGAAACTGCTTCGCTCTTTCAATGCTTTTAGACGTTTCGCCCATAGGCTATAATGGGGAATTATGAAAATGCCTAAAACTTTGTAATTTCTTACTTGATTTGGATGAAAATTACAGGGGTGGTAGCTCCTTCTGAGGGCATCAAGCCTGCCAAGTCTCAAGGAGATAGGTGCAGAGGTTTCTCAGAAACTGCACCTCAAACTGAAAAAAGCAAAACTCATGACACTTGCCAGCAACAGCAGACTCCTGTCATCTGGCGTGCAGATCCAGGGGACCTGCACCCCCAGGAGGGCTGAGGAGCTGTGCCAGACTCCTCCCAGGGGGGTGGGCCCCCAGATATGTGCCGGATGACAGGAGGCTGCTGCTGCCGCCTGGGACCAGAGCTGAGCACAGCCAGCACCCAGTGCTGGGGAAGACTGATCTGCTGCTGGCCCCAGGCAGCAGCAGCAGCCTCCTGTCATCTGGCATGCAGAGCCAGGGGCCCACACCCCTGGGAGGCTGCAGGGCTGTGCTGGATTATTTCTGGGGGTTCAGACCCCTGGATCTGCACTGCATGACAGGAGGTTGCTGCTGCCACCTGAGACCAGAGCTGGGTGCAGCCTGCGCCCAGGGCTGGGGAAGACTGATTCTACTGCTGGCCCCAGTCATCTGGCCTGGTGACAGGAGGCAGGGGAGATCCAGGGCTGTGCTCTGAGTGGCTCTGCAGCCCCCTGGAGCTTGGTAAAAGGATGGTCAAAAGGAAATTATTAAAACAAAAAAAACAAAAAAATAAGAATTGGTACAGGATGGGAAGGTACAGAGGTATATATGCTAAATACAGAGGTTGTGAGACTTGCCCTTTCATAGGGACTTCAGGGGACTTAGGGGGCATTGGTGCACTTCATGTGTCGCTTGCTATTATCTGGGCAGTTTTGCTGAACTGGGCTGATTATTATACAGACCTGCTAGTGTACTGCCCTAAGAGACAATAAACCTCTCTGAGCTTTTGAACATGAATTTCAGTTGTTCTTTCTTTGTCATACCTGATTTCCAAAAGTTTGTTCGTAGAAAAGAGTCTCTGAAAGCTTATTGACCAAAGCAGCCTGAACATCAAGAGCAGCAGGCAGGAGGCCAGCTAGGAATACTTCCAAAGCTCCTGCTCCCCCGACCTCATAACAACACTTAGTACTCCTAAGATGCTATTATGCTAGATATAGGCATCAGCGAATAAAGCAAATCAGCTGTGCCATGGTGTCCCCTAGCATAGCTAAACTTCTTCATGGGGTAAAACAATCATTGCCTGTTGTTCTGCCTATCAGTCACAGAGGAGAAGGACTGCCATGTTCTCTACTTCCACGATTGCACCCCTTGCAAAATCTTGGGCATGTCTGTGAAAGCAGGGAAAGTTGGGGTAGGCTGCTTCCAGACACATGCCTCCTCCCCTTCCCCCTCCCCCAATTTCCAGGACTCATCTGTGGAAGTGGGGAACCCTAAATTTCCTTGCTTCCAGAGACGTGCCCCAGAGATGCCAGGATTATGCTCTGGAAGTGGGGAACCCTGACTTTCCCTGCTTCAAGAGATGTGCCTAGAAATCCCAGGTATACATCTTTGTAAATAGCAAAAGCTGGGCAGGTGCTCCCAAGGTTCAAGAGGCCCAAACCTGCATGGGGCTTCCTGGGGCACAGAGGACTGAGTCACTAGGAGTGCCTGCCCAAGGCAGCTGGAAAATGTGAGTAGCTCTGGGCTACTCACATTCTTCTACCATAAAGCAAATATCCATTGCAATAAAGCAGTAAAATTATTATTACCTTTTGTTGTGACCACATCACAGCATGACAAAAGGTATGGACATCAATTTGATTTTGCCTTTCAAAATGCTCAACCCTGTTACTGGCATATCCTAATAACAACAGCAAGAACAATATATTTCATTTTGTAGCCCACATGCTACAGCCCTCTAGGAACCTCACAACAGCAATGTGAAAAATATTAAACACAAGAAGATCTAACTAAATAACAACACCTGGTCAGATGTTCTTTGAAACATCTCCCCACAACTCTGTAAAGCAAGACTCTATACTTAGTCTTCATTCCAGAGGGGGAATTCAACTGATTCAAAACTTCAAAGGCCAGTGGCAATGTGTAAGGGATTCACAGGAGTGCATGTGCACCCCCTGAAAGAGCCGGTGGACCCCCTGACCAGCTGCACTTATCACTTAGGGGACAGACAGGCAGGAGCTCCTGGAAGTGGCTGCGGTGATCACCAATGGGAACCCCCACCTCACCCTGGTTGGCTGGATCAGCTGCAGGGGACACCCTCTCCTCCCCCGTTGATGGAACTGGTCATGGGGGGGCACATGCCCCGCCTAATGCGGAACCAGTCACCCATGGCAGAGGCACTTTGGTGGACTACTAAAGTCAGGGGATACATGACAGTGGAATGTGCATTTTATAGTTAATTAGCGTTCAGTGAAAGTAAAGTAAACAGAGGCATAACTGGGCACTTCTGTGCCCTGGGCAGCAGTGGTGTATGGGTAGGGTTAGCAGCTGGGGTTCTGGTGGTGGTAGAGGTAACCAGGCTGGCAGCACAGAGGCTGCTATTTTTGTGCTCCACTCTAGTTTGGTGTCTGAGACTGGCACTCCTGTTCCCGCTCCTTAATTACATGACTGAAAGTGAAGCCAAGCAATTTTTACTTCTTTAAGTCAATGGATATTTTGCCTACACATAATTTGAATGTTTCTCCCTTCACTGATTAAAAAAACCCCTACATTTTCACTGGAAGGAAGTAACAGCAGTCATCTATCCTAGGGAGGAAAAGAATCCCCAATAAAGATAGGACACTTTGGCTGCTTGCAGGTGTTAAAACAGAAAAATAAAAAAAACCCCATGCTTTCCTGGAAAAAGCAATACATTACTTTGACCTGGCTTTGCAGCATCTGTAGAGATCTGGTACTTCAGTGGGGCTTGTTGGTGCTTTTAGATAAAGCTGATTCAATCAGCTATTGGATAAGAGCCCCAATAAAAGCCCTAATAAAGCACATCTCAACAGATGTTGGATAAGCCAGGTCCAACTAACATGTTGCCTCTTCTGGGTATGCTTTGGTCTTGATATGGGAATATGCTGAGTTTAAAGCAAAGCACTGGGTTCTGGGCTTTTTTAACATCTACAAGCAACCTTTAGTTTTATGTCAAGTTTAAACTAAAGTGTAAAACCACCACCTGCAGTGCTTGCCAGAGTCTGTGGCTCTATGATCAGCCCTCTTACCCATCAACAGACTCATCTACAACCCTTTACTTGAGCCATGGAAGTGATCATCCCCAATTGGTGGATTGTCACTGCTGCCATCTGCAAGGTAAACTAGCAGAGGCCAACCCTAGCTGGGGCATAGTATTGACCTTGGCTAGTTTACCCTGTGGCAAAATTAAATAGTTTTTCTTCACTGTGCTTTACCTTGGGATAGCTGCTATGCATTAATTATCCTGAGGTAAGAAGGATAGATTGTTTCTTCCACAATGAAGATAAGCTCTGGACTCTGATTATCCCTAATCTTTTGCCATGTGCTGTCATTTATGTCTGTGCAAAATGAGAGGAAAATGCTAAAATTCAGGATGGAGGCAACTTGCACATGCTGGGTATGTCCCCACAAGCAACATTATGCATTTCTTGAGGACAAGTAACAGTGGAACATATTTGTGCACTGCTAGTTGTCCCCAGGGAGGGAACATGCCTCCATGCTCGCTCTGGTGCATGGCAAGTTAACCTGGGTAGCAAGATTACCTGAGATCTAGGGGCCTCCTAGGGCTTCAGCAGCAGTGATCTGGTTATATGGAGCCTGGCTGGCAGCTGGAGCAGACTCTGGGTTTGGGTTGAAACCTGGCTTTGGTTCTGGATCCTGGCTTTAGTTCTGGATCTGGTTTTAGGTGACACACCACCACCACATGTGCCACTCCAGTTTTTTCTGGTGCAGGTGTTTTTTCACACCAGAATATACTAGTGTCAAAAAACCCTGCCATGCTGCAAATTACCAGCATACACGTTCATGTGCAGCGTGTGCAGTTTGTGGTGCCACAGGTGGATCTGTGGCACTGCAAACCGCATGTGTGTGCTTATGGGTGTGTGCACCCACTTTAAGCAAATGGAAGTCACTTCACAATGTACAAGTCAGGATTCAATTTCCCCCACTGATCCTTTGCTCAGAGGAACAAGGGTTATGTGTCCATAGGACCAAGATAGCAGTTATCCTCTGTATTAGCAAATAGATTGCTCCTGATACTATGAAATTTCACATGTAAGACAAAATTTTGTTTCTAAGACAGTCCAGTCACATGGTTAGGAACTGGAGATCCCTGTTGGCCAGGAAAATAAATTATTATTCTGAAGTGGAAGTGCAGCAGTGAATCTAGTCTAAGCCCATCCCTACATCCTTACAGCTATATTAGTTCCTATGGCACAGGAGTCCCAGCTTTAACAGAACCAGCTGGCTTCAAGTTGTATAATGTTGGATTTTTCAGTCTCTGTTCACATGCCACCTCATTCAATGGAATGTGCTGATATGCAAGGAATCCCCCAAAGCATAGGAACAAGGATACAAAGGATGCTACTCTGGCAGCTTGCTCATTTCTTATTCAAGAACTGCTTTCTCTGATGACCTCTGCAGTCTGAAAGACTAGAATATATTTGCTTTATAATGAAATCATTTGTAAAACATTGCACACTGGTTTTATGTCTATGATATAGCTCCCAATCTTGATTCATACTAATGTAAATTAGACTGGAATAAAACCCAATATTGCTATAATTCCAGCTAAACTCTTAATTTATGTCATGGTCCACTTATGATCGACTGTTAATAACAAAGAAAGCAACTTGGTATTAAGGACTAATAACGTAAAGCAATAATTTTTCAGTTTCTCACACTGTGATGTAAAACTTCCCAGGCAACCCCATGTAAGAAATTTACAGCCCTTCTCCAATGTGATGGAGTTTTTAAACATCCCTCCTCTCCACCCCCCTTCCCTTCCTTATGCTCCCTATAAATGTAGCATGTACCAGGCCAAACACATTTCCAAGACATGTATGATTAAAAGCCTTTGATCAAGTATAGCCTCATGGTTTTCTAGGCTTAGAGTAGGTTATATTATACCAATCACATAAATACAATGCTGTCAACAGCCAATAAATCTCCTAACTCAGGTCACGGCCTCAGTTGCATTTATTCAAACATATCTCCTAAATGGCAAGTTGGCTTTCCTAAATAGATTGTTTTCAATTATGTAATATCTTTTTTTAATAAGTGAAATTATAGCTCAACTGTACTAAGCCATATTAATCTCTAAACACCAAGCATAGAGAGTAGTGTCTTACACATGTTATTGATATATTTAGCCCTTTGGAGCACAAAAGATACAGAATATATGGGTTCTACTTTCAAAATTATAACATAAAAATCATGTCACCCATTAGACACAGTGGCAAAAATGTATTTAGGTTCTGACATTGAATCTGCCCTTTCAGAGGAATAAAAAGATTGAACTCCCTTCCCAAGCACACCATGGCTAGGGACAGAAGTTACACATAAACTGGTTTAAGTGATCAGAAACTGGTTTAAACCTGTAACAGAACAGAAGCTCAGTGCACATAATCCATTTTGAAAATGGCTGAACCTAATTAAAGATAAATCTAGTTGAATGTAGTATCAGAATTAAATGATTTGGATCAAACTGGTTTATGAAACTGCTGTCCCAGACACCATCCTGGTTCAAGTTAAATCACAGTCCCCTAGCATCCCAGCATGCTTTGCAACTCTAGGCTGTGCTGTGCTCTCTGCTTCAGAGAGCAGGGCTGGCCCCACCCCTCTGCTCCCTGGCCAGAGCAGTGAGGGTTGACTGACAAGGGGACAGGGGGAGGAAGAGGGCAAGCCTGGCTGGGGATGCAGCCCAGTCTCTGGGGGGTGGGGAACTGTCCCCCCCAAGCAAACCCTGGCTGGGGTCTGGGGCCAGGGAGGGGGATTAAACAACTCTTCCCCTGCTCAAGTTTGCTGCTGGCTGTGACTGTGGACTACAAATCCCCGGGGCACCTGGAAGCAGGAAGAAGAAGTGATAAGCAATCCTGCAGAGTCCTGCTGCTGTGACTTTACATTACAAATCCCGGAGACCTCAGAGGCAGCAGGAAAAGGAAGCAAATACACAGCCCATGCTGGCTCCATGCCATATCTGTGCTCTAGCACCTCCCTGGCTTCTGACCTGAGCCACTGCAGGCATGTGGCTGCATTTCCTGAACCAAAGGAAAATGTCTGACACTTCTGTTTCGATTTAATCTCTGCATTTTAGACTTGCCTGCAAAGGCTGACTCAATTCAGCCTCCGGCTTTTGTACTTAGCCCTTATGTCCACATTTTCTCCTTTACTGGAATATATGGGTGGAAACTGGGAGGAGAGTGGATGAAACTTCGACCCTTCTTCCCCACTTCTGGGGATCAGTGGTTATACTAGTGATACTATTATAAACTGTCTCCTGACACCTGGAAGTAAGGGTGAACAAATAAGGAATTATGCCTTCAGATGCAGGTATAGATACACACACTTAGCCATGTGACAGACTGTGTCCTTTGACAAAAATGATTCTACAGCTTATTCTTTGCTTCCCTTTCTTTTGTAAAAGAACATTGCCTTCAGTGAGGTTGCACAGGTGTGAATGAGGTATATGGGAATCCTCTTCTTAAAAATGTTGTTTTGTTTATCTTTTTTATAGAAGCCATAAGGAATATAATATGATTACATTTCTTTTAAAGAAGAATATAATCTGACAAACCTGAGAACAGTTCAAAGATTTCTAAATTTCATTCCAACTCTGACAGTGTTTGTGGGCTACATTGCTTTGTAGATTCAGAGTAGCATTAATACCTTCAGGGATTCTGGTAGCATACTCTGTGGCAGTTCTCATATATAGCCAACTCCCCAGCTTGTCAGTACTCAGTGGAATGAGACAATGACCTTGCTCCCAGCATGCTTGGAAATGCAGAATGTGCTAATAACCACCCTACTGTACCAACAGAGCATGCTGCATAAAAAAGTATGACTAAGGGTAGAAACAGATGTTACCTTTCATTTGGTTTGGTAATTTGGTTTGGTGGTTTGGTTATTTAATTTATTTTGCTAATTGCTTCAAATACTTTTAGTGTTTCTGGTAAAAAATATAATAAAAAGTACTAAGTGAAATAAGATTTCAATCTTGAAAGGGCAGAAACAGTTTACTCCTCTGTGATTTATACTATTTCAAATACATGCTGTTTGGACTAAATCAAACTATTAAAAAATGTTACAGTGCTCTTAAGTTACTATGTTTATGACATTAAAGGAGGAATCTTTGTATTCTCACTGACAACTGTATACATAAGGAAAATTCCACTGCCACAATAGAGTTTATATAATTGAAATCAGACTCTAAAGCAAATAGTCTTATAAGTAATACCTAAAGAGCACCAAAAGTGTCAGTTGCCCAAAATGTCAGAATTCACTACCCTCCTGAAAATCTTAATTGTGGAATACTGATCTTGAATGCAATTACAAGCTAGCAGTGTTTAGAGAAGCCTCAGGGTACAGAGTCTGCTCAGAGCAGCTAAAGGGATTTGAGCAATGTAAAGATGCTCAAAGCTCACTGTGTTTTTTTGTTTCCACAGTTATGCATAGCAGACCTGGTGCAGCTGAGGATGTGGCCTCTCATAATCCAATTGATAATTACAAATAGTGACAGAACTGAAAATGGTCCTAATTTTCTCAGGCAGTGCTGTTTATTCAGATTTTTAGGTAACAATACATATTAAATTCCTGGATTACATCATTCACGAACTCTTCCACAAAGTGTGGGGCTCAGCTTCCTCCATGGTCAACTACAATCTTTTATCTGTACAAAAATCTCCCTTTTTAAACCTGTTTGAGGAGAAAGGCAAACTGAGAACACCAGACTTCGCCTATTTGTAGTGAATTCATGAGGACCAACAATTTTCACACAGTGCCATGCCATTATTTTAAAAAATCATAATGCAACCCATTTCTGACAGCTTTTGTCAAGAAAACAAATAAAAAAAACCCCACACACAACAAAGGCACAATTCATACTATAGTACAAGCTAGTAAGCAACATTAGTAAACCATGATTTGTACTGACAAACTGCCCAATAAAATCCTCAGACGTTCAGGGAGAAGCTAATTTTTGATGGACTTTTTTTTTTTAAATTTTGAAGCATTGTAGAAGTTAGGTATTTTATAGAAGTGAGATATTAAGGAAGTATGGGTTAAATGAATGGTTTGTAAGGTGGATGGAAAACCGTCTGGATCATTAGTCTCAGAGGGTAGTAGTCAATGGCTCAATGTGTAGCTGACAGCCAGTGTCAAGTGGAGTTCCCCAGGGGTTGGACCTGGGGCCAGTTTTTTTTTAATATCTTCATCAATGACCTAGGCTAGGGACAGGCCCACCCCAGCAGCTCCCTGACAGCCAGAAGCAGTCCTGGTACACAGGGATACCCGGCCACCCAGAGGGGAAATCTTCCCCCTTCTCCCTCTCCCCCACCACCGCAGGGCCAGGAGGGGAGCCCTTTTTGGTGTGTGGGAGGGTGGTACTTCTTTCTCCTCCTCCCCTGCTGCCACCGTGGGATGGGAAGGGAGGCTCTGTGAGGCTGCCTCACCCCAGAAGGTGACTCTTTCCCCTGTTTCTCCCACATCACGGTGGTGGGGAGGAGGGGCAGGGAGAGGCTCTTCCATGCTGGAGGCTCTTCCCCTTCCTCCTCCTTCCCCTGAGGGGCAGTGGGAGTGCAGAGCTCAGCTGGGAAGGATATGGGTGTGGGAGTGAGGAGTGTAGGGACCCACACACACTCCCCCCATGGCATGCAGTCCTTGGTGCCTGGCAGCAGCAGCAGATGGGGACATCAGGGTGCTTGTGCCTGGCACAGGTGCAGATCCGGCAAGCACTGCACAGAGGACAGAGCAGAGCTTGCCTTATCCCTGCAGCTCTGCTCCCCACATCTGTAGCTTCAGCCCTCACAGTGGGAGAAGCTCCACACTGGAGCCTGTTGTCTCCCCCACTCCTGGATGTCCAGTCCCCACACCCTGCAGGAGTGGAAGGAGCCCTGTGCCCTGCGACTGCACGGAGTCCAGTGCAGGGCTTCCCTATTCGACTACAGAGTTGCAGATGCAGTGCAGAGCCACAAGAGAGGCAGCCACCTTGCGCTGGGGGCAAGGAGTGTAGCCCCACACAGCCCCGTGCAGCCTGCCTAGCCACTTCTATCCCACAGGCATGCCTGCAGCTCCACACATGCAGCAGGAAAGCCCTGTACTGGACTCCACCTGGCAGCTGGGGCAGTGCTTCCTCCACTGCTGGCGGAGTGTGGGGACTGCACAGCTGAGAGCGGAGGCAGCAGACTCCAGTGCAGGCCTACCCTTGCTTCTACAGCTGGAGCTACAGGTGTGGGGGAGCAGAGCTGCACAGATAAGGCAAGCTCCTTTCTTTCCCCCTGTGCAGCTCTGGCTGAAGCCATGCCTGCACCAGGCATGAGCACCCCAACATCCCCACCTGCACACCATGGGGAGAGTGTATGGGGTCCTTACACCCCCCACCCTCCCTCACACCTCAAACACCCACACCCTGCTCAGCTGAGCTCCACACTCCTGCTGCCCCTCTGAGGGGATGAGGAGGAAGTGTTCTTCCTACCCTACCCTTTACCCCCACTCTGGAGCCGGGCAGTATTGAATGCACCCCCCCCACACACACACACACACATGCCTCCCAGCCCTAGAATGGCAGGGGGAAGAGGAGGAGGAGGAAGAGTCCCCACCCAGCATGGAACAGAGCCCCTCTCCCCACCCTGCGGGACAACCTTGGCCCTGTTAAGGTGAAGGGGCCAGAGAGAAGGGTTAACTCCTCCCTCTGTCTCTTCCCTGCAGCTGGGGTCTGCCAGCTCCAGGGGCCACCAGTGCAGTCCCCTCCCCTCCACTCCCTGGCAGACAGGCTGACCCTGCTGCACATGGGGAAGAGGGAAGGAGGGAAGAATTAACCCCTTCCCTGCCCACTTTGCCTTAATGGGGCATGCTAGCAGGTGTTTCCACTAGGGCCAGTCCCTGCTCTGGCTAGAAAGCACAGGGGAATGGCCAGCTCTTCTGTGGAGCAGAGAGCCCCACCCAGCCCAGAGAGCATGCCAGGATGCTGGGGGTGTCTGTTTTATCTTAAACCAGGAAGGGGTCTGGGACAGATATTGCATAAACCAGTTTGAGCCCAATCAGTTAAGTCTGATACTACATTCAACCAGGTTTATCTCAAATCACTTTCAGTCATTTTGAAACTGGTTTATGTGCAGTGAATGCCTGTTCTGTTACAGGTTTAAACCAGTTTCTGATCACTTAGACCAGTTTATGTGTAATGTCTGTCCCTAGCCCAGAAGGTAGCATAGAGTTCACCCTTAGCAAGTTTGCAGATGATACCAAGCTGGGAAAAGTAGTAGATATGCTGGAGGGCAGGGCTAGTATTCAGAGACACCTCAACAAATTGGAGGACTGGACCAAAATAAATCTCAGGAAGTTCAATAAGGACAAGTGCAGAGTCCTGCACTTAGGACAGAACAAGCCCATGCACCAGTATAGGTTGAGGACCAACTGTCTAAGCAGCAGCTCTGCAGAAAGTGATTCAGGGGTTACAGTAGACAATAAGCTGAATATGAGCTAACTGTATGCCCTTGTTGCCAAGAAGACTAACAGCATACTGGGCTGCATTAGTAGGAGTGTTGCCAGCAGATTTACAGATGTGATTATTCTCCTCTATTCTGGTGGGTGAGACCACTTCTGGAGCATTGTGCCCAATTTTGGGCCCCCCACTACAGAAAGGATGTAGACAACTTGCACAGAGTCCATTGGAGGACAACAAAAATGCTTAGTGGATTGGGACATATGACTCTGAGGAGAGACTTAGGTAACTGGGCTTATTTAGTTTGACGAAGAGAAGATTAAGGGGAGATTTCATAGCAAACCTCAACTATCTCAAGGGAGATTCGAAAAAGGATGCAGCTAAGCTATTCTCAATGATGGCAAATGGCAGAATAAGGAACAATATTTTCAAGTCGCAGTAAGGGAAGTTTTGGGTTACATATCAGGAAAAACTTTCTCACTAGAAGGGTAGTGAGCACTGGAACAGGTTACCCAGAGAGGCTGTGGAATCTCCAACTTCAGTGGTTTTTAAGACCTGGCTAAACAAAGCCTTGTCTAGGATGATCTAGTTCGGGATGGTCCTGCTTAGAGCAGGAGACTGGACTAGATGACCTCTTGAGGTCCTTTCCAACCCTAATTTTCTATGATTCTGTGTGTGACAGAATAAGCAACGTATTACTACAAGACTGATGAGGGAGTAGAATGGGGCTGTGTTGGACTGTGGACATTTCTGATTACTAGCTCAGGGTGGACAAATTGCAGCCCGTGGGCCAGATAAGCCTGCCAGGCCATTCTATCTGGCCCACGGGGCCCCTAAAAAAATTATAAAATTAATATTTTTCTGCCCCTGGCTGCCTGTCATGTGGCCCTCGATGGCTTGCCAAAACTCAGTAAGCGGTCGTCTGCCAAAAATAATTGCCCGCCCCTGCCTAGCTAAATAAATACTTCTTTCAAGGTGAATTGTATTTTCTCAAATACTAAAGTCTTCATCATTCTAGATGGAAAGGTCTGTTTTTTGAGGGCTTTGGAAAATTTCTCACTACCAGAAACATTTATGATGAACATTAAAGATTTGAGATTTCATTTGATATAGAAAACACAGGAAGAAAAGGATTGGTTTCAGGTTCACAAAACAAGGATAGAGAGGAAGAAAGTTTTAGAGTTGTAACTTCCAGGGACACTACTCCAGCCTTACTGCTGCTGGTTTGCTTGTGAGTGAAGGAAACTAAATTGAAACCAGTTAGCTTTTATTCTCTATCAGTTGGGGAGGCTAGAATACACAAAATCTGAAGATGCGCAAAAAATATACATCTTTATATATACAGTCTTTTAAAACCATTCAATCAAACCTGGATACATACAGATAGATACTGTTGCTTTCTCTTGTCCGTCAGCGTATAACAATTGTGAACCATTTTCCATATTCTTTGACAGGCTGTCAACATCCAAGTCACTCAGGAAACTAACCCTTGGTTAGGTAAAGCCACTTAATAACTGGACAACTGGACTGTTCTTTCAAGATATTTACAAGATCCTTGTTACATTCCCAGGACAGGTCTGACTATCAAAAAATCTTGAAACAGCTTACATTCCATTTCTTTTTAGATTTTTTCTTTGTTTTGAAACATTAAGCTCCACATCTCAGTATACCTTTATTAACCATAGTTATAGCCAGTTTCATCCCAGTTTGTTTCTGTGTTGAAGATTCTGCAGTGGTGTTACCAGTACATTCCTTTTAGAGCAATAACTGTTTCTGCCTGCATTCAGCATCATAATTATCAGGTATAGGGTCACATTCTCTGGATTTGCCTAACAAGGGGTTTTTATTTTTTCTTGTGTTTCCTTAATTTGTTGCCAACCAGGTGAGCTATGGGAATAAAGCCTTCTTTAGTGCACTCTACCAGTTCTTGTATTTCCATAAGCAATTTAGTTATGAGGGAAACATACTCACTGATGTCATAGAATCATAGGACCAGAAGGGACATGTAAGATCATCAAGTCCAGTCCCCTGCCATGGGCAGGAGGTTATTGAGCTCAAACAAGTTCAATGAGGTGCTTATGCAGCCAACTCTTGAACACCTCCAAGGATGGTGATTGCACCACATCTGCTGGAGCATGTTGCGGATTCTAGATACCCTTATGGAAAAGAAGATTTTCCTACTGTCCAAACTAAACTTTTCCTCAATTAGCTTCTGCCCATGGGTCTTCGTCCTCCCTGGGGGTCCCTTTTTGAAGAGTGGCTCCCCTAGATCTTGGTGTTCAAACTTGACATACTTGTATGTGACTATCAAGTTACCTCTCAGTCTTCTCTTGCTCAGACTAAACAAACCCAATTCCCAGAGTTTCTCATCGTAGGGCTTATTCTCCAGGTCCCTCACCACATAGGTGGCCCTTCTCTGTACCCTTTTGAGATTATCCACATCTTTCCTGAAGTGTGGTGCCCAGAACTGGACACAGTACTCCAGCTATGGCCACACCAACGCTGAATAGAGGGGGAGGAGCACCTCTTTGGATCTGTTTGCAACATATCGGCTGATGCACACCAGAGTTCTGTTTGGCCTGCTGGTGACTTCATTGCAGTGTTGGCTAAATTTCATCTTCTGGTTCATTGTCACCCTCTTCAGATGCAGTGTCAGCCAGATTACCACAACCCTTTTGTATACTTGTGGTGAAGGTTCTTTCTACCCACATGAAGGACCCAGCACTTGTCCATATTGAACCTTGTCTGATTGAGTTCAGCCCATAGGACCAGTCTTTCGAAGTCATCCTGCATCCTAACCCTATTCTCAGATGTGCCTGCATTTCCCCGTAGCTTGGTGTTATCCACAAACTTAATAATTGCACTACCTCAACCAAGCCATTGATAAGATGTTAACAAACTCGTGCCCAAGCACTGATCCCTGGGGGACACCACTGGAGATGGCCCTCCAACATGAGGCCATCTGCTACTGATTACAAGTCTCTAAGATTGGTCTCTGAGCCAATTGCCAACCCACCTCACTGTAAACTGGTCTGGACCAGTACCCTCCAGCTTAATTGAAAGGATCTCATGGGAAACAGTATCAAAGGCCTTGCTGAAGTCTACATAAATGATACCAACCTCACGTCCATTGTCCAGCTGTTTAGTTACCTGGTCATAAAAGGACACCAGATTTGTTAGGCATGACCTAGCCTCCAAAAAGGCATGCTGGTTGCTTCTTAATACCCCATCAATACAAGCTAGTGGTTGATGGCTTCCTTGACAATTTTTTCAAAGATTTTTCTCAGGACTGAGGTTAGAGTGACCTGACCTGTTGCCCCTCTTCACTTTCTTAAAGATGGGTACCATATTAGCCCTCTTGCAGTCATTTTGGGCCACTCTTGAGTTCCACAACTCTTCAAATAGCTTTGCCAGAAGCCCTGCTACAAACTCAGCCAGTTCTTTCAAGACTCTCAGATGCAGGTCATCTGGCCCAGCAGACTTGAACACATCCAAATGTTCTAAGAGTACCCTTACCTATAGGGACTGATTTCATGTGGACTGTTGTCTTCCCATATTTCCTGGGCCTCTCAACAGGTGAAAAGCTCCTGTCTGATTTCAGGAACACCAATGTAAAGTAAGTATTTAGGAGTTCTGCCTTTTTGCAGGGATCAACTGTGGACTCAATTGCCTTTTCAGCAGCTCAACTGCCTTTCCTGGGGATCAACTGCCTTTTTGCAGGGATTCTCCTAGAGTTTTTTCTCTCCAACTCATTGGTGCCCATGTGGACAAGAAGAATGGACCAGTCATCTGTAGGATGGAACCAGCTTTGGGATTCTCACCATTACATCTTAGATCCTGGCTCCTGGAAGGCATCAGACCTCTCAAGCAAAGGAGTCTGGATGACAAATGTTACCTTCTGTTCCCTTCAGCAAGGAGTCTCCCACCACAAACACTCTTCATTGCTTCCTTGAGGGGGGTGGCTGTTCCTGTCCTGTCTTCCGTGCAGAGGATGTGGATGCCTCATCTGTCGATGGTATGAGGGCTGCATAGTTGTTGTGCAGGGCTATTGATGGAGCAACTGATGCATGTTGTGGCTTTGGGCGTGATGTGACCAGTTTCCATGTGCCATTGTTTGGAGCATCTTGCTCAAGCCCGCTCTTCTGCTTGGTCTCTGTGGCATCCTTCTCCAGGTGTAGGGTCTGGCAACAAGCATCAATATCTGCTTCATGTTACCTACAGTTGTCAATCTGCTCACCTCCTCCTGGAGCTCCCTCACCCAGTCCTACAGAGTCTCCACCAATAAGCACATCCCACAAGTGGGAGTGCTTGAACCCCAGATCCCAGCCTCCACCAGACATGCCAGGCAGCCTCCACAGCCTGGAGACAAGGGTTCTGTCTACGTGGAGGTCAGGACCATAGGCTCCATCTGGGTAAAGATCTCTGAGGTACCAAGTGGGAGTGGTCCATCCAGATCAGGGAGCCTAGGGGTGTGCCACATGCCCATCACCATGCAGGGTGGGCCCTATTCACTTGGCTCTTTGAGTGTTTGTTTGAGTAGGAGGCCAGGTGGGTGTAATTACCCAACAGCTGGTGCTATGATGTGGTAGACAGGCTCAAGTAGTTGCCTGCAAGGAAATCCCCAGCTCCCTGATTTCTTGAGGAGCTTGGGAAGTTCCTGGGTCTCTGAGTCTCTCCCTGCAGTGGGGGAGGGCTGTGCCCTTGTCCCCTTTACCTGAGATCCAGCATTGGAGGTCTATCCTATGGCATGGGGGGTTTCAACTGCCCAGGGGCATAACAGACATAGGGTATGCTGTGCGTCTCCGCTGGGGTGCAACTTGGGACTGACAATGCCCACTGGTTGCCCCTCCATGTACGCACCTGCATGAACTCCCATGCTAACTCATGTGCCATGCCCAGAGGGCAGCTGTTTGTGTTCTCTGTTCACATGGCTCTGGTTGCATGACTCTTTAGGACCTGGGTTAAGTAAGAGAAGGGGGGAAGCGTGGCCCTGCTTGGCTCTGCTCAACTGCCCCCTCTAGCTACTGCCCAGCCAGCACAGGCCCCACTTACCTCCTGGCTCCATCCTGGGAGTCAGGTAGGGGTTCTCTGGAGGGGTCTGCCAGGGTTTTTCACTCTTAGGGGCGCAATGGGCTTGCACCTGTGACTCTCCCACCAAGAGCTGGTCCTAACTGTTGATTCATGCTGTTAGGAGAGGTGACAAATTTGGCTGTGGTGCTCACATCAGCTGTCAGCTAGAAAGCATGGGTCCTAATTTGGACTATGTCTGTCACATTAAGGCAAAATTCTTTCAACATTTAGTACAACACAAATTTACTGTAAAGAGAGAAATACAAAAAAGACAATGTAAAAATAGATTAAATAAGCTAATATGCAGCAAAGGCACATCATAGAATCATAGAATCATAGAAGTAGGGTTGGACGGGACCTTGCAGATCTTCAAGTCTGACCCCCTGCCTGGGCGGGAGAAAAGACTGGACTCAAATGAGTCCTGCCAGATAGTCATCAAGCCTCTTCTTAAAGATCCCCAGGGTAGGAGCCAGCACCACTTTCCTAGGAAGTTGGTTCCAGCTCCTAGCCGCCCTAACTGTGAAGTAGTTCTTGAGGATGTCTAATCTAAATCTACTGTCTAATAATTTGTGTCCATTGTTCCTTGTCATGCTAGGGGGCGCTAGGGGAAACGGTGTCTCCCCTAAACCCTTCTGGTCTCCCCTAGTGAGTTTATAGACAGTCACCAGGTCCACCCTTAGTCTTCTCTTGTGAAGGCTGAACAGGTTTAGGTCCCGCAGTCTTTCAATGTAGGGTCTGCCCTGTTGTCCCCGGATAAATATTTAACTATTTTAATAAGACATGGGGAATCAAAGAGGTAGAGAGGCAGAAATACTTCAATGCATCCTTAAGCTATAACTGAAGGATCTGAAGAAAGGTGAAGAGAGGCAACTTAGAGGAGCCCAGGATAAAAATGAAGGTCTGAATAGGAAAAGGGATAAAGGAGATAGATGTGAACATGGTAAATAGAGATGAATGAAGTGATTTGGGAATCTACCCTTGTGAATATCTGTGGCTGTCTAAATCCATTGATATTGGAGTTTGCCTTAGTACAGTTTTGTGCAGCTTTCAATATATTTATTCATTACAAGTTTGACATTTTTTTCATTTACTAGTGAGTCATTTTCAAAGATTCTCTAGACATTGCTTTTTGAGGGGAATACCATTGCATTATTGTATATTGAACCCAGTATGGGACACAAAATGATTAGCCTTTTGAGATGAACATGACAATGAGAATCCACATTTCCATGCTGTCTTTCAGTTGTTATTGCTCTGTTTGCTCCAGTGACAAAAGAAAATGTAAAGCTACATTGCATTCAAGGTGATGTAGTGTTCACCCAGCCATTTCAATGTTTCTTTTGATTTCTGTTGCATTTTTCAAAATATTCTTGAAAATGAATTTCTTTTAATGAAACAAGGACATTAAAAATATGAAAACATGAACCAGGTCATATTATTAGCAATTGCAAATTAACTCCTGCTACTTAGGTATGGGTATCTGGAGAAATAAGAGATTATTGGAAGATATGGGTATTTAGGGACTATGATGGGATGAAACTGCCCTACTGTCTGGCGGCTCATCAAAGGATACCATTGGCTGTCTCAGGTCAGAAATAATTCTTTTATCTTTACCTAAATTTGAGTATTTGCATAACAGTAGGCCTTCAAGGAGACCTTTACTACGGAAAAGAAGGTAGTTATTTGCATATGTAAGTTCAAAGAATCTTCAAAAATATTATATAAGTGACAGATGACTGGTCTTCCCAAGAGTGTTCACCTGTGTAAATATTTATTGTCCCTGTGCAAATACAAGCATCAGCTCCTCCTTCTCTGTATAGTTAATGTAAGAGGCTTGAATTCTAGCTTCAAAGACTTGCCAGTATGAATATAGAGCCACCCTTGCTTTAGAAATGCTTTGGGGAAGCAATTATGGACATGAAGATTCTTGTCACATTTTTTATAAAAAAGGAGGAGAGGAAAATGAAGATCTCCAATACTAGGCTAGCATGATTAAATGTAAGAGTAAAGGAGGCCATTAAAGGGGAGAAAAAAATCATTCAGGAACTGGCAAGTTAAATGTAAAAATATAGTAAGAAGCTGAAAAAAGGATTTGAGGAGCAGCTTGTTAGAGACATAGACTATAATATTATTTTTTAAATACATTAAGAGGAAACTAGTCAGGGATTCTGTGGGGACATTAGACAATCACCACGTGAAGGGAGCACTCAGGGAGAATAAAACCATTTCAGGGAAACTAAATATGGGGGGAGGGGGTGGTTTGCATCAATCTTCACTATGGTAGACATAGGGTAAATCCCCATACCAGTGCCACTCTTTCCAGGGAACGAGCACATAGAATTAGCTCAAACTGAGATGTCAGTAGAGGAAATTGATAAAAATAAACAATGGCAAATCACCAGGACCAGATCGCATTTACTGAAGGATCCTGAAGGAGCTCAAACTCAGAATTGCAGGTCTAACAACCTGAGTATGCAACCTACTACTAAAAAGCAGCCTCTGTTCCAGAGGACTAGAGGGTAGTCAATATAACACCAATCTTTTAAAAGGGCTCCAGAGATGATCTAAGAAACTATAGATCAGTGAGTTTCACTTCCTTCACTTTGTAGCAAATTGGTAGAACCATAACAAAATAGATGAACAGAAGTTACTCGGAAAAAGCCAACATGGGTTCTGTAAGGGGAGGCCATGCCTCACCCATCTGCTACAGTTCTTTGAGTACATCAGCATGCATATGGATCAAAAAAATCCAGTTGACATAGTGTATCTTGACTTTCAAAAGCTTTTGATAAAGTCTAGCATCAAAAGTTCTTAATGAACCTGGCCTGACATGGAAAAAGGCACAGTCTACACATGAGTCAGCAGCTGGATAAAGCACAGGAAATAAAGGTGGAATATAAATTGTCAGTTCTCACAATCCTGGGAGGCAATCAGAAGTGTCCCTCAAGGGCCTGTGCTGGGCTCTCTGATGTTTAATGTAATCATACATGGTTTAGAAAGGGCAGTGACCAGTGAACTAACCAAGATTGTGAAAGACACCAAACTATTCAGGGCAATAAGAAAGAAAGCTAACTGGGAAGAACTGCAAAAGGATATTGTAAAATTGAGTGAATGAGTAGCAAAATGTCAAACAAAGTTCAATGTTGATAAGTGCAAAGTGATACATGTGGGAAATAATAACCTGTGATGCAAATGCACAATGAAGGTCTCTACACTGAACAGTTATTGAAGATGATTCTCTGAAAACATTATCTTACTATTATGTAGTTATAAAAAAAAAAGAAAAATAAGATGTAAGAAATTGTTAAGAAGGGGATTGAAAACAACATTGAAAATGGTATTATGCAGCTGTATAAACCTATCATCTGTATACACCTTGTATACTGCCTACAGTTATATAGTACTTCCAAAAGTGTATCATAGGACTAGTAAAATAACACAGAAAAGCAACAAAGATGATCAAGGGTACAGGCAAGCTTCCATATGAAAACAGGCAACATAGTTTAAGATTATTTTTCTTAGAGCAATGGTGCTCAACCTCTCTGGCCCCACAGGCCAGATGAGTAGTATGAAGCTAGTATGCAGGCCAGATCCCATGTGCAATGTCAATATGCAGGCCTAATGCAATGTGCAGATCAGTACATGGGTGCAATCCAGCATGACCCTGTGCACTGTATCTAGTCATGGTGCAATCCCACAAGCTGGACCTGGCATTCAAGCACCAACTTAATATGCCACATGGGGCTGTGTCCTGGATTGCAGGGCTCCCCATGCATCCAGAAATATGGTGGCAGGTGAGCAGTAGAAGTGTTCATCATCACAGATCTGTTAGTAAACACTGCTACCACTTCCTTACTGCAGACCTGTAGGGAACCCCATGGGCTAAAGTTTGAGTACCATTGGCTTAGAGAAAAGATGACTGGTCGGATAAAGATTTACCACCATCTCTCAGAATACTAGAACTAGAGGGACATACAAAGAAATTATAAAAAACTAAGTTTAAAGCAGCAACAACAAATGCAAAAAAGGAAATTCGTAAAACTGTGTGTAATTAACTTGTGGAACTCATGGCCACACAATATTGTAGGGGCTGATCATTTAACAAAGCTAAATACTTATCGATAATAAATATTTATCAGATTCTGGTAATGTGATAAGGTGAAGGTTAGGTCCTTTAACCTCCTAGTTAGGACTCCCTTGGCCTCTGAGTGCTGGCAGTTGTAAGGAAGAAGGGTGGAGGATACATCAGTCTGGCTAGGCACTGCATAAATATTCTTCCCCTTATTCTTTCTCTGCAACCATGGGATACAGACTGCTGGGGTAAATGGAATTGTGGTGTGACCCAGTGTTGTACTTCTTAGGTTCTTAGGCAACCAAATTACTGGGGTGATGACAATCAAAAGTCTTAAGAGGCAGACAAATTAAACCTCAGATCTTCTAAATATGTGAAGCCTTAATACTGCACTTTCTTCATAACTACAAGCTGATTGCAGGACAGGGTCTAGACAGATTTAAAATCTAGGTTGATTAGTTGAATAAATCATTGAATTTAAGTCACCTTATTTCCAAATGATGTGTTCTGTGGGCTGTCTGTGACATTATCATTAATTTAGTTAACGCAGAATGTTTATTGTTGATACAGTTAATTCATTACATGGACAGAGGTACACAGGACCTCTGTCTCTGAAGAGAAAACATGAGGGGGTCAGTTTTTAATCCCAGCTAGTATCCTTAGTTAAAAGGGTAGATCAGGAGTTCGGTGTTTTTAAAAAAGAAAGGTATGCTTGACAAGAAGTATGATACAAGTCTAATCATGGTGGATAAGAGTTACATGCTAAAAGTGAAATTGCCATAAATATCTACATATATCCATGAGCTTATTAGATTTCTGAGTCAACTCATGAAACTAAAGTGTACTAAAGATTGCAGTACACAGTGCAGAACCTCAGGGTACCCTGGAACAGACGTATACTTTTATTATAGCAAAAGCTTGCATAGTGCAGCTTTACTAGCACAGGTGGTACTGTACATTATTCTTCAGAGAAAAGAGTTATTATATCACATTATATTCATCATTCAGAATTACAACATTCTTCTGTTGGAAGGAGGGAGTCAATATGAGGTTCACGACATGATGTTAGAGGGTATTTGCTATTACCTGACAGACGATCAACAGCAATTTGATGCAACATGCTACATTTGCAAAAGTGAGAACAATAAAATCACCGAGGCAAACAAAAGAGCCATATGTTCAGTTATCTATCAATTGGCTTGTGTTGTAGGGGAAATGTGTTGATAAGCTGACAGCATTTAGTGAATATGTGTACTGATTTAAGGCTAGGACCTTTGTGTTTGGCTATAACTCATGCTTAACTTACATGTTCGTTTTGAGAAATAAACTTGTTTTTCACTTCCCATTCCTTGTGGGATATTTTCAGTAAATATTATTAGTATAACTGAAGAATATGTACCAAAAGGGAACAAGATCTTCTTCTAACATTGAACAGTTTTGAGAAGTTGTGAAAAATTGCACACATGCCTTGTAGATTTAAAATATATGTCACAAATTGCAAAGCAAATTTTTAAAAATGCAAGAAAACAAAATGCATGTGGAAAGGTTTGCTAATTTTTCAACACCAGCAACTGAAGACAATAAATTGATGATTTCATGGTGCAGTTTCCATGTGATGTTGTTCTATAATGGAACTAAGAAATCTGAAAAAATATATTCTCAAATGTTTGCTTTACCCATGCAAGTTTTATCTCACTGTGGCTGTAATTCTTTTGGAGATGTTTCTTTATTGTTGTAGCTTTCTATTTACAGACCTGTCAATAACTTTTGGCTGAAAAACTATTTTAAGTGTTTTTATTCATGTAAAGGTGTGCACAGATATTCAGTTAGGAGGAGGTTGGATCAAGTTAAAAATGGCCACCCAATCTAAGGTAAATCGGTATGGGGGGGATTAGGGGGAAGGTTAGGGGGATTATGGAGAAAAAAAGGCTTTGGAAGAAAGGGGGGTCAGACTAAGATCATGGGGGGTCAGGCATCATCTGCAGGGGGATTGCGGATTTTTGGGGTCTGTGGAGGGTATCGGGGGCAAGTGGCATCAGCAGGAGGGGGATTGGGAGAGGTCAGGAAGCAGGAAAGGTCTGTAGGGGGATAAAGGGGGAATGTGGGTCTGTGGAGGGGTTGAGGGGGCAGGCAGAGTCTGTGGGGGAGAACTGGAGGGAGCAAGTGACAGCCATGGGGAGGATCAGGGAATCAGAGGAGCAAGCAGGGTCCATTGTGAAATCAAGGTGGCAGGCAGGGTCTGCAGATGGAATGGGATCAGAGGGGACTAGTGGTGTCTTTTGGTGGGGATCGGGGGGCAGACAGCATCTGTGATGGAGATCAGAGAATGAGATGAACAGACAGTGCCCATGGAGGAATAGGAAGTGCAGGGGGGGTCTGCAGGATGGATGGGGGGAACTGGACGCAGTACTCTAGAAAAGGTCTCACCAATCCTGAGTATTATATTAATTTCAGACTGTCTCTTCAGTTCATTCTGGATCCTAATTCAGTCATCTCCAACTCATCTGCAGCCCCACCTGCCTTGGTGCCATCTTCAAATTTTCTAAGTGTACATTTATTCATTAATGAAGATATTAAATGATGTTGGGCTTTGGTGACCTCAATCCCAGGAAAAATCCTTGAAAAATTTCTTAAGGAGTCCATATGTGATAAGCTAGTACAGGGGTTGTCAACCAGGGATACGTGTACCCCTAGAGGTACGTGGAAAAGTCCTAGAGGGTATGCATAAGCAGTCGGGGTTGGAGTGCCACCACCCACCACCCCATGCCACGACCTCCCAGGAGCAGGGCTAGAGGAGTGAGGGTGGTGGCACCCCTCTACGGGCCACACAGACACTGCCTAGCCAGCCAGACACCGGGGGGCAGAAGCTTTCACACAGCAGCTGTCACTGCCATCCACCACCCTGCACCACCACCAACCACCACTCTGCACCACCGCCATGTGCTGCTTTCCCACAGCCAGTAGGACATGCAGCTCCATAGGCTGCTCACAGGCAACGTACGATTAGCCAGCTGTGAGTCCCGTCACCAGCCCATAGAACTGCATGTGCAACTGGCCATGGGAAGGCAGGGCACAGAGCTGTGCATCTAGTCTCCTTTTGAAGATCTCCAGAATAGGTGCCTGCACCACCCCCACTGGGAGTCTAGTCCAAGTCTGGCCACTTGAACTGTGAAAAAGGTTTTCCTTATATCCAGTCTGAAACCTTGTTTTAGGAGTTTATGACAGTTGCTCCTGGTTTTCCCCTGTGCATGGCAGGAGGCACAATTGTGGGATCACATATTAGATCCAATTACCCCTATCCTGAACTCACCCTGCATTAGCAAGAATTGGGCTTCAACAGCTGGAAGCCCCCTTTGCTGATGGGGCTCCCAGCTGTGGGAGCAACACACAGCTGGAATCAAGAATTCATGCTAATTCACTTCACACTGAGGATAGCTATTTTGTTCTATTAAGTGCCATTGGGCAATGGCTCTGTTCTTTATCCCGCCCCCACCTCCCAGCCACTGTACAGCAATCAATAAGGGTTTACTGTTACTGGCATAACCACTAGGGCTGTGCAAAGTTTTGTTCGCTGATTTAATTTGGCAGAGATTTGGCCTATTCCAGTGGCTGAATCTCCAAATCCAAATATATCAAGAGACCCTTTAATCTCTCTGAATTGAATTGGAACCCTCCAAATCGATTTGGAGAGATTCAATGATTCAGACATAGACACACCTTTAAATGTTTTTTCTACACACCTCAACATACCAGGCAGCTCATGAATGGCGAGATGCTGGAATGGCTAGAACATCCCACTGGGAGTGCAGGGGGAGAGGTGTCTCTAGTATGCTCAGTGGTTGGACCCAGAAGTGGACCAGAAGAGCTTGCAGCCCACTTCTGGGTCTGATGCAGAGCACATGGGAGACCCCCTGCCTGGATCAGCAGTTGGTGCCTCCTGGGTCTGGAGGGGCACTCGGGGTCCCCATGTGACCAATCGCAAAGCCAGGGAGGCAAGGGGGGTACTTACAGTCCACTTCCAGGTCTGCCGCCAACCATGTGGTGTCCCCTCCTGTGTGACGCTCCATCTGCCCTACCATTGCAGCATTCATGAGCTGCACCTGGTACCTTGAGGTATGTAGAAAAAACATTTAAAGGTGTGTATATCCAAATCACTAATTCTCTGAATCAGAATTGAATCTTCAGATTCGGATTTGGCTGAATCAAATTGGGACAGTGATTCAAATCAATTAATTGAATCATTGTCCCTGATTCACACCGAATCTGAATCCAAATTGAATATGGCCTATTTTGCACACTCCTAACAACCACCCACTCACCTCAAGCAGGGGACCATAAAGCTTTCCTTCCCCAGAATTTGCTCCCCTTCACCCTAAATAATCTTGGGACATACGGCCAGGTTCCCTAGCAGAAAAGTCAAACTGACAGAGAGGCTTTCTGCTTCCCCACCCCTATAACTGAGGTGTCCATAAGAAACAGAGTGCTTTGGGCAGCAGAGTCCTGCCTACATCCAAGAACATTTCTGTTGCCCTGCATTGATTTGAGGAGAGGGAGTGAGGAGCAGTGGAGTTTGGGGTGCCAGGACTGACAACACGCTGGGTATGAAATGCTTTGTGTCCACACATAATTGTGAACCAGTTGAAAGAGGACTGACTCAAAATAGTACTTGATCTTCTGTGTGTGCTTCTGAAACGTTCTGTGGTATACTCATCTCTGAACTCAATGATGACTTCCCTATCTACTGGAAGACTGTCATCATCCTATCAAGGGATTGCCAATGACTATGACAAGTAGGACTTAAAGTGTATTTAGAATGTTCTAAGAATTATGTCTGTTCTTACCTTAACGTTGGAGTGAGTTTGCTGCATTTCAATTGTTCTTAGCTTGTTCACACATAATTACCAGCTGCTGCCTTTTTGAAATGTTCCCCCTTTGACACCCTTGTGTGTTCACACCCTTTGATAACACTCTCTGGAAAGATCCTGAGGAGACAGATTAAAGACCCATCAGGATTGTGGCTTAGGAACCACATTCTGAGTTTCCCTGGATTAGGGAATTGTCTGGTATCATTTTTATAGCACTGATGTATATGGTACCTATTTTTAGTCATCTATTTTATGCCTGATGGATTTTTCCACATAAAAGAGAGATGGAAAACATTTCTAGTAGAATAACGATGTCCTTCATGAGAGATGAAGAAGTAAATAATTACATTTTATTACAGGATACCTGAATGGTAGCAAAAGGATTAGTAGGGCAGTCTACAAGGCAGAACATCTTTCTTTCTGTTGGTCTTCTATCTGCATTTGTATTTTGCTTGTTTGGATTTTTTTACCTTCCTCTCTTTTCTAGGAGGAAGATTTCTGAAAGCTACTGATTTAGCCAGCAAGTTATCTTATAAAAGAAGCATAAACATTATAATTTATTATTGGGACTGAGTTAATTGTAGGGGGGGGGAATTGAACTATTTCTTCAAATTGTACACCAAATTTAAATTCAGATGTGGTCACTTCCCTCTTGTGTTTGCTTTCCATGAATATTCAAATACTTGAGAATTACTAGATCAAACAGCTATGAAAAGCAAATTTTGGTTCAAATGTTTGTCAATGGAGTTTGATTGTATTAAAATATTTGTAATTAATATTTTTGGCTGGTTCCAATCTGCAGACTGCATATGATGAGATGCTGCAGTTTGCTTCTCAAACAATTTCAGAACTTGCAAGACAATGGGAGGAAGTAGAAGAAAGAGGTAAAGTTTTTAAGTCATCACAGCATGCACCCATTTTTTGGTTTTCCTATGATGCCTGGTGCAAGATAGACTAGGGTCTATTCAAGTTAAGTTCTCTGCAGACCATATTGCTTCTTAGACTCTCTCAGCTTATGCTGCTGTCCTCTCCTTGACAAATGCACGTTACACAACACATTCTGTGCACCATGACTCATCAAGTGGAAAACTTATGGCACTCTTCTTAACTTTGTGTTCCAGAGAAATCCTATGTTGATCATCTTTTAAGTTTCTTTATGCCTTTCCAGCCCTACAGCTTCCACAAAATGGACAGAGTGAGGGTAAGTAACTTTTCTATGGTACTGTATCTGTTTCTGTGCCTGAGCAGATTATTTATGTAATTATCCAGCACAGCAGGAACTGGAAATTTCTGAGTTAGTGTCACATAAAATATTCTAAATGAATAACATGTAGGTAAGTTAAAGTCATTATTTAAATTTTGATGTGAATTGTTTTTAGATAATATTGACAGCTTTAAAGACCTATTATTTATTCTAAAAGAAAGTAATGAATGATGACTTTTTTATTTTGGTTTGGTTGGGATTTTTTTGGTTTGTTTGTTTGCAATCTGTTGGTGGACTATATGGGACAAGAACAAGAGAAAGTGGCATATTTCAAATAAGACAGGAATTGTAAATTCACATTTCTAATGCCTATAATACTACTCTGTTCTGTTGATTTGTTGCACAGTTGCCAACATGCTGAATTTTTGTGCTTAAACAAAAAAAACCCACCATCCTAAGATCCTTTTAACTCAACTAGAGGTAAACCAGTTCACACATAACTAATACAGCAACTGATGACACACGGCTTGAAATTATAGAGATAGCCAGAAAATAGCACAACTGACTGGCTTAGTAAAGGAAATATGTTTTTAAGGAGGGAGGAAAGAGATACTGCTGAGATGAGAGCTACTGCTTTTGGAACTTAAAAGGACACCATGTTTCCTTTGTCATTTACTATTGGAATATGAGGTGCTACTTATTAAATATGCATGTATGCAGAAAATGCTTAAATATTTTCAAGTACCATTTCACTAAAATTACAGAAGTAAAAAGATTATACAAGTGCTGTTCCAAGATAGTCAAAACCCAAGTGAGGAAGTGGAAGGTCCCCTAAAGCACAGGAATCACTTTGACTTAATGTAGCTTTGATCTTTTAAGGAGTTATTTTGGGTTTTTTTATAAATTATGTGACTCAGAGAGAGATTCAAAAAATAACTTAGGGCCAGATCTAATAACAGACTTAGATACTTAATGACTAAGTGCTGGAAACCCTTACTTTTAGGTGCCTGGCCTCTCGTTAGGTAGGTGCGTCTGGTCTGCTTCTGGGTCTGTTGCTGCGAGTGCGCTGTGGACCCCACCACACTCCTGTGGGACGCTTCCTCTGCCCCAGTATTGCAGCATTCACGAGCTGCCTCATACCTTGAGGTATGTAGAAAAAACATTTAAAGCTGTGTCTATGTCTGAACCACTGAATCTTTCTGAATCTATCCAAATCAATTCAGAGGGATCTAATTCAATTTGGAGAGATTAAAGGGTCTCCTGGTTTGATTTGGATTCACTGATTCAGCTGCTGAATCAGCCCAAATCTCCACCGAACCGAATCAGGGACTGAAACTTCACACAGTCCTATTATTCAGTTAGAGTAACTAACTTCAAGTCATCCTAAATGCTTGTCCCAGCTCTGCTCTTAGCTCTGCTAAGTCCATTTATGGGTTTAACCTCCATACTGTAGCGGCATAGTCAGATTGATAATCAGGCATCTTGGTTTCCTCTGTTAAAAAAAAAATGTCCCCAATTTTTTGGATTAAAAGAAGTAACCCAAAATCCACATTTTTCTGTGATTAATTATAACATTACTATATATATAACTGATCGTGGAAAAATGTGGATTTTGGTTTATTTTTTAATATGAAAATTGGGGATTTTTTTTAATCAGAGAAAACCAGAATCCTTGCTGATTGTACACATATAATAAGGGCTGCAGGTAGAATCTTGTCTTTTCCACTCTTTTTATTGGAATTTCTATGATGTATTATCTATCTGTAATATACCTCACTATGAATTTCATCTGCTAATTATCTTTCCTTGGTGTTTAATAGTCCCTTCTCAGATGCCTCACAATACATCAGGGAATGGCTGTATTTACCAGAAGCCACTAATACACTAATATACTTCTTCAAGTTAAATATCCTCTCGGTTATTAGCCTACACACTAATGTGGTTAACTGTAAAGTTAAGAATATGCTTGACATTATTAAGGTTAATGACCAAATGTTAAACAACAATAGACATACTTGCAGATAAATGAAGTCATTGTTTTTCTGAGTACCATTTTCTTCTTTACCCCACATCCTTGGCATTATGAACTGCTATGTCCCTAATTTAATGATTGAGCATCTATACACAAAGACTCAAAGCCCATTCTTGCTCCCCTTATCCATGTAAGAGTATGATTAGCTCTGTAGGACTGCTTACAGGATTTGATTAAGCAATACTTGGTCCTTTAAATAATGTTTAAAGTGTGCTGAAGTCAATTGTGTGAATTCAATATTTAAGTAAAACATAAAATAATAGTAGTAAGCAAATCAAACCCCAAATTCCAGTTGTAAGTGATCCTTTTTATTGGACTCAGTAGAAATAATAAAAACTGTTTATGTGCAACTGTGCCAAGCTTGCCATGATTTCATTTCATGTCCCAAGCAACAAAGAAGAGATGAGTGATTTTCAAGGACTCTCCAGAATAATTGACAATATCATGCTGAGGTCTCCAGTGGGTGAATCAGAAATCAGAAACAGAAAAATACATCGTCAAAAACAACAGATAATTTTAATTTTTGCCCAGCTCAGCAGAAATCTGGCAACGAGTTTGGCAGAGCTGTTCTTCATAGCCTTCCAGAATCTCATAAGCTCTATTAGCTTTGCAGGCTAGACCATCCAAACAAGCCTTTGCACATCAGTCAGAAAGGTGCATCTGGCTTAAAATTGAAAAGAGTAATAATAGGCTTCTAAGACAAGGGCCTGAATTCATTCTGTTTCTCCCACATTTAAAAATATGTTATGTCCAGCTGTATAAAGCTGAGTCAAAAGCCAGGGGCAGTCCTTTAATTGTCTTTTTGGGCAAAAATCTACAAATAGCCATGAAATGTTATCTACATAGACACTAAAATCACTCAGCAGGATCATCCTGTGCAAGCACTGATCTGCAACTCATTCATCTTTATAGTTTTTTGTTTATTATAATATTTACAATTCCGCTTCTGGTCCAATGAAAGAAAAAACCTTTATATTAATATATTTTATGTCAATACTGTACATTAGTTATAGATTTCTGATATTTTGTAGTACATCATTACATCTCTGTGCAATATTTTCATAACCCTGTATTTAAGTCTTATGATTGATTCATTGAAATTATACTGATTTATACCAGTTAAGGTTACTACCCATAGAGTATAAAGTTTGTTGTGGACTTTTTTATATATAACGTAATGTTAATTTCATACATAAGTGTATGATACCCATAAAATAGAATGCAGAGACACACATAACTGTGTTACAATGATACCATAATTGGATCAGCAGTTTGGAAGAGTATACAAATATAATATTTCACTAATAACATTATCAAAAGACTGGTGCAGTATGATTCATATATAAATGGTATTAAATGACATATTGATTTTAAAGATACTGTAGCTATTAAGAATTGTTCATATTTTGCATTTTTTTCATGTTTCAAATAGCATGCAGTTTGTCAAAATTACAACAGCTAATCTATATCAACAGGTTATCAGTTTTTCTTTAAATAAAATGATATGTATGAGATGTCCAGATTTTGCTCCTTTTGTCAGAACAAATGGTAACATTATCCATAGGAAATGTTCCCATGGGGAGTTGTTCATGCACAATGATGGACTCCTGTGTAACCTAAGTGTTCTAGATATTGAAAGGAGATGACGTTTTCTTTTCTGCTACAACACAAATCCTATGACTCATGATTTGCTGTTTTACAGGGATTTTTATAAAAACTGCCAGTGTAGAAAAAGGATATTTATGTCTTTCCTTATTACAAATATTTAGCCCCATTAAGTCACGCCTGATACTTTTTAAGCATTAACTTAAGTTTACACAGAAGCTAAGGGCATCCAGTACCCCTGCTGCTATGCTTTCAGGAAGTTATCAGGATCTTTACAATGCTACTATTGTTTTTCCAGATTCTCTTTCTCTCTCTCTCTCTCTCTCTCTCTCTCTATATATATATACTTATATATATAAAATAGTTTTGAAACTGATGTGCATGTGCATATATAGAGTTTAGCTTTTAATTGATGAAACTAATGATATCAGCCTTGGTCTGCCAGCCTGCTTAAACCTCCCTCCTCCCTCCACCTCTCCTCCCCCAATCCTATTTCTTTTTTGCCTGATATAATTTTTTTGCCAGAGAAGGGATTAAAATCCTATTCTTCCATTTCACAGAATAATGCCCTGACTTATGGGCAGATGTAGGATTTTGAAAAGCGGGGTTCAGATGGTGTGGTATGGCACCCCAGATAACACAATGCATATTTTTCTCCAAGTAAAAACAAGCTAGAAGCTTAACTAATATGCTAGGGGCTAAAGGCTATATTTTTCAGTTTAAGACTGAAACAAATATAATTTTACTGGAATTAGTTAAAAACAACCTTCAGGGCTATGCAATAGGAGGTACATTACCAGGAACACCAAATAGACAGCAGGATTGTAGAAGAAAGGCCAGCTTGATTAGTGGAACATCAAGACCATTAAAAAGGAGAGATGGTCATTAATGCCTATGGAGTGAAGAGTTAAGACTTCAGTGAGCCATGAAATCAGTTACACTCTCATTGCTGCCTGAATAGAAATGCTGCTGCCAGGCAGTTAACTTTAAACCTTAGGTGAAGCAGTAATCAAAGCGGGTTGTGGCAAGTACCACCCTCTCTCCCAGATCCACCCCATATTGGATTACAGGGTCCTCTGAGGTACTATTCCTTCAGTTTTTCATGTTGAAACTGTTTTACTTTATTATAAACAATCATTTGAACTAGAGAGAGAATGACTTGACAGCCTGGTTGCAAGCATACTCACTTGGAAGACCTGGGCCTTAGCCCCTGCTCAGATGAATATTTACCTATGGTATAAAACAGTAAACAGAAACAAAATCTCTTTAAGAACTTTTATATATCATGGTTTGGGATAGTTTCCTGAAAAAAAAATTAGAAACAGGCATTTAAATTACTCTTCCAAATAGTAATGTTCCATATTCTAAGTTAGGTTTCTGTTATCTGCTATGGAGTGAGTTGAAGGAGAAATAACTGGCCTGTTTTAAAAATCTAAGTCTAGGTGAAGGTTTTTGTGTGTGAATCCTGGAGTTAGATACCTAAAGTCTCTGGCAGGACTTAAGTTCTACAGCTCTTCACAAAATTTGCATCTAGCTAGTTTAGGTGATACCTGGTATTTATGGAACCCTTTCCCAGGTGCCTTAACTCTTCCATTGCAATGAAATAATGTATAGCAAGCCTGGATAACTAACTCTGTTCTACATATCCAATCAGTAGGGATCTACACAAATCAAGGTGGCAGATGGCTGATTTCGTAGTACCGTCATTGCACCAGACACCATTTTCACAGGCTTATAGAGGTAGTGATTGACCAAGAGGGCTATCCTTCATGCAGCACCGCCCCCCCCCCCGCCACTGATTGACCAAGAGGGCTGTTCGTCATGCACCACTGATTAATGGAGAGGAGCAGGGCTTCATGAAAGGTAGCCCACTCGGCCAATCAGCAGAGGGACTGACCAGCATCTTGGATTCTCCCCTTCATGCTGGTGGCTCCTTCCATCCCCAGTGGGCTACGGGGTCAAGCCACAGTGGTTTCTGGCTTCCACTGGGGAGACAGCATTTTGTTTTTAGTAAAGTTTTTTTTCTGGCATTTTGCACAAAATCACAGAAAGTGCTGATTTTAGGCAGGATGGTATCTACATCAGGTTTACAATGCTGATCCTAATTTCATTTGCAGACTGAGCTCAAAGCTACTAGAACTACATTCCACAGAGAAAAGTAGGAAAGAAAAATGCCTGTTGGGAAAAGGGTGCTTGGCTAAATCTAAGCTTTAGAGAATGTCTTTCTCTGATGATACTGAAGAATTTGTGATCAGCTTGTACTGTCCCCTTGTTTAAACAGAATGAGGATTAATGACCCTCAAGAGACATTGCAATAGATATTTGTTTTCATTGCCTTCTCTTGGTTGCAGGAGGTTGATTTGAGATCACAGCATAGAAAATGCTTTCATAAATATTCATTTGTATATTTAAATGTATTTCTTGTCTATATTTGCATGCTTTCAGAATTTTCTCTCCACATACACATTCTAGTACATGAACTTTCTCAGAAGAATTTTATGGAAACAATGAACTGTGGTAAAATAATGCAGGGATATTCATGGTGAGTGAATTCTAGACTTGCAACTCAAATATTTTATTTAAACTAAGAAACTAATCAGAAACTACAGTACTACCAAAACCTCTTCAAGTCAGAATATCAGATGCCTCCAACACAATTTACATAAGCAAGGAACAGCCTCTTCCTCTCCCCTTACCAGTCTTCTTTGAAAACTAACATTCAGTAACATGAAATTCATGGCAATTGGCACACTGAAAGAGGAAACATTACTTCCTGTGATTTATTTTCCCATTTTTTGTGGAGAGGGAGCACCTGGACATTTAGAGAACTCATTTGTTTGGAGGTGGCAGGGCTGAAAGGCCTTTGCTCTTTATTTGATTCAGAATTAAGAGTTTGCACAATTGCCAAAATATTGCACAGGTGATTTAGAAATGTAAACACATCAATGCAAATATATTTTTAAAGTATATTAAAATTTTTACTTCCTTTCCCTCCCCACCCACTCTCTCTGACCAAAATAGGTAAAGCACAACAGGATGAGTTACAGATGGAATTGCAGAAAATGCACTTGCTTTGTGGAATTAATCCATAACATTAATGTTGATGGTTAATAAACCTATTAGAAGGATTACTTGCATATCCTTGCTGCTTCATCATTTTTGTTGGTTTCTCAAAAGTAGTAAAAAGCCTTGGTTCACAGTGAGTGCAAATTCTTTTATTTGAGCTAAGCATTTTTTTGAATAATTACATTGCTCAAAAAGCCCCTGAAATTTGAATAGTCACCCTAATGGATTCTTTTGACTGCTGTATAACTTTATAAAATCTAAGTCAATTAAATAAACAGCTGTGTCCAAGCACACAACAGCATATCAATTCTCAGCCTACTTAGATATTAAATTCCAAATATCAAAAGTAAAGTACAGAACAGAAAAGATGACAACATTTTAGTTATAGCTTTATGACCCAGAGTCCTTTAATAAAGTCTTCAGTTTCTGTAATAGTTTGCTCATTATAATTAAAAATTACTCAAGCACCAAAAAAAACCTTTTCCCAAAGAAAGGAAATTAACTGAAACTGGTTTTTACTACATTGATAAGTCGAGCATGAAGAGCTATTGTTTTAATTAGTGTATAGATAAAACAGAAATTAGCCCAGCAGACATGATCAAGTAGACATTTGAAAAGAGAATGTATTTTCTGCTTCATTCAAACTTAAGAACTCAAGCAGAAGTAAGAGACCTGAATTGTTACTTGCTCATTACAACTAAAACATTTTTATTAAGTTTATATTGTTGCCAGTGTGGTAACCATGTTTGGGCTTTCCTGAGGACACATAGAAACAAGGTCCAAACAAAACCTCTAAGTGGGAGTTACCATGGAGACAAACTCAAATAAAAAATAATTGTTACTCATGGGAAAGGGTTCAATCCTTATCTCTTCATGCAAGTAACACTCCCATTGGCTTTAATAGGAATCTTTCCCTCAACTGCCAGCACAGGATCAGGCCTGAAATACAACTAAGGAGGCAAATGTCTAAATAGTACTTTCAGTACTCTATATTTTTCCTCTCAGGATAAAGTTTACTGGATATTACAGCATAAAATAGATTATTCTAGTTGGGAAACCATGGTCTGGATTGTCTTCCCAGACTCCACTAGCTTTATGCTATTCTGGCATGGAAAAACAGTCAAAGCTGATTTAAGCAACCCACTAAAAATTACCCCAGGAAATGGGGGAATCCCTGCTTATTTCAAGAGAGGTGGTTAGCTGTGTTAATCTGAAATCATGTAAAAGACAGGGTATAAATATATAAATATCTCTGTTTGATAGACTGCTCTGTGCACATCCTTTCACATCATCTGATGTAGTGAGCTCAGGCTCACAAAAGCTTATGCATCTATAATTTATTTACCCTAAAGGATGCATCCCTACCCTTCCTAGTCCTCATTTCAGGGGTTTTAATTAATAGGAAGGGATGTCCTTGGAGCAATATTGTGCTCAGGAAACCACAATCACAGTTAATATCCTGTCCTTTGAAAGTATAGCCAGATGGTATAACTTACACTACAGTATTTCTGAGGATGTTCTACTTCCAAGGATCTAATCTTTATGGGAATTTTACATGTGCTTCAGGGGTCCTTTAATTAGAGTGGCTCCAAGAGCAGCATTTCATGTTTCAGCAGCATTTTGTATATCAGCATTCCTGTATGGTGACAGGGACACTTTAACTAAAGCTCAATGAATGAGCTTTAGTTAAAGCACCCAGATAAATTGAGTCTGCTCCAAATGCACTATAATTACAGCAGGTTGGAAAAGCCTTGGGCACATCTACAGGTACCCCATAGTATTAGTCCCAGAATCTGAAAGTTATAGATAGCACCCTTGTACTCTTATTTTCATCAGTGCCTGTTATATACCAGACACATACAAGAATCTGTACCTACATGTATTTAAAGTATTATAACATTTGCATCTAGAAAGCTGTCCTGTGCAATCATTTTTCTACCTCAACAACTCAAGGTTTGCTTTTCATCCTACATACAGCTTGTAAGATAAGGTAGATTGAAGTACCCACAGCACATAGACAAAACCCTGACTTTCATTTTCTTTATCTTGGCCATAAATATCATCCTTTCCCAGTTTACTCAAAGCTTAGATGAAAATAGTACCTGAATGAAAGCAGCTAACTAAATTGGCTAGAACAAGTTGATGCAAACCGTGTTTAGCAGTAAATCCATGCACTTTGAAAAAGCTCTAACAGATATAGAGTGAACTGTCTACAGTAGGCAGATCACCCAAAAGCTTTTTTTTCCTTGTTACAGGGGTGTAGGTTGTAGCTGTGTTGATCTAAGGACATAGGCAGACAAGGTTCATTGGGTGAATCTGACATCTTTTATTAGACCAACTTTAATAGTTGGAAAACAATTGGGAAGAGGTGGGGGAATAATCAGAGAGCTGGGGATCAAAACAATAGCTCTGACTGACTACTGGAGCTGCCCCAGTTCCTAAGCAGCATGCGGCACCCTGCCGAGCTATGCTGCACCTGTGTGGTGGTGCTGCTGCGTGGGTTCTAGGCAGGGAGGGTGATCCCCATTGCCCCCCACTCCCCTGCGCTGCACAGGGGGGCTCTGCCCTGAGCCCTCAGAGGCTCCAGTCACTGCTGCCAGAGCTGGTGAGTGCAGGGCTTTTTTTTTTTAAACTCAGCACTCACTGGCTTCAGAGCATGTGTGTGGCAGCACGCTGCTGGGGCCAGCTGGCCCCAGCACCAGCTTTGAGTCTGCCCAGCGCACCCTCCACTGAAAGTCAGGAAGAACCCAATGCTGGCTGACAGCAGCAGCCTGCTGTCATCCTGCACATATATCCAGGGGCCCACATCCCCCAGGAGGGCTGCAGAGCTGTGCCAGACTCCTCTCAGGGAGAGCAGGCCCCAAGATATGCATGTAGGATAATAGCAGGTTGCCGCTGCTGGCAAGCGATATGTGTTGCTTTGAACAATTTGAGGTGCAGTTTCCCAGAAACCATTGCATCTATCTCCTTGAACCTTGGCAAGTGTCATGGCCTCAGAGGGGGATAGCAGCCCTGCATGTTTCATCTGACTTAGGGAAGAAATGACAAAGTTATAGGCAGTTTTGTGGTTCCCCATTATAGCCTATGGCTGAAACACCAAAAAGCTTTCGAAATTTCGAAACAGCTCCAGAACAGTTTTGGCCAAAACAAAATGGGACAATGATTCAAAACACCAAAACAATGCACTGTCCCTCTGAAACACTAAATCCAAACTGAAACAAAACACAGCTATTTCAGACAGCTCTGTGAAACACCAAAACAAAACACTGTCTTTCTGAAACACTGAATCCAAAACCGAAATTAAATGCAGGTGTTTTGCACAGCTCTAGTCAGCAACCTATGTCCTGGGCCAGATCTGTCCTGCAGAGATATTTGATCCAATTTGTGGACTTGAGACTTTGGTGGCAGGTAGCTTTGGCAAGAGTGACTTTCCCCCGAGGAAAAATGCTGCCTGTGAGCATTCTCCCTATGCCTGGGTCCAAATGCCCATCTATCTCTGACCCGAACTTGGGCAATCCAGCCTTTAGCCTTCAAAGGTTGCTGGTCAGTGCTTTGTGGCCCAGTTGCCTTGAGAGGTTCAATCTATAACTTGCTTCCTGTGATAGCTATGTTCCTGTGAAACAGTTACTGCTGTCTAATAGCAGAAACTCATGACTGAAGGAGACATAATTGTCACAGAAGGTAGAGTTAGTTATAGAAAATGCAACCTAAATATTTTGGAATGACTAAGGACCTGCTTCTTTACAGAGCTAAATGAAAATGTATCTATTTGACTTTGCTTTGCCCTTGAAATTTTACATATATAAAACATGCACTTACACTTCCTTCCACTCCCAGAGTTGTATAAAATTCATACACTTCGAACTAATTCTGCTGTTCCCCTACAGAACAGAAAACATAAAATGGAGAGAAAATAAGTTATTTTTTTCTTTAAAGCTGGTAGAAAAGTATTTGCGATTTCTAATGTTTAGAACCCTTACCTTCAGTGCAAAGGGAATAGGACACTGTCTTCTTAAACATTTTTTCTTTAGTCTCCTTAAGCAATATGCACTTTTATCCTAATGTACTTGTCAGTTTCGTGAGTTAGAAAGGAAAGCACAGTCTAATTTTGTTTGCAGCTCCCTTTTATCTCTTTAACTTTCTTCCTCATACCCTAACATGCTTTCCCTGTTGGTTGTTTAACATGCCAACTTGGTTTCTTCAGTTGGTGTGATGTGGATCTTTCTTAAATTAATTAAAAGTCTTTCATTCTTTTGTTGTTACCCTACAGTCTTTCCATTATGCTCTTCATTAGACTCCTCCTGATTTACATTTCAATTCAGTTTATCTAATCTCTTAGATTGGATTAAATCTTTATCCAACCCAAGTTTCCTAAACTCACAGAGCCCATCCCTGAAAAATCCAAATTTTATATACAGATTGTCATTGCCACAAAAAGTGCACAATATCTATTAAAAATAGCAAATCTACTGTCAAAGATTTTCCTGCCCCCCCTTCTCTCCAAAAATATTTTGAATTTTATTAAGATGAAAAATCAAGAGCATTCATGTTTGGCTGCTTTCTAGTCATAGCTGTTCTTGCAACTATTATAACCATTTCTATAAGTGAAGACAATTTCTTTCTTCTGTCAGAGCAGACAATCAGTTACATTGTTATATTAAGACAGAATGGCTAGTCTGAAATCTCAACTACCTTTCTCTAAGTCAGCTTCTAATGGTTGACTTTTAACTTATGCAATAAAGATCTGTTTGCAAATAAAGGTGTGTGATTAAATCACCTTTCTTCTTGCATAAAAAAATCTTTAAAAAAGACAGAATCTGATGTTCAGGCTCATAAAATCAACAATCAAATAACTTCCATTTCAGATTATTTTCTCAGGTTCAGGTAATGTTGATTATATTGTAAGAACGTTTATATCCTGAACTGAATAGAGATGGAAGTGATCAACAAAATTAAGTTCTGAAATTTGATGGTATTCCCATCTCCACAACAGTAACAACAGAATTTGGATTCAGGGTTCTGGTTCAACTCATTATTGATATGGAGTCCAAATATAAAATCAGGGTCTATCCAAATTTAGCTTCCAAAGCCCCCAGAATTTGGTTCACTAAACCAAAGTGGTGCATCAGAATTTGTATTTAAGTCTGTTTTTACTCCAAAATTGCTGATGCATAAATCAGTTCTTCTTGCTCATCAGGTTTAATCCCAGTATGTATTCAGGTCACATCTGCCTATATTAGCAACTAAAAATATTTTTAGTATTCCAGTTATTCCTTCATAGTCAACACAGCTAAGCATAAAATAGTAAAATACTTTTCCTTAGTTTGTGTTAGCAACAGAATTGTTTAAGTTCTAGAGACTATATTACACAAGTGTTATATTGAAAATATAGTTTGGAGATAACTGTGTTAAATAGGTATAACTGAGGGACTGGTTTGGTTGAAAACTTTTTATTTACTGGAAGTGATTATTGTAAGAGTGGTATATAATATAGTGGTGTTTCATTGTAATCACAGAAAAAAAGTGGATTTTGGGTTACTTTTAATCTGAAAATTGGGGATTTTTTATCAGAGGAAACCAGGATCCCTGCTTATTAGGCAGAGGTAGTTAGCCATGTTAGTCTGCAGTTCAGCATAAGTCAATATTTTACCATATAGACTAACTTGTTCAGATAGTCGTGAGCTTTTAAAGGCAACAGCCTACTTTTTTAGATGGTATGAACAGATGTTATATATAAATTGGGCTTATTCCTGTCTATTTAATACCTCTGGTCCCTGAAAGCATATATATAATGGTGTTTCATTCTAATCACAGAAAAAATGTGGATTTTAGGATTTTGGGTTACATTTTAATTCTGAAAATTGGGGACTTTTTTATCAAAGAAAACTAGGATCCCTGCTAATAAGTAAAGATCATGAACTAGAATGCCAAGCTCCCATTTCCAGGATGAACACCCTCAGTACTGTGCTATAGAGTCATAACTCCCTTTTGCTTGCTCTCTCTTTGGCTCTATGAATCTTGCATTACTGTCTGTAAGGTGACCAACACTTTCCCATCCTGCCACCTGGTTGGTTGTCATGGCAATCTTATGGATATATGGCTTTGAACACTTTCAAGATAAGGAGGGCATCCAAGTCATATGTTTCTCTTTCCAAGTGAGTGCTCTAGCCAATGGAGTATTATATGCAAGGTGGACTCAAATAACTGCATTTTGGAATGGAAGTGACTTCTGTGCTTCATGTTATAATTGGTGCTGCTGGTGTGTATATTCTGTTTTCCTACTGGTAGTTTCTAAGAACATGTATAAGATCAGGTTCCTCAGGGATGTCTAGTTCCCAAATACACTTACACTAGAGATATTTAAGAGGCTTAGTTCAATCCATGATAGCATTTCTTGGCATATTCTATAGCAAAACTTTAGACACCTGAAGTAAATCTCTGAGCAAAAAATTAAGTACCTCTGAATGGTCTCACCAATGTGCCACTGGGTTTGGAATGCACATGTGGATATGGGTTGGTGGGGTATCCTCTGGGAGGCTGAACTGCAATGCGCCACCACCATCATGTAGACATGTCCTCAAGAGCCAAGTTGTATTTAGAGGATGATAGACAGACATGTACTAGAACAGGGGTGCACAAAAACAGAGGACTGTTCAGCCTTCAGAGTCTCACAATTCAATGCGTGGTGCTGCCCTATTGGCCCCACATCATATTTGGTGCTCACTGCGGAGAGGAGGTGTCCTAGATTGTACCAGCTGTGATGCTATGCTTACTTGGGCGAGTGTCCTAGACCAGCCCAAGTAAGTGTCACGTGCTGGATCAGGAATGTGGGTGGGGGTCTGTGGGCTTGATCTGGCCTGACGACCAGTGCAGTCTCACTGCACTCATCCAGCCCACAGGGCCAGATGACTTCAACCCCTTTGCATGATTGAGTGCAATTCTACTCAACCTCAACTTGAGTGGACTGTATAAACAACAGGGCCACCATGAATCCTATGCATTCTTTAGAGCTCATCTATTATGATCTTTTCTGAAGGTTTAAGGTGGTAGACAGGTAGTGCATAGAATTTTTTCTAGACTTCTACAGAGAGATTAATTTCTCCCAGTAGTAGGTTTTGTTCTTTTTTTTTTTTTTGGTGGAGTTGTCCTAGAGAGATCATATGTAGAAGAACAGGGAAATAATCTTTATTAACAACAATAAACTATGCCCTAACACCATACAGTTAAAGCAGAACATCAAACAACAACACAGGATAGTACAGTTTAGGCAGTACCTTCTGCTGATACTTTGCAAAACATACATAGAGGCACTCAATGCACAACAGTATGAATATCTTCCAAACTGCTCATCTGAGAGCATGTTGCATTTGATGTAATCTTAACTATTTGTATGCATTATTATCTTTGTTAGCAAGTTTAGTGTTCTCCTTGTTTACCATTCCCCATCCTCCCCCAAGTCAAGTGGTCTAAATTAACTCTTTGACATATGTCTATTTAATGGTATGCCCTTGAATACTAGCTCCTCTGGCCAATTATTTATATCTAATTTTTAAAACCTCTAGATAGTTCATTTTCATTTTCTAAATTAGATTATAGTTGTTTCTTTTGTTATTTGTATCAGTGGAAATCCTGAGGATATTTCAGCTGATGTCATGTAAATTTTTTTCAAGTGTTTAACAAAAATATTTGCTTCAGCCTAGTTGTATGTGAAATTCATTATTCTACCAACATAATTAGATAGTTTGGCTCAATTAATGTCATAATATTCATTTTTTCATGACCTATAATGAGATAATGTATTTTTTGATATAGTACAAATAAAGAAATGGACAAGCAGTATTCATTAGCATGACAATTCTTTTTTCAGTTGTTTTATATATTCTGTTAATCCAAAAAAATGTGTCCTTCTCTCTGCAGTTGTGTATTGTCATTTAATGAAGGGGTTAAGAAAGGTTAATTGATACAGGGAACAGAAAAATCACTTTTTCATGCAGCACAAGAAGTCATCAAAACACCTCTATCCTGAAGCAAAAAGTATGCACTACATTTTAGGTTTAAAAGAATCCAGGAAAACGGTTTTATTGAATATTTTCATCTCAGGCAAAAAGGTTTTTTTCATATCCAGTTACCAAAATAATCCCTTTTTCTATTTTACTGTACTTGTGTAAAGTGCTTTGTGATACTTCCTAGGCCAGTGTAAGAAATTTTACTTTGCTTTAGTTATAAGCAGGGAACATGGTTTTCTCTCATTAATAAAAATTTCCAATATTTGGATTTAAAAAAGTAACCTAAAATCCACATTTTCCCATGATTAAAATGAAACGCCATTATATATACACACATATGCACACATACACATACATATATACATATACATATACACACATATACATATATACATATACATACATACATATATAGTGGCATTTCATTTTACATGGAAAAATGTGAATTATGGGTTCTTTTTTAAATCTGAAAACTGGGGATTTTTTTTTTATTAGAGAAAACTAGGATCCGTGGTTGTAAATTGAGGTTCTTAAGTACTGAAATAATGGTCTGCGTGAGTGTACACTGTTAGTAGTTATAAAAATAACCACAAAATATCTGGGGTGGGGGGAGAATTGAAGGGAAGACCGTTATCCCCAAACTAGGACAAAAGGAGCTTACTTTGTTAGATAGGGCCCTGCAAGAAAGACAGAGCATGCCTGTCTCTTCTCAAGAGAATTACTTTATTGGAAAATTAAACATAAGCATTCAAATCAAGCAATGGGAATGCCAAAACATACGGTGGATGAGTCTATATGAGACACTGATTGCACAGTAACTGAAAAATACTGTGCAGTAGTGCACCACAGCATAGAATCATAGAGAGTTATGATTGGAAGGGACCTCAGGAGGTCATCTAGTTCAACCCCCTGCTCAAAGCAGGATCAGCCCTATGTAGATCGTGCCAGCCAAAGCTTTGTCTAGCCAGCTTTTGAAAACCTCCAAGGATGGAGCTTCCACCACCTCTCTAGATACCCTGTTCCAGCATTTTCCTGCCTTTCTAGTGAGAAAACTGTTTCTAATAGCTAACCTAAACTTCTCTTGCTGTAACTTGAGAAAATTGCTCCTTGTTCTGTCATCTGCCACCACTGAGAACAGTCTAGCTCCATCCTCTTTTGAACCCCACTTCAAGTACCTGTTGAAAGCTGCTATTAACTCCCCTCTCAGTCTCCTCTTCTCTAGACTAAATAAGCCCACTTCCCTCAGTCTTTCCTCATAGGTCATGTCCCCCAGCCCCCTCACCAATTTTGTTGCCCTCCGCTGGACTCTCTCCAATTTGTTCACATCCTTTCTGTAGTGGGGGCCCCAAATTGAACTCAGTACTCCAAATGTGGCCCCATCAGTGCTGAATAGAGGGAAATAATCACTTCCCTTGTGATTAACTGGCAACACACCTACCAATGAAGCCCAGTATGCCATTAGCCTTCTTTGCAGCAAGGGCACACTGGTGGCTCATATTCAGCTTATTGTCCACTGTAACCCCCAGGGCCTTTTCTGCAGAGCTGCTGCCCAGCCAGTCAGCCCCCAGCCTGTACTGGTGCATGGGATTGTTCTGTCCTAAGTGCAGGACTTTGCACTTGTCTTTGTTGAACCTCATGAGATTTCTTTTGGCCTAATCCTCCACTGCATCTAGGTCACTCTGAATCCTAGCCCTACCCTCCAGCATATCTACTATTCCACCCCCAGCTTGGTATCATCTGCAAACTTTCTGAGAGTGCCCTCTATTTCATCTTCCAAGTTGTTGATGAAGACATTGAACAACACCGGACCCAGGACTGACCCCTGGGGCACTCCACTTGATATCAGCTGCCAACTAGACATCAAGCCATTGATTACTACTCTCTGAGTCTGATGCTCCAGTTTCTATCAACTTTACAGTCCATACATCCAGCCCATACTTCCTTAGCCTGTCTACAAGAATGTTGTGGGAGACCATATCAAAAGCCTTGCTAAAATCAAGGTACACATCCACCAATGTCCCAGCATCCACAGAAATGGATTCTTTGAGGATCTGCTCCATGATTATTCCAGGGACTGAGGTGAGGCTGATTGGTCTGTAGTTCCCTGGATTCTCTTTTTTCCCTTTCTTAAATATGGGCACTATGTTTGTCCATTTCCAATCATCCAGGACCTCTCCTGATCATCATGAGTGTTCAAAGATGATGGTCAATGACTCTGCAATCACATCAGCCAACACCCTCAACACCCTTGGGTGCATCCCATCCAGCCCCGTGGACTTGTACATGTCCAGCTTTTCTAAGTAGTCCCTAACCTGTTCTTTTACCATTGTTGGCTGATCACCTCCCCAAAGTGCAGTAGGCTGGTAGCTGACCTTGCCTGTGAAGACTGAGACAAAGAAGGCATTGAGCACATCCTCTGTCACAAGATTGTCTTCCCCATTCAGTGAGGGACCCACACTTTCCTTGATCTTCCTCTTGCTACCAACGTACTTATAGAAGCCCTTCTTGTTGTACTTCACATCCCTTGCTAGTTGCAACTCCAATTGTACTTTGGCCTTCCTGACTTCATTTCTGCATGCCCTAGCAATGTTCTTATATTCTTCTGTGGTTATTTGTCCAATTTTCCATAGTTTCATAGTTTCATAGTAGCTAAAGTCGGAAGGGACCTAGGTAGATCATCTAGTCCGACCCCCTGCCTTGGCAGGAAAGAGCACCGGGGTCAGATGACCCCGGCAAGGTGCTCATCTAACTTCCTTTTAAAAATCCCCAGGCTAGGAGCCTGCACCACTTCCCCTGGAAGCTGGTTCCAGGCCCTAGCCACCCTGACTGTGAAGTAGCGCCTCCTAATATCTAATCTAAACTTACCCTTCGCCAGCTTGTGACCGTTATTCCTGGTCACTCCTGGCAGCGCACGGGGGAACAGGGACTCCCCCAATACCTGCTGATCCCCCCTGACCAGTTTGTAGCAGGCCACAAGGTCCCCCCTTAACCTTCTCTTGTGGAGGCTAAACAGGTTCAGGTCCCGTAGCCTCTCCTCATAAGGCCTGCCCTGCTGACCCCTGATCATACGAGTGGCCCTCCTCTGAACTCTTTCCATATCGTCCACGTCCCTCTTGAAGTGTGGCGCCCAGAACTGGACGCAGTACTCCAGCTGCGGCCTGACCAGTGCCGCATAGAGGGGGAGGATCACCTCCCTGGACCTGCTCGAGATGCATCTGTGGATGCATGACAGGGTACGGTTGGCCTTCTTGACTGCCTCCCCACACTGCCGGCCCATGTTCATCGTGGAGTCAATGACGACTCCAAGATCCTTTTCCGTCTCCATGCTGGCAAGAGGGGAGTTCCCCAACCTGTAAGTGTGGTGCCGGTTCTTCCTCCCCATGTGCAACACCTTGCACTTATCAGTGTTAAACCCCATCCTATTCTCATCCGCCCACCGTTGCAACCTGTCAAGGTCAGCTTGTAGCCTATTGCACCCTTCTAGTGCACCCACATCCCCCCACATCTTAGTGTCATCAGCAAACTTGAACAGGGTGCTTTCTACCCCGTCATCCAAGTCACTGATGAAGATGTTGAACAGTGCGGGCCCGAGGACCGAGCCCTGCGGAACCCCACTGCCCACGTCCTTCCAATTCCACTTCTTATAATTTCCTTTTTGTGATTTAGTATACCAAAGAGTTCCCTGCTAAGCCAATCTGGTCTTCTGCCATACTTGCTAATCTTCATGTGCATCAGGGTGGCTTGTTCCTGCACTCTCAGGTCTCATAGACTGCTCTCTCCCTCAGACTGGCTTCACAAGAGATTCTGCCCTGAGTTCCCTGAGTTGAAGTGTGTTTTTCTAAAGTTCAGGGTCCTTACGCTGCTGCTGTCCATCCTTCCTTTTCTCAGGATCCTGAACTAAATCATCTCATGGTCATTGCTGCCCAAGTTGCCAAGCAGTACTACATTCCCCACCAATTCTTCCCTTTTTGTGTGCAGCAGGTCAAGAAGAACATGGCCCCTAGTTGGCTGCTCCAGCACTTGCACCAGGAAGTTGTCCTCACTACTCTCCAAAAACTTCCTGGATTGCCTGTGCACTGCTGTATTGCCCTCCGAGCAAATGTCAGTAATTGAAGTCCCCCATGAGAAACGGGGCCCGTGATGGGAAAATTTCCACTAGCTACTGGAAGAAATCCTCATCCACCACTTTCTTCTGGTCTGGTGGTCTATAGTAGACCCTCCACTGCATCATCACCCTTGTTTCTTTCCCCTCAGATCCTAACCTGGAGACTCTCAACAGGCCTATCTCCAGTTTCATACTGGAGCTCTGAGCAATCATAAAGTGCAGCTCCTTCTCCTCTTCTCCCCTGCCTATCCTTCCTGAACAGTTTGTGTCCATCGATGACAGTGCTCCGGTCACGTGAGCATTCCCATCAAGTCTCTGTTATACCAATTATATCATAATTCTGTGCAAGGACTTTCAATTCTTTCTGCTTGTTTCATAGACTCCATGCATTTGTGTACAGGCACCCGAGATAACTAGTTGATTGCCCTGATTTCTCAGGAAGTATGAAAGCACTTTCCCTGTTGCCCCATCCTGCTTACTCTTCCTCCAGGTCTCGCACATCCCTACTTACCTCAGGGCTTTGGTCTTCACCCTCTGGCAAACCCAGCTTAAAGCCCTCCTTACTAGGTTAGCAAGCCTGTCTCCAAAGATGCTCTTCCCAGGCTCTTTCCCTTCATTGGAAAGATCAACAGGAACACAACCTGAGCCCCAAGCCACCTCACTTTTGCACCCAGAGCCCTCTAGTCACTTTTGATATGCTCAGGGTATCCCCTAGCAATATCTTTGGTGCCCACATAGATGGGGGAATTGCAGGGTGGTTGGGGGGCAGGGAGGTCTGCAGAGGGCACTGGAGAATTGAGAAGGCAGGGTCCATCAGGGTATTAGGGTGGTGGCCAGGTGGCATCCATGGGAGGGTTTGGTGAGATCAGGAGTGCTCGTGGGATCTAAGCATGGGTGATTGGTACCACCTGAGTCAAGGGGGACACATACCCCCCAGCGGCCAGTCAGTGATGGGCAGGGCATCCTCCCGTGACCTATCTCACCAATTGGGAGGGGGGCCACCCATAGTGAATTGCGCTGACTAGAAAACATGAGTGGCAGTCCTAGAAGTGCCAGCAGTGCTTCACCTGGTGCCCTGACTCCTCGACCAGCACCTGCAGGGGGGGCACCAGCGCTTCCACCTGCCCCCTGTGTCTGTCACCTAAGTGGGTAGTGCTGCCTGTCAGGGGTGCACCAACGCTCTCAGGGGGTGCACATGTGCATCACCCCCTAGGCATAGCCACTGGGTCTCAGGAGGTGCTTAAGGGATCTCTTCCTTCCCCACCCCCAGACCAGGAGCTATTTTTATCTCCCCACCCCCCCAGCTGAACAACCCCCTCTGGGCAAACCAAGCCCCCCCATCTCTCCAACACCTCCCCCCACCCTGACTTACTTGCTCAGCTCCCAGCACTGGCAAACACTGGTAAAACTGCCACTGGGAGTGGCTTGCAGTATAGGGGTTTGGTGAGCTCAGAGTGGGGGATTGTCCATTTCGGAGTAGTGTGGAAGAGGCAGGAGGCTAAAAATAGCTCAATGCTGGAGGAGGGGTAGGAAAAGTGCAGCCCTGGGGCTAGGGATGGTGGCTGAGTTTCTCAGTCCTGGGGATGCTCTGACAACTGTGCATAAAGTTCAAAACAGGTTGGTCTAAAAATGGCCAACCAGATCTAAACTGAGTGTATCCCAGAGACAGGGTTAACTTAGATCAGGTCAGCCATTTTTAGGTCGATCTAATTGTCCTGAACTTTTATACAGTTTGCACTTACATCCATCTAACTAGTGCAAGTTCTGCACCTGGGCTAACTAGGTTAGATTGGGTGGCCATTCTTAATGCGATATAACTGTCCTTTAACCTCCCTGTCTTTGTGGATGGTTCTAAATCTTCTACAGAAAATGTTCGGCCAGGAGTCTCAAATGCAGAAGCTAGTTTCTGTATTAAAGGAAGTTACATTTTCAAGTTAATCTTCATTGTATTAGTTCCTTTAGTAGTTGTTTGGAAGTTAATGTGAAGGTGATAAATAATTATTAGTAGGTAAGTGCTTCACTACTAAGAGGCATTTAACATGTTCTGATCAGCTTAGGTGAATTTAAAGACACATTTTGGGTCAAAATCATTTGTAGGTCAAATCTGCTGAATGTTTTAGCTCTAAATAAGCATGACTTTGACTGGTGTGCTGCTGCAGCCTACTCTCGCAAAAGAATCAAAATCCGTAGGTTTTGCACTACCCTTACTTGAGCAAAAAATACATTGACTTCAAATTATCTAAGAAATCATTGAGGATGTTGAGATTTGGCCTGCTATTATTAATAGTAGAAGCTTGATATTTCTGGGTATGATCTCTGAAGGACAAAAGAAAACAGTAAGTTGACAGCTTTTTTCCTTTAGATTACAGGGAATTAAGATGATTTGTTTGTAATGTAATTCAATGCAATGCATAAAGACATACCTTTTATAAGATTTTAACAATCCAAATAAATCTGCAGTATTGAAATTGATAGACATATTCTCTATACTTATTATCTGATATTTCATAGTTAATGTATCTTTATTACATCTGGGAATAGAACATACTGTTCTATTTTTCAATACATTGAGTTGGCAAGTAAAATAACATAGAGAAACCTGTGACCTCCATACGATTGAAATAAATATGTACTCATTCAGAATAGGGAAACCAACCTTTTTCATTTTAGGCTTTTGACATTTGCTAGGATTGGCTTTGTTCAGCTGTCAGAGGAAGCAGAACTTCAGCCACTCTTTCAAAGAAAAGAAGTGCTAGTAGCTCATTTGCCTCATTGTAATGTGGGCACTTCCATGTGAGAGGTCCAGATTGGTACAGTAAGGTGACATCTGAAAGTGAACAAATGAAAGAGAACTTGCAATGGTTAATGAATATTTATTTATATTTTTCAAAATAGTTCCTTACCATGTACAACAGCAATACATTTTCAAGGTGTAGTTCTAATGAATATAGGAAGAAATCTTGCTGTTACAAAATTTTAGGCTTTAGTTGCTTGAAGTGTTTCAACGTTCCTCTGAAGGAAACTTCAGCAATTTCATTTTGTTTTTGTTAATGTTCCTCATCCCCCTGAAGTCAGGTAAGCTTTGATATACTTTTCTATGGACTTGCCAAGATTAAAGTGAATATTGTAGCTCAGCTTCAGCATGATATTAAACATAACAGTACATGCTTCATTATACTCACCTCAACTAATCATTATGATATAATTACAGATATAATAATTTAATTCAATTAAAAAAAAAAAAAAATCAAGAGCCAGGCTTTTATCAGTGACTCATTTCTATTCCTTGTGACTCTTGCAGTAGTGTTGAATTGAAATTTACTGTTTAATGACATTACTATTAAAGGAATGAAAAATAATGCTACATTGTCTTCTGCATTGTAAATTGTCCATGATCAGCACCGATTGATGCCCTGCACTTTTTCAATTAGGATTGTGTACAAGGAAATGATTTATATGTAAGTTTTTACATTGTTGCTCTGTATTGAAGAAGATTTCAGAACAATTGGATAATTTCTATTTCATTTTACCAGTTAGACTGACAAGGTGCTGTAATTAATTTTCTAACTGTCATGACACATATTAACTCTTAAAGAAAAAAATGTATTAATCATTCCTACATAGCAGAGTCTTCCCTTTTCTGAAGCCAGAAGAATGAAATCCCAGAAAATAAAAGTGCTACCTTCCAATATTTTCTTAGATTCAATAAATGCCTCCTTTCCTAGGGATTTTATAAGACCATAAAGAATGGTTTAAGCCAGCTGTGCTAAAGGAGACACGTCCCTTTTCCCCAGCTAAAGATCAGGAATTAATCCCTTAATTTCGTTTATGAGCGGCTTCACGCATATGAGACCAACACCAATTCACACCGCTGATTTCACTGGTATTGAATTACTGTTCCATGTCTCGGGTCTTTCAGAGGAAGGGACATGAAACTGTTTTATCCTATGATGAATGAGAAAGTGAAAGCTGTTTCATTCAGCAGATAAGGCATAAATGAGATCTTATGGGGTATATGTTAACAGCCACTTTGACTGGAATATAATTGTTCATAGGACTTTTCTGAAAATGTTCTTTTCCACTTCTTTGCCCCAAATGAACACTGGAATATGTATTTTATGTAAGTTAGAGAAGTTGTATAAATGCTTAAGTTATTTGAAAAAGAAATGTACTATATTCAGAAGTTTCCACTAACTAAAATACCCTGAGTTTTTGCGTCTACGTTGCATAAGTTTGGTTAGAATTTAGTCCTGTTTAGAGGGCTAGTGTACCCTCATAGCTTTATTTGGCAAAATCATTGAAAACATCACAAGGGAAGATAACTGGACAACAGGAAATCACTTTGGCTCCAAGTAAATGTACCCAGAACACTTTGCAGGGCATCATTAGACGATTGCTGTCACTTATATCTTAGATATGCAAGGCATTCGTTTTTCTGGAGAACCAATTGGGCATCTTCCCTGAATGCTAAAAATTCATCTATAAATAAAATTTCATTTTTCTGTACAAGAAAGTAATACATAGCATAGGCATCACTAGGTTGTACATTGATGTGTTCTGAAGAATCCCAATGTATCCATTTAACTTTCCTTATGTTTTCTAAATAAAAAAAAATGGTTTCCAAGGAGTTCTAGAGATTAAAATAGCAGTGTAAAGAAGCCCAAGGCCATTCTCAAGCAGTCCTTTTTTCAGCATTCAGATTTCTTTCAGTATCTCTCAAGCTGTCACCAGACTAATTAATAAAAAGTTGACTAAGAGAGGCATGCATTCTCCTTTACCCTAAGGTCTTTCTATATAACTGGGACAGAGTAACGGTCCATAAAGCAGCCATAACATTATTTATTCTCACTTCAAGGGTTCTTTGCCAGGTCAGAGCAGCGCTAAGGACCTTCTTACTAAACCTGCTCAAAACAGGTAAGTGTAACAACTGTCTTTCATTCAAGATAAATGAAAGATGAAGTCAAGTTTCTTTGTAGAACAGCTACCTACAATAACAGGGGCCCAAAAGAGACACAGAGGTATTTATAGTTGGAAAGGGATTACGTTTGGTGTGCTCCAATCTGACAACAAGCTCAAAAATGACAAAAGCGCAAAAGATATTTGTAGTAGCATGATGTATTCATGCTTGTGAGAGAGAAGGAGTACAAACAACCACAGAATCAGGGACTTAGAAGCAGGAACCCACAGTCCATTAGAGAGTAGAACAAAAAAAACAGCACTAAGAAAGTGCCTAAGAGGGAGAGCTTTTGGGATTGAGCATAGTTAAAACTGAACGAAGAAAATATCTCCTATTTGATTTTTCTTCCATTCAGAGAACAGGGCTCTGCACATTCTTTGTAAAAAGGAGTTTATCAAATATGAATTAGCCTGGATTAGCAATTTTGAGTGACAGTGCCGATTTTCCACCTCTAGGCAATGTGGACCAGCCACAGAGCTGCACAGATGCTTCTGGTTCAGAAAACAGCCTACCCAAAGCAGCAGGCCTGCACACAAGAGCAGTTTGAGGGTGCTGTGGCCAGGCATGATAAGGTTGCAGCCTGCATAGAGCCTAAATGTGAATGGACCATGTGAATAGAAGGGTTGAGTCCATGATAATAGTGAGATAGATTTATATATAGCCTTTGCCTGGAAGGCCTTACTTTTCCTATACTATTTGACAACTTTTGAATTTTGACACAAATTTGTCATACAACAGACAAGCATCCCTCTGAGGTACAAAAGGGCAGCTCTGCACTCTGCGTGCAGTGGCACACAGGGCAGAGGGGTCTGCAGAGCTGCTGGTAGCAGCAGCACAGCCAGGCACTAGCTGCCGCCGTGGCTATTTTTGTGCCTTCTGTCCCCACACCTTCTGTCAGACTACTGGCTAGAAGAACATTGATTGCTATGGGGAAAAAAATAATCCCCTTCAAGGAAACTGCATTTTATCATTTCGTCTAATAGCTCTCCTCAAGGCTCCAGTATGTACTAAGGGCTAAATCCTGCTTATACTTTATGTGCTTAAGTGGCACTTACATAGCCACATAACAGCAATTTATGGCACTTATGCACAATTTGGATTTCAAAGAACTACACTTGTCCTGCACTGTCCTGTGAGTCCACGAGGAGAAGAGTGTAGATGACTAGCTCAGGGAATTAAGCTCTGCCCTAAAATGAAGAGGATCCTGACTTCAACCCCTCAGTGGGGCAGCAGCCATTCTCCGCCTGTTTATCCATTTTATCCAGTCACAGTTAAAATGAAGCAGGACAGCTTCAAGTGAAGGGCTGGAAAGTGATCAGAGCAATGCCTAGCTAATATCCTGCTGGATAGAGCACTTTCCTCAGAAATGAGTTGCTGGCTCAAATTTTACCTGCGTGAAGGGTGCTGAGAGCCTGGATCTTGCATTTCCTTTGCAGTTTCCCTAACCAAAAGGTATCTCTCAAAGACAGGAAGGCCTGTCTTCCCCTCATCCCTTTTACTTTCAGCTGGTACTTGTCTAGGGAGATTCTATTCTGCCATTCAAGGAAATAGAAATCAAACTACATGTAATGCTAAAAATTGCATTGATAAGAGCATAAAGGTGAAATCAGAGATGATCTATTTGCATGGTAATTATATCCGTGATATTAAATCCCATATGTATCATAGTTGGCACCACAAAAAAAAAAAAAAAAAATGGTTCCAGGGATTCTTTTGAAGCACACAGCAAAAACTGGCATATGAAGGCTTAGTAGGAAGAATTGTGCCTACAGAGGAAATCTGAATGCCTCCACTGACTGTGACTGAAAATTTGGTGTAGTGATCTATCATCTTACATTCTATGCAGTAGAGAGAGGATGGTAATTTTTTATTTCAGCTTGAATTTAATCATTAGAAAACAGCAGCCTGTAAAGTTATATTCCATGGCTATTTTTTCTGGGATAGGAAAAAGTTGTGGTGCGAGTCTGAAGAATTAGGACCCAGAAGTCATCAGTGATACTCTGAAATTCTGTTTCCCAGTTTCGTGTGCTATAACATCTATTTCAGCATAACCCTGACCAGTATAGTCTCACTTATTCCTTTAGCACTTCCTGCTTCCTTTAGAGTTTGTAATTCCTATCCAAACTTGGAAATGGATTGTTGCTGCCTATTTAATGTGGTAGATATTGTCACAGTGAGTTTTCCTGTTCTGGATGACTGGATTTTGGTGACTGTCATTCCTAGTTAGTGATTTGTTGAGTCTGGAACAAAGCAGGGCTGGATTAACCCTTCAGTGGGACCTAAGCAAACAAACTTATGGGCCCTGGGCCAGTTGAGACTCCCCTCCCCACCCCTGCACTGCCACCCACAGGGAGTGGGGCATGGAGCTGCCACTAGGAAGCAGCCATGCAAGCAGCAAGATCAGCAGAAGGAAGGGAAAAGGAAGGGAAAGAAGGTGGAGAGGATCACTTGTGCTGCCACCAGGGAGGAAAGGACCAGGGGCCCCTGCAGTTCAGGTCCCTAGGTATGAGCCTAGTTTGCCTATGTATTAATCCAGCCCTGGAACAAAGTCTGATTTGTCAAAATGTTTACTAAATGGGAGACTGAGTTTTGATATCCACTTTCTTTAATATGTTTTTTAGATGAGAGGCTGCAATTAAATATTAACTCTGAAAAGATTCCATTGAATTAAGTGATGCACCAATTCTCAGACCAGTAAAGAAAAAAAAAGCCAAGAGAGAAACTAGAATCATTACAATATCTAAAATTGAAGTGAATGCTTTAAGTAAATCATAGAGAAGTATGTCTAGGAGGGACCTCATGAGCTCATCTAGTCCAACCAAGGATTGAACCTGAGACCTTGTACAACGTTGACAGTGAAAGTCAATTTAACCATATGTTAGCTTGGGTTTATGTGTTCATGCTTCTTTCTATATGTTAGTGATTCCAGTCATCTCTCTGAAAGAGCTACTTTTTCCTCTCGGCATCCTACAACAGGGTAGACCATTTGGGAATGGTTTGGGATACAGGTGTCTGTCCTATAATTGAACAGGGCTTTAAAGGAAGGAGAGTGTCTTTTTACCTTTGTGGGGAAAAGAGACCTTAGAACCCAAGCTGTATGCTTTGTAAGGAATATCATTTGCAAGGGGGTCTTACTCTGTGTTTGTGTTAACAAACTCCTGTAACCTTAGGACTGTTTTTGTTGGCTCAGATCCAAGGTATAATTGCTAGAGAAACCATGCAAGTAGTTCCACTGAAGCAGTTTTGTTAATTCCTGCTATCAAAAAAAAGCACCTGCCTGGCATAGGAACCTGATTTGTGCAAAATTCTTGGAGGACAGTGGCCAATCAGACCATTGGTAGCTAGTCCAATCATTATAAAGCCACCACTGAGAAGTGCCCTGCTTATAGCCCCAAGGAGGAGTAGGAGGTCAAATCCATGGGATACAACAGTAGCAGGTTTGTGTGTGTGTGTGTGGGTGAGGGACTTTTGTTTGGAGCCACCCCTCATTAAAAGGGAAGTGAGGCTCAGTTTTCTGAGTTAATATACAGAATGCCAATGAGGTTTCACCACTGCCTGGTAGCACTACTGGCACTGAATCCTAGGACCATTTCTTTGCCTCTACTGGCAATATATTGCCTATGATAGCATGACACTAATGGTTCATAATTAAGTATATCTGTGATAACTGATACCAAGGTCCAGGTTTTTCCACATCTACAAAAAACATTTTCCAAGTTAATAGAGAAATTCTTATTATTTCCTAGTCCCATAATCTTTCCCTTTGTACTGATAAATATCATCCCATTTCTGTTACCTCAATCCTCAAGGTATTCCATTTATTCCTGTATGATATCCTGATCTTTCTCTGTATTGACAAAAACATTGAAAGTATGTGCATAAGTAAATTTCTTTAGACCATTTTTACAATGTTGTGTCAAGATCCGTAATGAATATATTAAATATGGGTGAAGAGATGCAGTGCCAACCTTAACACAGGCAAGTTAGTTTGTCAGCATAATTTGTTAGTTTTTTACCTGCCTTAAAGTTCTTGTGCTAATCCTCATCTTTTTCATCTCCACTAACAATTTCCCACATGGCACCATATCAAATACATTGCTGAAGTCTAGAGATTAGATCTACCACACTTCTTATATCTAGAAACATTTATTTCATCAAAGAAAGGCATCACGTTAGTCTGTTGTGATCAATGATTGGTAAACCCAAGTTGTATTTTAGCCAGTTTTCCACTTTGTTTTTCTCATTTTTCTTTCCTTCAGAACTTGTTCTAATTCTTTGCATACTATTGAAGTCAGGTCTTCAGTTGTGCTTTGGGTACTTAGTTGCCCCAGACACACTTTTTTTCTTCTTTTCTTAATATAATTATTGAAGTTATAATGTCCCTGCAAATTTCTTAAAAAATCCTTGCTGTCAAACTTAGTTTCATATGCCAGTTTTTAGATGAGCTCCATCCAAAGATTCTGTTACTTTGTTCCCTTCCAGTTTCATTACGTTATGTTGCCTGGCTTTTATTTATACTTCAAGTATGGTAATTTTAGTTTTCACAACTTCAAGCTCAATAGCCTTCTTGGTTTTTTGTCTCCATATTCAACTCTATCATCCTCACTGGAAGAGGAAAACAGAACAAGCCTATTCATTTATTTTGGGTAGTCATAATGAGATTATCTTTAATGTTGAACCCCTCCTCACTTCAAAATGAGCTAACTTCTTGCTCTCTTTTAATTCGTATAACTAAAAAACATTTACTTATTGATTTAAATTTGCTTTTCAAGGTCTAACTCAGCTTGATATGTGTCAATTTTCATTGTACTCTATGTTTCACTTAGAGCTTTATTGCAGATCAATTCTGTTTCAGTTCTTGCAGTTGCTCTGCTTATTCCTTATATACTTTTCAGGAACCCTTCTCAACAAAGGTTTCTCCTTCTTGTTATACAAGTTCTAGAAGTGTTTTTTTATCATAGACAGAGGAAAACGAAGTCTCCTCCACATGCAAGTTTTTTGTGCTCATCAGTACAGTTGGCTTCATGAACTAACTCCCATAATTCATCCAAGTTAGTCTTTTAAAATTAAAATCATCTTAATTACAGGCCCATTTGTTATTCTTTATTTTAATTTAAACTTGTAATCACTCAAGTCAAGGTTATTTTCCAAGATCAGATCTATAATATTTCTCACTGCTTAGCAAAACCAGTTCTAAACTAGCATAGACTCTTATTGGCTCTGTGAATATTTGATGCAGAAGTCTAGTGCCCTACTGCCATTAGTAGTATTTGCTCTCCATTTTATATTTAGGTAGTTAATGTCCTTCAAAATTTGATGAATCCCAGTCATACTTCTCTCCTTAATAATCTTGAAAAGCAAGCTAGAGAGAGGTGATTCAGTGAGATGGAATGCACCTGTAAAGGACTGAGCCCTGGCTTCAAGCTCTGGCTTATTCATCAATGGAGAGGAAAATATCCTACTGCTATTTATCCACATAAGCCAATGAATACTAAATGCAAGGTACAGAAAAGGTATGGAATAGGGGCAAGAAATAACTGCCTTCCAAGGTAGTGTCCAGCTCACTGGGCATGTCTATAAGTACATTATCATGCTTTAGTTAATGCACATTATACCCAATACCTCCATTGTGCCTTATCCTGCCTTAATGTGCATTAAGTAAAGAACATGTGCTCTGGGGATAAGGGGGTACCGTTTAATTAAAAGCAGTTCCAAGAGGCACTCCAAGTGCCACAGTATCTCATGTATCAGACATTTTGAAGCTCAGGGATACTGATACCCAAGACATGGGAGGCTGCTAGAGCATGGTAATTACCACACACCAGCAGACTCAATTAATTGTGTACAGGCTCCCATGGTTTATAAGTGATGCTTAATGTTCCTTAGCTTATTATAATGGGAATTAACTAAATAGCACTTGTTTCAGTGATACTTTAAAATAGGCTAATGTGCATTAAAGAACACATGTAGACATGCTCACTGAGTTATAAAAATCTATCTCTGGATTTTATTCAAAGCCAGAGGGATTTGCCTGTAGGGACAGCTGATCAGGATAACCACTTTTTTCCATCTGAGAGTCTCAGTACCTGTATTTGAGATCTAGAGAGAGACTCCTTCCTGAGACTCATACAGACAGGGCACTCAGACAACAATATGCTGAACTCAGCGCTCCAAACCACAAAGCCTTGTTCCTGGGATGCCTTGGTCACTTAGAGAAGAAGATCCAGAAGAGTAGGCAATCCAACTTTTTTCTTTTGTTTTGTTTTTGCTAGACATCTAGACAAAACCCCCACCAAAAACTGCCATTCTGTGTGCTTTGAGTGACATTTCTTGGGCCAGATCTTTGCCCACAGGGTCCCCTGAGCTCCTGTCCAACTGGTAGGTTCTCCATTCAATGAAGGAGGGTAGAGTTTGAGTGTCTGAGTACTTGTAAGTTTATCTTATTTGTGGACTATGCTACTTGATCCATAAAGGCTGTGCTTTTGTGTTCATCTAATTAAAGTATTTTCTAGGAGTATATTTTAACCAATTAGAGGACTGTACTTACGACCTGTAAAAACCAGCAGGAATCCTGATTTTCTCTGATACTCCAAAAATTGGGGATTTTTTTAAGAAAGTAACCTAAAATCTACATTTTTCCATGATTAAAATGAAACACCACTAATATATATCTATATGTGTAGCAGTGTTTCATTTTCATCACAGAAAAATGTAGATTTTGGGTTGCTTCCTTAATCCAAAAAATTGGGGATTTTTTTTTTTTAAATCAGAGAAAACCAGGATCCCTGCTAATCAAGTTTGATGTACTCCTTAATATACTGTAGGTAAGAATCACTGTTTACTATCTTCATATAGACAGGTTGGTAGAACACGTTAATATGAAGCTGAAGGGAAAACTTGGAAAAAAATTGTAAATACTGAATCCTAGAGCTGGAATAAAATGTTGCCATGCCAACTTTAAGCTGAGACATTGTACAATTTTCTGTGAATTTCTTATCATTTGAATTACTATATTATTAAGAGACGGCCCCGAGATATCTTGGAATTTTATAAGTCTGCTGCATTCCAAAATGTGATCCCGAGATTATAGAAATAGACACTTAGTATGATCTTTTCCTAGAGGGAGTCTGAAGGTGCATTATATTCTGTAGGTGAATTCTGTAGCAAAAATATGAGAATAATGGTCTATAGTGATAGAAGTCATACATTTTCAGATGCTTCCTTACTTGGAGCTTGGGAGGTAAGAGATGGTCCCTTAGGTCAGGTTCTCAGAGACACTAAAGGACTCCAGAAGCTTGCTTACTGCTGCACAAAAAGGACTTGCTTTTTTAGTTCACACATATACCAGTATTAGTGAACCTGGTGGTCACTTTATGGTGTCAGCAGTGGCAAATGACAAAGGACTTTAAATAATAGAGTTCCAAGCAAAGAAGCTGGAAACTAATGAAGCCTATGTAACCCGAGTGGTACTCCAAGATGTACCTCCTCTCCAATTGAAGGGATCAGAGCAGATGCCCGAGTGCTGTAGGAGGTGCAGGGGCCCTCCTTTCCTATCGAGTAGAGCCAGATCACCAATGGGGACTTAACCATACAACTTTTCATGAGACAGTGATGGGAACATATATAACATATATAAACCAGGGGGTATAGGGAAACACCACAATATCCCAAGGGGATGGGATTCAGTAAAGGTTAGGCATTCACATTTGCAAGCATATTCATCTAGGTAACAAAAGACAAGTTTAACAAAATATAAAAACACAATAAAAAAAACAAATACAAGACACTAACCAACAAGAGATACAGGCCGTAGGTACCTGGAGGGGGAAGGAACTACGACCCACTCCAGTCCAACAAGAATTTCTGCCCTGGCACTTTACTCACCCCTACTCAACCCAGCCAAGACTTAAACGCTGTTACTCCCAGACGGTAGGCAGACATCCTACCACACAGCCACTACTGCTAGGCCTGCTCTAGGCTGCTAAGGCTTTTGACCTTCTGGAAGCCCCTGCCTCATGTAAAGCTGTCCTGTCTCTTGCTGGAGAAACTGGAAGTGGAGCTAGAGGCCTTCTGGAAGTAGAGCTTTCTGCTGGAGCCAGGCAAGGAACCTCTCTTGCTGGGGATCCTGGAGCCTAGCAGGGAGCCTCTTCTGCCAGCCACGCTGCTGAGAGTTCAACCGCTGCCTGCAGGTCCCACTCCTTTAGGCTCTTCTGGGGCAACTGCTCCCACCCAGCTCTTTGAAGCTCCTTCCTTATCATCCCTTGCAAATCCCTCCCACAAGTCAGCTGTGCTGCTCCTTTTATCCCTCTCCAGGTGACCCAAGGGGCCAATCAGGACACCTGGAAGGTGTCTCTGGGGCCTGATTGGTGAGGAAAGGGAATCTCAAGCCCTCTATTCATTTTTTTACCCTTTCAAAATCTCTGGGCCAAATCACTACCAGCTAGCCCATCACACCTATATATGAGCAGGGAGGCTTCTCTGATGCACTGTAATTCCAGCACATTGAAGCAGATTTATTCTATGAGTTTTAAATAAAGCACCGCACTACCATTTTGAAGCATGAGGATGCTAATACACAAGACGCTCTGGAAGCTTTAATTAGAGTGGCTCAGCACCCCTGCCTACCCCCAGAACACATATATGTCCTAAAAGCAAGTGGAACAGTTCCGTGGAAGGACAAGGGCCACTTTAAGTGATCTTCCTGCACCTTCAGGGGGGTCGGACTGGATGATCTGTCTAGGTCCCTTCCAACTCATTGATTCTATGATTCAGAGTCTAAGTAGAAGGACCAGTTGTCATGGAAGTTTTGCCATCTCCTCAGGCCCTTCTGTTGTAGGGCAATATGGCAGAGAACTGAAGGGTACTCAGACAAAGGCTTGAATGGTACCTAGCAGCCACAGAGAGAGAAAGGCAAGTGAAAAAGACAAATCATTTGTCTTCTTATATACTGTGGGGGAAGAAAGACACCTATTGCTTATGTACAAATAAACAAGAGACAAAGTACAGATCAGTATGTTATTGAACTAAAGAAGCCGAGTAAAACTGTGCTTTGGGAACTTGACAGCATCTCTGCTTAGGTATTGTGGCAATGCAGACACTGCATTATGAGAGAGGCTATTACATGAAGGAGATTTGTCCTTAGGAAAAAGGGTATCCAAAATATGCAAGGCTGCAGAAATTATGGAGGGCCAGACAGCAGAGCTGAATGCACTAAAAGGTGTTGTCGATGCAGTAGGCATGAAATCACATGGCCAGAAAAAGTTATATCAAAGTGGAATTTTCTCTGTGAAAAAGAGTGATAAGTCATGAAGCATGTGGAAGACACCCTGGCCCCAAAAGATGTGCTTCCTTTTGAAAGCTATATTTTAACTGTAAAAAAGGGAACCATTTTGCCAGGTGCTGCAAATCCTGAACATAAAAAGCCTTAGGTGAATATGGTTAAGAGCATCCCAGAAGAATTTATATAGGTATAATAGAATCGAGCAGATTCAGTGAGAGGGATTTGATTTTGCTAGTAGAAGTGTAAAGAACAACTGTTTCATTTAAATTGGACTTGGGAGCTCAGGTTAATGTTTTACCAATGTATGAGTATAGAAAAGTAAAACTGAGACCAAAAGTGAATCCAACAAATGTCAATGTAACTGGTTATTCAAGAACAAAAATACAAGTGAAAGAGATGCATTGTTAGCACCCAATATAGAGTACACAAACACCCATTCATTGTGATACCTAGAGAGGTGACACTAATTTTTGGTTTGGCAACTTGTGAGAAACTGAATCTAGTGAGGGTGTGAATGAAGTATAATAAGATACTGCTCTGGAATATGACTCATGTCAAAGAACAAGGATTTATTTTAAAAGGTCTATGTTGCTTGCCAGGTGAAAATACAATTCAGAGAAATAAGCAAGTGCCATCCATAGTTCATCCATGCAGAAAAGTGCCTTTTTCTCTCTAAGATAGACTCAAGGTATAGTTAGCAAGAGCAGAAAAAAATTTATAAGTGACTACCGGGGATCCTGGTTCTCTTTGATAAAAAAAAAAAAATCCATTTTTTAGTTAAAAAATAACCCCAAATCCACATTTTTCCATGACTACATATATATTGGAGGGGGAGGGGGTAAGCAGGCCCTATTCAATTCAGATTTGTCCTGATTCAGAAATCGTGATTTGATTCAGATCACTGTCCCCAATTCCATTCAGCTGAATCCAGATATGAAGATTCAATGCTGGTTCTGAGAATCAGCGAGTTAGACATAGACAGTTTTTCTACATACCTCGAGGTACCAGCAACAGCTTGTGAATTCTTGATGCTGAGGCAGATGGAGCATCCCACAGGAGTGGGGGAAGGCCCTTCTACATGCTCAGCAGTGAACCCAGAAGTGGACTGGAAGTACTTCCAGTCCACTTCAAGGTCTGCTGGGAGTGCACTGACCCCTCCACCCCCCAGCTCAGCAATCCACCATGGGCGGGGGACAGTTCAGGTGCCCCCCAGACCCAGGAAGCACCAGTGGCTGAGCCAGGGGGCACAAGGGGAGGGGGGCAGCATGCTCCCTGGCAGACGCAGAAGTGGACCAAAAAAATGATTCTGGTACATTTCTAGGTCTGCTGCTGAGCACACTTGGGGCGGGGGGGGGCATGTGCCCCAGCATTCATGAGCCACCTGCTACCTAGAGGTATGTAGAAAAGACATTTAAAGCTGTGTCTATATCTGAATCGCCTAATCTTTCCGAATCTCTCCATATTGATTTGGAGGGTTTTGGTTCAATTAGGAGAGATTAAAGGGTCCTCTAATTCGATTTGGATTCAGAGATTCAGCCACCAAATCGGGCCAAATCTATGTTGAATCAAATCAGAGACTGAAGCTTCTCACAGGCTTAGTATATCTCTATATTAGTGGTGTTTCATGTAAACCAAGGAAAATGTTGATTTGGGGTTACTTTTTTTTTTTAAATCAAAATTGGAAATTATTTTAAAATCAGAGAAAACCAGGATATCCCTGGTGGTAACAGTCCATCCAAAAAACCTACACAATAAGTAAGCTCTTTAGTTACTACAGAAAAATAATGGCCAGCTACATGTATCCCTGTATTTGAAGCTATTAAACCCAAACGTTTTAAATTGACAACTAGAGAAAAAAAGTTGCGGCCCAGTTTGCAAATGTATTATTTTTTCATTAAATTGAATACCTCCTCAGGCAACTGAAGCTCACTAAGGAAAGTTGTAAAAAAATGTCCATTTAAAACTCCCTTTGGAAGGGACAGATTTGTATCTACCTTTTGATGTTGCCTCTGTTCCTAAAGTGTACCATATACATGGCTTGATGATATAGTTTCCATCACAGAAATTTCCATACCAGGAATATTCTCATCTGGGGCTCCACTAAAGTAAAACATTATCCCAGACTTTGGGAAGTATTGGAAGTTACTAGAACCACAAATTGATTAGGGCAAAGTATGTGGCAGGCATCACCACACTGAGGATATTATAAGGCAGGGATAGGCAACCACCAGCAAGCATGCCAATTAGTGGCACTTGGAGACTGTAACAGGATGGCATCCAAGGGGTCACTGATCTCCCCCGATGCCCCTCAATGTGTCCGGTTAGTCTACAAAGCACCCTCAGTTCTCGCCCACCACATCTTTGATGTTAAATATATATAATAGAGAGGCTGCTTTTTTGTCTACCTGGACACAGTATTCCTCCTATACACTGGCCCCATTTCTGTAATGGGTGTTTCTGTGCACCCCGGCCTTATGGGCTATATATGGCTCCAACCACCCCTTTACCTGCCCCCTCTCTGGGTCTCAGGGTTGGCACACTCCCAAATGCTGCACCTTCTCTGGCATTTGGGGTCAGCTGCTGCTGTGGACCCCCTACGAGGCCTCCTCTATACTCTTATAGCCTCACCCAAGCCACCAGTGAAAACAGCAAACAAAACACAAGCCCCTGGGCTATAACATAAATGCTAGCGACCCGGCTATAACATTATTCCAGCCACATCAGGGGTGCTCCAACCTTCCCCCAGTCTCGGAACTGTACCTGCAATTTGGCCTCACCCCTCTGCTTGCTCTGGGAGAGCTCATTCCCCCATAGCTGCTAGCAGGGAACTACCTGCCTGGCCTCAGCCCTGAGGTTTAAATGGGAGCCAGGCCCTGCCCCTTCCGGTCAGCTGACCACTAACAGGTGTGGGTCACTGCATCCCTCCAGTTGCCATGGTAACCCACAGCTGGGCTCCTTCCTTACCACTCCAAAAGCAGCAGGCACCTTAATGCCCTGCTACACAGACATTTTTCTGGGCACCCCAGGAGGTGCACTGAGGAAATTGTTTTAAAAAAAACCCCATTTTCTAAGTTAATGCTCCAGGCTCTCCAGTCTGTGGTGGCACTGAGCTTCACAAAGTTTCACAAACTCAACCACAGGCACCAAGGGAAAGACCAACAGAACACAGACTGAGTCCCTGCAAATGTTCTCCTGACTCCCCCCCCAGTGCCTCCCCCAAACCGAGGCCAGCAGACTCTTCCCAGCACAAGCTGCCTCTGGTGTGAGGGAAGAAATGGCACTGAAACAGCACCTAGAGCAAGGTATCATAGGCGACTCACAGGGACATGTGCCACCCCTGCCCCATGTGGTTTCTGCCAAGGCTTGCATAGCACTTTTGGTCATGTCTGGAGCTGGAGCTGGAGCTGGGACTTGCAGCCTGAGTCCAGCCACCATGCCACGCAGCAAGCCTCCTTTAGCACCACCTCCAGTGACAATTCTGTCCCTGCCTCCCTGCCTGCTTTGTTGAGGGGTGGGAAAGGGAAGGGAAGTCAGCAGCACCAGCAGCTGCCACTGCCTTGCACTGCATGCCCGTGTGCCTGCACTGCTGTGGGAGGAATAGGGGGCAGCAGCCAGGCTCTGGTGGCCACTCCTTGTACTTCCTTCCTCCTCTTTCTCTTCCCTACTCTTCCTCTTTTTCCTTTTCTCTCTCTCCTCTTTTTTATCTCTTTCTTGCTTTTTTCTTTTTACCTTCTCTCTTTTCTTTCTTCTTTTTCTCTTTTTTCTTCATTTCTTTTTTATCTTTTCTTTTTTCTTTCCCCCTTTCTTTTTTCTCTGTTCTCTCCTTTTTTCTCTTCTCTTTTTATCTCCTTTTTCTTTTTTCTTTTCTTTTCCTTTCTTTTTTCTTTCCCTCTTTCTCTTTTTTCTCTCCTCTCTCTTTCTCTCTTCTCTCTTTTCTTTTTTTCTTCTCTCCCCTTTTTCTTTTTCTTCTCCTTTTTCTCCTCCTTTTTATTTCTCTTCTCCTTTTTCTCTCCCTCTCCCTTTTTTGCTCTCCTTTTCCTGTCTTTCCTCTTTTTCTCTTCTTTTTCTCTGTTACTTTTTTCTGTCTGTAATCACAACATGCTTAAGAAAAAAAAACCACAACAAGCAACAAAGGTAGTATATGAAGTTAATTTATTGTTACCAAGTTTAGAATTTTTAGAAAACCTGGTATTTACTGTTAAAAAGCCATATTTACGATTATTAGCAATATTAATATGCAGTGAGTCCTGCCATGTAGCCCCCGTCCTGGTTTTGTTTTTCTGACATGCCCATATTCCAGCAGATTACAAGGTAGACATTGTGGCTTTTTCAGCACACCTGCCAAAAATATTACCTACCCCTGTTATAAGTAATATTGTGATTTCCAAGTCACTGACCAAGGCAGAAACCAGGTATATACAAACAGAGCAGGAGTTACTGGGAATATTGCTTGCCTGTAAGTTTTCATGGGTATATCCATGTCTAGGCAACAAGTGTGAAAAGAGATCACAAACCCCTAATAGCATTGTTTAACAGATCATTAAATTACTGTACTTTAAAGATTAAAAAATAATGCTTTAGCTGCCAAATATAATTTGTAACCTACATAACAGGTAAATTTACATTTACTTTAGATGCACTATCCAGAGCTATATATCCAGCTATGAAATAAAGACAGAAGTATAAGCTTTTGTAGATTTAATCACCAAGTCACTCCCTGTAGAAGAGACAAAATTGCAGCAAATAAAAACAGAAATAGAGAAGGACAATTTTTTAGGGCTTTTGAGAGAAATTAAAGTTAAAGGTTGGCCAGAGTACAGAAGTGACCGACACACAGATGTAACAAATTACTAGAATTGCAAGCATTAACTTTCAGTGGTAGAAGGGATATATTTTTTAAAGGCAATCAGCTGGTGATACCAAGGAGATTCTGAAAGGAAGTACTGCAGAAGATCTGAGAGGCCCATTTAAGAATCAAGAAACATAAAGAGCAAGCAAACACAATGAAGTACTGGCTCAGGATCAATGATGATGTTACAAAAGAGTAAAAAGTTGTTTTATTTCAGCCATGTTAGGAGACCAAGCCACTACAACCTCATCTAGTTCCATCTAGGGAGTATGAAAAGGTAGGCATTGGTTTGTTAATGTGAAATTGTTAATTCCCTGCCTCCACAAATAAGCACTTTGTCCAGTTTTACTGAGAAGTTAGTAATAGCCAGCCTGAAGACCATATTTGCAAGACATGGAATTCCAGGGGAATGTTTTAGTGACAATGGGCATCCATTTTCTGGTTCTAAGCAATTTGCTGAGGATTGATATTTTTGGCACACTACATTGAGCCCTAATTATCCTCAGTTGAATGGCCTTGTAGAATGGTCTGTTCAGACCATAGAAAACATACTGAACAAATCATTTTACAGTGGGGTTGACTTTCTGAAAGCATTGTTGGTGTATTGAAGAACAACTGACAAATGGATGGTCATCAGCATAAATCTTAATGAGTTATGAGAAACATTCTAACCTGCCCATCTGTGACAGCTCTAAGATCAGGATAACAATGCTATCAGGGAGCCAAAAGAAATTCAGAAGCAGAAACAAAAATGTTTTTTGGTAGAGAAACCCGGGAGCTTCTAGTGTTAAAATCTGGGTACAAAGTTTGTTTGATGAATTACACCTCAATTATATGGGATCAGCATGGTACTATCGAGTGCCTGGTGAATCCACATTTGGTCATACCTGGTCCAAGCAGACCAGAGGCACAATCAGCAGCATTTATGAGCACTTCCAGATAAATGCTTCAAACCTAACAAGTGGACATGAACAGTTGTCAACCAATGGTTCCAACCTGGAAATAGAACCTGATCAACAGCAGGCAGGTACTGTAGGTGCCACAGAGGTTTTGATTGTTGACATGCTCTCTGTCAGTTTGTTGCCATTGTTTCTAGTTACTTCAAAGGGCGCCCTGGTAAACAGTATCTCTTTGCTCCCCACCCCCAACTGACAAATTTGTAGGTAGCCCTTAGATCACCTTTCAACCTTCTCTTGCAAAAGCTGAAGAGATCCAGTTCCCTCAATCGCTCCCCATAGGACCTTAACCATATGAGTGGCCCTCCTCTGGACCCTCTCATGGTTATCCACATCCCTCTTGAAGTGCAGCACCCAAAACTGGATGCAGGATTCCAACTGTGGTATTACTAATGCCGCATAGAGGGGAAGTATTACCTCCTTAGACCTGTTCGTCATGCACCTGCTAATGCATGATAAAGTGAGGTTAGCTCTATTGATCACTTTGTTACATTGTCCACTCATGTTCATCTTTGTGTCAGCCATGACTCTGAGATTCCTTTCTGCTGCTGTGCTGCTGAGAAGGTCATCTCCCAGTCTGTAAGTGTGTTGGAGATTCCTTCTCCCTAAGTGCAGTGCTTTACACTTATCTTTGTTAAACTGCATCCTATTTTGTTCTGCCCACTTCTCCAGCCTGTCCAAATCCACCCAAATCTGTTCCCTGCCCTCCAGTGTGTTTATTTTGCCCCATAATTTGGTGTCGTCTGCGAATCTGGACAGTGTGCTCTCTATGCTTGTCTATAATCCAATTTGGAGATTGTTATTATCCGTGTTTAGGAATACTGTTGCAAAAAACTCATTGAAGAGCTCAGCTTTGTCCCTTCTATCCATCACTAATTGTCCTAACCTGTCTTGTAGGGGTCCTATGTTATCATGTGCCTTCTTTTTACTCCCTATATACCTGAAAACATTTTCTTCTTCTTCCCATTCATGTCTGCCTGTGTTTATTGAATCTGGCAAACATTACTGAGTCTATCAGCAAGAACATAGCTGAAGGCAGCAACTTGTTAACAAAATGGCATAGTCCCTTTGAAATCATATCATATTAGAAAACTGAATTATATCTGCCTAATAGGTTTATGGCCAGGGTGACAAGATGAAAGTCTTCTGAAAGAAAAGAAAGTGAGGGAGGCTTTGTTTGTCTATCCTTTGACAAAAAAAGCTGAATTTAGGCCACGGGTATTTGATTCAGGTTTTAACCAAGAGTTTCTTCTGAATGAAAACCTCTCCAGTATACAAATAAGAGCAAAATTTGGGGGCTGGTCAAAGACTTTAATGATATCATTAATGTGATCCCAGAGAGGACCCATCTGGTGAAACAACTTATCTACCTTATTTTCATGAGGCCCATTCAGATAATCTTGTTCTAAACCCCTGAGTACATGACAATCTCACTGAAGAGGGAGTTTTCTCAACTGTAGTTTGGAGATGGTGGAGTGCAACAGCTAATGGTACAATATGATTATGCTCATCCCAAAGCACCTGGATTTATTTTAGGAAAGTCATTCTGTGTCTGTCTCACACATTGGGCGGACAAGGTGTGGAAGAAGTTAGGGAAGTGGATATATGTAAATATCCTGGATTTGAAGCTTGGGATCTTAATGATATTGTTGTCTAATTACAGGGCCGGCCCATCCTATTCTGTTAAACCTGTGGCTGCAGGGGGCCCCACAGCCAAGGGTCCCCCTGCATCTAGCCACTTGCCACCCCCTACGCTCCTTGCCACTGACACTGCTGCCACCGGCTTCTTCGGCCACTCACCACCTCCTACCCTCCACTGCCGCCACCGGCTTCTTCACAACAAGGGGCCCCAAAACTATATTTTGCAGATGGCCCAAAAAAGTGTGGGCCAGCCCTGTCTAATTGACCACCCCTTTAGAACACCTTTCGAGGCTGTTGGCACTACTAAGTTATCTTAGCACAACAGGACTACAGACAACTAAACTAAGCCTTGGATTTCATATGCTGAAACTGAGTATTTGGATTATACCTTAGAAAAATGTCAGAACATACATCTAGCCCAGGGGTTGGCAAAATGCAGCCCACAGAAAGACATTGTCCAGACTGCGGCAGGTCACTCAGTCCTGTCTTGCCTAGGTGTCATCCGACCCATGGCACATCGCACCATCCCTGAGCATGCAGCAGAGCTAGGGCAGCTCAACAGCCAGACTTCATTTCCTGCCATCCCTGATGGGAGTGGCTCCTTTCAGCTGCTGTTGCCAGCTCTGGCCCCTGGGATACCAGCCAGGACCCATGTGGCCAGAGCCTGAGCTCCAGGCTGAACACAGCCCTGGTCCCAGCCAAGGTCCTGGCCCTGGCCCCCACCCTGGCCCCGGCCCACCCCATGCAGGGAATTGGGGTCCATTTCAGACCCAACCTCCCCAGCCACAATGAGAAACAGTGGTAGCAGCTGGGCAGAAGCTGCTGTTGGGCACAGGGAAAAGGCAGGTCCTGGTGGTGGGATGCAGCTTCCTCCCCCTCACCACTGCTGGGCCCTTCTTACAACCACTGTCCAGAACCTGCACCAGGACTGCTCTGCAGCTCCTCCCCACCACTGCTGCTGCCACCAGCACTGCCACCACCAGTGCCACCTTCAGGCCACCTCAGACCCCTGCATCCGGTGGGGTGGTGGCAGAAGTGGGGGGAGTCACAGGGGAGTCCCAGCATGGGCTCTGGGCAGTAGCGGGAAGAAGGGCCCAGCACTTGGGAGTGGGAGGTGACTACACCCACTACCATGTCCTGCTTTTTTCCTTATTCCCAGCAGCAGCTTCTGCCCAGCTCCAACCACCACCACACATCATGGCTGGAGAAGGTGGGTCCAGAGCAGGTGCTGCAGGGATCCTGGCCACCCATGTAGGGTGGGCTGCAGCTAGGGCTGGGACTCGGGATGGGCACTCAGTCTAGGGCCAGGCAGAAGATGATTCTCAGCACAGGGAAAAGCAAGACCTGACAGCGGGTATGGCTGCCTCCCTGTTACCACTACCAGGCATTTTGTGACACTGAGAATGACGTGACCATGCAGAGTGCCATGCCAGGGTTCCTGAGGCTCCTCCCTGTCAGATGCAGGGGCACAGGGTAGCCCATAGGCAGGGCTGGTGACACCAGTGGTGGTGAGGAGGAGAGACCTGGCATGGGTTCTAGACAGTTGTAGTGAGGAGGCCCTGGCAATGGTGAGGGGGAGGCAGCTAAGACCCAGCTGCCACTGCCATCACTGACATTTCTGTGCCTTGGTCACTTCTGCTCAAACCCAGAAGCAGCTTCAGCCCCTCCCCAGAGTATAAGGGTGACCCAGAGGTGATGCTGGTGGTGGCCCAGCTGATGCTGTCACGTGCCTGCTCCCACCCCAGTCTCTGCCCACTCACAGCTCTATCCCACCTAGGTAGGCTTGGTGAGCTATTGCAGGGAAAGGGGGTGGTGCTGGTCCAACCTACAATAGCTCCTGAAAACTCCCTATGTGGACCATAAGCCCAAATAATTGCCCACTCTGATCTAGCCAGTTTGATGAAGACTCTGCAAGAATCCTAGTCTCCTCTAAAAGTGGTTAATCAAGTCCTTTTAGGAGCTGTTATTACTAATTAATGCCCCCATTTTTCCATGATATATGCCCCCCTTAATGGGCCTCCTCCCTTTCTAGGAAATATAAAGGTTCCTTAGAAAGTATATGCATCTCTAGTTTATGTAGATGCTATTAGAGAGAGCAAATAGACATATAAGCCAACCTTTTCCAAGTAATCTATCTACAGGCAAATGCCTCTGTACAAAAGCTTGGGACAATTCTTGTATACTAGGGAGGATTCAATGTTATAGCTACTGAGAAGACTCCTTCCTAGAAAGTACTAGCAGTAATCAAGAGTGTTTATCTACAGACGGAATCAAAGCTCATGGTAGAGGTGATATCTTTTATTAGACCAATTAAATTTGGGGGGGAGATTAATTTTGAGAGAGCTTTTGGGCACAAACACCCTTCTTTAAACAAAGGAAAAAAGACTGTAAAAATTCTCCTGGGTAGAAATGAAATGCTATATTTCATAACAGAGTTGAAAGTGTGGTAAAATCTCCTGTTTGGAACAATTCATTTGATATACAGATTAGGCTCAGAGAAAAGTTTGAATACCTCGAAGTTGTTTGGTGGTAAGCAGGATGTAGTCATATTTTCTTCTGGTTATGGTGTTTCCTATTTCACAGAGGAGTAAAAAAATGGAATGATCTTCTGGGCAGGCATTTCTTATGTGGTGAGGTGTCTCTGAGCTCTGTGGTGAGGCTCTGTGATGATGCAAATTACCTCAAACAAAGGCAGGAGCAGGGTCTCAGATTTCAGGTGGTCAACCTTGCATCCTTCTTATAAAATTATGAAGATTTCATTTTAAAAATTGGCTAAAATTTGTTATCTTCCATGTGTCAATTATCCAGATATCCTATGCCTGAAGAAGCGTGTTTGTACCCAAAAGCTTGCAATTAAAGAAAATGTTTTGCAAAAATCTATTTGATCTAATAAAAGATATTATCTCTGCCACAGGTTCTGATCCGGTTTTGCCTCTAGACAAATACAGCTACAACCTGGAAGGGCTATAATATCCTCAAGGCAATAGATAACATTTAAAGTGCCTGGGTTGAAGTTGCCTCCAAAACAATGAATGGTGTCTGGCAAAAGCTTTGGGCAGACTGTGTCCAGGATTTCCAAGAGGTTGAGGAACAGTGGTGACAATTCAGGACAATATCATTGAGTTTGGAAGGAAAATTGGATGTGATGAACTTGAACCTGAGAAAATTCAGGAGCTGATCAATTCCAACAGGGAGGAACTGAGGAATTCAAATAGAGCTGCAGAGAAGCCATGAAGAGGAGAAAGATGCTGAGGAAGATGTTCAACCAGCAACGACCTTAATCAGCAAAGGCATGGCTGAAGCTTTCAAACATCTTGAAGATTTTCTTTCCTACTTCGATGAGAATGACCCTGACATACAGCACAGTTCTGCAATTGCAAGAGGAGTTAACAACAAAGTCAATTGTTACAGGGTGCTTTACAATGAAAGAAAGAAGCCCAAAGTGCAGCTATCAATGGATTCTTTCTTCAGGAAATGCACAACTCCTGCTTCAACCCCTGCAGCCAGCCCTTAAAAAAATCCTGAGCCAAGCACTTCAAAATCCCCTGAAACTAACACTAACTCTGACAGCTCTGGTGCTGAGTGCTGAAGAAAGCTGAGGGAGTAAAGAGTGAAAGTGTATCTGTGTATATAGTTTATTACTTTAGTTTGTAATTTTATACATTATTTCAAAGTTCAAAGTGTTAAATAGTTACATACATTTAGATATCTGAATTCAGTGATTTTATAGTACAAATGGGGAGCTTCAGGAACGAATTATCTCTATTTACATTCATTCCTATAGGAAACTTGGTTTCACTTAACGCTGTTTAACATAGCACTCGTTTTTTCCAGAACCAATTAAGAGTGCTAAGCAGGGGTTGCCTGCACCTATCTACAGCATGGGTTGCTGAGACTTTACAGTTTTACCTTTTACCAAACACAATTCATCTGAAGTGGCTGCATGAGACTGACATTCACCTGACCCACAGACATCTGTTTTTGCTTTCATGATATACCATAGATTGGAGCAACACATGTGAATGGAAATTTCAAAGTGTTTTTGATTCCACTCCTGAGGGAGAAAAGGTTGCCTGACTCTCACATTATTAAGCAGGAGTTAAAAGAAGACCTAGGAGTGCAGACCCAGAAAAAGGGCATCAGGGTCCCCAGCATTTTCTTCATGTTAATTTGCACATTTGTTTTTGAATTAATAATTTTGTCTGTGAAGGAAATACCTGAAAGAGATTTGGGCATGCCATGAGCTTCCCTAAGCTGGTGAGGAAGCCCATCAGGTTGCACATGAAAGTTATGCTCATTGCATCTGATAAATGATTTGTATGAGTAATAATATGTTAGCTGCCTGATTACATTTGGAGGCCTAACTTTGATCTCAATTTATACTACCACATGTATTCAGGATAAATCCGCTGAAGTCAATAGAATTATGCTGCTGTAAATCAGTGTAAGGGACATCCTCTGGAGTATAACTCCCCACCATTTATTTGCTCTTCTGAAGATGTTTGTATTATATTCTGCTTTTATATTTCTCCAAAAAAAATGGCAGAGAAAACATGTCCTAAATTGGAACAAGTTTGTTTGAAGAATCAAAGGAAAACAAGTGCATATAGCACCTTCTTGTGCATGTCTCAGTGAAGGACAATCTATTTCTTGTCTTAAGAAACACAGTTGGACTTTGTTCCAATATTTTATCTGCTGTCTTCTTGGATTAGTGCTGGAGGTTTAAATCTTTTTTAATTTGTTCAAATAATTTGAGATTGTCTCTCATAGCTTCTTAATAATTAGGTTTATTATTATTCTAAGATAGTAGATGACTTCTTTACTGCATTTCATGACAAGTAGAGATAAAAACAGCTTCAGCCAAGGGCACCCAACTGTGAAACAAGCCATTATGGAGAGAACTGTGAGCCAAAGGATATCTTAGCTTCAACGCATGCTGCATAACCTGTCTGCCTGGCATAGTTTCCCAGCATAATCCAAAATAAGGGACTTCTCTATAATAGGAAAGAAGCATTGGATGCTACATGCATTGCATATTCAGTGCCCTATCTTTAGCAGTGACCACTAATACAAAGTGCTTCACTGAAATCTCCCTCGTTTCGTAAAACTTTTTTCAATTTTTTTTCAGATTGCTCATCAGAAGTCCACCCAATAGGCTGCATGAGACCCCAGATTTCAAGAAACTATTGCTCTGGTACAACCTACTGGGCAGATGGTTTCAGAGGTAAGAACTCCAGGATTTCCAGCATCCTTAACCCTAGTGCACCAGGGAACCCAGAAAACTTTGGTTTTGCTGCTGTAATGGGATCCGTTGCTTGTGGTGGAAAAGGTGCCTCCTTGTGGCCACACTGATCCACTTCCACTCTGGTCTTGCTCTAGGTACCACCCTGTCCTTTCCTGCCATGACTTTTGTATTATTATTAACTCAGGGATGTTGTCTCCAGAGAACCAGAATGGTGGTTCTGGATGCCCTGCCCTGCATTGTACCATGAGCTCTGACAGTCCAGTCACAGTTCACAGGGCCTCTGTCAGCCTGCCAATTGAATAATAATCTAAGCCTTTCTGTGGGGCATCTTCAGTGGTTGCCTTTCCTCCTCTTCAGCCACTCCCACGCCTTGCAGCTTAAACAGCAACATAACGCCAAACCTAACTCAATCAGGTGCATCTAGGGTGTTTTTCTCTAAGCTGCCCCCAGAAACCAGATCTGCTGGTTACTCCTAGCTTGGGCCCTTCAGGACCTACTCACAATTCCCAGTCTCCCATATTCTCCACTCAGCACTGGGCACTCCTTCAGCTAGCAGAGGCAGTGTCAGTCCCCAGTTCCCCTCACTGCCTGTCTCTGCTCCCAGGAGTGAGCTCCTTCTTCCAGCTCTGCCCAGGTTAGACTGCTGGCTTTGCCTCCTGCACAAGGCTTTCCCTTCTTCCTCAGCAATCCACCACGGTAAAAAATGATTGTCTTCTCTGATTGTTTTATCTGTGGGTACATCTACATGACACTTAACTTCACATTAGCATAATTTACTGTGAAGTAAGAATGTGTCTACTTGTGAACATGCTTACATCTCAGTAAACTTCCCTAATAGTGAGTAAATTTGCTACCTGCTAATGCAAGTAGCAAATTTACTCGGCATTAGTAAAGGCGCCATAGCGCTCATGTAAATGTCTGACCAGGAGGAAAATCTGCCCCCAGTCAGCCGTCCACTATGGGTAAGAGACAGCTCCCTGTCCCTGGGAGCTGCCTGCTGCTTGGGTGGGCTCCTCCACAGGAGCCTGGGCAGGGACTATGTCCCCCTGACCCAGCAGCAGGGAGCTCCAAGCCCCTTTCTCCTAGAAGTATCTGGGTAAGTATCTCCCAGAAGCAGCCCTGCAGTTGCAAAGCTGGCACTGGGAGCTCCCTGTTGGTAGGGGCTGGGGAGCTTGTTCCCAATCCAGCTCTGCGATCATGGAGCTGGGGGGGAAACAAGCTAAGGATCCTGTTTGCGGAGCTCCCCAATCTGTTCTTTCCCAGCTCCATCCTCATGGAGCTTGGTGGGGAACAAGACCCATATCATCCACCCTGTATGCCTAGGTGGGGACAATGTGCCCTGCTCCCCAATCACAATCACAGAGCAGGGTCTGGGAGCTCCTTGCATTGGGACAGTTCCTCACCCAGCCTGGAGCTAGCTGGGATCTTCCCTTTAACTGGGACAGTTCTCAGCCAGCCCCAGACTGTGTAGGGAAGCAGTGCAGCCTGGACGTGGCTGGGGACTTTCCTGTTTAAGGCAGTTCCTAGCCAGCTCTGGGCTGCACATACAGACTTCCCTTCACATCCCAGGCCTGCAGGGAGCTGTCCTAGTCAGGGGCAGGTCCCAGCCCCATTCTGCGATTGGGTGATTTAGGCATGGGGCTTGAAAAGAGATGCAGGGGTGGTGTGGGTCTCAGCCCCCTGCCTCAATCCACCAGTGCGGCAGCTAGCATTGACCCAGATGCTTGCTGCCCTACTGACAGACCAGGACACGGGCCTGGGACCTGGCTCTTCCCTGCAGCTCTTTCCAAGATCTGTGTCCCTGATCAGGCAGCCAGGGCCAGGAGCTCTCTGCTGCCAGGGCAGGGGAACATTGTCTGTGCCCCATCATCAGGCAGCACCCTGGGGTCTGTAGACAGCTGTCTCCTGTCCCACTGCTCTCTCCCAGCCCCTGGGCTAGCATTCAGGGGAGAGTCTGGAGGTTCCCACAGTGGTGAAAGCAGTGCATTGCAGGGCTGCAGGGACCTGGGAGCAAATCTGCTGCCTAATCGCTGAATGTGTAGACACCTACCCAAAAAACCCTTACCCTTTTTCCATGATTAAAATGAAACACCACTATGCGTGTGTGTGTGTGTATTAATGGTATTTCATTTAAATCATGGGAAAATGTGGATTTGGGGTTACTTTTTTTAACCAAAAACTGGGGATTTTTTTATCTGAGAAAACTAGGATTCCTGCTTATGCGGCCTATCCAGGATCAATAGACTTTACTATAGCTTGGACATATGTGTCTGTGTGGGGTGGATGGCACTGGATTCTTGATTTGGTGCATGATGTGCTATTTCTGTTACTTCCACTTTTCCATCTCCTGTTATTGTGAAGTTTCAAAGTACTGAAATCCCTGCAACAGACTCTTCCTCCATTTGGGGTGGTCCTGGGTGATAGTCTCTCATGAGTTGACATTAATGTTACATTTTTTATGTTGGCCTTGGGGACATCCTGAAATACTGTCTCCACCTTCCTCTTGAGTGTACGCCTTGGCTGAGCTGGGAGAATAAAACTTGCTTCAGGAATCTGGAGTTGGATATCCAGATGACATGGCTGGCCCAAAGAAGTTAATGTCAGATGATCATCACCTCAATACTTGTGGAGTTTGCTTGCAGGAGGACCCTAACATTGGTATGCCTGTCTTCCCACTGGATTTGGAGGATCTTCTGCAAGCAAGGTTGATGGCACTTCTCCAACAATTTAGATGTCTCCTGTACATTGTCCATGTCTGAGCTCCACACAGCAAGGTGGGATCATGTCTTCTCGATAAACCATGAGCTTGGTTTCGGAACTGAAGTTGCAATCTTTGAACACCCATTTCTTCAGACACCCGAAGCCTGCACTTGCACATTTGAGGCCATGTTGGTTTTCTTTCTCAGCCTTCTGTGAAAGATGACTTCTGAGCTATGGGAAATACTGAAAGTTCTCCAGAGTCTCACCTTGGATCTGGATTACCACAGCTGGGGACTGTTCATTATGAGCTTGTTAGTGAGGGGCCTTAGTCTTCCGAATGTTAAGTGTCAGTCCCATTTTCTTGTATGCCCTTGGATCCAGGGGAGGATTCAGGGGGGTGTGCAGTGATGTTGCCTCTGCAGCCTGCTTTGACTCCTGCTCTAACTGAATTTTAAAAACAACTGCCTGACAGTGGCATCAGCATTTCTGTTCAGGTAGAAATGAGGGAGTCAGTTGAGGTTCTGGCTCATCATAATATACCTGATTCCTTCTAAACTCTCCATTTTATAGATGTTAATGACTCTCTCCTTTATAATGGTCTTTAAAATTCTACTAATCAAGCTATGCTTTCTTCTGCAAGTCTGCTGTCTGTTTACTGCCTCTAGCAATGTAGCACCTATTTCATAGTCCTCCGGACTGCTTTTTAACTCTGCCTAGAAACATTAGTTCAAGTATAGAAATCACTTTCAGTGAAGTACTGGATGCACTGTTAAGATGCACAAGAAGGCTAGATTTTATTTTATGAATAAAATTTACTTTTAAATTTACTTTTAAATTTACTTTTAATGACAGCAGGAATAGTGTAATGTCTTTTGATTATTTTTGCCTAATTTGTTGTGGTTTTTATACATAATATATGGTGAAGCAAATTAATGCACCTTCCAGTAAAGTTATATTTGTTTTTGTTTGGGTATTAAACTGAATATTATAGCCGGAGGCCCCTAGCCTATTAGTAAAGTTTCTAGTTTATTTTTAACTAGAGAAAAATATGCATTGTATTATATGTAATGATGAACTACACTATTTGTCCCTCTTTTTTCAGAATTCTAGATATGTCCCTGACTCCTTCATTTCACCACCTGACCTGGGATCCTTTTAGAAGCCTACAGGAGCCTTCCCTTGGTCTCCTCAGCAAATCATTACTTAATTAGCTGGCAGATGTTTATTTATCGGAGGCTCGCCAGCTTTCTAATTCTACTGTTGAGCTCTACTCTCAGTAACAGGGCTGGGTTACAGTTCCCAATGGGAATATCATCAGATTGGGAGCGGGGGGGGGGGGAGGGAGGGGCGGGAAGGGGGGTAGAGAACCTGCCAAAAAAGGCAAAAAAATTAATAGCTTTTTTGAAAACAACTCAACCTACCAATTCATTATGGCATAAAGACAAAGCATTAGAGTTTTTACTCTGAATATTTCCCAGTCTAATATAAATTAAGAATTTTATGATTATTTCTATATGTCTAATCAGCTCCAGAGAGATTTTGTGGCATTGAGGTACACAGGTTGAACACTTTCAAGATTACTTTTTTTTAAGAAACTGCCTTTCTTTTTCTTTTTAGTTTCTATCTCTTTCTTTTTAGTTTATATAGTCTGTAAAATAGTAAATGAAAGCATTTTTTTCAGTAGAAAGCAACACTCTATATATTTCTCTTACATCCCCTCTTACTCATCTCTTCCCTAAACAAGATAGTCTCGACATTTCTTTATCTCCTTTTCAACAATTTTCATTGCCTTTCTCTGAAGCCTAATCTTTACAAAAAAATTGTTAACGCAAATATAATTCTCAAAACTAAACACAGTAATTCCCAGTCAAGTGTTGTTAGAAAATTCGGTAATCTTATTTCAATTCACAGGAAAACCTAGTATGTTTGCAGAAGAATTGAGCAAAGGTCATAAAAAATAGGAACTATGCCAAATTAAACCAAACCTTATGGAAGGTTCAGTTATTTTCAGATAAGTATTCCGTACTTGTGTCGATTACTGCTGCTTGCCTTCTTTTCTCTGCTTGTTTCTAATATTATTGAATCTCTGAAGTAGGGGGTCAGAAAAGATCCAATAACTTCTTCTGGGATGAAGGCCATGTTTAGAACTTAGGCATTTTAAGAGGTCAAAACCATGTGTTATATTATTGATTTACTTTAACCCAGGTGAAACCAGGAGCATGAAAAATCTGAAGACTCCAGATGGCCCAGTGGACCATGGCAGACATACTGAGATCCCACTAGAGATTTTATAGAATATTAGTAAAGACAGAATTTTGGAGTCGTGCATAATGAAAGTAAAGGTTGGGGAAGAAGAACAAGAAATTATGTAGAGAATGTTAGTGACTTGGCATTTCAACCATGCTCCTCCCTCTGAAATCTGAGCATCTTCACCATACTAAATAAACACTAAGATCTCACAAAAATTCATAAGCCAAAGAGTTGACTATAATAAAAAATAAAATAGAAAGGAAGCATAATTAGAATTGATAGTAATGAAAGAGGATTAGGGAAAGGGAAAGTCTGGATTGGAAAAGAGGAAGGAAAAAGGTCATCCCTATGACAGTTCTGCAGGCCAGAGGTTGAGTACCACTGGTATAAGTAAATGTGCAAGATTATTATGGTTACAACATAAATCATAACTCCTTTATACATTGATTCTTTATAACTACCCCTCCATTTTTACTTGTTCTCTTTACAGATATAGTGGAATGAAAGATCCAGATTTGGAGATAAACACTCCATTCTTATCCCTCTCATTATCTCTTTTGTTTTTGTTAGTGACTTTGTTAATTTTTTTTAAATTCATAATACCACGCATTTTTGTTTGATCTTTCCTTAACTCTTGGGTTGCTATGATAGTTATAAGGTCTTTAATGTTTCTTCCTTGTGCTATGGTTCATATCTTTTTGATATGATGTATGACTGATATTGTTTTCTGTTCACTTCTATATTTACTCTTCAACAAAATATTTATTGTAACACATAATTCCTCCCTTCTTTCCAAAGAAGTAATATTTTTCAGTATCTTCACTAAAATCTTCTCTGTGTAGATTCTTCTTTCTTATGGATGGAAAGACCTTGAGATTCTGAAGGTTAAAAACAAACACTTTTGAAGTGTAAGCCTATGGAAGAAACTATAGGGAAGAATATGAATAACAATATTATTGCACTTATACATGCTCAGAAAATGATAGCCAGTGGCCACATCTGCATAAGATGCTGTAGTATTGCATACACAAGTACTAAATGACTACGCAGTAACTGAAGTCACTGCACAGTAGCATCACCAAATGGCTTTTAGGTGATGCTGACTGCACAGTAGCTCATTACTACTGCACAGTAGCATTGCACTGTGCTTGGTGCCATGCAATGCTACTACACACTAGTAACAAGCTACTGTGCAGTCAGCATCTTGTGTAGAGGCAGCCAGTATCTTCTATTTCCAAGTAACATGCCAGCATAATAACTTGCTTAAAATATCAATTGCAGTGGACAGTGTTTGTGTTAACAAATACATGTATTAAAGCTTGTGTACATCTATGTAAATAGGAGTTGATTTTACCAAAAATCTGAAATTAAGAAAGACACTTTATCTAGACATGAAATTCACATCTCAAAATACAAAGTGATATCCATGGAAATACCTTGGATATACATTTGTGCCTTCAGAGATCAATAAATAGCAGTTTCAACAAATCTTTAAGACAGTAAAGACACCCCCACAAAAATGTAAAAAAATTATTAACATTTTGTGGATGATAACCTGAAGTCTTGAATGGCTCTATCTTATCTGAGCCAAGAAATATGCTATAGAGTAACATAAAGAGCCATAATCAGTAATAGGTTATTTCTTGGGGACTGGTTGGCTAAGGAGACTGGTAATCAAACACTGACTTTCTCATATTTGAGTCACTAATTTCCCTCTCCCAGAGTTCTCTCACCAACGTGTGTGTGTGTGTGTGTGTGTGTGTGTGTGTGTGAATGGAAGAGAATATTTGGCACTTCCAAATCCACTTCTTGTTCTTTTTTTTCTTAAAAGAGAGAAGGAAAACGCAGAAAAGTTTGGTCAATAGCATGTGAATCAGGGTTTATACACACAGAAGCCACTGAGAATTTTACCAGTCACATCTATACACATGACAGGCATCTGCTCCGATATGTGCTAATTAGCACACATTGGAGCAGTCTTAAATAATAGGGTCTGCTGCAAGTCTTCTGGAGTGTGCTAATTAGTGTACTCCAACAGCCCCTGTGCTACATGTATTCAGCATCCCTGCATTTGAAAATGGCAATGGGGCACTTTAACTAAAGCTTGTTTGACAAGCTTATTTAAAGCGTCTCCACCACCATATGTGATGCTGTGGGCACTTTAATTAGTGTGGCTCTCAGAGCCCCTTGAGAGCCGCTCTAATTAAAGTGCCCTCCCCCCCCACACACACCCCAGAACATGTACGTAGACACCCATTGATGCTGATATAAGACTAAATCATTACTCCAATTTAGTCACCTCACAGATCAAACAGGATCTTACCCAGAGTGTGTATCAGCAATAATCATGCAGATTATGTGATGAAACTATGTGAAAATAATAAAAAATAAAATAAAATAAATAAGTAAATGTCATAAATAAAATAAAATTCCAAAACGACAACAAAAACATATTATGAAAGATTCATCTTCAACAGGAACTGTGGATAGTGTCCTTACCTAGTCTATTGTATACCCAGTTGCTAGGTATTCTACTAGCAAGTGGTAGATGTGGGTTTAATTTTCTTGAGTCAGTGAGGACCTGCAACTCAGGTCTCCAGTTTCTGGGCAAGAGCGCTAACTCTTAAGCCAGTGGTGCTCAACCTCTGGTCCACAGGCTAAATCTGGCCCATGGAGCCTTGTCATCTGGCCCATGGAGCTCCCCACAGGTCCAAATTTTGTCAGTGAGGGAGAAGTGGCATTGCTACCACTATTCCCCTGCCACAAGATTTCCAAGCCCTGTGGCCAGATGACCTGCCCTTCCATTCTGGTTCAGGTCAACATGTGGGGATGAGGCATCAGGCCCAATTCTGTGAATGTGAGTCCTGGGTAAAGTAACAGGCCTAATTTAGTGTGTGCAGGTCCAGTGTGGGGCAACAGGGTAGCAGTCCTAATACAGCACAGGTGGGGCCAGGGCTGTAGGACTAATCCAGCATGCAGGAGGCTATGGCTGCAGCCCAGATCTGCTGGGCAGGAGGCCAGGGCTGCAGGCCTAATTCGGCAAAGCCACATGAACCCCACATTGAATTTGGCCCACAGACAGATCATATCCACTGGATCAATCCCACCATCCTGGCCCTGGTTCCAGGCCCACTTGAGCCAGATCAGGCCCCCAACCTCGCCTAGACCCTTGTTCCATAATTGCCAGGTTAGGTTTACCACCTTGGCCCTCCTCACCAGCCCCTTATGAAGGCCTTGTTATGCATTGATTTTAAGAGGATCTTGGAGCTCTTAACCCCTGGATTGTCCACACATTAACACCAGAAACAAGTTTTAAGCATCAGGGCAGGGATATCTCTCATCTACAAGGATCCTGGTTTTCTCTGAATAAAAAAATACCCCCAATTTGTGGTTTAAAAAAGTAACCCAAAATCCATGTTTTTCTATGATTAAAATGAGACCCCATTACAATAGTGGATCTGCCTATATTAATGTTATTTCATTTTAATCATTGAAAAATATGGATTTTTAACCAAAAATTGGTTTTTTTTTTTAATCAGAGAAAACCAGAATCCCTGCTCATCTGTGTTGCCGAGCTCACGTTACCTAAGGTGTGGCCATTCCCCACAGATGAGCCACCTAAGTTTCAGTCTTCCAGCATCCCAGGAAGCAGTGCCCCACCTCCACTTTCCTGTTCTTTGTAGAAAAATTTTCTACACCCTGAACTCTACTGCTCACTGGGCAGTTCTGGCACCAAGCCAACTCCCCCTCCCATGCCTGGGGGTGTAAGCTTCTCACCGACCCCCTCCCCCAGGCGTGTAACCCCATGCAAACAGCCTGTAGAGCATATGCCACTTAGCCAGGACACAGGGCACAGATGGATCCAGGAGTGAGGTCTGGTGGGGGAGGGTGGGGTTGGGAAAGGTATGGGACTGGATTGGGTTCCCATGAGCAGGGGCTTCCTGTTTAGGGTACTGGCAGTAGCTCCCCAAAAAGAACCTGCGCTTGCCACTTCCACCACCCAGACAACCCAGGAAGCACAGCTAGCAGCACCCACTTCCCAATCCCAAATCCCAGTTTATTAAAACATGAGACTTTCTTTAATTTACTTTCTCTTTATTTCTTTTTAAATTCTTTTTATTATTTTTAGTGGTTCACCAATAGAGATTTTGGGGGCTGATACCAATAGCCAATATTTAAGAAGGCATATTGGCCGTCACTGAACCGATTTCCAATACAGCTGCATCCAGCTGATAAGTCTGGTGTGGTGGCATTGGAAGGGGGAGGGAAGGGGAATGGAGGGTGGGGGCAGATAACTCCCCTGCAGTGAGGGAGAGGGCAGGGGCAGAAGCACACACTGCCCAGACAGGACAGGAGGGTGGAGCCATGGCTCGTGGAGGGGAGGCAGCTCCTGCCTCTGATTGCACCCCAGGACAGCATGAGTGTGTCCCCCAAATCTGCATGGGGCGGGGTGGGGTGGGGTGAGCTGCAGCCAGGGCTGCACAGGGCTCTTCTCGGCAGGGGCTGGGCTCAGAGTGGGGGCTGGCAATGCTGGGGGGATGCTGCATCCACCCCAAATTTCATCACAGCTCCACTCCCAGTGCCACTGCCGCCAACTGCCTGGCACAGCCCCAGTTCTTCCCAGCATTTGAGGGGAAGTCGGGTGCTGAGCCGGGGCCAGGGCTTGATCTGCCCCCCTGGCCCCTTCCCTTTCCACTCCCCTTCCACCACACTGGATTTACTATCTGGAGGCAGCTCCCCATCTGCTGGCTGAGCTCCTCACTACCTGAGTGCTACACTGCAGCTACAAGCAGCACGGGCATTTATTGGCCAAATTATTGGTCCCATTGGGCCGATAACTGATACAGTCAGTTTTCTTTATTTTAGTACTGATCTGATATCAAACCAATATATCTGTGCACCTCTAATTATTATTTTTTTTTATTTTCTCCTTCAGTGACTGACTGCCTTCATTTTATCTCCCATCCCCACTCACATTTGCTTTCCACCTCCCATTTCATTACCCACTTATCCCATTAACTATCTATCCATCTCCTATCTTCATGCCCCCCACCCCCAAACCCATCTCTCACACCCCACCACCCACCAAGAGCAGGGATAGAAGCCTCTCCTGGCTCACCAGCTCTCTAGTGGCAACTCACAGCTGTAGCTACTAATCAGGCTTGCCAGCCCTCCAGTTGCACGTCACAGCTGTGCACATGAGGGACAGAGAAGGTTTTTAGTTTCAAGGTGTGACTGCTCCAAATTCAAGCTAGCACTAACAATGATCAATATTTGATCAGCTCAGAGTGTAACAAGGCCCTGAGATGGATCAGGCCCACTACCTTGACCCCACACAAAGCCCCAGTCCAGTGCAGGAAATCATGTCATCTGGTCATAGGGTTTGGAAATTTGGTGGGCCAAACAGTGGCACCATTAATTGCCACCATTTCCTTGGTACAAAATTTCCAGTCCTGCGGGGAGCCAGAGGTTGAACACCACTGTTCTATACCACTCTTCAGAGCATATCTGAGAACCTGACTACCTGCTCCCCACATCTCAAAAGTGGAAAATGAAATAATCAAGTCACCCTGGAGAAGTCCCCTGATGCCCCTCTCAAGCTTTCTACCTCTGGTGTGTTTGACAGCAGCAGGGACATGCTCCTGGAGTGGCTCTGTATAGTGTGTGCAGAGAGGGAGGGGATGGGTAAAGTCATGCTTTCTGGTGGCATGGAAGCAGTACAGACATAATTGTTCTCTGCTTTGTCTGTCTGGAGATACTTGGCACCTAACCTGGTCAAACTGGATTGGTCTCTGACTACTTTCGAGAGAAGAAAAGAACATTTACTTTTTTTTCCGGATAAAGGTTTTTTTGTTCAGTCTTTTTAAAAAAAATGTTCCATTTAAGTTTCTTGTATTTGTATAAAAAAACTATAGCATAATTATTATTATAGCACATAGAAACTGAAAACAAGTATTGGGCCCCATTTTCTTGGATGCTGTACAAAAATAGTTGAAAATCAAATAGAAATCTGCCAAAAATAATTGGGTACATATTTTGGTCTATATGGCTAAGAGACTGGTGCTTGAAATATAGATGTCATCCTTTAGAGGAGAGATTTTTCACCTATAATAAACAATTTGTTTCCTCTGAGTTAGAAAGTTTATGACAAGCTAGACAAAGTCATTTCAATTTCCTAACCAAGTATTAAAGAATGACTTGCTTATTTTAAACCTTTATAGAAATTATATCTCTTCAGGACCAAATGTTCTAGAAACCTCCTTATATCAAATGAACTTAGAGGAAAGTAAGTACTTCATCCCAATCCAGCAGCAGACATTATAGAAAAAAAGAGATGCATCTAAAAGAGACAGAAGAGGATGACTGTACTAAAGGGGAGAGGGAGACATTTCTTATTTCTTCTGATTATCCTTTCAGTTTAAAATGCCATTTCTGCTAGATAGCACACTACAGAGGCTGTATAAACTGGATACAAAAAAGTATTATTGAAAGGGATTAAATAAAAGACTTAGGATTTGAAGGAGCCTTCTTTCAGATATTTTAACCAGGTACTGTAGATTAAATTGCCCTGACTGCTGTGGAAGCTAGAGTGAAAGCGAAGAGTATAGATGGATAATACTCCTTCATATCATTTTACAGAACTTCCCAGGAAAGAATGAATAGAAATTGCCAAGCAAAATAGCTTTTTCATTTCAACAAGAAAATGAGGAGAAAATGAGCCTTCATTCTGTTCTTTACAAACTGAGATTAACAGATATATATGAATATTAAGCAATGTACTACTTAATATCAGAATCAATGTATGACTTTTCTGATACTTCAGATTGGGGAAATTACATGTGATGGAAGATATGCTGGTTTAGGCATTAATGTTGAAGCTCATTAAGATCAAAGATTTCATACAAAATAATTTTCAAGCAAAAAGTGTAAGGAAAGTTTGACGTTCATTTTCACTTGAACAATTTTACTTCAGGGTAGGAGTGTGCAAAGCAAGAGAAAGATGTGGAGCGTGATGTACAGAAAAGTGAAGTAGGGCAGTCAAGAGACAATACAAACCTTCAAGTGGCAGAGGTAAGGAATAGCAATATGTTCAGAAAGTTGTATCTGTGGTGGCCAGATGACATGAGAAAAAGACTGAAATGAAATATGGCAATCAAAAAATTCATATTCATCAGGAGCACATATCTTCTGGGTGACAACAAGTGATGAATCTTTTAAATATAATTCATCTATACCCATCAGTCCTCTGTTGCTGATTTATGACCATCCCCAGTAGACATATAGGAATGCTCCTTCCATAGCTAAATGAGATGGAGGAACTCTAAGAAAGAGATAGGCACAATGGGTTAGACAGAAGTGCAACTCCTCACTGTAACTGAGAACACTTTGGAGGAAGCATCCTGGGTTACACTGATCCCCTGGACAAACAGAAGTTCACTGTTGGCTCTGGGAGGGAGAAAGAATATAGCTTCTGGTTGCTAGCCTGCAGCCAGTTTCCCCTAACAATACCCCTCTTCTCTCACAGCCTGTCTCTGTTTCAGAATGGGAGGGGGGAAGAGGAGGTGCTAGCCCTGGTGCTAGCCTTGAGGCTGGCAAGGGGCATGGGGTAGTCCCAGTGGGCATGGGGCCAGAAGCACTCTGCTGACTGCATGTTGGGAGGGGATGTGCACAGGGCTGGAAGAGGGCTGGCAGAGCTCTCCTGGGCCCATGCTTATCCAGACATACAGCTGTCAGCAGGAGGTTGCTGGGAGCTGCCCGGGGTGTGAAGCAACTGCCAACAGGCCTCCATCTGGGTGAGGGTGCGGGGCACATGCATCCCTGGCAGCTGCCCTGCCTGTCATGGAGCCAGTTACTCCAGGGAAGTGAGGGGGCCAGGAATCCAGCCCTCACCTGTCCACCAGAACAGTAAGCTCCACTCTGCACAGAGCTGACTGCTCTGGGGAGTGAGCAGGAGCTGGGAACCCAGCCCTCACCTGTCCCCTGGAACAGCCAGCTCCATGCCTTAAGGATCTGGCTGCTCCAAGGCAGGGGTGGACTGGATTCCCATCCTCCACTCACTCCCCAGAGCAGCCAGCTTCACAAAAGCTGGGACAGGGACAAGAGCTACCCAGTTCTGGCACTAATCAGCTTCCAGGTCCTAGGGGGAGCCACTGTGCTGAGCAGCACCAGGACTAGGGACAGAGAGCTCCCTGTCCCCTGTGGCTCTCTGCTGGCTAGGCTGACCAGGAGCAAATTAGTTCCTGGCCAGTAATGCCAGTTTTACTATACAGTAATGCCAGCATTACTGCACAGTCCCATTGCCACACATTTATTTACACATTTATTTTTAGCTGTTACTGAGCAGTAGCAATGCCATCATGGTTCATGCCCATGTCTTGCATAGATGCACCCATTATGCAGTATCTACTGTGCAGTTAGTTTACTACCTGTATTTATAAGTAATAGATAAATAAACAGTAGACTAATTTACTGTGCAGTAATTGTGAGCACATGTATATGGTGATGTTTTACTGTGTAGTAGAATAAATCTACCAGGTAGTAAAGCAATTTGTGTGGACACATCCAAAATGTCCTAGACCCTGGTGTTTAATCTGGAAAAGGGTCAGTATACTCTGATCTCATAGTTTGATTCTATGAAAAGTGCCTACTGCCCTTGTGAAGGACAACTATACACAACCAAGGATTGTAAAAGACCACGTTATCTGGTTAATATTTCACTTGGAGCAATCTGTTAGCACAGAAAGTACCAATTTTATGGAGAAGAGGGCACCATAGGCCTTTGGCCTGAGGAACCTGTAGCCTCTCTTCTAATGGACACCTGGCCCAGGCTAAGCCACATTGTTTTCATTGACATTGTAACAGTCTTAACCAGGCTTGCTGAACCCCCGGCCCACAGGCCAAAGTGGGGTAGCAGTGGGTGCTGCCAAGCTCCCAGGGCTGAATCCTGACTCACAGGGGTGAGAGAAGGAAGTGTGGAGCCGAGGGCTCAATTATGGCTCACAGGGCTCAAAGCAACCATGGACTGGCCCCATGCCAGTCATCTAGATCACATGGCCAAAAGTTTGAACACTTCTTGTCTAATTCATGGCACCTATGGAATTTGCAGATAATCAAGCTGAATTAAGTACCTAGATGTTTTTGAAAACACAACTAGCTACCTTTCTGTATCTTTGCATGGTTAAACACCTTTAAGAATCTGACCTGTAGGCTCTACCGTCAATGCTAGAAAGCACTGGGAAACAGATGTCATGACCAGGGAACCTAGTTTTCTCTGATAAAAAGATCCCTATTTTTTTATATAAAAAGGTAACCCCAAATCCACATTTTTTTCATGATTCAAATGAAACACCACTAATATTTATATATTTGTAGCATTTCATTTTAATCGTGGAAAAATATGGGGTTTTAGCTTACTTTTTTATATCTGAAAACTGGAGATGTTGGTTTTTTTTTAATCAGAAAAAATCAGGATCCCTGGTCATGACTAAGCAGCCATATTGTCATAGAACTAATCTCACCACACACACACATTGCACCTGCCTTTATTTTCTCAGCATTGTTTGGTCTGTCTCTGTTGCTCAGCAGTCAGTACCTCATACGAGTTTGCTATCATAAGTATGATAAATATAGCTTTGTGAATTAAAGGAGTCATGCTGCCAACACCAGATTTCAGTACAAAGGCATCCCTCCCCTCTTCATGGGCTGCTTATGTTTGTATTTCAGATAGCATTGCAGTTACTGAGTTCTCTTACCCTTTCTCTTTGTTTTTTTTTTTTTCTCACTGAGCCAAACCTTCAACTGCTGTACCATGTCGGAGATATGAAGAAGTCAATGAAGCGGAGTTATGCAGTCTGAAGATCTGTGCTTTTTTAGTTGTTCCTTCCTTACTGTTTTTTCTTAACTTCAAATAAATTACCAAAAAGAATAAAATAACCATTTCTTTCTTTTATTTCTCCATAAACAGAGTAGTAAGGATGTTATACAGTCCCTGTGCACCTTATGTGGTGCCACATCATGTTCATTTCATGAGCAAAATACATTGGCTTTAATTAAGTATCAGCAGCACAAGAATGTATCCTTTGAACACCTTTATACATGTTTATTTTCTCTTTAAAGATACATTTACATTAATCAAATACCAGCAGCACATTGCTACATAAGCATTAATCAAGATTACCTTAGAGTATATGAGGCAAATAATGGCTGTTGAGCTCTCACCAATGCCAAGGACTGCGTTCAGAATCTCTGATTTTATTAAGTAGTGAACAGACCTGATATTAATTGTCTGTAGCAGAGCCAAAGGTAATAATTATTACCCTGGATTTGTGTTTCATTTTTGTCTAAAAAAACATGAAAAGAACAAAACTTAATAAAGAAAGACTCAATAATATTTAAAAGCTCACATTTAGTTTTGATTGAATTGGTTGAGGCATGAGCTTGGTAATTTTATACAGAAAGTAAGAATGGGACATTTTTAGGAGACTAGGTTCTGGGTAACTGAGTAGCTAGTTCCAATGTTGTGTATTTAGCTTTATAAAATAGTAATATGACCTCCAAATTACAAGCTCATATGGTTATCTAGGGATTTTTCCTGTTTTTATTCAAGCTGCATGGTAAAATGTAAGACCAGTTTATATCTATTTCTGGAATGGCTCTGATGCCTTCAGCAATGAACTGGTTTTCTCTGGGTTGCACAACTCATGTGAATGGTACAATAATCATCAAATGAAAGCTAACTGTAACGGCACTCATGTTGGAACATGTGTGTTTATTGGATAAGTCAGCTCAGAAAAAGTGCTAGTGTTTCATTTTCACATGTTACTTTTTTTGTCCCTATCCAATTTGTTAGTAATAACTATGTATAATAGCACCAACTAGGTTGCTACAATTCTGTTCATGTGTTCATTCGGATCCTTAAATTCCCTGCTACAATGTTAAAAGGAAGTGAAGAAAACTGTATTAAAACCCACAAAAGAAAAATGTTATGACCTGTAAAAACTATACAGGATATTCTTCTCATACCTATATACAACTCTACTCTTGTCATCTCTGAAAAATATTTAAGTGACTAAGGGGGCTGGCGACAGCATGATGGAAGTAAAACTGGGGATTATGTTCTTTGTAGTATGATTTAATACAAATGGAGACTAAAGCCTATGTAAAACCTAACAAATAAATTAGTATTGCTTGAAACATTGTCTATGCTCTCCGACTCCCATCAGAGAGATTACAAAGCACTTGCTTGTAAAATAATCGCACAGTTAGGAACTAGTCGTGGTGTCAATGCTGGAGGGGAGTCATGGAAGGAACTGCAAAGTGGCAATGTCTCTACATGTCTGCTCGGGGATAAGTGTTGGGCAAGGATTTTCTGCAGGTCCCTGGTCCCTACAACTTTTTCTTGTCCTTGCCATCAAATCAATCTGCATCCCTGCTACACCTGAAGAACAGGAGGGTGAATGTCTTTTAGTAGCTGCATTTCAAAACCTGATTTTTTTTTTGATTAGCTGGTTCCTCTCCACTTAGTTTTATGCAATAGGGAAACATATGGCTCTCATTAGTTTGGGGTGCTGATCAGGGCCGTGTAATTGGAAGCAGCACACAAATTCACATAGCAAAAGAGCTGTTAAGGCATAATATTTGCTCTATTGACTACTGGAATGATCGAACAAGGACTGCTGCCGCCTGACAATGTTGTCTGAGTGACTTAAACCCTTTTATACACTAGAATTCTACTTTCCTGTATCACTAGTGTACTGTAAGGCTTAATTATAAAACCACTATAGAGGTAATACAGACAAGTGAAGTTTTGTCATACCTTAATAAAGCATTACTTTTATTGTCAATAAGAATTCTTTACTGGCTAGTTTATTAATGCAGTGGTTGAAAATTGATGGTTTAATACAAATGAATTAAAGATTTTGTGTTTAGACAAAATCTAAGATGCCAGTTTTCCCTAGAAGGAACAACTGACAGCAATCTGTAATACTACTTGGTGATAAATGTTATTGACTTCTTAATGGAGATCTCTGTAAATATTTCCAGCTATAGCTTCCATGATACTTGAAGTTCAACATATTAAACAAAACAGAGGAGTTGTTGTTTCCATAAATTGTTTCATTCGCTTTCCATACAGTTTCATTTGGTTTCATTTTTATTCAAATGTCATGCTGGAGTATGTGTATTAAAATATTTAGTCCAGCTTAAGCACAAATATTTTGGTCAAAATAAAACAAAAAAAGAGGTCCATACTATTTGATTTGATAACTATGAATATCTGGGACCACAGTTTTCTATTGCCTTGCTCGACAGTAGAAGAGTTAATAGGTCTGATCTGGTCGAATTTTAGAGGTAAGGAGCAACATAGGGTGTCTATACACTTACAGCAAGGTTCCTCTGATGTTCTATAATTACAGTGCATCAGAGAAGACTCAGGTCTGATGGAGCGTGGTAATTACCATGCTCCAGCAGACTCCAGCATCACGTGTATCAGCATCCCCAAGCTGAAAAATGGTGGCTGGGCTGCTTTAACTAAAGCTCATTCAACAAGCTTTAGTTAAAGCACCCCCACCACCATTTTTGAGTGCGGGAATGCTGCTACACATGATGATCTGGATGTTTAAATTAGAACAGTTCTCAGAACCTAATTAAAGTGTCCCTCTCCCTCTCCCCCCAGATCACGTCTCCAAATGCCTATAGTTGTCAAACAGGTCTTCAAACCTTCAGTTCACTTTGGTTTAGAACTCAAAAGCTGGCCTCCCTGTCCCCATGATCTAACCTGTTGTGTCTATAAAATATAACATGAAGACTGTAAACACAAGTTTTTACTATTTAAAGTAACTCTTCTTTTTGTGTGAGCTGAACATACAGTAAAAATAACTTTTCCACAGAATGCTATTTTTATTTCTAGTCTTGATAAAAATCTGGAAATGCAAATGTATGAGGCAAGGATTTTCTGTGATATCTTTTATTGGACTAACTGTATAGTTGGAGAGTTATGGATAAGGGGAATCAAGTGTCACATGTCTTCAACAACACTAGAACTCTACTATGAAATGCAAAGCAAATCAGTGAAAGACAACTGAGAAAAACAATATCTGAGAATTTTTAGTCTGACATAGGAGTTACTTCAGTTTGATTGTAGAAGCTGATGCAAATTTATGGAGTAGGCAATGGCTTATTTTTTCTAAAACACTTTGCTATCTTTTTGACAGTCTTGGACTATATCCTTATAATAGATTATTGAGCAATTTTTGACCATTTCTAAATGACAATTTATAGCATAGAACGTTGTAATATCTATACTGCTGTAGTACTGCTGTTGGAAAATGACCAAAGTACAGTATGAACTTTTAGAATTTATTACTCTTTCAATTTCTGGATACTGGTAACCAAGTCAAGCCTGAGATACATTATTAAAGCAGTAAGAGTGTGTTGTATAGCAGCTGCATCAAATGTAGCCTGCGAGTTAATAAGGCCTCTGACTTCAAGCCCTAAGATTAATTCATTCTAGAATTCATTAACCTCTCATGATCATTTGATCTTTTATATTTACCTTATGATATATTTTAAGCCTAGCCAACGTGTAATAGGTGATGTTCTTCAAAAGATTATCCTACAGTACAAAATAATGGCCAATATTACCCCTAAGGTGGAATGTTTATTGTGATATATAGAAAATAGAAAGGAATATATCTTTAGCACCTTACTGCTGTTTTGTATTTATAGGATTATATTTTACTTTTATATAGTAAATAGTGTCATCTGAAGAAACATGAAAAAAGTAATATTATTTTATAGGTCAGGGTTTATAACAGGTATTTGAAAAGGAAAGCTTTAGGAAAAGCATGAAAATAGACCTAAGGCTGTAAAACAAAAGTGTTCTTCCTTTGATCAATGGAGGGGAATTTAAGACCTGTTGTATTTCAACAAAATTCAACCCATTTCTTATTGGAGGACTAGAATTCTGTGTTTTAATACAAATATAACCAGGGAAGGCTTAATATAGTCTGTTAAAGTTATTGACAGTCTAATAAACATTACACTAAAATTTTTGTTTTCACTTATGGGTTAATGATGACTATTAAAAACTATACTGTAAAAGAATGTAGAATATTCATGTACTCATCTTTTCAAAAAACTGGCATTCTTCGATGAAATAAGCTGACATTAAAAATATGAATCAACATGTCTTGGTTATTAAAATATCCTAGAAGTCTCCATGCTAAAATGTCTCTTGAGTAATTCAATAATTACACTGGAAAAGGAACACCCTGATTATCAAGTGGAGGAACTTCCCTCTGGGTTGAATAGAAATGGAAAATGATCATGGTAAAATTATACAAATATAAATTAAACTTCCATCAAGCTTACAATTAATGACAATTAAAGAAAGCTTATAAAGCCAGAATTATCTTATTTAAAAGAACTATCTTCTGTTTGTAATCGCATCACATCACTTCTATAAAGCAGATAATATTATACCAAACTGACAAATGTCTGGATTGAATTAATTCAGGCCTGATTTCCCTGTGGTTCTCATTGACTTCAGCCAAGCTGTAGCTATATGACATCTTTGAAAAACAGCTCTTTGGACCCAGGTTTTTAAAAATACATACAGGTATATGTCAAAAATAGGGCAATGAAAAATAAGGCACCCCAAATTGCCTTTTGAAAGTGGTCCCTAAATGCCTTCCCCACATTTGGAGAGCCAACTGATGGTAGAGTTGGGAATAGAACCTAAGGCCACATCCAAATGAGTGTGGCCATGTGGTATGTGGCCCTGCAGATAAACCTGCAACAAAAAACCTGTACAAAAAAAAAAAAAGGAGAGCGATGCACGCAGGGGCAGTGCACACCACTCAAAACTGGAGCCTAACTGGCTGGAGCCACACTCTGGCTGCCAGCCAAGCCTCAAGTGGCAGGATTACCAGTGCTGCGACCCCAGAAGGCCCACAGGATCCCAGGTAAGGCTGCTGCAGCTAGCTGAGTGCTGCCCCAAGCCTTCCCTACCTTACTCAGGGTAACTTGCCATGTGCCCCTTGGTGTTCCCCAGGGAACACAAGGTGTCCCACTGTTAGTTGTCCCTAGAAAACCAAATGTCCATGCTTGTGCGGATGCAGCCTAATAGGCCAGTTCTTAGTCCCTTGGGCTAGATTTCTCATAAGGTTCTGATTCCTTTGTGCTGCTTTTTTTATATAAAACAGTTATTTACCCTGTGTAACTATCTGGCTAAGTGGAATTTATGGCTACTGTACATGACTGTGGAGTACCACAAAGTAACAAGAATGAAAAGTGATCAGCCTGTCTCATAGAATTGTCTTTTGAGTTTCTTCTATCATGTATTGTTCTTTGAGCAGACTAGAGAAAATGTGATAATTTTCTTAACTGTCATAAAAATGGCATGTGCCAAAATCACTGAAAAACATGTTTATTTCAAAGTGTACAGGTATAGGGAATAGGTCCATGAGAGGGTAATTTGACAAATCCCCAAGTACATGTAACTGACTCCACCTCAAAATACTGAGATTTTACAGCATCCTGATACATAGCCTTGGCATTCTTTGAACTTTGCTATACATAGAATCAGCAATAAACCAGTACCATTTAAAAAGCAGCCACATACATACATGCACACAAGGTTAAGCTTTATATAGACATACTTTTTTTTCTTGAGGGCTTTTGAATTTAATCATATTTATATAATTGTGTGTGTGTGCACGTGCAAGGGTGAAGGCATATGCATGTGATTATATTCACAAGCCCTCAAGAAAACAAGGTATTCTATACAAAGCTTAACCTCTTGTGTAGACCTCCAAGTAAATCTCTAGAAGCATTCACAGTTCAAGAAACAAATGGATCCTTTAAAAAGAGAGCATAAACAGAGAAGGCTTAAAGCTCTTGACATGATCCACAGAGAGTGAAAGCATTACACAAGAAGAGGGAATGTCAGAGAACAGGTGTCAAACAAATAAAAGATGTGAAGGAAAGTAGCCCTATGAATCAGAATGAGAAAAAAGCTGTCAAATGGTTCAGCTACTCACAGCTAGAATGACAGGCAACCAAGCAAACAAGGCTACATTCAGTGAAGGGCCAAGTACCATTTAGGAGTTGCTGAGAAACTCTGACTCACAGTAAATCATTGCAAGTGGATAATACAAAACCCCTTGCAATTGTTGGCCTCATGTTATTGGTTAAAAAAAAAGCAAGAGGGAGATACTGGAGGCCATAACATGAGCATCATCCTATGACTTTGCCCTCCTTGTACCATGAATGCAATATATGTCAAAGTTTTGCTCGTGTTTCCTATACAATATCTTTTTGATTCAATCTTTCCTTTTAGACTTTAACACTAAAACTCTTCTTAATGCTACCTCATATGATACCACTTGCTCCTTTCAATTAAATTTAAAATTCCGCTGTTAATATCATCTTCCTTGTCACTCAAGAGACACTGCAAATTCGTCTAGTAGAGGTCTTTTAGATGAGTTATGACCTAGCCCCTACTCATCTAACTAATCTATTATTTCACTACTAGATCAACCCCTGCTTTTCTTTGCCACAGCCAGAATAAGCTTCACTGACTATCATAGAATCAATGAGTCAGAAGGGACCTAGACACATCATCTAGTCCGACCCCCTGCCATGGGCAGGAAGGAGCACTGGGGGTGGCAGGGGTCATAAGACCCCAGCAAGGTGCCTATCCAGTCTCCTTTTGAAGATTTCCAGGGAAGGTGAGAGCACCACCTCTCTGGGAAGCCTATTCCAGGCTCTGGCCACCCTTACAGTGAAGTAGTTCTTCCTAATATCTAACCTAAACCTATCCTCCCTCAGCTTTTGGCCACTGGTCCTGGTGACTCCAAGGGAGGGCCGTGGTGAACAGACTTTCCCCGAGTCCCTGCTGGTGGTCCCTGATAAGGTTGTAGGCAGCCACAAGGTCCCCTGTCAGTCTCCTCTTTCGGAGACTGAAGAGATTCAGGTCCCTCAGCCTTTTCTCATAGGGCTGGCCACAGAGGCCCTCAACCATACGAGTGTTCCTCCTCTGGACCCTCTCCAGGTTCTCCACATCCTTCTTGAAGTGCAGCACCCAGAACTGGACACAGTACTCCAGCTGCGGCCTGACCAGTGCCGCATAGAGGGGGAGCAAGACCTCTTGGGACCTGTTAGTGATGCCCCTGTTGATGCAGGACAGGGTGCGGTTGGCTCTGCCTATTGCTTCATCGCATTGGCAACTCATATTCATCCTGGAGTCAATCCTGACTCTAAGATCCCTCTCTGCCTTTGTGCTGCCGAGAGGGTGAGCCCCTAACTTATAACCATAATGTTGGTTCCCTCTCCCCAGGTGAATCACCCTGCACTTGTTGAACTGCATCCTGTTCAGATCTGCCCACTTCTCTAACCTATCCAGGTCTGCCTGGACGTAGTCCCTGCCTGCCAGTGTATTCACTTTACCCCACAGCTTGGTGTAATCAGTGAACTTGGACAGGGTGCTCTCCACACCCTCGTCCAAGTCGCTAATGAAGATGTTGAACAGCACCGGCCCAAGAACCAAGCCCTGGGGGACTCCGCTGCCTACATCCTCCCAGGTCGATATCGACCCATCCACTACCACCCTGGGTTTGCCCCTGGAGCCAGTTTGCTACCCATGTGACCGTGAATTCATCAATGCCGCAGTCCCTCAGTTTGCCCACCAGAATTGGGTGGGACACTGTGTCGAAGGCCTTCTGGAAGTCCAAGAGGATGACATCAACTTTCTCCTTCCCATCTAAGCTCTTTGTTACCTGGTCACAGAAAGAGACCAGGTTAGTCAGGCAGGATCAGCCTTGCATGATCTCATGCTGGTTACCCCTCAATGTCACTTCCCCTGCAGGGCTCTCACAAATGTGGCCCTTGATAATTTTTTCAAAGACCTTCCCCAAGATAGAAGTGAGGCTGCAGTATCTCTCTGCATCTCCTTCAAAGCACTATCACACTTTCTGTGTTTCTGCATAAGGATGTAAAAAGGCAGTCTGTTTCTTTAAGAGGAAAAATGTCAGCCCTGTTGAAAGAGTCCAGCTGCAGTGTATTTGGATAGACAGGGAATATCATACTAGGAGCCTTGAAAGAGGCTTACTCCCAGAAGCAGGGAAAGAGGAAGCAAGTGAATACAACTGTTTGCTTGCTTCAGGCTGCTGTGCTGGGATCCAGAACCAATCTGCTTCTTCTCAAGTGCCCAAGACAGGCCAGAAGGGTTTTTGTTTTGGTTGTTTATTTGGCAGTTTGTTTGTTGCCTTAAGACTGTATAAATTAAGAGGACTAACTGGGTGCATCTACAAGTAGTGATTTAAGTTGCATTATCCATTTTAAGGTGCATTAAGGACATGGGTCAACATGCGAGTGCCCTTAATGTGCCTTAAAAATGGCAATTTTAGGCCAATAATGCCTAAATTTAATATCTGCATAAAGCAGATATCAAATTTAGGTGTGATTATTTAAGGTGCTTTAACTCACATGTAGACATCCTAAGTCTCCTTAATGCTATCTACATAACTGAGCAGGCTGCAGCTGAGCCTCTGCCACCAGTTTTGGCCAGTTCCTCGGAGGAGACTCATGGGTTAATGCTCATTGCACCCTCAGGAGCCAAAGACACAGACCTGGACCTGGATTCCACTGACCCCCCCAGTGACAGCCAGGAGGTAAAGGAAACCAGGACTAGGTGTTGGTTGGGCAAATGCAGGGGCATTCAGAGGGAGTAGGTATGTATGCATGACTGGGTATGCATGTGTGTGTGCATGCGTGCATGTATGTGAGTGGGTGGAAGATGTGCCAGGTGGGATGCACCAGCTGAGTGGAGCCTGGGAGGGGAACACCTCTCCCCCCGGTCCCTACTTGGCTGAGCCCCCAGAGAGCCCCACAAGCAGAGAGAGACAAACAGAGCATGCAAACAGGTGTAGCCCTACTAGGGCACAGCAGTTTGCATGACAGTTCACATGGAGAGGCATGCAGAAGGCACCCAGGAGGCTGGTCCATGCAAGGAGCCCAAAGCTGGAAGCCCAAAGACTCAAGAGGAGCTGCTGGGACCAGAGAGGCATGAACTCACTCTCAGCCATGGCAGTGACTCATCATGCTTGCCAGCTCCCCAGCATTGCTGAAACCTCCACCCAGACAGAGGCTGTGGCCCTGGACTGTGGGGGCTGCTTGTTGTAGCTGCTGGCAGATAGGCATGGGGACACCCCCACTTGTTGGGTGTGCCCCCGGTGGAGTCTCTGGAGGGCTGGGTGTAAGAGCTTGAGGAGGAGATATGTCAGCTGTACACTGTCAGGGCCCACAAACACTTCATCAACAGCTGCTGCCAGACCCTTTTCCAGAAGAGTAAAGAAGGAAAGGAGACAGAGATGGTGCTCAGCAAGATGGCTAACCAAATGGACTCACTCAGACACTAGAGGAGCCACTCTTGCAAGAGCTGAGGAAATAGTTTTCCATCAGCGTGACAGGAAGTTGAGACCCTCAGTAGCAGGACTCAGGTGCCTGCCTGTACATTAATGCCAGGAGCATGGGGAACAAACAGGAGGAACTAGCCCTCCTGCTCTCCAGTGGGCATTATGATCTAGAAGCAATTATGGAGACCTGGTGAGACTCCTCACTTGCTTGGAGCATAGCCATAGAGGACTACACCCTTCATAGAAGGGACCAAGGAGGGAAGAAAGGTGGAAGTGTAGCTCTCTATGTGAAGGAGCAGTATGCCTCCCAGGAGGCCAACATCGGCTCCAAAGAAGGACAGCTTGAAACCCTCTGGGTCAAACTGGGGGTAGGGGTGGGAGGAAAGGCCAGCAAGGGAGACCTAACTGTAGGTATATACTGTGGACCACCAAACCAGGAGGAGGAACTCAATCTAGAGTTTGCCCAAGAACTGGCAGATGCTGCACGAGCACAGGACATGGTCATCATGGGTGACTTCCGTTATCCAGATATCTCTTGGGAGGAACACTCAGTCAAATCAGATTGGTCACAATCCTCCCTGACCAGCTTTTCCTGAGTTAGGAGGTGCACAAGCCAACCAGAGGTAACGCTATTCTAGACTTGGTCCTAACCAAGGGGGACAAACTCCAAATACAAGGTAGCCTGGGTGACAGTGACCATGAAATCATCACGTTCACTGCCTGCTGCAAGGCAGACAAATTAGATAACAGGACTGAAGTTTGGGACTTCAAAAATGAAAATTTCAACAAACTTAGGTGACTAGTAGGGAACTTGTTGGGGGACCAGGTGCCGGAGGTGAAAACAGTGCATGAAGAGTGGTTGTTCCGTAAAGACAGGATCCTCAAAGCACAAAGGAAATCCATTCCCATGCAGAGGAAAGGTAACAAAAGGGCTGGGAAGCCCATTTGGCTAAACAAAGATATCATAGTCCTCTGAAAAAAGAAGAAAGAGGCGTACAAACAATGGAAGCTTGGGGCATGCCCCAAGGAGAACTATACAACAATGGCCCACACCTGTAGGGAAGAGATTTGAAGGGCTAAGGTGGCAGCTGAAATAAAATTAGTAATAGGTATCAAGGACAACAAGAAGTCCTTCTTTAGGTATGTAGGGAACACAAGAAAAACAAATGGGAGTGTAGGGCCACTGCTCAACAGCTCAGGACAGCTGGTTACCGGCACTCAGGAGAAAACTGAACTCCTGAATGACTACTTTGCTTTGGTTTTTCACAGGGCGAAGGGCAAAATCATGCCACATTGGGTATAGAAAAAGCAGGGTATAACTCCCTTCCTACTATTACCATGGAACTGGTATATGAACATTTGAAAAAATTAGACATATACAAGTGAGCAGGACTGGATAAATTGCACACAAGGGTGCTGAAGGAGCTGGCTGAAGTTGTTGTGGGACCTCTGGCCAAACTTTTCCAAAACTCATGACACTCTGGAGAGGTCCCTGAGGACTGGAAAAGGGCCAATGTTGTGCCCATCTTCAAGAAAGTTGAAGGACCTAGCTAACTATAGGTCAATCAGCCTAACTTCTATCCCAGGGAAAATCCTGGAAAAATTCATTAAGGAATCTATGTGCAACAGGCTTGCATAAGGTAGAGTTCTGAATGACAGCCAGCATGGCCTCATTGCAGGCAGGTCTTGTCTTAGCAACCTCATCTCCTTTTATGATCACGTAACTCACCACACGGATAAGGGAGTGGAGGTTGACATTGTCTAACTTAACTTCCAAAAGGCCACTGATCTTGTATCCTGCAATGTTCTTGTGAAAAAATTGGAGGACTGTGGGCTTAACCACGAGACAATTAGGTGGGTAGAGAGCTGGTTGCGGGGTAGGACCCAGAGGGTTCTAAAGAACAGTTCTATGTCATCTTAGTGAGAAGTGGCCAGTGAGGTCCCTCAGGGGTCGGTGCTTGGTCCAGTGCTTTTCAACATCTTTTTCAATTATTTGGTTGTGGGGAAGCTCACTGACCAAGTTCGTGGATGACACTAAGCTATGAGGAAGTGTGGTCATGCTGGAAGATAGACTGCAGATACAGGCAGACCTAGAGAGGCTAGCAGATTGGGCGGATCAGAATCAGGTGAAGTTCAACATCGAGAAATGTAAAGTGCTCCACCTGGGGACAAAAAGGCCCCTACACACCTATAGGCTTGGCAACACCAAACTGACTAGCACCACAAATGAAAGGAACCTGGGAGTAATAATAGACCACAGTATGAATATGAGCCAGCAGTGCAATGCTGTAGCCAGCAGGGCAAATAATACCCTGGCATGCATCAATCAATGCATCTCCAGCAAAACTAGGGAAGTGATTCTTCACTCTACTCAGCGCTGCTGAAACTGCAGCTGGAGTACTGCATCCAGTACTGGGCACCGCACTACAACAAGGATGTGGTAAAGCTTGAGAGAGTCCAGAGAAGGGCCACCCATATATTATCAGAGATTTGCAAGGCAGGCCATATGAGGACAGGCTTAGGTTCCTGGGACTCTTTAGCCTGAAAAAGAGAAGGCTCAGAGGGGACTTGATAGTGACTTACTGCTACATCAGGGGCATACACCAAGGGCTCGGTGAATGACTATTCACCAGGGCACACTTGGGGAAAAACCAGGAGTAATGGTCACAAACTCCTGGAAGACTGTTTCAATCTCAACATTAGGAAAAACCTTCTTCACAGCTAGGCTGTCCTGTCTGTAGAATAGACTCTGTCCAGAGGTGATGCAATTGCCTACCCTGGAAATCTCCAAGAGGAGACTGGATGGTCACCTTTCAGGGGTCACCTGACTCCCAGTTGTCTTTCCTGCCTGGTGCAGGGAGCTGGACCAGACGATCTTCCAAGGTTCCTTCCAGCCTTACTATCTATGAAAACAGTACCAATAGATGGTTTTACATGGTTAAAGAAAGTATCACAATTCTCACCAGTTGACATGAAATGTTTAAAAAGGGGGAAAAACCTCTAGGTAGCCCCATAATACTACAAATGTTCTGTGCATGCATGATCTGACCTCTTCTGTAAATGTAAAAGCAATACACATGGAAAAACACTGGCTGTAGCTTTGAGCCAATTTTACCATCTCCTGAAGTCCCTTCCAGCCTCACAATCTATGAATCTATGAAAGAAGACATGGCAGGTGCTGTTCTGCAAGGTGCAGATGTTGGAGCTGGAGCGGTGGTTCCAGCAGTAGTCGTACCTGTTGGTGTGTCGGCTGATTTGGGACTAAGTTGGAAGAGGGGGCAGGAGGTGAGAAGGTTCCTGTCAAACCACAAGGGAAAGCCCCTGCCCTCCATCCCCCCTACCCCCCTTAACTTCCTGAAGGAGAAGAGGCAGATGCAGCTCAGGCGGGGCCTTTGCTAGCAGATCCCCCATACCTCTCCCTTGGGGCAGGTTAGCTGACTGGGAAAGCAGCCCCTGAAGGGGCAGGATGCCTCACTGCCTGCCCAGGATTCAAGTGCCCTTAGAAGCCTGTACAGGTCATCTTCACAGGACAGCAGGTGGGCTGGAACTGCTTCTGTCCCCAGCACCTGGCATGGCTTTCCTGGCTCCACCCACCTCCATTCTGGACAAGCATCTGGCTTCCCTGCCAGACATTGCCTGTGAGACAGGCAGGCAGCGCGAGCTCCTAGGGGCTCTGCATGGCTTAGCCTGGGCAAGCTGGGCACAATGCAAGCAGGGGCTCAGCCCTCTCCTTGGTCCACCTGATCCAAAGCCAAGTCCCCATCCACATTGCACCCAGCCTGGCCAGGCTGAACTGCACAAAGCCCCCATAGGGAGTGTCCAGCAGGGATGCCTGCCCAGAATGGGAATGGGTGCAGCAAAGAAAGCCAAGGGAAGTGGGCAGCACAGCACAGGCAGGGATTTTGCTAGTGGTTCCCCCATGCCCCTCCCTTGGGGCAGGTTTGTGGACCAGGCAATGCAGCCCTGAAGTGGGGTTTTCCCTTGTGCCTTGACAGGAGCCCCTGCATCTCCTGCCCCTCTGCCAACTTAGTCCCAAGTCAGTTGGCACACTGACAGGTACCACTACTCCAGCGCCAGCATCTGTGCCTTGGAGAACAGCACCTACCACCTCTTTTTCCTGGTGCCCAATGGCAGCTTTGGGCCCTGTAGGCTTGGCTATGGACCACTCTTGTCCCACACTGAGGAGGCAGAAACATGCGGATGGGGTCAGAGCCAGGGCCAGGGCTGGGCTGATCCCATCCAGGGGACAGGAGGCTCCCACCCCCTCAGCCAGAGCTAGGTTGCACTGCATGGCTATGCTGCTGCGTGATTCTGGGGGCTGTCCAGGGTACTGCCCAGGACAGACTGCCAATGCATTTTCCCAGCGAGCTGCCATAAGGGGCCTTTAGGAGTCCATTTGTAGACTTGTGCCTAAATTGCCTTAATGTGCCTTAGGCTAAGGCACATTAAGTTCAGGCACATGTAAATTCATGTGTAGACCTACCCATTGAGAAGCTCCTCAGGGAAGAAAGCCCATCTGCAGAAGCTAGTATGCTAGGTAATTTGCATACAAGGGGAAATAGAAAACTTCCCTGGAAAAATCTCCAAAGTCACAATCCTATCCTCCTTCAAATCTATGCTTAAGAGTTGGGACCAATGCCATACCCACAAGGTATGGTAGCTGATTGCTGAGACCATTTCTTAGAATGCAATAATTTTCCTGCCTTACTGTAACTTCACCCTTTCTCTTCCTCCCCACCTGGCTTATTCAACTGTTGGGTCTTGTCATGGACTAGATTGTGACTATTTTTATTGTGAATACAATACCTAGGAAAATGGGGCTTTGTTCCTTGATTTGGACCTCGAGGTGCTACAAGAGTGCAAGTTAATAGTAAAGGCTGCTAGCAGAAGAGTAATGCAGCTGGTCTGTTAGTCAAAGCAAGACAATCTACTGCTTTTTATGAAAATCTGAAATGCAGTGACCATGGTAGCAGCAGATTACAACTTGCAGATGTCCAATTGCAGCAGATGGAATCCAGCAATGAGCTATCACTATTCATCTATAAGCACTGTTCTGCCATAAAAATTCAAAAGCATGTTTGCTGATGGTGTTTGTTACAGCTCGTATTTTAGAATGCATCAGGAACGATTCATCCTTTTGCTTCTGCTTGGCTTTTTGTAGTTTTGTTTTGTTTTGTTTTTTATGAGGAGGGGGGTTGTTTAGGTTTTTCAACCATTTAGATTACCACCAGCTAATTTTCCTCCGTATTTAAACTCCATAATCTAAACATATTATGCAGAATAGTCAGGAGGCTTTTTATAATTCCCCTACTTTAAACATTGGGATAAAAAAACTTAAGCAGAGTTCTGGAATTAATTAGCTTCGTTTTCAAAACTTATAAATTCAGCATGTAACTAGGGTCTGAACACATATTTCTTAATGATGTTGGCTTTTAATTGTGTTTGCCGTTAATTAATTTTAATTGTGATAACTTATGAATTGAGACTTTTGGAAACTTTTCCTACAAATTTATTATCAAGGGAAAAATAAATTAGCCAGTGAAAACTTAGTGGTGTCTACTGCCTCAGCTAACTGGTGGCATCTGTCAAACTAAACAATAGTTCTTATTCTTGCTCATTTATATTAAAACATATTTTCTTTAGTTTCCCTGAAGAACTGATATTCAGCTTATACAAGACAAAAGCATTGAAATGAAAATTCCAAGTATTTTTCTAAGAATTGTATTGTAAATGTACATCAGTATTCTAACAGACACAGAAAAGCAGTGCCTTAAAAACAATTCAGCAACAAAAATATCTCTACATTTGTAGAATAATGTGTCTATGTCAAATGCAAAGTTTTATCCATAAGCGCAACTTTCCTGCGGTCAGGCTGGAACAGCGCTTGGGACATAATACTGCCTTATTAAATGTGACATGTTTTCACTTGAACAAAATTTGATCGGAAAATGAGAGTCACAATTCTTTAAAAAGGTTATAGACTGTAGCAGACAAACCCTTTTTCATTTATTCAGAATAGCTCATTGCATAAGTAGTGCTTACTGCTGATTAGATGCAACTGCCAAAAACTGGTTTGAGATTCAGCACAGAGTACTATAGCTACTAAAATGCAGCTCCCTAACAACACTAGAAAACTTTCAGATAAAGTCATCATAATCTCATAACAAAGAGCTAATCCTGACCTTTTAGTCAGCCTAAGTAAAAATATGCTCTACACAAGGGGGCTTTATCTAGATTGGGGGAAAGATGGAAGCAGTATTGTCATGTCATACGGTGAGACTAGTCATTGCACAGCAATTACACTGCTGCAGTAGCTCCTGTAGCGAGGGCCAGCTTGTAGCGAGGGCCAGCTTTCTCTAAGGGTGTGCAATTTTGGAGAATATCTTCAGAGGTGTTGCTCCACTTCATCCACCCTCACCATGCCCCCCCTAACATCTCTTGGCCATTTCTTTGAGGAGTATTTCTATAAAACCTAGGGTCTAGGGACCCTAAGCATGGACCAGAACTTCATCAGATCCCACAAAGGGACTGCAGGATGCAGCACTGCTAGTAGAAAGCAGTGCTTAGAACAGAAAAAGTAAGAAAAAGGGGAAAAAAAGAGGAGTCACTGCTGAAAGAGGGAAGACACATAGGAGAAAGGAACAATAAAGGCAGTTAATCTTTATGTCCATCGATAAGTTATAAAAGCTAAGCCAAGTAATGGGATAAAAATCTGTAGTCTTGGTTTAGATCAGTGGCTCTCAACCTTCTTGTACCAGGACCCATTTGTAAACATCAATGGCCAGTCCTAACCCAGTAAATAGTTTAAGTAAAAAATAGGTCCCTGGCCCTGCAAGTGCATCTCACTTCTTGCCTGCTGCTCCTTGCCCTTCATCCCCCACCCCATTGTGTGGGGCAGGAGGTAGGTGTATAAGGCAGGGAGTGGGGTGTGTGGGGCATGGGAGGCTCCAAGCAGCCCCTTGCAAACTGGAACTCTGCTAGCCTGAAAGGGAAAACCCAGAGTTTCCCATATTTTTCTCCTTTAAAGGAGAATCCATTTTTAAAGTTTATTCATGACCTTTTCATATATTCTTGTGACCTACTTTTGGGTTGCGAATAACAGATTGAGACATGGTGGTTTAGATCATACTTTACACAATCCAGTCTGTGGATGATTTCTTGCCCACAATTTCCTGTTAAAATCATTTTTAAAAAGTTTTGTTTTCTAAGAACAGCCACTCTAAGGTCAGTGATGGTTAAAGTGTTTTGTCACTGGCTTGTGCACCTTTCTAGAACCAATGTAAAATTGGTGTTCATTCTTTCTTACGCATAGACAGCTTACAGATGTGAAAAAACCACAGCGTTTTATTTACAGCTCAGCACACCTCTGCACCAAGCTCAGCGCATGCCCAGAAAAGGAATTTCATCAGTTTGACCTGGTTCACCCAGAGTCTGTATAGCTTGCTTCAATAGAGCTTTTTGGTACTTTTGCCTAATAGTGGATTGAATAACTATTTTGGTGCAGTTACATAAAAGTGCTGAAAAACTCCACAGAAGTGCATGAGCTATACAGATGATGGGGAGCTGGGTCAAACTGATGCACTTCCTTTTTTGGTAAAGCACAATTTTTTTTCCCCACATATCTCAGTGCCCATAGAGATCACTCATCTGTTAAATGTGGATAGCAGAGGGGCATTATAAGCAGGTGATGGTATCTATAAGATTGCAAGCAAATAAACGTTTGCCGTTATTACACAGTTTACTTGGACTAGTGATGAAGTTTCCTTTGTTAATAAGGGGGTACAGCTGGCATCTGGGCCCATGACAAAGTCTAGTGACAGACCTTACACTTAAACCAGTTTAAGTGATCAGAAACTGGTTTAAACCTGTAACAGAACAGATGTTCTGTGCACATAAACCACTTTGAAAATGGCTGAAACCGGTTTGAGATAAACCTGGTTGAATGTAGTATCAGACTTAATTGATTTGGGTCAAACCAGTTTATTCAATGTCTGTCCCAGACCCCTTCCTGATTTAAGATAAATCAGACAACCCCAGCATCCTGGCATGCTCCCTGGACTCAGCAGGGCTCCATGCTCCACAGCAGGATTGGCCCCTCCTTTCTGCTCCCTAGCTGCAGCTCCAGCACAGACTGTAGGCTGCTCCCCCGGTCTCTCTCACCACTCCTTGCTAAGCAGGAATTCCCCCCTCCCCTCTGCATTGCAGAGATGTGTCTGTGTATTAGCTAGCAGACCACATGCTGGCTATGGTGCATGCTGAATCAACAGGCAGAATCAACAGGAAGCTGGTAATGTCTCTCTTTTGTTTCCTTAATGGGGTGCTAAGCACTGTTAGCAATTCCCTGCTGGGCTAATCAGAGCATCCTGCCAGGGCCAAACCACACCTCCCTCCCCTCAGCTCAGTGCTGTGGAAAGAAGGGAGAGCTGCTCTAGTGCCCCCCAGCTTCTAGCCTGAGCCACTGCAGGTATGTGCCTGCATTTCTGGGATGCCTGTCTGGTTACAAAACTGTTTTAGCCTAGCCAGGTTAGACTAACCTGCAAAGTTTGAATCAATTCAGAATCAGGCTCTTTGAATGTCTGCCCCTAGCCTTAGTGAAAATCCGTTAGGTAGTCTGTTGCCTGTGAAACACTGTTTGAAATTAGAGGACTTTCTGCAAGTCAGGACTAGTTTTTTTTCCCTATGACCACCTGAAGATAATCATCATTTTCCAAAAGGAGTTGGAGGTCATTAATGACATGGCTGATGTGTTGAAGCTTAGGGCCATACATGAGAACTAAAGGGGTTCTATTGTCCTTGTATTGGGGTTGGTATTATAGCAGATCACAATGGGGTCTGACTATGGATCAGTTGATTTGAGTGGTAACAGTTTTAGGATTATATTGTAATTGCAGCAATCTTTCTTCTGATCCTTAAGATATGTATTCTGCTCAGTAGGATCAGAGCAGATAGGGCTGGAATATAGAGCTTCACTGTAGACAATGCATTTAGTTAAGTGCTTAGGATGATAGCTACTGTTGTGAAGGTAGCTGTAGCAATCAGCTGGTTTCCAATACAATGTGGTAAATATATGGCCATTGCAAACTTTCACAGTAGAAGAAATTAATTTTCTGTGAGAAGTATTCCAGAGTCAATTTAATAGAGAGAGAAAATTGTTAAAGCCCTAATAGAATTTCTTCAGAGATTCCTTCCCCTGAATCTATATGATGATGTTATCAATGTTCCTTAGATATATTAGGGCATTAGAGAGTAGCCATGGAAAAAGCGGACTTCAAGGTCTGTCATAAAATATTAGGATACTGGGGGAGCATACATGTGCTCCTGTCAGTGCCATTCATTTGTAGGTATAGGGAGTCACTAAATCTGAAATAGTTATGTGTGAGGACAAATAGGAAGAGTGGAATGGAATGGAGTGCAATGGAAACAGATGCAGTGCCTTTGTTTGTGATGCTGGTATACAGAGATGTAACATGCATGGTAACAAACATGGTGTTATCTGGAAGCTTGTCAATGGAACCTAGTTTCTTTAGGAAATATGTGGCATCTTTCAAGTAGCTTACATCTTCCTCTCTCTGCTAGCTACTGCTCTCTGCCCTGCCGAAAGACCTTATTAAGACCAAAAATAACAGATACAGAAATATAATTAAGGATTATCTGGAAACAGTGGAGACTGTTGCTTTGTGTGGTAGACAATGTTCTCACCCCACCACATGCCTAATCATTGCTCTCTCAAATTATTAACACATTACGGAAGCAAGCACAAAGACACTTGTTCAAAGTTTTAGCAAATGGCTAAGGAATGGTAGCATTGTGGACCATAGGTGAAGGGCAATGTTATGAAAACAAATGACAGATGATAGGAAGGGTGGGAGTAGCAGCCTTAAAAGTGAATTAAAGCAGCTTATATTTGAAGAGATAGTGAGACTGGAGAGTCATTTATGGAAGGAAATAGGGGATTGACACCGTCATGGAGATGGAATCGTAAAATGGCCTTTACAGCCATATGCAGGATGGCTATGGGTAAGACAAGATTGCATGTGTGTAAAGAAGAGGACATTGCAGTAACTACAATATGGGAAGATAAAAGCCTTGTTGAGAGCTTTAACTGTGTGGTAGGATAGGAAAGGCCATATCTTAATGCTTTTATGAAAAGAATATCTACAACACTTAAAAGTAGCCAGGATGTGAGAACATACAGCCATCCAAAATCATATCCTTGGATGTCAGGCAAGTTGATGATAATGACTAAAAGAAGATTTCAGGGGGAGCTTAAAAGTTAAGAGCCTCCGTTTTAGCCATGTTGAATTTGAACCAACGGCTAATTGTCCATAAGATGTCAGAGAAGTGGGCCAGGTTTTTAGGACACCTATACACGTGCCTGAAGTGACTCTGGGTGAGCACATATAAAGTGTCTGAAGTATGTGTATAGTTTTGATTAAGTCTGCTGGAGCATGCTAATTAGCAAATGATCAGGGCAGGGTTATATCTCATTGTTTTTACATAGCAAGGGATAGATTTGCCCATCCTGCTACAATTCTGAGATCTGGAAAACACCAGGGAAGTTGAAAGGCCCACTGAGGTCCTTACTTTCTCTATAGCAGCAAAAGTCCCTCAAGAGGAAGTGTTCACACTCATGATACCTGATTCTATATTCCCCTGGGGACTCCACCACTTCAGATCAAGGACAGCAAGGGTTCCTCAGCTTTCCCTTTCCATATCCTACACATCTACATGTGCTATCCATGTAAATGAATAAACTCCAGTGAATTTCATACCAGAGTTTATTGCTCTTGGGCACCAAATTTACACATGCACCCAGGACCACAGTACATTGAACCAAGTCAGAGCAGCTCCAGCTGGTAAGAGGCTCAGAGGGCCACCCTGCCAGCCTGAGGCTACTGTAACCTGGCTCAATGTGCTGCAGAGGGGCTGGTTGGAGCATGAGAGTGCTCCAGTGCTGGGCTAGCCAGCAGGAAGCCCCCACACTGAGGCACCGTCATGCCCCAGTCAGCCCCATCAGAGTCTACACGTGCATTGTGATGCACTGAATAACACCGCCACAGGATAGTACTTGTGTTTGCAAGTACTAACCTATGACTGAGTTAATTAGTTTACTGCACCCTAATAGGCCACACCTGTAGATGCTGAGACTTTACTCTGGAGCTAATTATTTATCTGTGGTAAATATCTCATGTACATGCACCCACAGTCTGCTTGATTTAACTTCACTGCACTGTCAGGACTATGGCAAACTGGACCCTTAATATTTTAAATATGGTACATTCTCATTTTTCAACTTCCTCTGAAAAAAGAAAGTACAACTTTTCAAACAGTGCCTTATAGAGGTGGTTTGAGCAAGCTTCTAGGCTTTCAGTTATTTTCCTCACAGTGTTAAAAAATCTTCAGTCTGAGGTTTCTAACTGGGATAGATAATTTAGTACCTAATCTTTATAAATGGTGGTATATACTATATCATGTCTCTAACTGCAACTAGAACTGTCTTGTGATGATGGTGTACCTATGTGATATTCCAAGAAAAACTGCCTTAAAAATGTTGTTTCACTTCTGAGAAAAACAAAAGTGCTGTTTGGCCTTGCTGAAATTATGTGTCAGTTCTAGGTGAATAACATGGCTAACCAACTGTCTGCACATTGGAGCAGTTAAAGATTTTCCTGTAAGCTAAATATGAATTAAAATAGATTGTACCTTATGACTCCCTGGCTAGTCATTTGCACCTACTCCCTGGAAAACAGTGCTTTAGTATTACCAGGAAACCATACAATTTTATATTGGGTATTCAGATAAGCAGTGACTTATTTGGCTGCCTATCCAATGTGCTTATCTCAGAGTCTCATGCATTATTACTATATTACTATTTATTTACTTATATTATTATACTATTTATTTACCTTTATTATAATAGTGCCTATATTATAATAGTTCCTACAGACCCCAACCGTCACGTCATCATTGAACCGGATTATAGACAAGTAGATAAAGAAGACAGAGCTACAGCCCCAAAAAGCTTACTCTAGATATATGCACCTTGATTTATTTACCCGAGAAGTTAACATGTACAGCTATTGAAAAAAGTATTGCCCGTTACAGTGTTCTTATATGAGACATTTGCTTAATCATCCCAGTCAAGAAACAACCTTGTTTTTCTTGGGTGCCACTTATCTATAAGGTTAGATCCACAAAGGAGCTGTGATTTGGGTATTAGGTGTAATTTGAGCACACCTACTGGCTCAAAGTTCGTCAGAGAACTTATGCAGAAAGGCACCTAATTTCTAAGTCCTGAATAGATATAGGCAGAAGATAGACAGTGAACTGCTCAGTCTGATGGTTAAAAATGGCAATTCTAACACTTCTGACCTATCAAACACCTGAATTGCTCAGATGGGAGTTATGAAAATTTTCACTTGGACTTGGGCACTTAAGTCCTTTTGGGATTTGACTCTATGTCCTTAGTAAGGTCTTTGTCTCTGTGATAGGGGCAATGCCCTGAAGGAAACCTTACCTGGTAGAAAAGAGCTTCTGAGCCAGTGGGACACAGCAGCAAACCAGAAGTCCGGTGCGAATGAAACTGCGACAGAAAAAAATGCCGCGGCAACAAAAGAGAAAGAAAAAAAAGAAAAGAAAAGGCACAGCTGGTCCAGGAGGAGCCAGGGTCAGCTCCAGCCCGGGCGTGAATCCTTTTGTAACAGTGTGCCAGTGCCAATTCACTGCTTGGCCCTTTAAGGCAGGGATAAAAACTCAAGAACATGAAGGCAGGAAGAGCCCACAGGGGCTAAGGCACATATTTGGAGAGGAGGTGTGGATCCCAGACACCTCCGGACAGGACTGCACAGCTAAGGATCCTGCAAACGGGAAAGAGAGCTGAGAGTCTGGACCACAATAACTGCACAACAGGGTAACCAAGACATCATTGGCAAGGACCCCAAGCAAGTCTTTGCCACAGCAGGGAGCCCAGACCAAGTGAGGTCCATACTTTATTTTCCTTTAAGAACAGATTGAAGAATAAATGTTTTTGCTCTATCTGAGCCTTCAAGAGGCCGAGAAGCGATAAGTACACACGAAAACAAAAGAAAAACTTATGACTGTAGCTCACCTTAAAGGTGATCAGAAGACAACATCTTAAGGTTGGTGTAAGGAGAAAGATAAGGGGAGCCCTGGATTGAGAAACCAGACAGGCCCAGTTGTGAAAGACCCCACGGAAGGTGGGACATGACATCATACTCCTTATAACAACTTATTTTTTTCATCAAAGACGTGGCAGATGAGCCCTCCCCCCCACCCCCCCCAGCCTTCCAAAGCAAAGATGCTAAGATCAAACTGTCCAGATCCCAGCGAAATGGTGAAACTTGGGAGGACCCTAAGATCTAGGTGCATGAGTGAACACCATGGGAACTTACAAATTGGTGCATTGGAAGTGACCCTGGAGGCTGATATGCAGATAGAGGTGAACTTAACACCGCAGGTTGAGATGCTGGGCTACCATCACAAAAGTATTAGAGGTCCAGCAAGACCAAGCCTTACAATAGCAGGAATGGATGTAGTGGAATTGGACTACCTTCCATATCATAAGATAAAAAGATAAGAAGTTGATGTGGAGGCATATATTGAATCATTTGAGTGGACAGCATTACAAATGGGGCTCAACTGGCTACAATGGGCAAATCAACTAGTTATAGGAAAAGCTCAGTGGCATACCAGGCAATCCCTAGGGAGGAGGCCTACGATTATGAAAGAGTCAAAGTGGCCATATTACACCGCTTGGAACTCACAGAATGCAGAGCATTACCGGAGATTGCTTAGAGCCTGGAAAGGTAAGGATGATCGGAAGCCTTGGAACCTGATGCAACTCTTAAAAGATCTATTGAATTAATGGGTTCCACCTAAAAAGATAGACAGGGCCACCCTCGCTGACCAGATTCTATTAGAACAATTTGTGCAAGATTTATAAGATGAGACCAAATTATGGGTATATCTCCCAAAGACAGCTGAAAAAGTGTAGAGAATTGTGGAGGCATTTTCAGCCTCTGAAGCTGATCATGTCAAAGAAAGGGGGTCCAAAGGTCCATGACAAAAGAGACAAAGAGACATGGTGAGGACCAGCCAGATACCGAAGAGATGGGATGATATGCTACAGATATGAAGGTCCCGACACATCTCCCGGGAATGTTCCTTGGGCCCGCAAGAGAAATTGAAGCCTGCAGGAGATAGCTCATGATTAAAAAATTGTGCAGAAGCAAATGAAGGCATAGAAAAGATGGACTTCAGCTTCAGGAGAAGTGAGGAAATAGCAGTCTGTAGTACCAGCATGGGTAGTGGGCAAAGCTGTCCAAGCCACCCTAGATACAGGTTGTGCCCAAAGGGCAGGATTGGTGCCAGATGACTCCATAGATGGATGTAAACCCATGAGGATGTGCTGTATCCATGGAGAACCCAACCAATATGAAAGAGGCTATATCAGTGTCCAGATAGCCAACTGGAAGGGAAGGATGCAAGTGAGATTTGCTCCTGAATTAGATGGTCTGATGATTGTTGGACGAGACTGGCCTCCCTTGTGTGAAGTATTAGAGGAAGTATGGAAGGAAGAATTGAAGAGGAAAGGCTGGCCCAAGGTTGAAGACTGGGAAGCAGAGGAAGAAACAGCACCCTCGGGGGAAGAAGGCCTGGTAAATCTGAAGCAAAACCCCAGTTTTCCTTTTTTTTAAATTTTGAAATACATTTCCTCCCCTTCCCCTAACCATTTCTGGCTTTCTCTCTGCCTTCTCTATCCCTTATAAGTGATTACAAGTAGTACTAGGTAAGCTAAGTTATTGTACGCTATTATTGTAATAAGCCCCTTTTTATATTGTAAATAGTGTCCTGTTATGTTTGTATTGATTTTTACTGTTTTAAATTGTACTATATTGTATTCCTATCATTTTTTGCATTGATTGTTATTGTTTCATATTAATACTGTATGGTTTAAGCCTGCGTCTGTAAAGTAATGTCAAGTTTCCATTTATGTCAAGCCTCCACCTTGTGGCCTATGCCCTGTACAATATATTGTAAATATGACTTCTACCTACCCCTCCTATGTAAACTGGTTTTCCCTGAATGTCTAAAACAAATGAGTGAATGAATGAGTGAAACACAGTGATAGCAGGACCCCTTATCAATTCACTCCACCATTAAAACCAATACCTGAACCAATGACCCAGCCATTGGAACCACCCTCCACATTCAAGAAACAAAAGATGGACAACCTACCCTTGTGCCAAGGCTGCACATGCTCAGTATGAACATCTGGAACCCTTTACTATGGTTCCGGCCCTGCTCCAGTCTCTGCTCCTCACCCCTCTAACTTTTGTCTAATTTCTCCCTCTCCTGCTTCTGGCTCACCACCACCTCCAACACCTGTCCCATGCTTCTGTGGCTCCAGCCATCCTGAGCTCCTCTCTGCCTGCAAACCCCTGTTTCTTTGATATTGCCTCACCCCCACTGCCTTTTCCCAAACTCTGCCACTGCTATTTCCTCATCCCCACTGCCTCTTTCCTCAATCTCTGCCACTGATATTGCCTCATCTCCACTGCCTTTTTCCTTGATCTCTGCCACTTGCTCTTTAGTTACCAAGCACCCCAAGCACAGGTACCACAGGCACCAACACACACACACTGTCACCTGAGTCAGTGTTTAACCTGTGTGTATATATGTGTATGATTTCATGTCATTATCATTAGGGTGTGTATGAGCTTGGATTGGTGATATGTGCGCATATGCAATTGTACACCATGCCCTCTTGTCTATCAGTGTGATATTGAAATCCTGAGCATTGGTCTGACCCCACAGGGCAACAAATCTAGGGGTGGAAGTCATGGGCCATCAGTTTCGGACTGAGCAAGAGGAAGACGAAGAATTTGTGAAGATACGAGAAGAAGCTGTGACACAGGTTGACAGTGAAGACACCCATCCAAATCGTGACATAAGTGACCCCCATTTTGAAATGCACAAATATTATTATACACAGTTAGGCAGTACCCCATCAGGGAGGATTGGACATGGCAATTGATGATGCCACGTCCCTTCCATAAACAACTATGGGAGCTGGCCCATACAAGCCCCAAGTGGGGACACGGGGAATGATAAGACCCTAGCCAAAGTTGAACAATTTTTTTTTTTGGCCTGGGATGAGGGAGGCAATGGCACAATGCTGTGAGCGATGTCCTGAATGTCAAAGAGTGCAAGAAAGATGCCCACCATGAGCACCATTACAACTAATGCCCTTGATCAAAACCACTTTTGATAGAATAGCCTTAGATATTGTGGGTCCATTAACCAAGTGTAGCGCAGGGTACCAATATATTCTAGTTATAGTAGACTACCATATTACGCAATGCACTACCCAGACACAATAACTTTATGCTCAGCAACTGCACCATGAATTGCCGAAGAGCTCCTGAAGTGGATATCCAGGGTAGGGGTCCCTAGGGAGATAATAACAGATCAAGGTTCAAACTTCATGGCCAGCATCATCAAGGCCATGTGTCAAGTTTTAGGAATATGGCACAAGGGATTATCGTACCATCCCTAAGCCCATGGAAGAGCCCTATGGTCATGGTACCTAAGGCTGACAGGTCTTTACAAATATTTATAGATTTCAGGAGGGTGAACAAGATCGCCAGGTTTGATGCATTCCTGATGCCCCATATAGAAGAACTGTTAGAGAGGATAGGCCAAGCCCACTACATATCCACAAGAGATCTATCCAAAGGGTATTGATAAATACCAATGGCTGGAAGAGACCAACAGAAAAACACATTTGGTATACTGTGGGGCTTGTTTGAATTTACAAGAATGCCATTTGGCTCCCATGGGGCTGCTGCTACTTTCCAGCGCCTCATGGACCATATCCTTGTACCGCATACAAAGTATGCAACTGCGTATATTGATGACATTGTCGTATATTTGCAGTCCTGGGTGCAACACACACATCACCTGAAGGCAGTGCTCAATGGACTCTGTCAAGTAGGGATGATGGATAACTCACAAAAAAATACTTCCTCAGTATGAGAGAAACCAATTATTTAGGGTTTAGGATCAGACAAGGGGTAATGCAATCTCTGGCTAGCAAAGCAGCCATGATAGAAAGTTATTTACCCCTCCAAACCAAAAGCAAATGAGGTCATTTTTGGGGCTAGCTAATTACTATAGGAGGATCATACCACACTTTGCTGAAAAAGCAGTCACCCTGATGGATGCGATAAAAGGCAAAGTTCAAGGCTCCATACGATGAACACCCCAGAGGGAGGGGGCCTTCAGGGACATTAAAAGGGCTCTCTGCAATGATGCTCTCATTGTAACACCTGATTTTTCCAAAACCTTTATACTACAGACAGATGCCTCTGAAACAATTATAGGAGCCATGTTGTGTCAAGAGCATGAAGGAACAGAGCAACCAATTACTTTCGCCAGCAAGAAATTTAACACAGCAGAAACAAGGTATTCTATGATTGAGAGGGAATGCTTGGCCATAAAGTGGGCTGTGAATTATTTCCGGTATTATTTGATGGGCAGCGAATTCAGACTAATAATCAATCATGCACTGCTACAGTGGTTAAATAAGACCAAAAATGATAATGCGCATATAACACAGTGGGTGCTTTTAAATTCATGGTCAGTTATAGGCCCGCAATAACTAACAAGGTAGCTGATTTTTTGTCTAGATGCAACGAGATGGATGGAACAGCAACAGCATCTCTCAAGATGACCAACTAAGTGGGCAACAACCAAACCCACAAAGCACTTCCACCACAAGGCAACTTAACTGGGGGGATGTGTGATAGGGGCAATGCCCCAAAGGAAAGCTTACCTGGGAGGCAATTCCAACCTGGCAATTCCAACCTGGGAGGCAATTCCAACCTGGCAAGACACAGCGGCAAACCGGAAATCTGGCAGGAGAGAAACCATGATGGAAAAAACACCGTGCGTGGCAACAAAAGAGAAAGGGGGGAAAAAAAAGAAAAGGCACAGCTGGTCCAGGAGGAGCCGGGGTCAGCTCCAGTCACGGTGTAGCAGCGTGCTGGCACCAATTCGCTGCTCAGCCCCTTAGGGAAAGGATAAAAGCTGCACTGGGAGCAGAGTTGGCAGGATCAGAAGTGAGGCTTCTGGTGGGGCCAGAAGAGCCCCAAGGAGGAAAGAGCTCCTGAGGGAAGCAGTGGTGGCTGCCCCAACAGGGTGTACATCTTGAGGTTGGCATAAGGCGTGGTGTAAGGGAGGCAGAATCCTGAACTGGGAAACCCAGTAGGCCTCATTGCAGAAGACCCCAGGGAAGGTGGGACAGGATATACTCCCAATAATAACTTATTTCTTTCATCAAAGTTGTAACAGGTGAGAACCCCCCTGCCCCCGACAGCCTTCCAAGGCAAAGACGTTAACAACAAATTGTCCAGATCCCAGCAAAATGGTGAAACCTGGGAGGCCTTTATGATCTAGGTGCACGAGTGAATACCATGGGACCTTACAGTCTCTTAACGAACATTCCAACTTACATTTTTGGGGGGTACATAGATTCTAGTTCCTGCTCCTATTGATATCACCTGCAAAATTTTTTATTGCCTTCTGAGAAACCAGAATAAAAGACTTGGGTGTTGTAAGCAGAAGGGCTGAGTTTGCTGATGACACCAAACCTTGGGGAAGTGCAGCCACCCTAGAGGGTAGGCTGGCAATCCAGGCTGCAGAGGCCCCAGGGGAAGGAAGAAATGTGAAAGCCTGAGCCTGCAGCATGCGCCTGCCCCATGTACAGATCAGGGGAGCGCAGGTCACCCTACCCCTTGGAAGTGAGTGCAGCAGTTGGCCCTCCCCCTTCCCCCGACAATCTACCTGCAGCCCCGTCCTGTGCAGCTGTGCACAGAGGCCCCAGGCCCCAAGCCCCAACTGGCTGGGCACCAGCCCTGGCCCTGCCCGGCTCTCTACCTACAGGAGCTTCAATCCTCCTCTTCCCCACCACTTACCTGGTGGAGCTGCTCTGCAGGCTCCCTGGGGCCATGTGCATGTACATGCACATGGGACCCCCTGTCTCACTGCCTTCCTCCTGTTCTGTTCCAGCTCCCTGCAGGCTGAAACTCTGCCATCCTTCAGGGAGCTCACTGCAAAATTGCAAAATCTGCAGGTTTCTCTAGTAAAATGAGAAATCTGTGTTTGCCTCTGGTAAAAGGTAAAATCTGCAGTTTACTCTATTTTCCCATGGGAAATGGAAAACCCAGATCTCTGGTTATTGTCAAAAGGATCCTGGCTTTCTCTGATAAATAAAGCAAAATGAAAGCCCAATTTTCAGATTTAAAAAAGTAACCCCAAATCCACATTTTTTTTGTGATTAGAATGAAACACCACTAATATATAGATCTATACATAGTGGTGTTTCATGTTAATGACAGAAAAATGTGGCTTTTGGGTTACTTTGATTAATCCAAAAATTGGGCTGGGGGGTAATCAGAGAAAACCAGGATCTCTGGTTATAACGTAAGCATGTGGCTTTCCTCTTAAGATTCATGAGACATCTTTTTAGATTAGTATTGAAGAGTGGGTCTTTTCTCCTTTAAAACATTTGTTTTCAATTCAGAGATTGTACACTAGTGCAATGCTTTCCAGGTTGTGGTTAATTCATAAAAAAAAAGAATCAGTCAATATCTGTTCATTAACAAGATAGCACATTTACATTAAAATCTTGTGATAGGACTGGATTTCTTTTCTGCTCAAAAAGAAATCATTTGCACCAAATACAATTCACTAAAACTACTAACTTACACATAGAAACACAGGAAGTATTTAGAAGATGCATCAAATACTTCATTTTTGCTGGCTGCATCTTTGCCTGCTTCAGGTTATTACGGAAACCAAAAGGAAGAACAATGTTTTTCAGTGTTACATGTTAAACAAAAAAGAGAGTAGTTTACTGTGGTGTTTAGTTATTACAACCTAATCTCCAGAGGGTGCTTTAGGACATTTTGGTCAGAATAACACAGAGTAAGTTGAAGACATTTTATTATTATGGAATCATAGAGGTAAAACAGGAATATTCTTCTCCTTTTTTTTTTTTTTACTTACATAGAGCCTAAGATCCATGTAGCAGGTTCCTCTATCAATCACAATCACCCAACATGAGCAATGGGTACTTACCCGATAATCCTTCTAATCTATCCCAAGTGCCTGCATTGCTGTGCTATTAGGAACCCTGAAATTGATTAGGTCCTGTCAATTTCAAGACTTCAGTTAGATACAAGGCTCTGAGTAACAATGTAAGGAGTCTTAAAAAGGCTGGAACATCTGAACAGCGGCTGAAGGCACACTCTGTCTAACAATGTAATCGTCATTAATGAGGTGTGAACATCCAAGATCAGGCTCTTCCTGCATGAAATAGCAGGTAGGTTAAATCAAATTAACAATCATGAAATGAATGAGAATTGCCAAATTTCTGGAGTAATTTGCACACTTTAAATGCACGTCCACCTTACCCACGGGTATCTTAAGTATTGTAGTATTGTATTAAATATTGTCCTCCCTAAGCAATTCACCGTGAAAAGAGTAATTTGAGACTAGGACATCTGTAAAACTATTAAAGTCTGAAGAGTCTTAAGCTCCATGCAGTCCACCTAATCACCCTGGTAAATTAGGAAAACACAAATTTTAAACGATTGTGGTATGATGAGAACATTCCTTCAGTACATTGTGTTAGATTTATGCTGAAGATACACTGCTCAACATTTACATTAAACAAGCATGTAAGCAGCAACCTTTCCCTTAAAACATTTATTGTGGTTACATGTTTGCTTTGTAAGTAAGATTCTTTCCTAAATAATCCTTTACACTGAATTTCTTTGCCGACTGCAAGCTCTCTGAAGACATAAAGCTAAAAGATGGCTCAAGTTGCAACATGTGATATAATGCCACCGATCAACTCACATTCATTTAATTTGTACTCCCAGTTTCTCTGCCTCTTCCTTCCCCAGTGCTGCAGTTTTTTTCTTTGAAGGCTGGCTCTTCTTTGATTGTCCTGTTAATCCTCAGCCAAATTCTGTATTGAATTTGACTAAAGCTTCTGTCAAAAATCTTCAATAAAACACAGTGTGTTGGTTCTTTCTAAAAATTTGACCCAGTCTATAGCAACCTTAGAACTCTTTGCAACCTTATCATACCATCTTTTGCTTCCAAATATTTCCACAGAACCCTAGGAAAAAACTGGTTTCTAAATTATAAGAAAAGAATCCACTTACCTTTTAAAATCATTTGGTGAATTTGTGGTAGCTTCAGAACTGTGTTCAAAAACATTATTTGAACACACATAAGAAGGGATTCATTTTGCAAGGCATGAAGGGTACAAAAACAGCACATGATCTTGAGGGGGCATATTCTAATTACAAACTGCACTGGAGGATTTTGTGGAATACCACATTGTGTGCAAAAGCTTTTCAAGTCTGATTTTATTCTTTGATCATTTGGTTGTATAATTTTCATTTTCAGGTTATCGAATCATGTCAGATGTGTAGCTGGCCATGTTCAAACACAAGCTGTGGTAGTACATACCTACTCTATCATGTGTTTACCTTGATGTTATAAAATGCCCACCAGGTGGTGGGGTGCAGAAGGAGTGATGGGGGACAGGGGGAAGGGCTTGTCCAGGAACACCATGGCCTTTTTCTGGTCTGAGACACCCTATGAAGCCAGCCCAGACATGGTTTGTAGTGTGGGGTGAATGGGGCCAGCCAATGGCACCTCCTTCTCCACATCTTTACCACAGCCAACACAGCTCTGCCCCTAGTAGCATGTCTGGGGGTCAAGTGGAACCAACAGGGCACAAGGGGCAGCTGCCAGGGAGCCTGCATCACAGGGTTGCTGCAGCTCAAGCTGATGCTGCTATAGCAGCAGCAGCTGCCTTCACTGTACAAAAAGCCCCCTCCCCTTCCTATCACTTCCTCCTGGTCTCCATTTGCTGGTTTACCACCACTCCCACCCCACCCTGGATGCCGAAGGAGCTTGTTATGCCTCTGACTATATCTGATGGGCATAATGTGACTTGGCATAAAAATGCTTTTTCTAATAGCCTGTCCTGTTATCACTTCTGTGTCTATAGTGTTGCAAGTCTCATGACATTGATTAAACCAATTTTCAGGTTCATATTTTGCAACAGAATCGCTTCCACCTTGAGTGTGAGCCTGGCAGGAGGCAAACTGCTTACTGACACACTATCAAGAAATTTGGTCAGAACTGGGATATCCTCATGATCATGTTAGTTACCTACACTATCTGTGCTTAAATATACTATGTCTTCTCAATAATTCTGTCAATTATGTCCTCATTTATAACATCATAGTGTGTTTTGGGGGGCAAAGCATAGCAGAACTTTAATTTCAATGAATAGCATCCTCTGAAAAGTCACTGCCATGTATCTACTCTGTTGTCTTCTATCTCCATATGTAGGTTTGGTCCCTCTCTAATCTTCCTGAGATAAACAGCAAGCTCACCTGCTCCAGCTGTTGCATTCATGTTATGGTGATGTTTCAATATGCTAAAATCTTTCCACAATGTCAGTGTGTTAAGATAGTTCTCAATTATAGATGTGCATGAGCCACAAGGAAGAACAGAGAAAATCGTCCTGAAATCTCATAAAGCTACAACTTTCCCTCCGAACTGATTTCAGGGTTCATTTTGTCATGCAGGAGTCAATAAAGGCATGTGCAGCTGTTTTTTTTTAAGTAGGTGGTGTTAGCATGCCAGGTGAAAATAAGGCAGAGATCTGCTTCATATGAAGTCTCACTGTGGTCTGAAGCCAAGCACATGCTGCTTAGGAGTTCATAGGCGCTGCACACACCTTTGCTGTATTGCATAATTCTTTTCTGTGACTGCTTGTTTATTCATTTCTCTCCTTTTTTTCAAACTTCTCTATGTTTTTTGATTTTGTGCAAGTCTACAGTCTATAAGCTTTGAATGATACATAAAGTGTGGAGATACTGTAAGCACAAATATCTTAATTGTTTCTTAGTCTATCTATTCTTTAGGGTTTTGGTCTGTTAATGTCCAGGTTGAAATCTAGAAACTTAATTACCCTTTAAAACAGGGATTGCACAGGAAATAGTAAAGGATGCCTAAGTTTCTTTCCAAACATCTAAATATGCTGCATGATTTCGAAATAGGGAGCACCTAGTATACTGCACCAAAAGCCAAGAATACAAATAGCAAACTATCAACTGTTGGGTACCTAAACACAATGCAACACCTGGAAGATTTCCAAAATGTAAGAGCAGTAAGGAATCTGGCTCCCATTAAAAGTTACTAGTGTGTGAACCCCAGTCTTCTATTAGGAGCTTTCAAAATGTTCCTCTTTGTACACTTTATTAGAAGCTATTAGTTATTCCAGACAGTTGAAAATAAAGACAATAACATTACTGTCTACATATGAACAATGGTGCCAAGCTTCACCTCTTATATATTTACATTTCTGGCATTAGTAAGTTAGTGACATTTTTGTTCAGATATATTACTTTAAAATGTAGTCACTTTAATTGCTATGCAGTCATGCCATTTTGACTGCAATGTTTAAGGAAATGGATTCTCATATGGTCTTGTTGTTTTACAACTTAAAAACATGGGAAATGATAATAACACAAATAAATACCAATAGCTGGTGATGATTTTGCATCAGGGAGCAGGGTAAAGTTTTCAGTTCTGACCCAGTTCCAGCCCACATGCTTATCGCACTTCATGAGACACCAATACAGCAGAATATTTTTCTACTAGTCGGTACCCCTGGGATGGTATCCCTTTCTCAGGCATACTTCTAAAGATAGACCAGTGGCCTTTTTACCTTAAAATACACCCAATGTCTACCTCAAGTTGCATATGGCTTTAATTGTAACACAGGATCAGCCATTAAATTAAAAGAAATTTCCTCCTAACAAATATGGTTAGCATTTTCAAAATGTTTTGTTCTGATTAATCCTTCAGGTACATAAATCCCCTAACATTTTCCATATATTTATTTTATAATTATATTTTTCATATGATTGTACAAGTATAGTTACTTTTCATACCTAAGCAGAAAGGCACAACAAGGTGTCTATTATGATGTACTAATGACTTAGATTTGTGATTATTAGATATAAAGCAGAAAGCTGAGTGCCAGCGACCTCCTAGGCCTGTCATTATTGGATCATAATACACACAGTCAAGTATCTCTTTATGTTCATAAAATGTTTAACTCTAGAGAAAAGCATTTGACATCAGGAGAAAAATACTTGCAAAACAGAGAAATAACATACAATTAAGGAGAACATGACAGAGGAAGAAAATAACCTCATACAGTTTAAAAATGTTAATGATAACTTTACATTTTAAAGATTTTTTTAAAGCACATGAATGATATTGCCCATCAGCTGCACTTAATATTTGTCTCATATATATACACACTTGTACATATGTGTACACAGTTGAATAAATAAATAAGAGACCAGCCTAACTAAACAGTGAACATTTTAGTGAGTTGAAACTCAAAAAGGAATCCTAGAAGAAGTGGAGATTTGGCCTTATTATTAGGGTGATGTATAAGGGCATATAGCATGGATATGTGAGGAGAAAATCAGGAAAGTCAAAGCACAATTTTAGATAGAACTAGAAAGTGGAATAGAAGACAACAATAACATCCTATAAGTTTGTCAGAAGTAAGAGGAAGATCAAGGAAAGTGTAGATACCTTACTGATTGAAAAGGGCAATCTAATCATAAGTGATGCAAAGAAGGCTAAAGTACTTAATGTCTTTTTGCTTCAATCTGCACAAATATAGCAGTACAGCTGGAAATGATGATATGGGGAGAGATTAACAGCCCAGATTAGAAGAGCAGGCTAGGGATTAATTACAGAAACTGGATTGTTAGATTAAGTGGGTTTTAGATTATTTAAGGGTTGCTTAAAGTCAGCAGGGCTGGGCAGGATGCATCCTAGAGTACTCAGGGAACTGGCTGAGATAATTTCAGAGCCACTGACTATTATCTTTGAGACCTAATGGAGGTCAGGTGAGGTCACAGATGACTAGAAAAGGCCAAATATACTGTCCTTCTTTAAAAAAAAGAAGGATCTGGGTACAGATCAGCCAGTCTGACCTCAGCCCCCCAAAAGATCATGAGGTCATTAAGGCATGTATTTCTAAGTAGCTGAAGGATTACCATCAAGGTGATCAGGAAGAGCCACCATGGATTTATAAAAAATAGGATACACCTGACCAAGCTGATTTTCTTCTGTGACTAGCTGGCAGGGTCTGCGTATGGGGGGGCAGACCAGCAGATATGATGTACATTGACTTTAACAAGGTTTTTGAAACTCTCCCAAGATATTTATAAGCTCAGGAAATATAGCCTAAATGAAATTACTGCATGATAGTCACATAACCAGTTGTAGCATCAGGTTCAAAGAGTAGCTATCAGTGCCTTGATGTCTAATTGGAACAGTTATTAAGTAGGGTTTCCCAAGAAACTGTCCTGGGTTAGGCACTGTTTAACATCATCACTAATTATTTCAAGGATGGCATTGAGTCCATTTTTAGGAGATTTGAGGATGCCACAACTATGGGTGGAGTTGCAGACGTGTCAAAATCCCAGTCCTACTGTCCAGAGTATCTGGATCAATTGGAGAAATGGCCTGATATTAATTAAATTAAACAAGAGCAAGTGCAAAGTCCTTGGGACAGGACAGCTGCATACACAAATACAGATCAAAAAATCACTGCAGTAATGCAGAAAAAGGACCTGGGCATTCTAGTGGACCATAAACTGAATATGAGCCAATAGAAAAGTCTGGACAGTCAAATTTGGTTACAGATTTTTGGATAACAGTCTTTAGATATCTGAAGGGTTGTCTTATAAGGATGGAGACTGACTATTCTTTATGGACAATCATAAACTCATAGAGAAGTAGGGCTAGAAGGGATCAACAGATGTCATCAAGTCCAAGCCCCTGCCTGAGACATCCCTATCCAGGGTCTGTGGGGGATCGGGGGGTGGGGGGAGGAGAGGCAGGCAGCATAAGTCGGGGGGATTGAGGAGAAATGGGGGACTCAAGCAGCGGGTTCAGGAGACAGGTGGGGTCCATGGAGGGATTGGCAGGGCAGGAAGAAGAGGTAGATCAGGGGATCAGAAGAGATCAGGGGATTGGGGAGGAAGTGGGGTCTGTAGAGGGGATTGGGGGGTCAGTGGGATCTAGGAGGGTTTGTTTGGATCAGAAGGGCTCACAGGGTCCATAGGAGGCCTTGGGGGATGAGGGGACACTCTTCCCCCAGCTCCAGTACAAGAGACTGTTTTTAGCTTCTTGACCCATCTCCTACCCTGGCAAACCAATCCCCCCCACCATGCCCACCCCTACCCCAAACTTGACTTAATTTCTCAGCTCCCAGCACTGGCAGATAATGGTAAAATCAGCACCAGGAGTGGCTTGCAGGATGGGCAGGGGTTTGGCAGGTTTAGGAGTGGGGCTGGCTGTCAAGAGCAGAAGAACCATGGGGCTAGAAGTAACCTGGTGCCTGGCAAGAGGTAGGAAAATCACAGTCCCAGGACTGGGGCCAGAGACTGGACTTTCACAGCTGTGGGGCTGTGCTGGGAACTGTATAGATGTTCAGGAGAGTTAGATTAGTTCAAAAATGGCCAACCTGATCTAAGTTAGAATACCTCAGAGAAAAAGTTAACTTAAATTGGGTTGGCCATTTTAGAACAATATAACTTGCATTCCCATAAGGTCAAGACTATCATTATGCCTAGTTCTTAGGTGGTCCATAAAGAAAAAAGATCACTTTTTCAAGACCCCTAGTCTTCATCATGAAAGATCAAAAAAATCTGATGCAAATTAATTATTTGAAAAAAAAACTTCTCTCACAAAGAATTCTCCTTTGAGACATTATTACAACTTGTACAATACAGCTGAATTGTCTTGTGTGTGGTGGGTATGATTAAAAAATTGCCTGAGTCACAGTATTTGTTCTGTTCCCTATATTTAGAATAAGAAAAACAAGAGCCATGATGCATTTAAAAGACTGTAGGTGATAAATATGCAGTGCTTAGTGCCATCCACTTCACTTTTAAAATGCTCAAAGGTGTGAGTGAGTGATTTCCAAAGACAGAAATGTCAATTAGGCACCTAGCTCCTATTAAAAGTCAATAGAAGTTAGGCACCTGGCTGCCAACTGTGTCTCTAAAAAACTCTCCTCTGTGTGGCTTAGAAAGTATATTATAGTTGCATTTTGTTCACCAGCAGGGAAGTGTTATAGAGAGCTCTGCTCATGTTTCTTAATGCTGTCTAGGCCTCTCAAGCAATCAAGCTGCTGACTGGCTCTTATACCTAGAGCTGGCCCTGGTTTTATTTTTTTAATATTTTTTTTGTTGGAACCAAAATTTTTGATGAAACTTTTGTTGTGTATGTTCCTCAGGTTCAGGATGGAATTTCCACTGACGCTTTCCTTTGGTAAACTCATGATGGTCAATAGAAGTATGCATACATCTTGTTCATCCCCTTCTCTTGAACCCTTGAAGGATGACTTCAGCTTCCATGTCACTGAAATCATACAGCTGTTTTTAGAATCTTCCTGTACCAGTTGTTCCTTTATGAATAGAGCAGTTGAAGATAACATAACCCCATTACAGCTCATGTCAGCTGCCATTTCTGTATCCCTTATTTCCCCACTTTAATACATTATGTGTGACTTAATAAAAAGGCTAATCAATTCTATGGCATACAGCTCAGCCGCTCAGCATATAACAATAGCTGGAAGGCTATATGGATATTTCTTATCATATTTTTGCTTTTTCTATCCTTATTTTTAGAAAGCCAGGCATTTTTTATTCTCAATATCAGAAAACAAAAATACATTAAAAAATTGTAAAACATTCTCTTTGATTAGAACTGAGTAGATTTACACATGTTACAATGAAGAGCATGTGTCTAGGGACCTCTTTGTCAGCACTCTCTATATTTAATACTGCTTTATCAAAGGACAAGTGTCAAGGGGACTTTGAAAAAACATGAACACACAAGACACATTTGAAACAGAAAAATGAAGTATTTGTTCACAGACTTTTTTCCAAGCCATCTGCATAGTAGTGGTTTTTATTTAAGCTTTGATATAGTTAGTAATTTTGATGGGTTTCATAGATTCATAGATTTTGTATTGTATGGGTTTATATGGTGTCTTTTGGTCTGTATACTAAATATGGGTAGAGAATAAACTCTGAGAATTTTAGATTTCAGAACATTAAAAGAAAAAAATCAATAGTATAAATGACATCAATATTAATATACATAAATCATTAGCACTAGATTGTTGTTATCTACCTATAAAGGCCCAATAGTTTCCAACAGCCCAGGCCACTTTTTAAAATTAATATTAGTTTTTACTATAAATTTATTTTAAAAGAGAGAAAAAGCATTATTAATGCAAAAAAGTATATATTTATCAGTACAGTAGATACAGGAACACATATTAATATATATCTATTAACAAGGAAGGCCCTTCCAGTCCTATTTATATTTATCCCCAAAACTTTAATCAAAGGAATGAAAGTCTCTATTTATCCCCTCCCTGCATGTTGAAGAAATAGCCTATATGTCAGAACCCCTCAGGTTCAAACCCAGAACTTCGGCACCTTGAGACAGAAACCAAAGCAAAAGCACCATCCGAAGACTAGTCAAGCACCAGCTGCAGTTAAGCTTGGGTCTTTCCATGAGGTCCTGAGTGGGAGACCAGGAAACCAGGGCAATGTCCCTGATTGGAAGGCCATGAACCCTTCCCATTCCCTATATGGCTTTACCCTAGCAATAGTCCCACTAGGTATAGCTGTTCAAAATTGGATTTGGCTCTGTTTAAACCTTGTTGTGGCCTAGGCTTTCCCAGCTTGGATTGACTGCTTAGCCTAAACTTATCTCTGTCTTGACCTTTAACTTGACATTCTTGAACTTGGGCAAATACCTGGCTTTGACCTTGGCTCCCACTCTGGTAAACCCCTAACTTACCATGAATCACTAAGACTGACGGTCTATGCAGTAATCAACCCTTACATTTTATAATAGGCTTGGAAATACTATAGGGAAAATTCTGTTCTCACCACTTTTTTACAGGGTGAGCTAACAGGACTAGTTCACATAAGCAAAGGGAATAATTTTGGGAATCTCATCCAGAGTGTAAGCAGATTTCTGGAGAGCCGTGGAGGACAGCTCTTTGAAACAGCTCTTGCAGCTGTTGCATTGAAAAAGAAAATCTCAAGCCAGAGGCAGATAAAGAAATAAGTATTATGTTGTGTATTGGTAGCATGCATCAGCCATTTCTTTCTGTAGAGGTAGAATAAAGGAAAGAGCTACTATGCCTTCATTTTATGGTGAGAATATTCTTTCTCCCTTGCCTTTGCAGAATTTCCTTCTTCTCTTTCCATGCTCCCTGTGCTGACTGCCGGAGGTAGTTGATATTTTCTCTATGAAAACGTTTCCTGTTTTGGAAATATGGTTTCATTCAAATCAAAAGGTTTCTGGATAATTGTGGCAGGGCACTATCGGTGTCTGCCACTTTAAGGGCTGAGTCAGGCATCCAGCAGGTGCCTGGTGGCAGCAGCCATTTTGAGAACCTAGTATACAAAGGCTGAAGTCTGCTGCTACCAGCACAGGAAAAAATATTGCTCGTCTGAGCTGCAGCAGGAAGAACCCAGGAGGTAAGGGCAAGAGCATATGGGGATGGCTAGGAGGCTCTTAGTCGTGGGCATGACCTAAAATTTCACCCTGCCGGAGATGGGTGGCCTGGTAGGGCTCCTAGTGGTGTGGGATCCTCCAGAAAATGTCAGGCCAGTTACCAAGCTGGTGAAAGGTGGGTTGGGGTGCCTTAATAACCCCAGCCTCCACAACTGGGTGGGTTACCTCATAGTAGGGTGTGTGGCCAAAGGTCCCGGGGGGACCATGCCTGAGAGGGAGAAGAATACAGGAAACTAGGTAGTTCAGAATGAGGGTGAAGTAGGCTGCCTGATAGGAGAGATCTGGTTGGGGTCCAGACTGGAGGATCATGGGGCCCACTGTGGGACTAGAGATGCTAAGAACTGTGATACCTTCTGCGAAGCATGGGCTGCAGTATGGGGGAGGTTAGAGCTACAGATGGCACCCCTGGCATCAGCACAGTAATGGGTAGTCTCCCACATTATACCAACAGTTAATGGAACAGCAAAGTCATGGCAGATGAGACTGGATGGACTGCCCCATGGAGATGGGTGGGTTGGCCAGCATGAGACCCGGCCCTGAGAGCTGCCCCGTCACAATAATGTAACTTTCAATTGTTTTCCCTTTACTTGATATAATCAAAACAACCAGTGTTCTTAAGAACTGACATTTTGAAACAACAAGTTTTTGTTTAAATTATTTCAATTCAAAATGTAATAAATAGGTTCAATATGTCAGATTTTGGTTTGATGGAAAATGGCAGAATTTATTTATTTTTATTTCAATATTTCCTTTTAGTGACTCTTCAGACCTTTCTATTATGAATACGATCAATATGTCAACCTTTCATGCTACAAGGCTCCATGAAGCTCTGAGTTCCATGCAGACTCAGAGTTATTCCATTTTTCTGAACAGCTCCACTCCGCTTGGTTTTATCAATTTTCACTCATCTCATGAGGATGTTCACTAGTCATAGCACATACTAGTGTGGTGGACTTGCCTATCTTTGCCAAAGTGATTGGTGGGGCAAAACCACCAATCAGAGACCATCGGGGAGGAGTCTTGGGAGGAGTCTGCCCCTCCTTTACATCAGGGCAAGGCAAGGAGTGGACCTAATTGAAGAGTGTGCTCCACCTCCCCCCTGACTGGTCAGTCTTCAATCTTGAGGTGGAGCGCCAAGAGAGTATATAAGGAGCTGCATGCATAGTATGAGGGAGAGATGGTGAAGGATGGAGAAAAAAGAAGAAGCCAGAGCTGAGGAACAGCCACCCAGGGGGCACTTCCAGTTGCCCTGAAGAGCCTGAAGACTCCACCATCAGATGGAAGAGGCAGGCAACCATGTCCTCAACCCCTCACTGAGAAAGAGCATGGTGAGCGGGTGCAGGCATCACTACATGGAGGCTCTGAGAGGGACTGGGACCTTGGGAGCTCAAGGTGGCTCAAGTCTCCAACCCCAACACAAGGCCAGCACTGGTGTAGATGCCGCTGCACAGTGAGTCATTGTCAGGTCAAGGGCCCTTGGAGGAGGCATAAGGGCCATGGGCAGTGCTGGCTCTGCAGTGTGGCAGGCCTGTACTGGAGCCCTATCCCTGCACAGTGCAGCCCAGGCCTGCAACCTGCTGAGAAGGCCAAGCTATCTGGGCATATGAACGAGCCATGCACCCCACACAGGGACCAAGACAGAGCACCTGCTGCAGAAACCTCTTTCCTAGATAGGGACGAAAGACCAGGAAACCTTGCTGGACCCCTTCTAGCCAGGAAATGTGAGTTCTCGGGCAAGGGTTTCCCACTGGGGAGGGACATAGTGGATAGCCCCCATCAGAGGCATTTTAAGCTAGAGAGAGAGAGAAGTTCCTCTAGAGGAGGTGGGTGTTTGGGATTACCACGCCTACATTTCGGAGTATTTATTGTTTGCTGCATCTTATATTTTGGAGTGTTTGTTAATTAGTTGTTGTGTTTTCTGTTCTGGAGTTTATTAACTAATTACTGTGCTTTACATTTTGGGGGTGCTTACCCATCAATCCTGGGATGATATACTTACTTTCTGAGGATCTGTGGCCAAGGTTTCTCTTGTGCATCTTGGGGACTGCTATAATTATTTGTTCTGTTATTTGTTGACTTGAATGTATTATATGTAAATATATATCTTTATCACCCATCCAGTTTATTCTATCCCTTCCCCTTCTATTCTGCATCTGAATAAAATATGCATATAGTTAAGATACTGTGTCCTGCTCTTCCTCTATAAAGACACTGGAGAAGGGGAAGCTGCAAGCATGCTGCAGTTTCCATCTCTAGCATGTACACCCTGCTGACCATCCCCTTCTATTGTAAAGGGGATTACACCTGGGTAACACTAGGAAGCCTACCCCATTTCTAAAATTTAAGCTGTGAGTCCAGTGAACTCTTCTTTGCAAATTATGAAAAAAAGGGATCCAGCACTCATCATGCCAGCAGCTTCCAATATTTGCTTATTTTCTTTTTTACAAGTACTAGTATATGCAGAAGATCCTGGTGTCAAAAAACCCCAAAAACACACACACAAAAAAGCAGTGCAATGCATGCAGCAGCACTGCATCACCAGAAAGGGCGCCTGGCCAGCCAGGGCTCCCAGCCAGGCTCAGAACAGCCAGATTTCTGCTGCTTCCCAAGAACCCCAGGTAAGGCTTCTGGGGCCAGCACAGGTGCTGGCCCCAACCTCCCCTACTCCCCCGGGGTAATTTGCTGTATGCCAGAGTGCACATGTAGGGGCTTGCCCAGGGCCAAAAGCAGCACAAACATATTCTGCTGCTATTTGTCCTCCAGGAAATGCATGCATGTGCTTATAGGGATGCACACTGTGGGTCTGTCCACACATGTAAGCACATGTGATTGCAGCAGCTCAAATAGAAGCAATGCAAATTTGAACCAGGGCTTTTTGCTTCAGTGCACATGCTCAGATATGCACTTTGTTGTGGAGTAAATTGTGCCACTTGGGGCAAAATAACCCTGCCTGGGTCCTCCCAGATCTTCAGCTGGGGGAGCTAGAGCCTGGGGCCAGCACCTGTGCTGTCCCCAGCAGTATAAAAAGCTTCCCTGTCCTGGCCCCAGCAGTATAAAAAGTCACCCTGGCAAGTAGCACAGGGCTACTAGCTCTCAGGAGCTTCTGGGGCCCAGCCAATTGGTACCTGGGGACACTACCCCTTGTGCTAGCTGGACTGCTGCAGCAGTCCTGAGAGTTCCCTGCACCCTCTACCCACTGCAGCAGTCTGGCAGTGGGGGCTGCTGCCTAGCTGTGCCCTGCTGTGTACCTGCCAGACCTGGATGGGGACTGCACAGCCAGTAGAGGCATCTACCCCTCTGGGCCAGCTGCCAGTGAACTGTGATTGCAGGGTTGACTTCTGTGTGGCACAACTGCCATGTGTTCCCCCTGCCCAGCCATCTGGGCAGCTATCACCCTGAAGATGTTCCAGGTGTGCTGGCCTGCTTTGAACTGTCTAAGCATGTCCTCCTGGCCTCATCTGTCCAGGAGGTCAGCCACAGCCAGCTGGATCCAAGGTGCTAGCTCTGAGCAGGCAGGGTCCTGCCACTGGCCTCCCTAGCAGGGATTCTGGTGTTTCCTATTGGAAAACTGAAAAAATCCTGATTAAAAAAAATCTCAGTCACTCTGTAAAATACCTGCAAATCCATGTTCCTCCACCAGTAAAACAAAAGACCACTAGAGAGAGAGAGAGAGAGAGAGTGAGACCAAGACAGCGATCAGTTGGACAATGTTTTATTGACATATCTTACAGTGTTAAAGCAAGTGTCTTATAATAAAAAAGTGACCTGTAAATATGGTTCATAAATACATATTTTGCTGCCCCCACACAAGGAGCACCGCCCCCACACAAAGGGTTCGGCCCCCCCAAAAGGGGGTTTGACCACCACACAAGTGGTTCGGCTCCCACACAAGGGGTACTTCCCCTTAATGGGGGCCAAATGACCCCTGAAGGGGCTACCACCACCCCTGCAAGGCCCACATGCCCCACCCCAGCCCCGCAATTGCTGCCCCACCTGGACCCATCCCCCATCAACTGCTGCAGCCCCCCCAATGGCTGCCCCACCCAGCCCGACCCCCCAACTCTCCCAGACCCCCAAATGGCTGCCCCACCCAGCCTCACCTCCCAACTTTCACCCCCAAAGCTACCCCCAAAGCTACAACCTCAGGCACCATCACTAAAAAATAATTTGTATTGTCTTAAAAAGAAATGGTGTCACATGAATGAAAAACTAGCTAAGCTTCTTGATAAATGGTCATGTGTTAAGGCATGGTGTGAAAGCCTTTGGCAACAAGGTCGGGTGTGTTTTTATCTAATATTGTTGGTAATGATACGGATCAAAGGAATACACACATTAGAAATTAAAATAAAAAATGATACCACATTATGAAATATTGCAAAGCCTAGTAAGTATAGATGACACAGCTCTTAATCAACTTTTACTTAGGCAAACTTCCATGGAAGCAATAGGTACTCTCCCTGAATAGGTATTTTCCCTAATAAAAAGCAGAGTAAGGACTTCAGGAATACAGCTAAAGAGCAGAATGTAAGATAAAATTCAATATGTCATCTAACAAATCTGGTGAATATAAACTAAAAAAAACCCAAACATGAAAAAGCAGTTCTGTAACAAAGAAGGCATAATCCCTGCCCTGAGAACCCTATAATACTGCGTGCATCTATACTTTCATTAACACACAGTGGCTACTATGCATTTATTTAGTAGTTGTATATGCAAGTACTAAATAAATGTGCACTAACCAGTTACTATGCAGTAGTGCCAGCAGATGCCTTTTTCGTGATGCTACTGAACAGTAGCCTAATAATACTTCACAGTAGTGTGTTAACACTGTTCATCCTGTGATGCACTACTTCACCATGTTATTAGGCTACTGCGCAGTTAGCATCTCATGTAGATGTGCCCACTAACACTATTTAAGAAAAATGCCAAACAGGGAAAAGAATGGTATAGAATGATCCAAGCAATTATACCTTAATAATAGGAAGGAAATAAGAGCAGGCAATTTTCAGGAAAAATTGAGAAAGAACCTCATCTGGAATAAATTACAGTTGGTCCATTGACTTCAATTATGCTTATATGTTTGTATATGCTGAATTTCACTAAAAGCTATCCAGGTTTTTTTTTGGTTACAGCACAATACAATGTTAAGACTTTTGGACTGGATTGAAATCTAGTCAGTACTTCCAGCTTCCTCAGTGTCCTTGAATAAGCCATTAAACTTCAATGTTCCTCCTTTATGAAACTCATTTCAATCATGCTTCCAGACTGCTATTAAATACTAATATTCTCATATAAGGAATACAGTAGAAAGCCTATTGTTTGTGTCACTAAAAATATACTAGAGAAAGCATTCAAAGCCATAAAGCCAGATCTTTATCACCATTAAATTTATGTAGCATCATGAGCTTTAGTGTATTATATCATTTTAAAAACTGGCCCTTGTGTTATAAAGAATAATCTAACAATCAGTTAAGTAACTTAATATTGTAGACCCTTTACATTGGTGACTGGTATGAGCCTTTTTTTAAAGACAGAATAATATGTTGCACAAAAAAATATAGTTTTTAAATTTTGCATTGCCAGAGAATATCAAAGTTGAAAAGCAACGGCTCTAATATACTTGTTCCTTTCTTTTCTTCCTGCACAATGAAGATGTGTTTCTCACAGATCTAGTTTTATAACCTAACAGCAACAGAAATCAGCATACACCTTCCTTCCTTCATAAATTAAAGCAGGAATGCATTACAGCTTCATAATCCATGCAGATTCAGTTATGCTGTTACTGCTAGGGTTTTTTAGTTTACAAATATTTTTTTCAAAACAAACATTTCTGAGATCAGTCCCACAGGCTGAGGTATATTAGGCCTTGTCAGCATTCTACTAGGGAGTTTACAAAGACATTTCTTCACTGTCACCTATAATAAAACAGGGAATTGAATTTTCTTGCACCAATTTAAATTTTTTCTTTTTAGTTCATGGAAAATGAGCGTACTCTTCTCAGAAAAGTGTATCCATTACTCTTGATTACTTAATGGTAGCATTAGCTGTATCTCTGACAAAGGAAAAACATATTCCTTGATGGGAACTAAAATGACCTTTTATAGTTTCAGCTTATGGATCTTATTATTCAGCTTATAGACTGTATAAAAGCAGAAAAAATAGGTCATAACCAACCTTGGATTAGGTAATCTTAAAAGTCCCTTCCAACCCATCCCTCTGGTTCTGTGATCTATCAATAATGGAGTTCTTAGGCACTTTTTGAAAAAGTTTGGTAGGATGTCTGTTTGCTGTCAGAGGATATTGGAATTGATAAATCCAAAGTCTGATCCAGTATGGTATCTTTTGTAGACCCAATAAATCCAGTATGTCTTGATGGTACAGTGAATTCATTCAGTGTAGTATTTCAATGGGTACTTCCTATGATGTGTTTTTAAATAAAGGTGCTCCAATGTCTTGGTGACAGACAGCTTATAAAAGCCTAGCTAGAAAGATAAAAGTGAAGATATTTCTTTTCAAGTATATTCCCCTCTCCATTTGTGAAAACAAATAACAATTTCCAAGCTTTGCTTGTTGTTTGCATTGGTTTTGCAAGCATACTTTATCTTAGGAATCTCTAGGAATTGCTTTCAATATTTTCAATCCAATGGCACTCTACACAGTTGGTTATGTACATTAAATTCTATTGTTTTTCTTCCCTGATTGGAAGACAATACTTTTATGTAACAAAGGGATTGAATAAATTCTTCAAATTGATACACTTATGGAGGTGGGTAGCAAAAGCAGTAAATCTTTTGTCCATCCCTTGAGATTGATTATTATGTTGTAGCTATATAAACAAGTATCAGACTAAAGATAGGAATATAAAACTTATTGGATGTAATTCATGCCTAATACTTCAATTTTCTTTTGTTACAGGCACAGACCATGTTCATGCATACACATGCTTTATAATTTCTGAAGAGATTGATCATATATCTGTAAATCATTTGTTTATTTACCTTAGTGTCAGCCTAGGATGCCCATGCAAACATTTCGGAGGATCAATTATTCATATTCATTTGCAAACAAGCTTATTCATGTCAAAATGCCCTTTCCCCACAAACAGTCATGAAAACAAAACATTGTTTGTATGCCTCCGCTCTGACAGTTTGACTTGTCACCTTGAACAACATATTTGATTGCCTAGATTTTGTATTGTCTGCAAGTTTCTGACAATTGTAAATATTTCTGAAACAGTTTAAGAGAGGCATTGAAAGGAGGCCTCATATCCTACACAGGAGGTGCATCTACACGAGATGGTACATCGCAGTATTGACAAGCTGACGTAGCATCAGCGGGCATGAACTGTAATGCTGCTGCTGCTGTGCAGTAGGGTCAGAAATGACCCGTGCACCGCTGGGACTGCACAGTAACAGCTAAAGCAAGAACTAAATGACTGTGCGGTAACAACTGTGCAGTTGGGTACATGTGTAGATGCTTCATAGAATCATAGAATTAGGGTTGGAAGGGACCTTATAGATCTTCAAGTCTGACCCCCCACCCAGGCAGGAGAAAAACTGGCTCAAATGACTCCAGCCAGGTAGGCATCAAGCCTCTTCTTAAAGACCCCCAGGGTAGGAGCCAGCACCACTTCCCTTGGAAGTTGGTTCCAGATCCTAGCCGCCCTAACTGTGAAGTAGTTCTTACAGATGTCTAATCTAAACTTACTCTCCAACAACTTATGGCTGTTATTCCTTGTTATGTCAGGGGGAGTGAGGGGAAACAAGGTCTCTCCCAAACCCTTCAGGTCCACCCTAGTGAGTTTATAGATGGTCACCAGGTCCCCCCTCAGCCTTCTCTTGTGAAGGCTGAACAGGTTCAGGTCTCGCAGTCGCTCATTGTAGGGTCTGCCCTGTTGTCCCTGGATCATGTGAGTGGCCCTCCTCTGGACCCTCTCAATGTTGTCCACATCCCTTCTGAAATGGGGCGCACAGAACTGGATGCAGTACTCCAGCTGGGGCCTGATCAGTGCCGCGTAGAGGGGGAGGATCACCTCCCTCAGTAATGACTCCAAGATCCGTTTCTGCCTCCATGCTCCCAAGAAAGCAGTTTCCCATCTTATAAGTGTGCCGCTGGTTACTACTGCCCAAGTGCAGCACCCTGCACTTGTCAGTATTGGAACGCATCCTGTTTTTGTTAGCCCACCCCTGTAACCTATCCAGGTCTTGCTGCAGTTTTGGTATCACCAGCAAATTTAAACAGGTTGCTTTTCATCCCATCATCCAAATCGCTGATAAAGAAATTGAACAGTGTGGGCCCAAGGACCCACTGTCCAGGGCGCGAGCCCTGGGGGACCCCACTGCCCACTTCCCCCCAGGTCAAATATGACCCGTCCACCACCACCCTCTGAGTATGACCCTTCAACCAATCTGCAATCCATTTGACTGTGTAGGCATCAATGCCACAGTCACCTAGTTTTTGAATGAGGATGGGGCAAAAGGCCTTGCTGAAGTCCAGAAAGACTATGTCCACAGCAACACCTGCATCCAATGCTTTTGTGACTGGATCATAAAAGGAAATCAGGTTGGTCTGACATGACCTGCCCCTAATGAAACCATGCTGGTTGCCCTTGAGCATCATCCCTGAAGCTGGCCCATCACAGATGTGCTCCTTGATGATCTTCTCAAGGAGTTTCCCTAGGATTGAGGTAAGACTGACAAGCCTATAGTTTCCTGGGTCCTCCCTTTTTTAAAGATGGGGACCACGTTGGCTATCTTCCAATCATCTGGCACCTGGCTCAAGCACCACGAGTGCTCATAAAGCCGTGCCAAGGGCCCTGTAATAACCCCTGCTAGTTCCCTCAACGCCCTGGGGTGGAGAGCATCTGGACCCACTGATTTGAACATGCCCAGCCCCTCCAGAAGCTCTCTAACCTGGTTCTCCCCAACCTGAAGTCTGGAGGTGTTCCCCTCGAGTCCGTCTTGCATCACAGTGGGGAAGTCCTGGTCCCTGCCCAAGAAAACAGAGGTGAAGAATTGGTTAAAGATGTCCGCTTTCTCCTCTGGCACAACCACCAGATTGCCCAGAGTATCTTGCAGGGGCCCAACGTTTCCCAGTGCCTTCTTCATCCTTCTTATATATTTGAAAAAGGACTTTTTATTATCTTTGATCTTGGACACTAGTCCTAGGTCTATGTACACCTTAGCTTTCCTGACAGCCCCCCTACAGGCCCAAGCAGAAGAGGTATACTCCTCTTTGGAAGATAGCACCCCCCCTTCCACCACGTGTACGCCACCTTTTTGGCAACCAGGCATTCCCGGATGCCCTTGGTGAGCCAGGGAGGCTTTCGGGCACTCTTGCCCGCCTTGCTTCTTGTTGGGATGGTCACCCTTTGGGCCCTGAGTATTGTCTCCTTAAGGAACGACCACTCATCTTGGGCACTGAGTTCCCCTGCCCTCGAGAACCCCAGCACCTTTCCCATTAATCTCCTCAACTCATTGAAGTTGGCCCTCTTGAAGTCTAAGGCTACCGCCTTGCTGCAGGCCCTTGACACCCTGCACAGGATGGTGAATTCCAGCAAGTGATAATCGCTATCACCCAGGTGGTCAAGAACCTGGAGGCCCCTTACTAGGTCATCGCCTGTGGCCAGGACCAGATCCAACAGGGCATTTCCTCTGGTGGGACTGTGCACCTCCGGAATTAAGTGCAGGTCCTGTATCTCGGCTGGGAACCTGATGGAACAATCTGACCTGGCTGACTGTTCCTCCCAGCAGATGTCCGGGTAATTTAAATCACCCATGACACCTACATCCCTTGCCTTAAGTGCCTCTGCAACCTGGCCCAAAAATTCCTGGTCCAGCTCCTCCCCATGGCTGGGGGGTCTGTACTAGACCCCCACCGTTAGATCCCTCTCCCCACGGCCCCCTTGTATCTTGACCCAGATCACTTCAGCCTGCCCCTCCTCTGACCCCATTCTGCTGGCAGAGGATGTGTATTGCTCCTTGACATTGAGCGCCACACCCCCACCTTTCCTTCCTTCTCTATCCCACCTGTAAAGCCTATAGCCCCTAATGCTAACTGCCCAGTCATGGGATGAATCCCACCACATTTCTGTAAGCCCCATTATGTCTGGGTTTGAACTGGCTATTCTGAGGGCGAGTTCCTCTTGTTTGTTCTCCATACTATGAGCATCGGTATATAGGCATTTAAGGCCTTGCATAGCTGCATGTGCCACCCCCCAATTTGGGAGACTGTCTGGACCCGTTTCTTACTTGGGCACTCCTTGCATTTGTCACCTGTTTTGTTCAGGTGGTGTCCCCTTCCCCCAGTGAGGCGAGTTTAAAGCTTGTTGTACAAGATCAGCCAACCTAGAAGAGAAGACACGCTTGCCTTTAGAAGAGAGGTGAAGCCCATCCTGCCCCAGCATGAAGTGCCATTAATTGCAGATAATCAAACCTAATAAGGAAATTCCTTACTAGCGGTTCTTGTGCTATTTAAAATATAGTAGGAAACCCCTGATCCTCTGGATCATGGCATACATGGAGAAGATCAGATACCCAGTGCATCTATCTGTGGCTGACAAGCCCAATTTGCGAGTGGCACAGCTGGCTCCAAGTTGCACAGATCTATATATTGTCTGAGTTGGAGTCCTAGTTTACAGCATGCTACTTTGTTCTTTCCCACTTTGCTTCCATCCTTTGGATCAAAACTGCTTCATGTTGAACTGAACTCAGTGCCAGATATTCCCTCCAGTTCAAATGGGATTCTGTGTGCTCCTTCCAGCTTTCTACATGAAACAGAATGGCCTCATATTATTTTTTGTATACATCATGGTACAGTGCACAACTCCATAGCAGAGAAATTTCTCAAAATAACAAACAAATCTGGCTTAGGGTGTTTGCTTTATGTATATGCTTACCCATTAATCTGATTACATCAGAGATTTTCCAAAGTCTGATACTAAATAAGACAGTCCACATTATGAATATATGCATACATTTATCTCCTAAGTACTGATACAGCCATTCCTTCAAGGGCAATGTTGGCAGTGATATTCCAATATGTTCTAAGGAGACAGTTCTTCTTTAAGATTCTGGAGTCCTTGAAAACTTGCCAAAAGCAGGGTTAGTACTTCAAGTCTTCCTTTACTAGTCAAAGAGCCAGATATTGTGCATAGGCATTAAGGACAGAGAACAAGAATGGAAAATCAGCACTCCTCTATTCATATTCAAGATCTGCTTCTGAGTCATCCTGTGACCTCTGGCAAACATCCCAATCTTTCTGCCTCAGTTTTCTCATTTATTAAATGAAGTCATGATGCTTCCCTGGGGTGTATTTCACAATGTGTTGTGAAGTTTAATTAATTAATGCATGTCATGGTGCTTTACAGGTAAATGCTGCATAACAGTGATTAGTCAAAACAGAGTTTCAGGTTTCCTTCTCTTCTGCTCCTTGTGTGCTCTGTTATTCCAACCTGATACCTCTCTGATGTCTCCAGAACCCCTGTCTTTTCAATCTCTTGCTCCCACTTCCACCAGTCACTCCAGCACCTGTAAACACAAGTACATGGCTGCATAAATCATTTAATGTCTAAACCATTCATTTCAGGACTGTCCATAACCCTCTTCACCCTCCACCAAATCATGAATGCAACACTTCTGCGTTGCTAAAGCCAATGAGATCTTGGGTCTCTGAAGTATATGAACAACTCCATACACTGAAATGCATTGAAATACATTTGGAAATGAGCAGATATGTTACCACCAAATCCCAATCCTGCCAGCCCTCCCATGGCTTGTTTTGTCTCCAGGCCCACTTTCAATCTCTTGCTCTGACTTCCACAGTATCTATTGCTGTCTCTGTACCTGGTTTTCCTATCTTCAAGTCTCATGATACTTATGTTATTTTCTCAGTTTTAGTTGCTTCAAACTCCTACTCACTCTATTCTATTGCTAGGTGATGTTTCTCTGCTCCCTCCATTTCTGTGATTTCCTAGCTAACCATGCATTGTTGTTCTTGTCTGACCCCTTCATTACCCCAGAACACTGCATGACATTATCCCCTTCAGTTCCATTTTACCCTTCAAAGTAATTCTTACTTGAAAAATTAAACTGTAATATAATCCTTTCCAGGGTTGTTTAGACTTTTTTATTAGTGTACAGGATTTCCACATTCACAGAATTGTTGATTAGCTTGAGTACTCTATATTGAGTTCCCCCTCTCCAACATCAATGAGTATTATTTTCTATATGGATTTTTGAATTAATCTAGGTTGGCTGGGGTTTAACATCTGGCTAAAGTAATTTGGCATTTTGTCAGGATTTGTGATTTGCTAAGCCCGCATTTTCTATTAAAAAGGTCAATAGTAAGGGCCCCTCTACATGTGCAGGTAAAGGCACGATAGGATCTAATGTGTGATATGTGCAATCACACCTCCTGCCATGCCACACATGCATGGCAGGTGTGATTATAGAATCACACATTAGATCCCATCGCACCTTATTGCCAATGCAGGGGAGGCTCTCAGCAAACTCCCATGGGTAGGAACTCCATCAATTGAGGATCTCTCAGAAACAGGGGTACCCTGGAGCTGGGGGGAGGGGCAGGTCAAAGCAGCTGTAATCTTCTAGTCCCAAGGGTTTCAGCTACCAGCAACTCCTAGAAATGAGGGTCTTCTCAGTTGCAGGACTCCCAGCCCCAGCTGAGCATGGTGTACCCCTGTGGGTGGGAGCCCTGTCAACTGATGTGGCTCCTAGACACTAGAGAGACCTTGCTACACATGGCAATTAAAGGTTAATGGCAACCAGCTATAAAGTTAGTATATACTTTTATGGTTTAACTGTATAGCTGGTTGGAGGTTTCTTATGGCATGATAGTTACTTTGCAGGGGTAGCTGGTCTCAAGGTAATTGCACAATTAACCAGTTCATTGCATGATACCTGTAACATGTACAGGGGGCCAAGACTTCTTTACTGCCAGTGCTGAAAAAAATAGTGACCTCTTTCCATAGGCAAATTATGTCAGGAAGAGGAATGGGGAATTTGTCTAGGTAGGGTCTGTAGTAGGGTCTGTTGTCTGTAGGAGGATACCATCAGGCTATAGAATGCTATAGAATGTTTGAGAGCAATGTGTTTTTCTGGATCTTCCCATTTAAAGGTTAATGATGTTCTTACCTTTAAATAAAGTTAAATGCACTGATGAAATCACAAGCTCAGGAAATGGTGAAGGTTGTGATTGCAACAGGAATCTTCATCTGTATTGCAACCAAATAACTCAAAAGTCTTTTCTGTCTTAAACTAGTTTTGCCTCCTTGTATTCCTCTGAAGCCAAAAGGACTCACTTTAGATTTAAACTGCTTTGTCTGAAATCAAAATGAGACCTGTGGTATTCCGCCCCCCTCCCACCGCCCCTCCTGATAAAATCCAGATTATATCTAATTCTTGGAGAAACAGGAGAAAAAAGTGGAAGAGGTCTAAAATGAGCACCACAGTGTAAAACCACTGCTACATGGGGCTAAATCAGCAAAGGAAACTTGGATATTGTATCATTGAATGTTGCAACACCTACAGTTATGCATTAAATAAAAGGCTAAATTAATAGTATGCAGATTACTCATGTCCATACTACTTGAGGACCAGGCTAGAACATGCATGCTGGCTGAGAAAGCAGTGCCCATGACAAGTGCATCTGCTGGAACTCAGCCATGCCAGTCCTGGTGTAGAGCAGGCACTTTGCACTGGTGGTGCTGGACCTCCAGCTGAGTGCCGTAGTGGCTCCACCCCTCCTTTTTGGGGATCCCACCTACCTGATCCTTCCCTGGTTCATGCAGCCCTGAACCAGCCAGCTGGACCCCCACCAGGCCCATTTCAACTTGTGCCGTAGTGAAGAACATCTTTAGGTCCCTTTAAGGACCCTGACATACCCTCACCACATACCTCACCACCTGCCTCAATATTCCCTGGGACATCATTGCAGCCTGCATGCTACATAACATCTGTGAGGCCTGGGGGAAGCTGTTTTGTGAGGCCTGGGTGGAGAAGACACAACAGGTAGAGGATGCCTGGCAGCAGGAGCACCAGCTGTGGTGGCAGCAACAGCAGTGCCCCCCGCCCCCACATCAAGGCCCCAGGTAAGCCACACACTTGCCCCTGGGGGCCAGGGCGCCAGGTCCAGGAGGCACTGGCTGACCACGTCCTCCTGCACTACCTACTGTAGCCTGCCTGGACCCCTACCCATGAATCCCCACTCTTCCTGTCCACCCCAACACCAAGCTCACTGCAGACACATCTCAGAAGAACATGTTTTTATTCCCCTCACATCAGACCCCCTGTACCCTCCTCCCTCCCAAACAGAGCCACCCTCCCCCTTCCCCCTAACAACAGAGCCCCTCCATCACCCACCCCACCCCACCTGCCAATAATAAAACACCCTTTTTCCTGTGCAGACTATTTACAAAGTGTTTTTTGTGCTATCTTGAGGTGCGAGGTTGGGGGGGGAGGTGCCTAGGAGGCAGCTGCAGAGCCTGCAGAGCCATGAGAATGAAGCTGTCTGTGAGAGTTTGCATCATTTATGAGATAAGATGCTTTGTCCCGGGGCTATGCACTGCCAAGCCTTAGATCCGTGGTCGGGCATGCACGGCCCTTGCTATAGAGCATCAGGCACCATGGTAAGTCAGCTGGGCAGGTCTGGGCACAGGCAGCCACCACCTGAGTCTCCCATTCTTGCTCATTCCCCAGGGGCTATCAGTCCTCTGGATGCTGGCCACAGGCAGCCTGCCTCTTCCACTCCATTCCCAGACCAAGACAGGCCAGATTTCTGGCAGCACCTGCTGCTGCAGTTCCAAACACTGCTTTCCCCTTTTTCCTCCTGCAGTCATGCTTCTCTCCTGTGCTGCCTCCAATCCCATGGCACCGAGGCTTGGGTAGCAAAGGGCTCCCTGATGACTGGGGTGCACCCCCACCCTCCTTGTAAGGGACCTCTCTTGGGAAGTACACCAAGGCTAGCTCCCCCCCCCACACCAGTGCTATTCCCTAAGTGTGCCTCTACTTCACGTGTCCCAGGCACTGTACAAAGAGCTATTTGTGCTTACTGAAGCTTGACTATCCCACCAGGCCCTGATAGCTATGGTGCCCCAGGAAAATCTGTGCATCTGGTATGGGACCCTGAGTTTTGATGGTGTGGAGGATGAGCCTAGGCTTCCCCACAGCGTGCACCACCAGCTGGAAGGCTACCTCTGCTCTGGGAGCAGAACCCAGGAGCAGGGGAGCACAGCCAGATTGGAAAGGAAGTGGGTGCTGGGGCTGGGGCAGGTGGAAGGGACCAGGGTGGAGAAGAAACTCTCCTCCAGTGTAGGGCTTACCATGTAGGTGGGGCTGTCATGCTTGGTGGTTCTGGTCAGTCCTGGCTGGTGGTAATGTAGTGCAGCTCCTGGAGGACTCATCAAGTGGTGGGGTGTGGTATGCAGGTGTCCATCCAGTCCTCCCTCCCCACCACCCTGGGAAAAACCTGGCAGTGACATGGATGGCCTTGCCTCATGACTGGGGCTGAGTCTGCAAAGCTGTCAGAGCAGGTGCTGGCCTGGGCTCCATGAGCTGCTGGTGGAGACTGGGTATGTGGAACTTGGTAGCAGGGGGTGCTGCTGCTGTGAGGGGCTCTCCCCCAGTGACACATCACCATGAGTGCCAGGCTGAAGCAAGGGCTTGGGCAGGCTTCCTGTGCTGTTATACACAGCATAGCTGCAGCCTGGGTCCCAGGATGCAAGGATGGTGTTCAGTAGCCACATAAAGGGCATAGACCTGTGGGTACTGCCTAACTGATGACTATGGTTGGTGATGGTACCCCCCTGTGCTCACAAGGCCTTGGCTTTCATGCAGTACTGCCGGGCTGACTGGTCACTGCCCACACTCCCGCATCTGGCCTGACAGCCCCTCGTAGACATGAGTGTTAGAGCACCCACCCCACACAAACTGCCACTGCACCTCTGCCTTGCCCCACAGTGCCATGAGGTTGCCAGTCTCATCCTGTGACCAGTTGGGGACCTGGGTGGTGGTGTATGGCATTGGCGATGAGGCTATCAGGGCTCCTGCACCAGCTTTCTGGGCTTCCATGTGGCTGTCCCTCTGCTTCTGGGACTGGGCAACTGCCTGAAGTGCCCAGCACAGGGGCACAGCTTAGGACTAGGTGCAACACAGCAAAGTGACGACTCACAG